>NC_079489.1:61625635-62241143 GCF_020520425.1 Spinacia oleracea
AACTTAATTGGGCTTGGGGTTTGGGCTAGCTTTTAATTGAATGTTTTAATATTAGTTGGGTTTGCCAACGAAATTGGGTTGAAATCAATTCAAACTTTCTGAAAAATGGCCCAATAAATTCTCGGTAATAAATAATAAATTTATTTAAAACATTCTGGGTTTTATAAAAATATTAATTATTTTATTTAAATAAAAATACATTTAAATTAGCATTAAATGTAATTTAGTTTCTGAAAATCCCAAAAATACTTTATAAATATAATAAAATATATTTATAATTTCAGAAAAATCCGAGGTATTACACTCATCACAGACCAACACAACAAGGACAAATTGAAAGACTCTCACTGGTAAACACAACAGGGACAAATTGAGACACATATTTAGGAAGCAGGGTCAACACAGGGGGACAACAACACCTAAGAACACCACATATGATTCAAACAATTAAGGGACATAAGATCACTTAATATAGGGACATAGGATCACCTAACACAGGGACATAAGATCACCTAACACAGGGACATAAAATCACCTAAAATGCCTCAATTTATTTAACATGTTGTTATTATTTTTTCCGTAACAAATTCAACACAAACATGGACATTTCTTCATGGTTAATATCAACAAAAGCAGGGACAATTCATCAAGTAAAAATCAATAGAAACTGAGACATTTCATTAAGTTAAGATCAACATAAACAAGGCGATTTCATCAAGTAAAAATCACATGATAAATACTAAATAAGGGAATGGAATCATTAGGATAATCAACATATAAGGGACATATCATCATGAATAAAAACAGAGGTATATCTCATGAATAAAAATAGGGGAACATTTCATAATAAAACCCTCCAAACTCCACATGCATCAACAACTCCTCCTTCAACAACAACACATCCAACCCTTGCCAGCAAGAGTATCACACTTGCTGGCCTACAATTTCAACAACAACTAACCATGCTAATTAAAAGGAAAGTCAAGAACACACACACACAGAGAGAGAGAGAGAGAGAGAGAGAGAGAGAGAGAGAAGAGAAATCTCCCCTTTGTAGACATGCAACACCGACAAAGTTAAGACCTCGAACATGCACCTTTAGATTTTGATCCACCGTGATCGGGACCGCAGTTCACCACCACCGATTGCGGTGGTTTCTCAGAAACTAGGGTTTCAGATCCCCCCACACGCACGCCTTCAAAACTACCACCAGGGGACTTCGGTGGTGGTTGATCAACCTCAGCATCAGGAATTAGGGTTTTCGACCCTCCGCCGAGGGACAACGGCGACGGCGGTGGCGGTGGTTTTCCTTCCACAGTCTTTTCAGATCCAGTAGAAGGAGAAGCACAGAAAGAGTCATATCTCCGGCGTAAATATTGGAGATATTCACGGCTGTAGCTGTGTTCGCCTTCACAATACTCGCCAAGATCACAGTGCTCGTCGGTGCACTTGTACTCGAACGTCTTCGTCTTGCCGACGTTATCACCGGAAGAGGAAAACCCATGAAAACTCTCAATTTTCTTAGAAACTATCAACCCAGAAACCAAGATCTTCAACCCAAGAACCAAGATCTTCAACCTAGAAAACCAAGATCACCCAGAAAAACCCTGATCACTTAGAAAACCAAGATCTTCAACCCAGAAAACCCAGAAACACAACCAAACTCAAGAAAACGAAAAATTTTAACCCAAAAACGAACATGCAAAGAGATTTCAGAAAGATATAAGCAAGAAAAACACATATTTGAAAGGGGACTTGAAGTTTTTTCTAGGGTTTAATCTCAGAAACGGTCGAAAAAGGAGAGAGTTTTTCAAGTTATTGAGAGAGAAAGAGAGAAACGACAGAAAAAGAGTGAAGAAATGAGAGAAGGGAGTTGAAGAAATGAAGGGGGGAGAGAGATATGAATGAGAATGGGGTGGGTGGGGGGATTTTATGGGGGACAATTATGGTTCCTCATAAATCCCCAACTCCCAATATCTGACTTTCCTTTTTTTTCAATTTTTTTCCATTATTTTATTATAATTTCGACATAAATTATTAGGAGAAGTAGGTATATAGTGTAACTGTTGGGAAATTAAGGGGTATATTGATAAAGTTTACATGTTCAAAAGTGGAAAGTGGACACTTATAAGGGAACACCATTTATAGAAAAATGACACTTATTTAGGACCGGAGGGAGTACTTATATTTCCTATGTTCCGGAAATATCACACAATTTGTTTTTTACACTATTCATACTACGACTTTGGGCATTTTTTGTGATTTGTACGTAATGAAATTTTATTCATGTGGGGTCATGTTAGATTCGTATTGATATATATTTTCTAAATATTAACTTTTTATAATTTTTACTTATACATGATTTGAGATATTGAGAGTCAACGTAATGATTAGAGGAGTAAAAGTCAATTATGGTGCGATATTTTCGGAATGAAAGAGGATATAATTTTCAATGATGTCAATGCTCTTCATCCCTGATCCAAGATTTGACCATTCCAAGATTTGACCGATCCTTTCCACCCACCCCCAAAAAAGAAAAAAAAGAGTAAAACAACACCAATTTACGCTAGTGCCATCCTCCCCTCTTCCTTGGTTCGTTCCGTTTTCTCCAGCTACGTTGTTCAAAATTTCCAAGTTAGGGTTTCCCCTCTTCTCCTCCGCCATTCTCAAGATCCGAGCTTTCTTGTCTTTACTCTCCAGCAAATCTCTAATTTATCTCCCCCTTGGGATTTCGTTTCATTTTCGAGATTAGCTTTTAGCACTCAACTTTCGGCTATATTGAACGTTTGAAAGTTAAGAGGTTATGTGTTAAATGAATTTTAGAGTGAGTTTTGAGTGATGTTAGTGTAAATGACATTGAAATTTCCGGCTGCGAAAGCAGCTGAAGTGGCTATTGGATCGATTGGTCGTGGATACGATGTTTCAGCAGATCTTAGGCTTAAGTTTTGTAAAGGGGATACGTTGGATTCGCATTTGATTGTAATTGATGAGGATCATTGTCAGGAGATTGCCTTGCCTGGTGGAATTAGTGTTCCTAATGTACCGACTTCCATAAAATGTGATAAAGGTGAAAGGACGCGATTTAGGTCTGATGTTCTGTCTTTTCAACAGGTACTCCTGCTAATTTTATTCTTTACTTTGATTTCCGAGCCTATTTATTATCCTAATTCTATTTTTAGTTGCTTATATATTTACTTATTTTTCAATCTTAGTGCTTACTCATGTTATTGTCCTTGTCACTAAAACCCAGAATTCGTTTGATTGTCATTTCTTGGAGATGTTAGGCTGCTAAACTCATTGTTTGTGGACTAGGGAGTTGTAGCCTTAGTCCCTTAGCCTCTCAAATTATAGAATAAATAAATGATATTCAGTATGATAATGTGGCCAATTATGACCCATTAAGAACATCTACGGAAACTAAGCAGGTACTAGATTGTCGAAGTAGAGAAATCATGCTTCCTGTGAATTTCAAAGTATACAATGATGGATGTGGAACGATTTCCTTCCTAGATTGGTGTAGGGAAATCTTTTACCATTTTGGCGTTGGCTCGAAATGGTGTGAAATGTAGCATCTGTTTTGTTTGCATGCTTCGTTAGGTGAGTCACTGAGAAAAAGTTGACGGAAACCAGAAGAGTCTTATAATCTTAGCGAGCCAGCATGATCCTACTGCCATCGGCTTAGGTCTCCTCTCACAGACTACCACCATGTACCTCTGCTGATGCAAAAATCAGTAGCGGAAAAGGGGAAATTGACATTGGAATTTCCCTTTTGGGAAATCATTTATTTTCATATTCCTGAAAAGAGAAGTTCTCATTCACTGTTTGTCCTGGTTCCTGTGAAAGGTCCAGGGATCCAGGTGATGGGGATGAATCCAGTCAATTACGAAACTTGCTGATACGAACAGGACCAAGGGGAAGATACTTATACTAGTGAATTAGCTTTTAAATAACATAAAAATCACTAGAAAGGGACTTGCTTAAAGTCACTGTATTTCCAGTGACTTCTGATGTTCTTTTTAAATTCTTCACGGAGTCTAAAAATGTTGCGGCTTAATTTTCAGAGCAGAAGGTGAAACTTATTGGGGACATTTTCCCAACATCAATAGAGGAAATTGTTAATGGATGTGAGAAAATGCTGAAGGTGATATCCTAAAGAAAATGATCAAAGAGGGATAACACGGTGGATAGATTCTATGGAAATTTTATAATTTTTGAACTGAATTAAAGATAAAGTTCACAGAGTGGTAATAGATAGGATAGGAGAGGGCTTGTTTGAAAGTTATTTTTTTGAAAACTTCTTGATGAAATGGTATAATTGAGACTTGAGAGTATATTGAAGGATTATATAGATAAAGTGTAGATGGAACAACTGAAATTTGCGCATGATGATGTTCACGCTTCATAGTTGCTTTTTACTTTGTCTGCATTTTAGATGCATGCTTCTATTTTTGTAATATTTTTCATATCGTATAGAGCATGACTGCTGTCAGCCGATCACCCTTTTTTCTCCTCACCTTGATTCACTTCTTGTTTTGTCCTGATGGGAAGTTTCCTTTCTGTCAATTATTTTCCTTGTAAAAATAGTTCTTTTCCTTATAGTTACTGTGTATACTAGTTGGTCGGTTTTCCAAAATTGGCACATTTATTTCCTAGTGCTTCAATTTTTTTAATATTTTTGGAGCGGGATACGGGGGTGGGGGAGGAGGGGGGGAGGTTAGTGATTTTACTTTTTGTCAGATTTGATTGGTTTCTGTCGAAGTGATAATTGAACTGATAATTGAACTGTGAATGAGGATTAAATTTTCAAATGTCAGCAAGGGTGAAGGAGACTTAAGAAGCTAGTACTTGTACAAGCTGAGGCTTTTTTTGGTGCACAACCCTTATCTTCCCGCCAAAAAATATAAGTTTTCTTGTTGCCGGTGCTGGATTTAGGACGGACTATGATGATACTCTTTAGCTATGAGAGTGTGGACAAAAAAGTGTAGGTGTCACTCTGTCAGATAATAAGAGCATTATCCCTATCAACTTTACATCTAGAAGTTTTGTACAACTTTTCTGTGTGTTTGTTCCAAAGTAATTCTTTTACTTTGAGCAACATGAGTTTTTGATGGTCTTTTTTATTTCTCAATGAATGAATGGTATTTTTTCTTGAAAGTCCTTGTTATTCTTACGTGATATTGGTAAATATAATTTCTATTAGTATTACTCTAAAAAGCATGAAACATATGCTTTCATATTTGTTTATCTATTGAACTTTTGATTTTTAATATCTGAGCCTCAAATAATCGTATATCACCATGATATGAAGATCTAAGATGTTTTGTATAATTGCAAAATGAATTGAATTATAAGACCTAATCTTTCCCTCCTTCAAATTTCATACCCCACCTTAAAACCTTAATTCATATCAATGATACAGGAAGCACGAGTTAGAGTGGACCGCAAAACGTCGTCTCTGGAGAACACAAAACGTTAAAAAGTAGTAAAAATAATTTGATTTATAAAGTCAATAGTTACAAGGAGTAGAGGTTAAAAAGTTAAAGTACATTCAAATACTCCCTCCGTCCCTAGAAGATTGTCCCATTGTAATTTTTTGGGTCAAACTTTTAAAACATTGACTATGAATTCTTATTAGCCTGTAAGAAATATTATTGTTTTGTGGGGTCTTACTAAATTTATTTCAATATATTCTCTTTTGGGAATATCAACTTGTTATAATATTTACGCATATAGAATTAGAGATATTTACGTGTTAAAAGTAAAATGGGACAATCGTTTAGGGACAAACGAAGTAATAAATATAAATGATTCAGTGGAGGCGGAGTGGAGGCGGGGTCCGGCCTGTAGCTCAGAGGATTAGAGCGCAGGGCTTTGAATCCCTCTTCGCCCACAACTGACCCCAAAGGAAAGGACCTTCCCCCTTTGGGAGTAGGAAAATCATGATCGGATAGCGGATCCAAAGCTATGGAACTTGGATGTGGTCTTTTGACGAAGTGGAATGGGTCTTACTTTTTTTTTTTTATTACTTATCGTGAATCTTTTATACATATAGTATATAAATATCACTTGCATACTTTTTTTATGCCCCGAACTCGCCATGTTTGGGAAAATAGTAGAGCAAGTACACGTATTAGTAAGATAAAAGGTAAAGTCACATGGGCAATTGTTTTTTTTTCCTATAAAGTGGGACTCTTCCCCGTAAGCAACGTTACTTCTACTGAATCCATGGCAGACAGGCGAATTGAAACATCTTAGTAGCTAGAGGAAAAGAAAGCCAAAGCGACTCCCGTAGTAGCGGCGAGCGAAATGGGGCAGCCTAAACCGTGAAAACGGGGTTGTGGGAGAGAACATAATGTTTCAACAACCTTCTGTTAAAAGCACAAGCGATTCCTGAGTAGGAGCGAGCGAAATGGGGTAGCCTAAACCGTGAAAACGGGTTGTGGGAGAGAACATAATGTTTCAAAAACCTTCTATTAAAAGCACAAGCGATTCTCGTATAAACGGCGAGCGAAATGGGCCCCGTTTGTGGGAGAGAACATAATGTTTCAACAACCTTTTATTAAGTGCACATAGAACATACCACCTTCTAAAAAAGCAAATAGAAAATGACGATTCAATTTCTCGTTTCTAACTATTCTCCTCGCAACCATAGGTTGGAGAAGACAATGTTCACACTCCTTGACTGGCCTCGACCTCGCGAGCAAAAGCGGAAAGATCTTGTGGAAGTTTTTTTTTTATTTCACCTTCAATTTCCGGATCAAGGTTATCAAAATTTCGGGGTGCCAACTTCAACGAACCGGGCCATGTTTCAACAGCGTTTCGTGGAACATGGCAACGTCCCGAGTTCTGGGTATCACTAATTTATATACTTCTTTTTCATTTTAGCTTTAAACATAATTAGCATGTGACCAAAGAGATGTCTAAAGTACCCTCATTTTACATTGAAACATATACTCTTCTGTAAAGAAGTGCTCCATGCCGCCATGGACAAATTCAAATTTAATTTCCCTTCCACTCTCTTGTTGTAAAATTTTTTGTATTCTTTTTCAAAGAAATATGCACTAGGGTGCCAATAAGCCGATACGCTTGTGAACTGCCCGTGAACAAGCTCGATCAAAGCTTGTTCATTAATAAAAGAAAGCGTAGGAACTAAGAATATAAATTTCAATCTAGTTAAATAAACTAGACAAGTTCGAACAAGTTGATGTTCGATCTCGTTTAGGATCGCGAACAGTTCCGTTCTCATTTGTTTATAATTTTGTTCATGTTCGTTTATATGCTCATTAAAATTCAAAACTTGATGAGCACTATTTTATTTTAGGGTATGAATAATACCTTTGAAAATTATACTCCCTCGTCCCACATTACTCATTACCCTTAGCTTTACAAAGTTGTAGGTGATAAGTGGTTGTTTGGTTACCAATTGTTATGTTATTGAAAAAGTATAATTGATAGGAGTTAGTGTGATATTTTTTGTAATTGAATGATAGGGTGTGGGGACCAAACGTTTTTTAGTGGAAAGAGAAAGATAATATAATAATTGTAGGGTCATTCCTAACTAAGAAGTATAACAAGTAATGTGGAACAAATGAAAAAGAAAAGAGTAACAAATAATGTGGGACGAAGGGAGTAGTAAATATCGCAAAAGATAACCATAATATATTTAATTAGGAGTTATAAAATAGTACTACCAAGTCTACTTTGCAAATTTTTATTTGAATCGGTTAGTATTTGTTTAAATTTTTATAAATAATATTATGTTTATTAAAGTGATGGTCTAAATTCGATCAAAGCTTGTTTATCAAAGACTCGTTTAAATTGATCTATCTGGGGTGAAGCTCGAACAAGGAAAAACTTATACGAGGCGAGCTCGAACAAACAAAATGGAAACTCGGTTTAGCTTGGGCTCGAAGTCGAAAATTTCTTATCAAGACCACCTCAAACAACCTAATACTCATCTCGGCTCATTGACATCCCTCTATGCATTTAGTCTTTGAACTTCCTTTTCAATTGCTTTAAACTATGAAGCTCGTAAGCACACAATAAATATTTGTTTTTTATTTTTAGGATTTTCGTTTCCGAAATGTAGTTTCTATGTTACACAGGTTCCAAACATTGACAAGGCAACTGAGTGAGGAAAAATGAGATTGTCGGCATTATAGCATATGCGAGAAAGCAGATTTAGTTGGTTCATTAATTGGCTCTCAAATTTGGGACTTGTGTTTAGGGGTTTAGATCTTTCATATGTTCTTCTTAACGCCATAAAATTGCAATTATATTTATCTGAATAACTGTTTTGCTGAGTAACTTGAGTGCTTATTGAATTGTATGCTGACCGGCTATTCACTCTCTCTGTCTCCTTCTTTTTTGTGTGCTGGCCTCTTCCTCCCCTCTCTTTTTATGCTGGACAAAGGGTATGACATATTGGCTTATATTTTATTCTCTTAGTCATGTTTAGACTATTTATGTTTCTGGGTTATTTCTTTCAGATGTCTGAACAGTTCAACCAAGATGTATCATTAGCCGGTAAAATACCCTCTGGCTACTTCAATACTATGTTTGAGTTTTCTGGATGTTGGCAAAAGGATGCAGCCTACACGAAAACTTTGGCTTTTGATGGGGTTTTCATTACCTTATATACTGTTGCTTTAGAGAAAAGTCAATTAGTGTTGTGTGACCATGTGAAACAAGCTGTCCCCGCGTCATGGGAGCCCGCTGCATTGGCAAGGTAAATTAAAGTTCATTTATTATGTTAGCTTCTCCAGTTCCTTTTAGCATCCAAAAAGAGAATTACAACTGTTGCACACACAATACTGTAATAGTTTGCATCTGCTGTACTATTGAGCATGAAGGGGGGAGGATAAGCCTTTTAGCTTGAAAAACGTGTTATTTTTTGTTATTATAGATGACCTCTTACTCTTCTGTTTTAGGTTCTGCATTTTTATTGGCTGGTCATAACACTTAATGTTATTTCGTCCTTGTCCATATTTCACCTGTTCTTTGGTCCAAAATTTGTTGAATCAATTTTACAAATGTTGAGATCAATGTTCGAGATGCAGAGTGGGATGCTACCACACTATAAGGCTTTCGGAAGGAAGCAGTGTAGTTGGGGTGATACCTTATCGCTATCCTCAATTTCAAAAAGATAAAATCGAGAAGTTGATTTGTGAAATGTTAGCAACAGGTATAATCAAACCATCATCTGTCTTGTTTTCAAGTCAAGTTCGGTGATGTTGGACGGCTCGTGGCGATTATGTGTCGATTATCGCGCCCTCTATCCCCGACAAGTACCCGATACCTATCATTGATGAGTTGCTCAACGAGAGGTGCGGTTTTTTCTGAATGGGACCCTAGATCCGGCTATCATTAGATAAGGGTCAGATGTGAAGACACCTTCAAAATCACCTTCTAGGCACATGAAGGGCACTATGCGTTCCTCGTGATGCTGTTCGGGTTAACCAATGCACACACAACTTTCCAGTTCCTTATGAATGATATACTCATGTTTTTTGCCTTAACTAAAAAATATTAGTAGCCGTGTTTTTCAATGACATTTTATTGTACATTGCACACAACCAGAATGTTTCTAGGCACTTGGAGCTGAGCTAGTACTAGGGAAGTTGGAGGAGCATAGACTTTATGGTAACTTCAAGAAATGGGAGTTTGTTACGGAGAAAGTGGCCTATTTGACCATATCATTTCGGCTCATGGAGTATATGTGTGGAGAAGGTTAGCGAGAACTCCGAGTATTCTTAGGACTTACCGGTTACTACCAAAAGTTTGTTCTTAATTGTGCTCAAATAACACACCCACTCAGTACTCAATCGAAGTAGGATGCGTTTGCGCGCTTGAGAAGCTTAAAGAGGCCATGGTATCGTCTTTGGCGGTGCCCGACTCCAAGAAGACCTTCGTAGTCGAAACATATGCTTCGGGTTATGGGTTTGGGGTTGGCCTTATGCAAGATAGCACACCAGTAGCATTTCATAGCAGAATTTTGGGGCCTCGGGTACAAATAAAGTAAATGAACGAGAAGTAGCTAATGGCGATTTGTCTAGCCATCCTCAAAGTGGAAGCAGTACCTACTAGGGAGGCACTTTGTTTTGCGAACGGATCAGTAGACTTTACGTCATATCACACAACAAACTAAGGTGGGGAATGGGGATGCACTAGCAGAGGTGGGAGGCTAATGGCTTTCGACTTCGACATACATTATAAGCCCAAAACTTTGACAAATTTAGAGGATGAGGTGAGTAAGGATGGATTCATTAGTGAGACAAAATAGAGCCTGCCAGCAAGTGGGAATCGACAGATTACCATAGTGGATGAAAAGCTCTGGTTCAAAGGGAGGATGGTTATACCAAAAAAATCAGCCTTTTATTCACCCACTGGAGGTTCCTTCGGGGATGTGAAAACATCCCAGAGGCTAGCACGAGAATGGTTCTGGGAGGGAATGGGGATGCGGAAAGATGTTCCCAACAAAACAAAATAACCACTCGAAGTCTTGTGGGACTCTTACAACCCCTATCCATTCCCGTGGTTGCTTGACACAGTGATACCTGAAACGTGGTACGTTCACTTGAATCGCGATCCCGATTCGTTGGTTCAGGGTTCACGGTGGTTCGTGATACTCCAGGAAGTTGACTCGCTTAAGCGAATATTTTGTTCAAATTCCTAGGAGAAGAGAAGCTAGGAGTTGGAGGAGGCTCAAATCTTTCTGATCCGTGGACACCGGAAAAGAACGGGAACTGACTCGATCTTTTCTATGGCGTTGCCCGTTCCACGAGAGAGAGGATTTAGGAGACCTATTTTGTTTTGCCATGTAACGGGGGAGGAATCAATATCCATTGGGCGAGAGGTTTAGGTTTTGTTTTGTTCTGCTTTATTGGTGAGCTTTAAAGTGAGCCAACAACGCTGACTTTCGTTGCGGTTAGTGATCCGGAGGTGACGAACCCAATTTGAAACTCTAGATCTATAAATTACCAATTTATTCATGAGAAACAAAAGCAAAAAGATGGAGGGGGATTGTGGTTGCACAAGTGAGGCGACTTCCATGCAAATATTCTTGTCCTTGTTGGTCGGGATGTGCTCAGGAGAGAGAACCAGAAAAGATGAAAGGATGAAAGGGGTTGACGGAGATCACGAAGAGAGATGAGACTCCTAAGAATGAGAAAATGGGTGGTGGCGTGGAAAAGTAATACTCCTTCGTTAGATAATCAATTGGTTCACTTCCCATTTTATTAATTGGTGCACTTTCCATTTATGGAAAATTTCCCCTTATTTTACGATTTCCTTCTTATCCCAATGTCCCCCTAGTAATATTTTATTATTTATTTCCGGTCTTTTCTTTCCTTTAAATACTTTAATACCACCACTATCTTTTATTACAATTGTTTATTCTCCATTTACCCCATTTACATCTTATCTTAGTAAAATCAACTCACATCCATTAAACTTTGTGCTGGTCAAAGTGCACTTATAATTATATATGGAGGGAGTAATTGGTCAAAAAACTCTGTGCTCACGTGATTTATAATTTTATCCCACTAAAGAAATACCTTTTTTCTTTATATCTTTTCTTTTATTTATTTACCAATTTACTCAGTGAGTACCTTTGTTCTTTTGTTATCTACTATGTTTTTTTTTTTACCTTGTATTTGCCTATTTATTACTAAACCGTTCCGAGTTCATTAGAGGATGCGTTCCAAGTTCCACTCGAATCCACGTTACGTGTATCATTGGTTTGGCAAGAAATTTCTACCTATGTTACTCTGACACTTCCTCTAACGGTGGGTGCCGGTGTCGACACGATCCGACCTGCGACACGACACTCGTCACGTGTCCGGGACGGTGTCGACACCGGTGTCGGAAAAGGGTCCAAAATACAGTGTTGGAATCGGGAGGAGAAAAGAAAATGAGTAAAAAAAAAAAAGATCAAAATTGGCCATTTAAGATGAAGATATGCATAGCAGGTGGTAAAATTAGTCTTACCCGGAACCATATGCACTATAACTTGAAGAATTCGAAACCCTAGATCTAACAATTGATGGTCAGGGAAGGCGAGAAAAGAAAAAATATGTTGGGGCTTTTGTTGTAGAAGGAAAAACGAGATGAATGCCCTCTTCAATTCTTGTTTTAATTGATAATGGTATGCTATTCCATTGATGAACGCTTCTGCCTTCCTGCCCATTTTTTTTGGTTCTTCATTCTTGGTGGAGTGGAGAAACCGTGAGACCGGTGGTCACTGGACACTTTTTTTCTTTTTCTATTATTTAAAACTTTTTTTAATTAAGTAAACAAGGGTGGGAGTTGGACAGGTCACACAGGTGGGACAAACCCACGTGACTCTTAACGAATTGACTGACATCTTTGATCTTTTGCATTACTTATTTATTTTATTTATTTTTTATAGGGAGTCTTTCCTAGAGCATACATTAATAATTTCACACATTATATTACTTTGACATATATTTTTAAAATCTTAATTTATTCTTTACTTAATTTATTTTGTGTACTATAAGACCTTTCCTAGAGTACCTATTCTTTGTATTTCACGAATCTTCAATTTTTTTTTAACTTAAACATCTATTTCTATATTTTTATAAAAAGTGTCGGATATAGAAATATTTTATAAAAAGTGTCGGATATTCTATCCGACACTTTGTATGGAAACCGTGTCTAAAAAATAAGTCAAGACACTTCGTTGACCGTGTCGGAGTGTCTGCAAATATTTGGATTGGGGTGTCAGATACTCCGACACCGACACTCGTGTCTGAGTAACATAGATTTGTATGGACTTCATCGTGGAATTGCCCATTTGTTGTAGTTGACCGCCTCTCCAAATATGCTCATTTTCTAGGTTTAAAACATCCGTTTACTGCTTTATGGTGGCTGATTCGTTCATCAAAGAGATAGTGAGACTACATGCGTTTCCCACTTCCATTGTCTCTGATTGAGACCTGTGTTTATGAGCATTTTTTGGATAGAGTTGTTTAGGCTTCAAGGACTGGCCGGTGAGAAGCACGTCGTATCATCCTCAAATAGATGGGCAAAGTGAGGTGGTAAACAAGAGGCTAAAGACATACGGTGCTTTGTTGCGGGGCAGCCAAAGTGGCTAAATGGTTTCTAATTACACCTCGCCACACCTCTCCACCAACATGACTTCATTCAAAGTCGTATGTGGGAGAGATCCACCCTAGGTGATTAAGGTAAACTTTGGTGGTGGACAACCTTTAGGAGCAATTGGAAGAACGAGATGCGATGTTGGATGAGTTGAGGCTCGACTTAATGAAGGGTCAACGACTCAACAGTGTATGAAGAGAAGCTACAAGAGGACCGAAAGAATAGGGAGGAGTCATTTTAAGCGGGGATCGAAGTCTATCTCAAACTACAACCGTACCGCCACAAATCACTAGCTAAGAGGCCTTTTGAAAAGATAGCTGTTAGATTCTATGGACCCTTTAAGGTGGTTCAACGTGTGGGAGAAGTGGCGTACAAGTCAAAATTGCCACCATCTTGCAAGTTGCACCACGTAGTTCTTGTGTCTAAACTCAAAAAAGCAATTGGCCATGGTTTGCCCGTGGCCACACCAGAACTTAAGATGCTCACAAAGCGGGAAGAGTTGAAGGAAGGTCACAAGAGGTTCTCATCAAGTGGAAGGGACTGCTGGATGCATCTCACGGAGCGGGAAGAGTTGAAGGAAGATCACAACACTGCTCAAGGAATTTGCCCGTGGCCACACCAGAACTTAAGATGCTCACTAAGCGGGAAGAGTTGAAGGAAGGTCACAAGAGGTTCTCATCAAGTGGAAGGGACTGTTGGATGCATCTCACGGAGCGGGAAGAGTTGAAGGAAGATCACAACACTGCTCAAGGAAATGAAACCACAACTGAGGTTCTCATCAAGTGGAAGGGACGGCTGAATTTTGATGCCACTTGGGAATATGATACAATGCTTGCTGATCGCTTTCCAAAATGCCACCTAGAGGACAAGGTGCGTCTTGAGGGGGGAGTAATGCAACGCATCAAGGATTCAAGGGAGGCCACCACTGCTATACAGTTATGCAAGGAGGAGGATTTTGATGCCCTGGGAAAATGATACAATGCACGCTGACCGATTTCCAACCTTCCACCTCGAGGACAATGCAGCGCATCAAGGGAGGCCACCACTACTTTACACTTAAGCAAGGAGGAGGCAAGCACCAAGGAGAAAGTTAGTGGGTAGCTGAGGTCAGTCCAAGAAAGCTTTGGCGGCTTGTGACAGTAACATGCCAGCCTTAAGGAGCAATTATGAATCGCACTATGAGTTTTTTAAATGAAAGGGGAGAGTAGTGGGTTGTAGAAATCATGTGTAGAGTAGTGTGGAAATTGGGAGAGTGACAACACTCTCGAATTGTTCTCATTTTGTACCGATGACTTTAAAGCTTTAAGCTTTATCCATTTATCAAAACAACCTTCCTCTTGTTCTGTTAATTGCAATTCGGAAATCTTCTTTTGATATACATCTGCTCTTCTATCTCTTTTCCTCCGTATTTCTCCTTTCTTGAACTCTAATTTATAGACGTTAGAAGAACATAGTTTTTGATTTTTAGAGGATGGTTGTGGTGAAGGAACGAAGTAGGTATAGGAGAGGAGAGATAAAGAGCTAGAGATACTCATAATCATAGGTTTTGCAAGAAGGTTGACCTCAATGTCCTACCAGTAATTTCAAAATTAATTTCAAATGACATGCTAAAATATCTCATTTCCAATTAATTACTTGTTGGCTTTAATAAATAACTTTGGATTTGCACCAATTCCATGATTATAAATTCTTTACTACTCAAACAATGGATTTAACCCAATTCCGAAACTGTTATTCAAATATACTATTAACATTATGGTTGAATTAGCATTTTAAAACCCGTTGAGGGTTGAGACGATAATTTACTAAAGTTTTTGTTAAATTTTAGTATTTTTTTAAACCCACATCGCACTTCTATCCCCTATTCACTTCTATCAGGTGGCGCATGTGCAATCACACACCTTTTGAATATGAGGCATGCCATTTTCTTTAATTTTAATATCTTATCTTTGTGGTTTTTAACCCAAGTAATACTACTACTTGCTGAGATGATGAGGGTAAAATAGTGAAGCAAAGAGATAAACAACGTCCCATTTAACTTTTGCTCTCCGTGAGTTGTTGTTCCTTTTCCTACTTTATGATGTCTTGTCAAACTATGTTATTTGGAATTGACGTGTACTCATGTTTAACACGGGTACGAGTCCAAGCAATGTTACCTAGAATGTGGGACGGAGCGGAACGAGGAACGCTGCCCGGACTATGGGTTAATGTTACATCAATTACCAGTTTCGTAATAGTAGAAAAAGTTTCAATGTGGATTTTTTTTGGGGAGCAATATTTTAATAAAAAAAATCTGGAGTAGCATAAGTTATAAATAAACTTAAACTCTTAAAGTGTGAACAACCAAAATCATCATTATAAATAAACTTCATGAATAATTCACGATTATCAATGAGGTACCCTTTCTAATCACTGTCATTCATTCATTATCATTACCCCATTGCCTCAAAGAGGCTCCCGCAAGAAGCGGGGTAAGGGGGGGTCGGACGTACGCAACCTTACCCCTGCAATTGCAGAGAGGTTTCCAATTGACCCAAAAGCGATAACGGGACAACAACGGGACGACCATCTTCTACTTCATGGAAAGGAAGCGAAGAGGTATTAAGAGCCATTTTGATTTAGTCCATCACATCCCACAGCCAAAAGAACAAATGAATCTTTTGCGCAAATTTTCTACAAGTTTGGCCTAAAATGAATGTGGAAGTCCTACCCATGTCAGAGTGCTTGAGGATCCATATGGGTACTTGAGGTGATACGAAGACTCTGAGTAACATAGGTCAAAAGAAAGTTGCTTTTCGTATAGAATTATTTCATTAAGTTGTTTAGTTGCCCATTGCATTATTTCACGACCTTTGTATGTTATGATCACCTTTTACCACATCTATTTGGGGTTGGAATGTATTCGATTAACAGCAAAATGAACAACTGATCTCGTTAGATTATGCATGACTTTATTATGTCGTTCATTTTATGGTATGAATTTGATATTCTTCATGAAATGTTCTGCAACTCCATATTTTTATATTATCAGCCTTTTGACTCATGCTTCTTGATTATCTTCAGGTTCATTGAATTATTTGGGACCCACATTATTGTTGGGGTAAAGATGGGAGGGAAGGATGTCGTATGCGTAAAGCAGCAACATTCATCAGCACTTCAACCCGCTGAAGTACAGAAAAAATTGAAGGAGATAGCTGACAAGAGGTTTCTAGATACAAATGGGCAGTATGACATAAACTCCGCTCATGTTTATCAGGATGGACAGGTTTCTTTCTTTATAAAAAAACTTTTAATAGGGTTCGGATGTTTTTATTTAGGGGAATCGGAATACTAAAATCAACACTGTTTTTGCATCTGGTGGTTCATGAAGGAATCCAGGTTATAATTTATAAACGGTATTGCACAAAATTTAAATCTTATGGCAGTTGGTGAATGTAATAGTTGTCACTAGATTAGGTCCTATGCATTCATGGATATTCTTAAACTATTATTTGACCAGTTTTTTTAATAAAAATATTAACTGAAATGTTTCTTCCTCTAAAGCTGCTACTACATAACTAATAAATGTTAACATATTTAATCATCTACGGAGTAATATATACATAGTATATGCTTAATGTTACACTTCTAAATTAGGAATGACCCCACAATTATTATATTGCCTCTCTCTTTCCACTAATTTTTTTTTGTCCCCACACCCTCTCTCATTCAATTGAAAAAATACCCCACCAACTCCTATCACATCTACTTTTTCAATAAAATAACAATTGATAACCAACTAATCACTTATCACCTAAAACTTTGTGCAAAGGTAAGTGTAACAACTAATCTGGGACGGAGGGAGTATAACATAATCATCCCACTTGATTACCTTACCTTTTTAAACCGAAAACCTTAAAACAAACTCCCCCTTCGTCTATTCATATTACGAAGTACATGATTAACGTAAAACTACCTTTAATTTTAAGAAACACAATCTATTTTCACGCTTGTTTAGTTTCAATAGAAAAGCAAGAATTTTGTAGGAGGTAAAAAAAGTGTTTGAGAGAACAAAATCATGTATAAAATGACTACACTAGAAGAAAATTACATTTATATTGTTTAGACATTAGTGAACAACATGGACACTCAATATAGAACATCATATAGACAAAGAAATAAGGGAAATTCAATTAAGAAATAAAATGTAAACTAACTTATCCATACTCAACTTACGTGCGTAATCAATCAAAATAGAGGATACACACATAATTAAACATATGATCATTAGTACCAAAAATATATTTCTTTCATAAAAATAAACTAACCATAAATCATAAAATACCATTAATTAATATAAACATTCTTATAAGCATATTTTAAGCTAAATAAGTACGGTAAAATAAATTTGAAATGACATACCCGGAAAATTTCAGGCATCAACCACTATAAAACACATTACTTTATTAGAATATGACATTTTATCTTAGACACAACTAATATTTAAATTATACACTATTTTATTAGAATACAACATTATGTAATCTAATGGGTTTTTTTTATAAGCTATCTAATTTTATATAATCCCGTGCATTAGCACTGGCACATCCTAGTTCATATTATTATGTGTTTGATGTGGAGAAACGTGAACAAGTGATAAAAGTAACTGGATAATACTCAAAAGTCTCGGGTTTTGAGGACAAACAACTCTTGATTGTATGTTTGACCTTAATTCCTAAACCCTAGATAGCAAAGCTCATCCAAATAATAATAAATTTTCAGAAAAACTCTGTTTTATTGATCATAAACGTGCCTTAATATAGGCTACAAAACAAACATAAACTAAGAATCCCAATTAACTTGGGAAACCCTAAAACACAGGAATTAAAAACAGCAAACCTAACACAAGTTGAGTCAAACTCTTGACGCAAAACAAATTAAACCTAATCAGAACAGGAAACCAAATCCTAAATCAACTAGGAATTGGAAAACAAATCCTACCTTATTTTGGAACTAGAAAACTGAAAAACAAGTCCTAAAAAAACTAGGGATTGAAAATCGCGAAACACAAATCCTAAAACAAGTTAGTAATTGAATCGCATGAAAAGCAATTCCTGACACAACCACGAGCTAAAACCACGAAAAACTCACTCAAGCGAGTGTCAAAAAGCTGGTAGCTAGAAAACATGACAAACACTAGTCCAAGAAGAATCATGCTGGTACACGCAGCACAGACCCTTTTATGTACCCCTTTCTTCACACTGGGACTGTTCAGTTGAAGAAACAGACACTTTGGGAACTGTTAAAATGACAAATTCCTGTATTATTTTGTTAAGCTGTTTATGGATTGCATTAAGTAATAATTTACACATGGAACTATCAAATTAAAACATCTCAAGTAGCACAGTGACAATGCAATTTTAAAATGTTATCATGCCTTTTTTGAGGTGATGTAATCTGTCTAACCTTGATGTTGGTGAATAGCACATTATCTTTGAATATTTATTGTTTCCTTTTCTCATCTTTGGGGGGGGGGGGGGGGGGGAGTTGGCGGAGAACATATTTATACCTTTGGTGAGGAAAACGTTGTTTTTGGTTTTAAAAAACTTACCTGATTTGTTGCTTGCTCTTTCTGCAGTTTGATTCTCGAGAAGTAAGAGAACAGCGACTCAGATTTGCAGATATGAGCCCTTCTTGTTCATATTCACACAAGGAGGTACTTGTACAGTATGATGTGTCTTGGTATATGGTCTGAATTTCTTTGATATTATCATCTGAAAAGATCCATTATTTATCTTATTTTATTAACTTTTTCAGTTGTTTCAGGACATTACTACTATTTGCAAGAGGAGAGGTGGAAATGATAACAGAACTATTTCTCATCACGAGTGGTTACAAACTGTACAATCTGGGCCAGACGTAATTTCTATGTCCTTTATCCCAATCACGTCTCTGTTGAATGGTGTCCCTGGGAGTGGATTCTTGAGCCACGCCATAAATCTGTACTTACGCTGTAAGTTCATGTAGCATGTGAGCTAGCCCCTTTAAATTTGGTGGTTGACTGGTTAGAAATAGATCAGGGATACATATACATGTGAAATAACAAGATATTCCCTATTTCTTTTTAAATGTATCACTTTGACTTTTGCACTATTCATATATTAACTTTGACATGAGTTTTTAACTAATATATAAATCAAATGTAATTATATAAAATGTTGTTGGATTAGTCGCAATATATATTTTCAAAATATCAACTTTTTGTAATTTTTTCAAATAGAAAATTGTTGATAATCAATAATCAAATAACGAATTGGGAAGTGTGCAAGTCAAAGTGATGTATTTAAAAGAAATGGAGGGAGTAATCATTTTCCAGCCGCCACATTGTTGTGTCAAGGCTAGTGGACCAAGGGGAAACATGACTCTAATAGCCAGATTAGGGTGGCCAACCCTTGCTTCCTATTACCTTGGAAGTACTGTTGCTTGGTTTCTACCCTTATTGGGTTTTTTTAGCAAAGGCATCAAATGACCATTGAACTCTTAGCTTTCAGTACAAATGCAAAAAACTAAAAGGAGCTATATCGATTAGTCAGGACTCAGGAGTCAAGGTGGTTTGCTGCCATATTTTCCTCTTAAAAGAGAAATAAAATCTCAGCTCAGAATTCAGCTATACTGGTTTTTGGGCATTTGGTTTGGAGTCTGTTGGTCCATGTAAAATAGTTACTATACTGCTGATGGCCATACACCCTTCCCATTCTCTATAGCCTAACCAATAAACGGGAGGAGTTCCTATTGTCAGAAAAGGATACCCCTGCTATTGCTTGATTTAGAGAATTCTTCATATGTTTTGGATGAACTGCATTGTTTATAGGAAAAATTAACCCTAACCGTCCCCACTTAGGCTGGTCTTCTTTAATCGGTCCCAACTTTCAATTTACTCGAGGTGGTCCGAAATTTGGGATTTCTTCTCTAATTAATCTGGTGTGACTTACAACTTAGTCAACTTACTAAACAGGTCTGTTTTTTTCTTTTTCTTTTTTAACCTAAAAAATTCTATCCCCTTTTCTGGCTCTTCCGCCTCTCCCCTCCACTGTCCAATAAGGTAGTGACATGTGTTACATTATACCTGTTTAACCAGTTAACACAGGTTGAGGACCGACAAAAGAGGACACCCCCTTAAGTTCGGATTATCCTAAGTTAATCCCTTTTGAAGAAGACTGCTTATAGTTGGGACTATTGGCATCAAATTTTCCCTTTATAAGGGTGATATAAAGTTATACATTAGAGTGTGACATCCACTAATTTATACAGTAAGAATGTGATGTCCACTTTGTAGTGCAGTTTGTTCGTTTTGAGGTTTTTAACTAGTATTCTGAATTTTACAAAGCAAGGATTCTTGGGACCATATAAATGGGATTTATGCTTGAGTGATTTGCTTATGAATTCCCAATAATTTTCAATGTTATTGGTGACCAATTAGCCTATTGCAATATTCAAATACACAGCAAAGATACTTTTTTTATTCCAGAACTGCAAATGACTATTGCCTTTGTTTTTGTCTCTTCTGGTTTCCAGTTGTCTATTAGCTGACCATGGCTTATCATATCAGGTGCTCTTGGAATTGTTAAATCACTAATTATTTTTTCGGTTTTGTTTGCAGACAAACCACCGCTCGAAGAGCTTCATCAGTTTCTGGAGTTTCAGCTACCTAGGACATGGGCTCCTGTATTTAGTGAACTCCCCTTGGGTCCTCAACGCAGGCAACAAAACTATGCTTCTCTACAATTCAGTTTCATGGGTCCAAAACTCTATGTGAACACCACTCCGGTAGTTTTCCTTTGATATTCGTTTTAGTCATTCGATATCAAACCTTTCTAGTTTTCATGTGAATTTGCATTTACAAACCTCTGCTGTTGGTTTTCATGTGAATTTGCATTTACAAACCTCTGCTGTTAGTTTTCTTGTACTGAGATTGCTAGAATTTTCTTATGCGCGAGTGGATTTTGTATTGAGATTCCAAAATTCAAATTGTGGATCACTACTGACTGGAGGTTCATCAGCAAATTCAATCAGTATTGAGAGTAAATGTAGCAGATTTGGGATCGAATCAGGATTATGATTCCATATGGAGAAGAAAGGATGCTATTTGACATCATAATAATTTAAGATGATTTAGAATTTAGTGGTAAAAAGAAATAATCTCGGTGATTATAACTACAAGTAGTTGCTATTTGATTATCTAAATCCAGCATATCTCATTCCACTTAGATAGTAATTTCTGATGTTTTCTTTCCATAAATTCTAGGAAAATGGTGAGTTTCAATTTCATAATAATGAGTAAGACGGTGTTTGTAAGGATTCAAAATATTTATTTTCAGTCCCGAGTCTAACGAATTTAAACTAGCTCTTTTGGAAGCAGCTGTATGTTAATTTTTGTATTTGTCGCAGGTTGATGTTGGAAGGAGGCCTGTGACTGGCTTACGGCTTTATCTTGAAGGTAGGAAAAGCAATCGTGTGGCAATCCACCTGCAGCACTTGTCATCTCTTCCCAAAATTTTTCAATTAAAAGATGATGCTATTGGAAATTTTGAGCAAGAACAATATGACCGGAGGTTTTATGAGAAAGTAGGATGGAAGAACTTTTCTCATGTATGCACAGCTCCAGTTGAGTCGGATGAAGATCTTTCAATTGTAAGTGGAGCTCAGCTACAAGTTGGAGATTATGGTTTTAAAACGGTACTTTTTCTTAGACTCCGTTTCTCAACTGTTTTGGGAGCCACACTGGTAAAAAGTTCAGAGTGGGATGGATCACCAGGTTTAGGCCGTAAGTCAGGGCTCATATCAACTTTAATCAGCCAACACTTCACGGCCGTGGCAAAATCAATGCCACAGCCAGCTGATGTAAATATAAACTCTGCTGTTTACCCTGGTGGTCCTCCAGTTCCTGTCCAAGCACCCAAGCTTTTGAGATTTGTTGACACCACAGAGATGGCAAGAGGACCACAAGATACTCCAGGCTACTGGGTGGTTTCTGGTGCAAAACTTGTTGTTGAAAAGGGTAAAATGTCGCTTCGTGTGAAATACTCTTTACTCACTCCTATTTTACCCGACGAGGATGACTCACAATAATTTCATATTAATCTCCACGTTACTCAAAGTTTTGTAAAATTCCTCTATTGCATATTATTAATCTCCATGTCACTGAAAGTCTGGTAAAATTCCTCTGCCCAATCATTTGAAGGAAAATTTGTCATAGAATGAATCAGGTGGAGCTTTCACCATCGCTTGTCTAATTGTTTTTGATGCAAATAACCCATGGGTCACAAAAACAGGGAAAATGTTTGGTTGACCCTAAGGGTTGGCAACCCCTAAGATACATATAACATAAAATAATATATAAACATAGTTAATTGGAGAGAGAAAGTGTTGTATGTAAAGTTTTAATGCATTTGTAACCAATCAAAAATCAATATTGAAAGGGTTACCAACCCTTAGGGTTACTCTATCATTCTCCCAAAAACCGTGCAAAAGGTGAATGAATGGTGGTGATAATATCTCCTGCAGATTTAACGGCTGTAATTGCTCGTGGTTCATTAATTACAAATCAAGGCAGTCCTTCCACGTGATTAGCAATCAACTTCCCATTTCTTTTCTATCTCCTACCTCAATCTCCCCTACTCATAGTTTTTTTATTGCCAGATTCTCACTCCTCCAGCCCTCATATAACAATAGAACACCATTGATTTGACTAAACTGAAGATGATTTTTGTTTGTCGTATGATGTATCTCTAATTCACCACTAATGTATCTTTAGCTAGTATAATGTTGATGTATATCTTATACATTGTTAATGTATCTCTTATACGTTGTCAATGTATCTCGAATACACGCTTAATGTATATCATATTTTCCTCAATTTCATTTAACACAAAAGTCAAGCTCTGTCTCCGGGGTAGTTGGCTCCTGCTCCGAAATACGAAGGGTACTAGGAAACTGCTGAGGTCCCTGCTGATGGGAAAAGAACTGATGAGACGCGACAAGTCGGCGTTGCATCTCCATCTCCTCGAACAAACGCCTCCTCTCATACTCCTTCCACTTAGCCATGGTCCGCATTATAAAATCGACACTCAATGATGGGGACCCACTCATGAATCCATAACCACCCATAGGCGGTCGCTGAAGCGGCTGGCTATCCGCAAAAGAGTACGAATGCCTGCCAGCCTGGGTTGCAGAGGAGGGAACATCCCACAGATCAGCATCTGAGCGCCTCCGACGAGTCTCAGCACTAGAGCCAGGGCCCCGACCCAAGTTCCGCCCGGTCTGCTCCATCGAAAAACCAGTCTGAGGAGCTCTATCCTCAGATTCTCTACGGCCCCGACGGCGCTCCTATACAAAATTCAAAGTTCAAGCATCAGGCATCTATATACGAGTTTCAAGATACAAACATCACAGAAATGATAAACCTAGAGCTCGGTCTCTGCCCGCGAGCTTCCTAGTCAGCTTGACACACTGCTTCTTCAAGGAATCAATTACGAGCATCCAGCGGTGCACTCTTACTCGAGGCGCCTGCATACATACAAAATTCAATATCAATTTCTATATACAAGACTACAACCATTTCAAGAAATACAAAAGCACTCAAAGCCGCGTAATGCTGAGGAAGAGCATTGGTCGCCATCCGTTCTGAGGGAGAGGCCACCAGGACAGTGAGCTCTACCTACTCCCCATCCGAGTCCACATAACGGAGGACCCTGTCAGCATAGGGGACATCCTCCAGGTCGACCTCCTCGACCTACAAGCGCACATACAAGATTCAAATTATACAAGAATGCACGAATACAAGAATACAATATTCAAATCCAAAATCTTACTAGTGGCACAAAGTGAACTTCTAGAGCAAGCCTCGGCAGGAAGTCTCTTTAGCTAACTCCCCTATTTACAAAGTTCTCCTATGGGAGACAAAGGGAATCACCACCCTCCTCCACGGCTTCCACATAGACCCGAGCGACCTCGGTAGCCTTCAACATCATGGACTCTGGAGGATCCAAAGGAACAAGCCGACCTGCAGTACTATGCTAGAGAGTCACTCGCTCACCCAGATACCACATGGGGCGATAAATCCCCGGGATCAACACCCGTCGCCCAGACAAGAAATAGGCTCGGACAGCTGAAGCGGGCATGGGCACGTCAGAAAAAGGGCGCCAACACACCTACAAAGCAGGCAGCTCAGTCAATATACAAAATACAACGGGTACAAGACCCTACAAAATGAAAACGCACCTCCTTAAAAGATGTCACTCGCAAAGCTCTGCGGAAAGATGCTATAGTCATCCTACTGCGCTCCGCTCCTTCGCAAGAGGCAGCAAACGGATAAGTCGCAACTCCAGGGCGAGCAGGTGCCAAGCCAGGAAAATGCTCATACGCCCAAATTTTCAATAGCAAACGAGACATTCGTCAGTCTTATGCATACGAAATACAACACACAAAATACAAGTACAAAATACAAATTCTAGGAGTTCCAAAACCTCCAGCCCTCTCCACGGGGAAGCTATACCAATCGAACTCTCCGGGGAAGTCCTCTCTTCATCTCGTACAAAAGGTGGCTATATGCCAAGCTACCCCAGCTGAGGCCCGAAACAGCCCGCAAGTCACTCAAAGACCTCAAGAAGCACACCAACACATAGCTACTCTAGCTAGGGGCAACCATTCGGCCTACAAGTGCCAGAAGAAAGAGCCGAACCTTCTGCTCCGCTGTAGTACCAACCATGCCAATGCCCCCAAAATCACCTCCATTAAAGCAACGGTGTTGCTATCAGTGATCAAGTCTACAATAGGGCCAATCAAGCCCCTGACATCAGCGGATCTCCATGTCAAGCCAAAGTCGAAAACGACGTCCACCTCAGAAAATGGGAGGCCTGTAATCATAGCAAAATCAAAGGGAGTGATGGTGATCTCCCCCCACCTCATATATATGAAACATGTCAGTGGTGTCCTACCACCACTCTAAGAGAGCCTGTGTCCGGGCTTTGACGCCCGTCATCTCCAAAAACCTCCAATTGCCTCCCAGAAGGCAGCAAAACCAGTCTGAGCCCATATCACTCGGGTCTCCTCGACAACAAAAATGGCTCGAGAGGCATTCAGGAGCTCCTCCAGAGACCAGAACACTCGGATCCCTGTCCTATCAGTCTACAAAAAGGGTGTGTCAGTACAAACCTATACAATTCAAGTAGCAAGTTAAAAAGTAGAGTGCGAGGCATACCAAGCCGGCACGTGGCAGCTGGGACAAATAATGTCTCGGGTGGAATACAAGGTCCGTTTGCTGCCAACCATGATCGTCGAAAGTAGGTCTTCCCCTAGGGGTTATGCCTGAGGGGAGCGCCTCTATTTCAGTAGCTTTGTTGTCGGAAGCATACTCCATAGCCGCTCGACTGCTCGAGCATTCAACAAGCTTCCTCCGAGCGTGACGAGGCATACTAAAGCATTCATAATACAAAAATCTAACATCCAAGCCTGGGGTCTATCTTATACTAGCCCGTACAAATAGTTCAAGAGCCTAAAAATCCCCAGTGGCCGTACAATTCTAGCCATGGAATCCTATTTCAAGGGACTATTCAAGGTCTACACCAACGCCTAGGCTATCCATGCCGAAGCAGGTATTTAAGGTCTACATCAACTCCTAGGCTATCCATGCCGAAGCAGGTATTTCAGGTCTATACCGACGCCTAGGCTATCTGTGTCTATTTCTATACAAGACTCCCAAAAGTCCCCAGTGAAATCTTCCTCTACAAATTCTAAATACAAAATTCCGAGTGCAAGATTTCAAGTTCAAATCCTACAAAGTTCCAATAGTTCAAGTTCAAGGTGGCTACCAAACAATTTTTCATACAAAGTACAAGAAGCCTACTACCATTCAAACATTCTCAGGATACAAGTACAACATCAACAAACACAAAAATATTTCAAGTACAAAAATTTATCCTAAATGCAATCCTAAGGTAATTTCAAAAACAAAACTTGAAATACTTGCATGGACAGGTGTAGAGGAAATGCAAGAGCAACAAGATCAAAGGGAGAAAGCAATCGAACTTTGAGAAAGAAAGAGCAAAACAAGTGAATGTTCTCATGCAAGAGCACAACGGGGGGTATATATACTCAAGCCCTGCGCCAGGCGCTGGCCTTGCGCCAGACGCATGCCCTATTAGCCATGCGCGGAATCTTGGCGCGATTATCTGTGCTGATTGTACGTATTTTGCTGCTACGGTTTTCTGCACCAAGCATTAAACGTCGAATCATGCTACTTTTCGATGAATACGGGTATACATATGTTCCGCCAGCATCAACAGATAAATATCTCAAGCATACGAAGTCCGATAAATATGCGGATTTAAGCTTCTTACTCCCAGCGAACCCAAGCTCCGGGAAAGTCAAAGAAATTCAAATCCAAAGAGTCAATAAAAAAATCATTTCCCAAGTGGGCATATTCCCCAGAGGTTCAAGCCTCATACGACATTCGAAACGAGTACAAAACCCAGCGAATTCACTCCGGGTATCAAATTCAAAATTCAAAATTCAAAATTCAAGATTCAAGATTCAAAATTTTCGATGCCAAGCTGTAATACCCCAATATTTTATAATTTTATAAAATATATTTTATAGTCAAAATATAATTATTTCCGTTTTTAGTTAGTCTCTTTTAATATTTTCAGAAGTTTAAAAACACTATTTTAAAATTAGTAGGACTCTAAATATAAGCACCTATATATATTTCGTAACCCTAATTATTTTGTACAGGAAGGTTATGTTTTGCCTCTGCCGTTTTCTATATGCACTTGTAGAGTTTTGTGTGTGAGTTTCTTATAATTAGAGTGGGAAAGAATTGACCTTTTTTTCATCAATTCCTCCATTATCATTTACCTCTACATTTCCATCACCACTAATAATGTCATGCGCCACAAATCACTCATTTGTAGCGTACTTCCGTTTACAGTCATGTAGAAAGCCTCTCGCGTGATCCAACGGCTTGTGTTATCGTGTATGTTGCGATCTATTGTTTATATGGTTGTTTTTATTGAAAGATAATCACACTTAGTCCCTTCTAATTGTTCGTGTATATTATTATTTGTAATCACACACACTTAGTACATTGGAGTTGTTTGTGTATATATGTTATTCTTCGTATTAATTATGAGTAATCATGCATCTCTTGGAGTTTTACTGAATTAGGGTCTCGTTTATGCGGCATTGGAATCTGTTAATTAGTTTTATGTGTTTGGTCTCATTCGATATTGTTATGATATATGATTCAAAGTGTGCTGCTTCATTGATTGAGTATACATGAGTGTAATCCATGTTTCGATTACTCTTTAGGAATTATGTTTAGTTTATTTTTTTATAATACCATATCATTAAGTTTTGGTTTAGATTCTTTAGATAGGTAATATGAGTTACTGATGATGCTAGACGTATATGGTCTTTTGGAGAATATTAGACCTGCGTGAGTTTTACTCAATTAGTTTGGGAAATATTAGACTGTTGATCTTGATAAGTGTTATTAGTTACCCATTAGAGTTATATATTGTTTAAATTTGGGATCTTGTGCCGTAATTGAGAAGTGTATAAATTTAACCCATGATGGGTTTATTGTTCATATATATAATGAGAAAAGGTTGCGGTTATTTTTGGTTTGAGGCTCAATGTTATAGACCTTAGTCCTTGGCATGTTTGGTAAGGTGATGATAACCACTAGTAGAGGAGCAAGATACAATCTTTATTTTCTTAGTATCCCAAAAGTGGGATTTGGTCCAAAAGTGGTCTTGACTCAGAGAGTCTTTCTAGCAGCTATTGAGAGTTTCAAGTTTTTATACTTGTTGGTTTATTATTCGAATTACCCATGTCCAAGGCTAGGTATAGAACAAAGAGCAAATATGACACCTATTGGGTTGAGTACGTTTAGTAGAGGAAAAGATCATATCATTATAATCAAGGTTCATATGAAGAGAAATTTATAGTTTCCATAGAGCATGGAGTTAGTTTTATCTTTGGGATCGTACTTGAAATGTAGTTTCATACTACATTATTTACATGAGACTTTATTATTCTATTTTAGCATGTTTCTGTTTGTAACAGGTGATTACCCAGCTTTTGCTGACGTGTGTGTGTTTATTTGCTATGTGTGTTTGCGGTCATGTCTTTTTCTTATGGTGGCCCTGCGACGATCCTTTTGGAATTTGTCCTCTATGGTGAGCAGTCAAGATGACTGGAGCAGATTGATCGTGAAGGATTGCAGTTAGAAGTTAAATGAGCTCAAGTGTTACCGTTTAGTCTTTTATGACAGTTGTACAGTTGTAAATAGATCACCTAGTAATTGAGTTGTAATAGTTTGAGTTTTGTAAGCCTTAGCACTTGACAATGTGGTCAAGTGTGGCGGTGATACCTCCGATTTAGGTGTAAGCTTCTGCAATGTTATTATAAAGTCTTTTATATTCTTATTTATTTATAGTTAGTAAATTGGGGGTGTTACACAAGCTCCGTTTTAAGTCAAAAGACGAAAAAAATTGCAATCCATACAAAGATCAGAGTCGTCAAGCCGCACGGAGGTAGACTCTATCCTTTTTTCTAACACTTGTCTTGTGCAGGTACCGGTGTACAAAGAATGGTCTTGATTGCAGAACATCTTGACTATTCTCCGTCCCTATTCGAAAACTTTGACTTTTGCTTTCCTAACCGAACGCTTAGTCAAAGTGGGGGCTTCTGTAGACACCTAATTTGTGTCTCCCCTAATGGGATAATGACGAAACCATTACCCTTTCTAGGAGCTTCAACTCCGTGCGGAAGTCCCAATTGCTAAGATGTATTCTAAAATCCAAAATCCAAAGTCCAATTTCCGAGCCCGTTCCCATTCCGGAACTCGGTACAAAATTCTATTTCCATAATTCAAATTCAAAATTCAAACACAATCTCACCCGATGGACATATCCATTGGTTTTACAAGGCCATTTCTAGTCAAAATGTCATTAAGAATCCAGAATCGGGCGCGGACCCATAAAATCGAGCATGTCGGGCCTCGTCTCGTAAAACTGAGTCCAAAATAAAAAAACTCGGATACGAAAAGGTGTGTTTTTAGTCGCAAAAATGCCTTAACCCCCAAGCAATGCTACGCTCCAAACCTCGTACAAAAGTACAAAGCCACAATACAAAAAAAAAGGACGGCGTCATCGTCCTTGTTTGGCGGCACCTGGGACACGTCAGTTGCGTCAGGGGCTGCTCTTGCGCTAGGCGCTGATGTGGCTTGGCTTTTAGCCGGCTAATCAACTATTTAGGCCCTTCATTTTCACCCAAATGAGGGGGGGGGGGGGGGGGGGGGGAACAATTCAATACAACGTCGTAATACGCATTTTTCCTCTCAAAATTCAAACACAAAATTCAATCTTCAAACTTTTAATATTCCTACAATTTTCTAAAATATCAAAGCAATTGGAAGTACAAATTGGAAAACTAGCTTAAACCTAGAAAGGTAAACCGAATCCCTAATACAAATTACCATGATTTAATCCAAGTTTCTACCTTTCTTATTTCAAGTTTACTAATCCTATGATGTTCTTGTGATGTTCATACACACTTGAAGTAGGAAATGTCAACAATGGAGTAATCTTTGAGGGGATTTCATACTTGAAACCCCCCTCAAAATGATCTTCCAAACTCCTTCTACAAGTTTCAAGTTTCAATCTTTATGCTTTGATTTCAAAAAAACATGATTAGTAAGTTGAAGCTTTCATTCTTGGAAGTATTCCTTACAACAATCATCATCAAACCTTCAAAAAACCTCAACTTTATACAAGTTCAAGGATGTTTGGGAAAGTGAAAACCCTTTTTTAAACTAGAACAAGTGAACATTTCAATTTCTATATTCAATATTTAAGTTCTACATTCAATATTCAATGATGTTTAAATGAGATCAACTTCTCTTTAAACTAGAATCCATGGAGCATATTAAAGGTGAGGCCTTTTAACATGGAAAGGTATAATATTTAAAAGTCAAATCTCCTAATTTCAATATTCAAGTTCTATATTCAAGTTCAAGTTTCATTTCAAATTCTATATTCAAAATCAATGATGCTTCAAGATGAGCAACTCATCTAAAGTTAAGATTTTCTAGATAATTAGATCCCTGTCGGGCACACTTATTATTTAGAAGTTGCTTGGCGTTCGGATTTCAAATACAATAGTACAATTTCAATATCGTCATTTCAATATCGCACTTTCAATATTGCATTTTCAATAACGCACTTTCAATATCGCACTTTCAATCAATATCGCGCTTTCAATATCGCAATTTCAATATCGCAATCTTTACTCGTCTTTTCAAGGTGATGTGGTTTTGTATGCATTTCAATAATTCCTCTTCTATTTGTGATGATGCTTTACATGTTTATTGCTTTCATCTCTTAACATGCTAAATACAAAAATATACAAAAGGTTATATCACGCTTAACAAAGATAATTTTTGAACAAACCGTCCTTAGGTTCCTTGAATTAACTTTAAAGCAAACGTACAAGTAGCAATTTCAATGTTCTAAATGCATGATTCAACAAACCTAGTGCCATGATTAGGATTTTGCAACAACAATCCTTATCTTGGGTTTGAATGTATTTCTAAAGCTTACCAAAATAAGCGGTTCGTTCCCTTACCCGAATCTCACACATTCGGTTTCAAGATTCAATGCCTTGTCCAAAAAGGGTCAACTTTGGTCCTTCCAAACCGGACCCTTAAAATGTTTGGTGGCGACTCCGTCGAAGTTCAATATTTTAAAGCCGTAGGGGTATTTCGCGCACTTTCTTATATTTTGAGCTTTTATTTTTCTATGTTCAAATCCAATTACGTCATTTGTGTGAACCTAGGATTTGGCTCCCCTTTTTGGGTGGGATTGAGAAGATCAAGTCAAACCTAGTTGATCACACTCTTGATAAATTGGACAAGTTAAAGACTTTGATGAGTCTTAAACAAGACTCATCAAGCTCTCATAACTTATATACAAAATTCAATGTAAAAATAATGCGAAATAAGAAAAATACCACTCCAAGAGAAAATGCAATTCAAGTATTAAAAAAAAAAACCCCTACACTACCCGATGCCACCGGGCAGCTCCACCCCATGGGGCATAACTGCAACTTGGAAATTCGGGCGGTACAGCTAGATGACACCAGACGAGCGTGTTCTACATCATAATTCCATGGGCTTTCATTTTTAAGGCCCGAGTCTAACTCATTTGGGCCTAAATAAGCATATGTAGCCCCTTGAAGTTGACTGAGATATCCTGAACATGCCCGGGATCTGTTTAGTCGTCCAGGAATGTATGAAATTTGTCTTGGAAGACCAATTCCCACCAAATAGCGTTCCTCCTATGCATACTACACAATTAACTTATATTAGCACTAAAATTGGCTCTGAAGAGCTTAATTGAGATCAAAAGTGCACACGGGACGGAGATAAAAACTCAATATTAATATAAAATGAACACATCACAGCTTGCACATCCGCGCACAACAGCACGTAACCCATGGCCCTGATACAGTGCACGCGCGCGCGAGGGGTGCATCAGCCACAACGATGGCCAAGTGAGGCCCAAGGGCTTTGAAACCCAGTGTGCAAAGAGCCCTTGCATGTTGTTGGGAAGCACTGCATGTGTTAGCTGGCTAAAGGCCTTTGAGCCTTGGTCGGTCACCTTGCTTGTTCTCCAAGGGTTTATTAGTTTAACCCTAAGTTGTTTTCCATACTACTATGATGCACACAACACACAAGAAACCGTAATTGTGAGTGTGTCTCCAACTGAGATATTCCATAGCCAAAATACCTTGCGAAAGTTCTAAGCTAACATAATCAAGGTGTATCTGAACGTGCCGGTGGAACATTATATAGGAATTGGTTTTGTTAAATCATGTTCGTGAGGAAAGTGGGAGTACACGCTACGAATTTATGTTACGTTTAATCCATACTTTTACACGTGATCTTGGTTTTGTTAAATGTTTTGCATTGTTAATTAGATAAGCACTAATTCCCAACAACATTGGTCCAATTAATTACAAGAATAGTTAATTCAGTGAGATAAAGTGACCGGAACAGCTTGTTGGAGCGATTAGTGAGTTCTAATCCTTATTAGGCTCACAAATTACTCTTGACTAGACCTACAAGGTCACACCAATGATCGTCGAATTAAATGAATCAGAACTTCATTTAATGGCTAATCTGAAATTTAGATCGGAAAAATGATGTACAATTAGTCGTTGGATCGGAATCGTATACGTAAGTCGTGGGCTTGGCCACACGAATTAGTTCATCATAAGAAACTGGATCTTCCCGTACTATACGACAAATACTGGTCGTAAGGCCATGGGCGCGGATAAAGAATCACACACAGCAACGATGCTAGCCCACGAGTCAAGCCATAAGCGGCCAAGGCCCATATGCCATGAGCGATGTTAGCGCATATAGACAACTACGTACAACAAGTTTATGCCTTGGGCGTGCACGTTGTGTAGTAGTAGCAGCAACAACAACGCTGGGCATGAAGGCCCAAGGCCTGCTGGCCCATGCGGTTGTGTGTGTGCAGGCCAAGCAAAAGGGCTTCAAACCCTTGGCCGGTTTCTTTACTTGGATTAGGATTTCATTATTATAATACTTGTAGTTATTATTTTAATAAAACAAGTCGGATTTTCAGATTTCCTATAAGTAAGAAAAACCTTAAAAAGATTCAAAATCTCCATAGCCACAAAACCTTGAGAAAGTTCTAAGCTAACGGAATCAAGGCGGATCTGAACCTGCCGGTGGACTATTGTAGAGGAACTACACATAGAAATCTTATTCGTGTCCGTGAGGCTAGTGGGGAGTATACGCATCCAATGTATGTATCTTTTCATTCATGCTTTTACATGGATCTTGGTTTCGTGATTGGTTTCCATTTTGTTAATTATATTAGCATAAATCCCAACAGTGGTATCATGAGATACATATTTAAAGTATGTTTCAATGATTTTTCTTCAACTAATATGGCTGGAATTAATGGTTTTAATTTTGGAGTTTCTCGCTAATTAAAAATTAAAATCGCATTTTGGGATGAATTCGTAAAAAAACTGCAGGATTTAAAAATCGTCCTGTTTAATCGATTCCTTAGTGTATTTTGGGTTGAAACGACGTTCTAAATAGATCCCAAAAAATCCCAAATTCGCTGAGAAAGTAGTTTTTTGGAGGGTTTTATGTTTCGGGATTATTAATTCTTGAATAATTCAAGATTTAAAATTTAATTATGATTGCCATCAATAAAATAATTAATTGTGGATTTTTCTATTGATTTTTAATAATTTTTATGAGGTTAATTAATTAATTTGGTTGCTTATTATTTGTTATAAACCCTAATTCCGGAAAACCTAAGATTTAATAATTTTTTTTAATCTAAAAGTAATTGGATTAGTTGGTTAGATATACAATTATGCTTAGGTGAGTAAGAGTATTTGTATTAATTTGTAAATGACTCATTTAAAAATTCAAAGATCAAAATTTTGATTGGATTCGTTAATTTTTATCGTTCACCTAAACCATAATTTAATAAAAATATGAAATTTAATTATTTGAAATGGATTAAATTGTTGGATTAATTTATCTATGTATTCGGAAAAATTGTTGATTGGGTTCGTTCAACTTTATCAAATTCAGTTAGCCTAAATTAATTATTTAAATGAATTGTACTTTGTGAAAATTAAATAAATCGCACTAATTTAATTTATTTTTCGTAATTTTGACGATTGGATTTGTTAATATTATGAAATTAAATATAGTAATTATTTTTCGACTCGAAAATAAAATTGGATTTTTGTGTTAAACGAAGGAGTGAGCCAACGCCCTAAGACATGGTTGCTGTCCACACAGGCGTTGATGCATGAGCTGGGTGATGTGCCCATGCGCGTTTTGCGAGTGGAAGGGAAGGGCAGAAGAAGGGGCGGTGTGGGTCAGAGCCTGGGCGCGCGAGCCTGCATGCTTTGTGCGCCGGCAAGATAAGAAAGCAACGATGTTGTTGTTGTTGAAGTTGCGCACGCGCATGCGCTGGGCGAAGCGCAACGATGGGCAAGGCGTTTGGCCTGCGCCCTTTACTACGCCCCACGGTGCAGCGACGAGTGGTAGGCCTTGCGGCCTACTTCTCATGTGATGGCGCGCAGCGACAGGCTGGGCGCAAGCACAAGGCCTTCAATTCGTTGCATCTTTTTGTGTTGTTTTTGTTTTGCGATTCGAGCCAAGGCCCATGCTCGTCTTTTGGGCTTGCGGTTGCACGTAGGGGCTAACGACTTGGACTTTTTCATATTTTATTTTCGTATTAACTTGGGTTGGCGTTTTAAGTTTAACATTTAAAATTGAAAGTTCAAGATTATATTGGTTAAAGTGGAAGTTATTTTAATGAAAATTGGAAAATTAATTATTTTCAATATTTTTGCGTAAGACGATCACTTTTAATTAAATAAATATTTGATTCGAATAAAATTAAGGTTAACAATTTGGAATTGATTAAGTTTTAGAGAGTGTGTACTTGAACGTGATTTTAATTAATCATGTTAATTTCGTGTAAGCTTGATTGGGCCATTCGTCTTAGAGTACGAATGGGTGAATGTATATTATGGATTTGTTTCATTGCAGGTTTATAGGTGACTAGTACGGCACGACTAGGATAGAAATTCCGGTCTGTGAACCATTCTATCCAGTGGCGGAGCCACGTAGGTGCAAGGAGGGTCCACTGACCCCCTAAAGAAAAAATTGGAAAAAAAAACTTATAGCTGAGAGCTAACAGACGTGTTATTATATAAACCCGATCTCTTAGGTTATACTAAAAACACCCACGCACACATTATTGGGATAATCCTAAGAGACCAGCCGTTAGATACAATTGATCTCTTAGTGTTTTGAATAACTATTGGGGATAATCCTTAGAGACCAGTCTTTAGAAACAACTGGTCTCTTAGAGTTTGAATTTTATTCTTTTCACCACGCATATGAAACCCGAAGAAATTAATTGTAATAATATTTTTTACGTATTTGAGTGTAATATGAATATTTATTAATTTTAGGACGATACATTTTTTTAGTAATATATTGTATGTTGTGGAAGATCACCAAACAAAACTGTAATATCCTAATAATTCCTTGCTTTTTATAAAATATTTTCCGACTTAAAACACAGGAATTACCAAGATATTACCGCCACCGTGATAACGGCTAAGGCTATGTACCAGAATTACGCAGCGGAATTAACTAACTTTCAAACACATTAAATAAATAGTTAATGGTTATTAAAACAAGTTGGAACCGTTGAGGCCCAAATCCAAAGTATTAAACTATTTGAAAATCCATTAACTATAAATAGTATTAGTCATAACTGTAATTAAAAATAGAGTTTATAAAATACGGAAGAATAAAACTCTCAACTCGAATCCCATGATAACTTCTCCCGCAAGTTATCTCTACAAACCTGCTTTATTAAAAAATCTACTCCCCAACAACGCAATTGCAATTGATGGATCATCAGAGGGTCATTAAGGCAAAGGCCATGACCAGAAGACATGAAGCACGAGGTCAGCAAAAGCTGAGTACGAACAAGCTAGAATAACATTCTATCCTAACATGCTTCACTCGACAAATTAAATAATCCACATGCAAAAGCCATATAATAAACAGATAAACATGGAGACAAGACTCGACACCTGACACGACTCTTGACTCACAGTTTAATAAAAAGTAGCTTCGAACGGGTAAAGTAAAGTATCCTCAAAAGGAAAGAAAGGGTGATGGGAGCCAACCATACACCAAGATAAGTCGGGCTACTACCGACAGTCGGGCCATACCGACAGGAATTCCAATGCACAACGGCATAAAAGAGAATGAAACAACGTCTTGTATCATTCTAGGAGTACAAGTTTTCCGGCAAGACTCCCCCCATTGTTCATACTCAAGGTATATACGTTCCAAGAGTTTTGAAGCTCTTTGGGTTACACTTTACGTTAATTAGTATATTATGTTCAAGGCGACTCAAGACTCTACTCAAGACACAACATACAAACAATTTAATACTAGTGGAAAAAACCCCTGCTGAGGGGGGCATTTCGGGCTTGTTGAGGCGAACATGGCCTGCTTCGACAGAGGGGGCTTCAACAGGCCAGAGATCTGTTGAGGCGGGCTTGGCCCGCCTCAAAAAGATATCTGTTGAGGCGGGCATTTGAAAGCCCTCCTCAACTGACAAGCCTGTTGAGGCTCACATTTATAAAGCCCCCCTCAACAGACAAGCCTGTTGAGGAGAACATTAAATTGCCCCCCTCAACAGACAAGCCTGTTGAGGCGAACATTAAATAGCCCCTCTCAACAGACAAGCCTGTTGAGGCAAACATTGTGTTCCCCGCCCCAACTAGCAGTCTTAATCAACCACTAATATTCTGCTTTAATTTTCTTTGTTAGGTAAAGAAGAGCTATAATACTCATAAAATAGACAATTGTAAACAATAAATACTTCATTCACATTAATATTGAAATAATATTGTTTAATGTAATTTTACAATATAAATTCACACAAAAATAATTTTTGAATCTACAAAACTAGCTGCTAATGGAGTGACAATACTTCAGCTGCAACATTTTGTGTCTAATACTATCAGACTATTGGGAGGAAATATTGTATGCGGGAATGCCTTGTTGCGACCAAAAGCAGAAGGCGGCGGAATTCCTCCCTGTTAAGGCAACAAAAACAGGACATTGAATCATATGCAAAATTACTCTAACAACATTCTATTTAGACATTTAGCAAAAAGGTGGTGGTTTGGAGTTGATTCCAGAGCCTCGTTGAAGGTCCGAGTCCATTTCCAAATTGAACTTCATAAGCTCATGTTACACTCAACAGATGCAAGAACAAAAGAACTGAGTAAATACTGGGTAAACAATAAAAGGTACCTCGGAAAATTACAGTCTCTCCTTTACAAACGAACAGAAAAAAGTTCATTCAGTTTTCACAGAGAAGGATTTTCCCCAGTCAAAAGCCCAAAAATAGCCTTAATAAACATGTGATACTTGCTCTTAATGGTTCTGGTACAAGGCTTTCCGGAGGAATATCTGAAAGTTAAAGTTTTAATCCACATTCTCTTGCAAGAATTATTACCTGCCACGTAGAAGCTTCTGTAAGAAAACAAACTATTGAACTCGAAACAGAAAGCTAGGAGTGCATGTATTTAGAAAATGATAACTTGACTTCACCAAGACCTCGTACTCAGTGAGGAGTGATTGTTTTTGGTTAGTTGTAAAACAAAATGTAGTCTATATACTCTGTAACAAATAGTACTACATCTATAACAATTTTAGATGCTAAAGGAAATAATCTCATGATAAGTCATCAATTGAGAAGATAGAGCAGATACATCGCAACAACTTCAAATAATCAAAGAAAGGAAATAAATAGTGGAATAAATAGTTTATCTCAATGGTGGCCTTTGGGTTTCAGCATCAGTTTACAAAAAGCATAAATTTCTCCATTGTCATTCGGTCAGGATTGGTTACAAAAGCAGTTAAAAAGCTGTCAACTTGTCACTAGATAGGAATCTGAAAGCTTAACATGGATACACATTAAACCATCAATGCAATGATTTCTAACACACATAATCCATTTCCTATAAACAGAAATTGTCTTTCAGTTTCCAAGAAAAAGAGAAACAAAAGCAAGGTAGCTTGGTTTTTTTGCTGCATAAGCCCCATTGTTGATAGATACTATGGGATCCCTAGAAAGTTTTGGTGCACCCCCTCAAAGAATTTACCAATTAAGTCAGCTCAAATTCACAGACAATCCATTTGTATGCATTACAAGCAAACAACAAATCAGCATTGCTAGTTAAGGAGGAAGGATTGAGGAGGAGAGAAATCCCACAAGACCACTTTTAAGCCCTGACATCTGGAAAATGTGGAAACATATAATACTTAAACATTTTCATGTCTTGGACTGATTTAACAAGTCAATTCAAGGACAAAAACATGGCAATTTCATAAGATCAGTATACACGAAGAAGATGATACTTGTAGAAGAAGGAAAACTGGAAAAACAAAGGAAAAAATGAATCAGGATTGATTAGAAGTCTTAAATAATAAGTAGTGCCCATTTTAAATCTTTTCTATAAAAAAAGGCAGCACCCAAGTACAGGATTGCTTAGCTCCCCTAATTTGAGGCACAATTCCATAATATATGCCTACTTTGACTTCTAAAAGTTCTGAGAGAGAAATAAAATCAAGCAAGTTCATTAGCTACCATTTCCTTTTTTGAAAATGACAGTTAAGTAAAAAATAATGCTACTGGTTAGGTTTCTTAATAAATTCACCAAAATTACAGCTTGAAGCTCATAAGACCGTAGAGTTCCAAATATTGAATAATTTTGTAACACAACAATCTCCAAACAAAAGTTCGCAATGAAATATTTAGAGTACATATGCAACGAATGCAAGGCAGAAACAACAACAGAAGCAATAAAAATGATCATATATGAAGTTCCCCCTCCCCTCATCTAACATACTGATAATAATAATGTATAAGGCGGTTCCCATTTGCGAATTTGCCAATTCCAAAGACAACTAAACTCCCACTCTACAAAAGATCAAGCACGGTCTACGTTGTCGAACCAACAATCAAATCAACCTCTATACAAGTTATGCAAGAGAATAGTCCTTCGGTCAGTTTGGTTTTGAATACCCAAATTACCTCCTCAGTTATTAATAATTTGACAACAGTTAGCTATCATCTAGATATTGTTGCAAAGGGGGTCAAATTAAGGTATAGGGTAGTAAAGACTAAATAGGAAATGTGAGAACATAAGAGCTCGACCTAAACTAAATTGCATTGCATAACTACTCAACTAAGTCAGAACAAAATGCCATCCAAGCAATTACAATAGTTTTACATTCAGTGAGAGAAAGCGATAAATATAAAGAGGAGAAGTTAAAATCATAATAGAATGGTCACGAAGTAGCAGTTGAAATAATAGTAAAATAACCAGAAAAAATCTTACTAAAACAGCGAGACGAAAACAATACAATGACTGATTCAAAGAAATTTCTCAGATTGCATCCATGATTGGAGTGCCACCTCTTTCTATCTCCAATTTAATTTCTGACTTACAATATCATCTAACAAAGTTTCTAGATAAAGGAACCGAGTCATAACCTGTATTGAAATTAATCACTCTGGAGTCGGTTATACTGGATGCAACAAGAGTCCTGGTCACTTCATCTTCTGTCATCACTATGATTTTTTCAACTTACATGAACTTAGACTTGTCTTTCTCTTTTCCCCTCATGTTTAAATTATTGAATGTACATCACCAGAACCCTTATTAGGTAAAACACTGAACTAGTATTGCCACTGCTGAAGGTTTGGCATATCTTCACTAAAGCGCAACTACAAGAATTATCCACAGAGACATAAAAGCATAAGTTACAGCAAAAATTGCTTATTTTGGGTTGGCCATGAATTCTGAAGAAGATAAAAGCCACGTCAGTACTTCCATTGCAGGCACACTATAAGTAATTCAAAGTTAAGTGACAAGAAGAGGATAACGCAACCAACTAACAATAGTGGTTTTGTAAAATAGGATATCCTTAATTACGAGGGGTTAGGGAGAAATGACTGCTAGTTCCGGGAAGAGGAGTAGTTCTTTCATGTCTATGCTTAAAGCTCGTATTTGAAAAAGTAGATATTGCATCACAATCTATTGGGGGGTATATTGCCCCAGATTCCCAGAGAGTATCTATCACACAGATAGCTAACAGAGGCAGCATATGTTTACAGCTTTTGGGTGCTTGCTTCTGTTAAAGATAGTCAAGGAATGCAAAATAACACGCAAAGAACTGAAGATTACTCTAAAATCTTAATAGCAAGCGTGAGTTACTGAGTCCCTACTTCTCCTTACAGTCCTAAGCCTGAAAGTACCCAATTCAATTTCAGATACTAAGATGTCGACTTATTATATTAATATGAATAACGAAGAAATTCAGTATGCAAATTAGAAGCGTAAAAGAGGAAAATTATTGAAATAAACCTTAATTGCGATTATTGCAAATATCGAACCCCTAACTTAATAAATTTTAAATACAGATCTTCACATTATGCATCGAGGCATCAAAAATTAGATTTAACCAATTAAAAACAACATAACATCATAGATCTACACTATATACCGAAATGCGGCATCAAAAGTTCAAATTGAACGATTTCAACACTCATAACATCAATTTTTCGCAATAACAACATAAAATTAAGAAAAAAAGAAAGCAGAAACGATAGATCTAGAGAGAAGAAGAGAGGTTATACCTGAATACCATGCTCGTGACAGTAAAGCTACCAGCAAGAATTTTCGACCTGGATATCAGCTTGACCGATGTGGATTGAAATTCCTTCATTTTCGCTTGAAATTTTTAGATGTAACACGAAGATAAAATTTTGAAAGAGGAGAGAGAAAGAGAACGAAATCGAGGGCGTTTATGAAGACACCTTCTTTGAAATTGTAGAGAATGAGGGAGAGGGAGAGAAGATATACCTTCCATGGAAAGGGGAGAATGGTTTGAGGAGTTTTGAACCGGGGGCGAGGAGAGGGGAGAGGAGAGAGAAATGATTCTTTCACGCTAATAGAAGAAATGAGGAGGAGAGAGAATTAAAAGTTGGAGTATATGCGAGTATTATTTGTTACAGTGAACATTTAATGCCCCCTTCAACAATTGCTATTGAAGCGAACAACAAAAATATTCGCTTCAACAACTCTTTATAATGTTTGACCCGCGTTGACCGATTGGTTGTTGAAGCGTATTTCTCTATGCCCCCTTCAACAAGGGGGCTGCAATAAAGGTTTTTTCTACTAGTGTAAACAACTAAACAATTCAACAATGACTCTTCATTATTTTACTTCGTTAGGACTTGTGATCAACATAGACTCAAGTGAAATTACTCCCATTGTTCCTTCTCAAAAACACTGTTTGAGATAACCCAACATTGCCTATTAACAAGCGGGGTGTGCCCTTAGCACGAATTGTCCTTAATTCAATTCACATAGACTCTCTAAAATATTCTACCCCTTGGTATATATATTGCTCACTGGAAATATTCGACTGGCTCAATATTTATATGCTAGACATCCTGTACTATAGCATAATAATAACAACAACTTGCATGCGTAATACTCATACATGCAAACCAACTTGAATAACATGCTTGACATAATTCAACGATTATAAAAGTCCATAACATGATAGTTCAATAGAATCTATAAAGCATAATTCAATTCATAACATGCTCGTTCACATAGATTCAACCATAATAATAACATGCTCGTTCTCAATATCAAACATGAATTCACAACAACATATAAGTTCACATGATTCACATTCAATACACTTCACAAAGTCCTCAAGGGATGGGTGGTCACCCTAGTCTTGTACGTACCTGGATTACCTAAGTACAGGGGCCACTGTGCGAATCACGACTCACTAGAAATCAGCTCCTATAAACACAAAAGGAGAACTAAATTATTATCCATGTTTACTAAATTTCCAGCAACTATTTAAGATTCTAAAACACTTACTTTACTTAGAAATCATTCATTAATCATTAATTTAATAGTCTCAAATAGTCAACTCAAGCCCTAACATAAAAACATTGACTTTTTAGCTTTAAAACCATTAAAAACCAACTTTTTAAAGCTTATAACCAATCTGAAAATTTAAGTTGATTCCCATAACTTAAATTGTCATTAAATTATGTGAATCAATCGCTTAATTAATTGAAATCAAAACCCTAATAATAGTTTATCATAAAAGCATGTTTTGACTTCAAAAATCGACACTTTATAAACTTATTAAATCTGAAAATAATAATTTCAATTATCAAAACTAATCTCTTTAATTAAAACACAACTCTAACCCAATACGGTGTTCATAACCGTTCTAATCAATTTAAACAATCCCAATATTTACAATAACCACAACAATTAAAACAATTTAAAACTAAAGATTAATGTTTTTGAAAATAAAATTTGGTTGAACAATTGATCAACACACACACACACAACGATTAATTGCTCGTGTGTGTGTGCGCCGACCAAAGCAAAACAACGAGCAACAACACAGCAGCGCACGCAACGCACCGCAAGCAAGGGCGCGCGCGCACACGAAGGGACAAGGCGATGAGGCTGGGCGCTGGGCACAGGCGAGGCACAAACACACACAGCAATGCTGTTGTGCTGCGACGCGACGCGGGGCAATGCACGGAGAGGGCAGCGAGTTGGGCTAGCACGACCACACAGCACGCGGGCACGATGTGCTACGCTGCGGTTGCGGGACGGGCGAGATGGACGAGCACGGCTGGGCGCGCACGGCTGCCTTGCGCCGCAAGCAAAGACGAACGAAGAGAAAGGGGGTGTGGGGCGTGGAGTGTGCCGCAAGGAGAGGAAAGAGAGGAGAGAGAGAGAATTCGGAATTTTTCTTGTAAGGGTTTGATATGAGGTCTATTTATAGGTTTTCTCTCCCATGTGGGCTAGGTTAGGGAAATTTTGAGTTGGGCTTATTACCGGGCTTATTTAAGTTTACTCTTTGCAAGCTTTGTTGGGTTTGCTTAAGACAAAACGACCGGGATTTAATTAAATTAAATTCGTTTTCGAAATACGACCCAATAAATCCCGATTAAATATATTCATTGAATTTATTTAATAAAAATACGGTTTTCGAAATAATTAATATTTAAATTAATTAAAAATAAAAATGCATTTAATTCATAAAAATACTTTATAAATACAACGAAATGCTTTATAATTATAATAAAATATATTTATAATTATAGAAAAACACGAGGTATTACAGTCTACCCTCCTTAAAAGAAGTTTCGTCCCGAAACTTGGGCACGGAAATCACAACTTTAAAACTAGACTTGAGACTATTATGAGACTTTAGTGCGTTTTCTTTGTAAAAAGTTTTAGTTGTTGTACTCTTTAAGTAATTCAACATGACAATAAACAGTGAAACTTCACTGGAAACAACGATTTAAGCATAACTTAAAGGATAAATTAGGTAAATAAGGTAAAAAGTGCGAAATTCTACCGCACTCTACCCCCCTTAAAGAAAACGAGTTACGGCCCCGTAACTCAACTAACCTCGGGAAAAAGCTCGGGATATTTCTTTCTCATTTCTTCCTCGGCTTCCCAGGTAGCTTCCTCATATTCTTGGTTAGACCACAACACTTTAACAATATTAACATCCTTAGTCCGTGTACTACGCACTTTACTATGAAGGATTTTGACAGGTCTTTCCTCAAATGTCAAACTTTGGTCTAATTCTATGGTCTCTGGTTGCAGTACATGAGACTTATCCGGGACATACTTTCTCAACTGAGATACATGAAACACATTGTGCACTCTATGCAAGTCCATGGGCAAGGCTAACCTATACGCTACCTTCCCTATCCGTTCTAGGATCTCATATGGGTCTATATACTTTGGGCTAAGCTTTCCTTTCTTCCCAAATCTCATCACACCTCTCATTGGTGAAACCTTAAGCAACACTTTGTCACCTATTTGGAACTCTTCATCCCTACGCTTTTAGTCTGCGTAGCTCTTTTGGCGATCTTGCGCTGCTTGGATTTTGGATTGAATAGTCCTAACCTGATTCATAGTGTCCTCTATCATTTGGGACCTAGTACGACGGTTTCACTAATGTCACTCCAACATAGTGGACTTCTACATTTTCGTCCATATAGGGCTTTGAATGATGCCATTCCAATAATGGCATGATAGCTATTGTTGTATGAAAACTCAATTAGATCTAGGCTATCTTCCCATCCACCTTGAAAATCAATCACACAAGCTCTTAGAATATCCTCTAAGGTTTGAATAGTTCTCTCGGTTTGTCCATTTGTGGCTGGGTGGAATGCTGTACTCATTTTCAATGTGGTACCAAAGTTCTTCTGCACACTTTTCCAGAAATTCGAAAGGAACCTAGAATCTCTATCTGATACGGTGTCCTTAGGAACTCCATGTAATCTCACTACATGTTTGATGTAAGCTTTGGCAAGTTGTTCCATCTTCCAGGTTTCTTTCATTGGTATGAACACTGCTGACTTAGTCAACTTATCCACCACTACCCAAATGGTGTCATTTCAACTTTTCGACTTAGGAAAACAAGTGACAAAGTCCATTGAGATACAGTCCCACTTCCAACTCGGAATCTCTAAAGGTTGGACCTTTCCCTGAGGTCTCCTATGCTCAATCTTAACCTTCTGACAGGTCAAACATCTTGCCACGAATTCAGCCACTTCATTCTTCATCCTTGGCCACCAATAGACCTTCTTCAGATCCTTATACAGCTTGTCACCCCCCGGGTGAACAGAATATGGTGTATTGTGACCTTCTCTCATTAACTTTTCCTTTAGTTCACTACACTTTTGAGGTACACACCACCGTCCTTATACCTCAAGCTTCCATCTTCGTGGATCTTAAAATCAATCTCCTTTCCTTGCGAAATCTTTTCCATGATCCGCTCTAACTTAACATCACCAGCCTGATTCTCCCTGATTTCATCAAACACCAACGACTGGATGGTTAAGGCATTCATCATACCCTCAAGGCATTCTCCACTCACTATCTCTAAATTCAATCGCTGCATGTCCTTACACGGCTTGTTAGCCACTACTAACGCATTCACACTATGGCTTGATTTCCTACTCAAGGCATTTGCGACTACATTGGCTTTTCCCTCATGGTATTGAATGTCCAGATCATAGTCCTTGATTAACTCCAACCACCTTCGTTGGCGCATATTTAAATCCTTCTGTGTGAAAATGTACTTCAAACTCTTATGATCCGTGAATATCCTACATTGCACACCATACAGATAGTGTCTCCATATCTTTAATGCAAACACTATGGCGGCTAACTCTAAATCATGGGTAGGGTAATTGGATTCATATGGCTTCAACTTCCTCGATGCATACACAATCACTTTCCCGTTTTGCATCAACACACACCCTAAACCATTCTTAGAGGCATCACTATATACATCATAAGTACCGCTCTCATCTGGCAAAGTTAACACCGGCGCGGTTGTCAATCGCGTCTTTAAAGCTTGGAACGCCTCTTCACACTGGTCATTCCACTCAAACTTCGCTTCTTTCTTCATCAAGGTTGTCATTGGTTTGGCGATTCTAGAAAAGTCTTGCACAAAGCGTCTATAATAACCCGCTAAACTAAGAAAACTCCGAATATCGGTTACACTCTTAGGTGTAGGCCACTCACTAACAGCTTTTATCTTTGCAGGATCCACTGCAACTCCTTCCTTGGATACAAAATGTCCTAAGAACGCAACTCTCTCCAGCCAGAATTCACACTTCAAGAATTTGGCATACAACTGGTTGTCTCTCAGGGTACTCAACACTGACCTTAAGTGTTCCGCATGATCCTCCTCATTCTTAGAGTAGACCAGAATATCATCTATGAAAATCACTACAAACTTGTCCAAGAATGCATGGAATACTCGGTTCATTAAGTCCATAACGATTGCAGGTGCATTTGTTAACCCAAAAGGCATAACTGTGAACTCATAATGACTGTATCTAGCCTAAATGCAGTCTTTGGTGTATCGTGCTCTGCGATTCTCAACTGATGATAACCTGACCTCAAGTCAATATTTGAAAACATTCCCGCTCCTTTCAACTGGTCAAATAGATCATCTATCCTAGGCAAAGGATACTTATTCTTGATTGTGACCTTATTGAGCTCCCTGTAGTCTATACAGAGTCTCATACTTCCGTCCTTCTTCTTCACAAACAAGACTGGCGCTCCCCAAGGCTATGCACTTGGTCTGATATAACCTTTCCCTAGTAATTCCTCAAGTTGACCTTTTAACTCACTCATTTCTGCTGGAGCCATCCGGTATGGGGATTTCGAGATAGGTGTAGTTCCGGGTGTTAGGTCTATGGTAAAATCAATTGGTCGATTGGGCGGCATTCCCGGGATCTCTTCCGGAAACACGTCCAAGAATTCACTCACCACTGCAATATCTCCTGGTTGCTCTTTCATCACATGGTCTAGGTCTCTTACGTTGCATAAGAAAATAGGGTTCCCTTTGTGTATTAACTTCATGAGCTCCATTGCCGTGACGATTCCTACACTCATAGGTTTCCCAAAACGGCGATACGATACAACCTTTCCTAGACTAGACTTCAAGTGAATCTTCTGCTTCTCACAGTCAATCTTAGCTTTGAACATTGCCAACCAGTCCATTCCCAAAATCACATCTAAATATCCTAACTCAAACTCAATTAGGCTAGACAAGAATATGGTCTTAGCTATGGTTAAAGGTACATCCCTATGGATCTTAGTGCATTTCACAATCTCACCGGTTGGTATCACTATGGGTACTTCAATCTCTTCAGGTTCTTTCAATCCTAACTTCTCTAAGATACCCTTTGATATAAATGAATAAGTCGCACCAGAATCAAATAGTACTTTAACTAAAATGGAGTTAACAGAAAAAGTACCAGTCATGACGTCAGACGGGTTTTCGGCTTCCTTCCTAGTGATCACATTCAGCTTTCCTTGGGCAACTCCCTTGTTATAGCCACCTCCATTTGCATTTCCATTGGAATTACGGTTCCCATTCTGCTGATAGTTCCCTCTGGGCTTTCCATTACCCTGACCATATTGCCATTGTTACCATTCTGGTAACCCTTTTGGTTTCCACCATTGTTCCCTCCATTTCGATTTTGGTTATTCTGATTGTTGTTCTGGCGGTCGCCTTGGTTGACTTGGTTGGGTTTCCCATTCTTGGCCCAACACTCAAATTCTCTATGGTCTAGATTCTCACAAAACCTACATACAACTTGATTTCCATTACAGTCTCGACCTGGGTGATTAGTTTGGCAACGTCTACACTCATAAACTCTCGTTCCATTCCCTGTAGACTGATTCTTATCTCCATTGTTATTTTGGAAGTTGTTTCTGTTTCCACCCTGGTCCCCCCTGAACTGGAAATGGTTGTTTCCTTTGTTTTTCTTAAAGTTCCCCTGATTCTGCTGGCCACCACCTTGGTTTTGGTTACCAACATCCTTCCTCTTCTCACCAATTCCATTCTAATTCCTTTGCTGCAGGCCATACAAATGGGCAGCTTTTCCACACAGGGTGTCAAGAGATGTAAAAGTCTCTCCCGCAAGCATCAATTGCAAATCCATAGTTAATCCACTCTCAAATCTCTGAGCTCTAAGCTCCTCCGTTGCCACCACTTCCGGTGCAAATCTAGACACCTCTATAAACTTGGAATAGTACTTTGTTACAGACATCCCTTCCATTTTCAACTCGATGAACTCTTGGGCTTTCTGCTTCTTCGGATATGGTGGGTAAAACTTGTTCCTTAAGGCTACCTTGAATGATTCCCATCCAAATCCAGGTGTAGCTCTCAAAGCATTCTCACACCTCTGCCACCACAAATCAGCTTCTTCCCTAAGGTAATACACATCGCTATTAACCCTAAGGTTTTCTAGGCAATTGATAGCTACGATAAGCTTATCGAACTGCCTTAGTCAGTTCTCAAGTATAGTTGGGTCTATCTCCCCTTGATACAAAGGAGGCTTACTTTGGGCCACCTTCTTAAACATCTCACCAGCTGGATCAACTCCCTGGTTATTCCTATTCTGTGCTAAGTTCTGCACTACTTCAGCTAGTTGCCTAACCACATCGGCAATCCCTTGGGTAGTCATTTCCCTTCTCCTGAATAAAACAAAAGAGTGACTTTAACAACTGAGTTTGGACACTGCCTTGCTAAAACATTGCACTAGCTATGTAACACCCCGACAATTCCCTTTTTCTAAAATAACCCTTTTATAAATATAACTATAGAGAATTATCAAAGTATTATCGCCCGTGTGAAAACATAACGGCTTATTCAGAATTTTGCAGCGGAAAACATAAAACTAACTTTTAGGTTCATAAATAATCGATTACATATTAAGTCCAAAAACCAATTAACGGAAATAAGGAAATACGAATAGTACGACAAATTTCAAGTCTAAGTTAACGAACCAAATCACTTAACAAAACAAATATAACTACAAGCTCTCTAATCCCGATCCCAATGATGCATCATCTTCAAACCTGTAGATGGGCAACGCTTATTGATCCTTAGAGACTGCTCACCAAAGATGGGTCATCACAGGATCAATAAGGCATAGCCATGATCAACACACACAAACAAAGCACGTAATCAGCAAAGCTGAGTACTACATACTAAAAGCAATAATGATCCTAACATGATACCATTAAACGAACCATCCTATCATGATACTAATAAACATAAATAAGGGCAGACAAAACATGATAATTTGACGACCATACTTAACTAGACTAGGGTAGGCTGGACTAGACTTTTATAACAATAATATTATTTTAATTGAAATAGGCAATGGACCGAGTTTTCTAGCTAGAGGCTTCACTAAGGAAGACGAGGTACGGGCGCGACTCCGTAACCTCAGTGACCTGCGATATCGAGGAACGTTTGAATAAAAGTAGGACACGGTGATCAATCCGGTCCGAGATAAAAGCCATGGGCTACCACCATGAACCTCAACTCCTGTTTGTCCGTCACTTTAGACGTGCACAGTTTAAAGCTATTGCTACTCAGTTTCACTTTACATGATTTACAAATTGAAACCCTGTTATGACTCAACAATCACATAAGGCATACAATCCACATTTATTCACAACTGTTTTTATCTTGGAATTAAGAAAGTGATCACAAGGGTATCAATCAAGACTCATTCCAATTAAATTCAACCCTTCCTTTAATACTGATCAACCCCTCTATATGGGTATAAGGTTTCAACTTACTGAACAAGGTCCTCGGCCCTCATAAAGTAGTGAAAAGCTAAAAGGAAACAACGATCAATCGACCTGAATCAATATATGAATAAAATAATCTAGTGTTCCCAACCAACATGTTTGCATAAATCATCCATACTAACATGTTATAATACTCACAACGAAATATATATGTTCAACATGTCCATCCAACAATATTAAACATGTAATTCCAACATACCCAAATTCATCAACAATTTCAACATGGTTTCAACAAATAACACACATTCCAAGCACACATGTATGTACGTACCTTGTGTAAACAAACTGCAAGACCACTTTAATAATTCAAAAGTCACCTATAGAGAATTCTCCGCCTAAAAACAACCAACAAGGATTCCCAATCAACTTCTAATCGTTCACAGCTATAATAACACATTCTAACTACATCCTAAACATTTTTAGAACTTTTCTCCAATAACAAAACTTGAATATTTGATTTCCTAGCATAACAATTACTGAATTAGTGATTGAAATTCGTTGAAAACTCTTTGCAAACATCGTACTTTAAATTTTCAGCAATATAACTAATTTCAAACTACTCCCAAAACTTTGAAATCATAAAAATAATAACTTTAATAATTCATAAACATCCTACCATGATTTAAAATCATTAAAAACCTTAAAAATTCATACTTTAATAATTAAAACTCCTATTTTAATCAAATTATATAATCTGAAAATTAACAACTTAATTATATAAAACATATAATCTGAAAATTATAATTAGACCATAAAACTATAAATCTAATCCAAGAAAACATTATTTAAATTGACAAAACATAATTAAAATCCAAATTTAAACATGATTAACAAATCTGAAATAAACTAATTTATAATATCAACATATAATCTGAATTCTAAATACATCATCAAAACTTAATAATTTAAATCATGAAAATTAACATTGATTAATTTATTAAAAGATAAATAATAATTTAAATAAAATGAAGGGGGATGAAATAACCAAAAGAAGAAGAAGGTACTGCTGGCCGGCGGCAATGGCAGCGCCGCAACGACGAGGGTGGTCGGCACACGGCGGTGCGTGGTGGCAGCGAGGTTGTGCAGCTGTGCAAACAAGAAAGAGGAGGAGGGCAAGAAATGAATAACATGGGAAAAAAAGAAAAACGAATGAGAAAGAAAATAGAAAACGGAAGAGAAACAAAGGGAGACTACCATGCACGGGCCGGTGGTCGGGATCTGCGCGGCGGCTGCGCTGGTGGTTGCGCCGACGACGAGGAAAGCTCACGGAGCTTCTGTGGTTGCTGCGTGAAAACCGAACACGGTTAAGGAAGAACAAAGGAGAAAAGGGAAACGAAAGGACGAAGGAGAAGGAGGGAACAAGGAAAGGAGAGAACAAGGTTACCGGCGGCGAGAACACGGTAGAGGTCCGACGGCTGGGCGGCGGCAGGGCGGCAGGAGAGAAGGAGGTTTTGTTGTTTGGGTTTTTCACGTGAAGTTGAATGAGAGGAGAGGAGGGTTGTTTACGTGAAATTGGAACATGGGTTGGGATATGGGTTTACTTCTTTGGGATTTGCCAACTTGGGCTAGGACTAAAATTGAGGTTGTTCGAATCCAAAAATAGTTAGGATTGTTTATCCAAATTCAATCGAACGCGTTTTCGTAATTCGAATTCTTTTCAACGTAAAATTCTAAAATTACTTTTAATTTCATAAATCGTTAAAATATTTAAAACGTAAATAAAATAAAATAAATATACGTTAATTATATTTTTATTACTAAAATTCATAAATTCTATTTAAATATAAGTAATATACGTTAAAATATATTTAATAAAATTCATAAATTTACGGGGGATTACAATCTACCCCTCTTAAAAGAAGTTTCGTCCCGAAACTTGACACGGAAATTCCCACATTTCCCCAAAAGATTTTAACTTATTCTCACTAGAGGAGTACTTGTGCCACCTATGTGCACTCTTTTGCCAACTCAATTAAAGCTGTTTGTGTTACTCATGAACATCCTTTTCTTATGTGGAGAATCTATTTGCTTTACATCAACATGTATAAGTTATAAAAATGGGCATAAAATGCATAAAATCACCATAAAACAGGTAAAAAAGTGCGAATTTCTATCGCATTCTACCCCTCTTAAAGAAAACGAGTTACGCCCTCGTAACTCATCTCAGGGAATAACTTTGGATAGTTTTCCTTCAACTAATTCTGTTCCCAATACAACATTTTCACAAAAATCATTCCAGCAAGTGGACTTCTACACTTCTTTCCATGCAATTCCTCAAAATGTGACATCGTAATGCTCGCATGGTAACTATTGATGAACGAAAATTCAATCAAATCTAAATGATCTCCCAAATTCTCTTCAAGTTCAATAGTACATGCTCTCAACATATCTCCCATGGTTTGGTTAGTGCTCTCAGGCTGACCATCAGTTGCAGAGTGGAAAGCAGTATCATTTTCAATGTTGTCCACAAGATTCAACTGGACCCTTTTTGATAAAATTTCAAACTTTTATGATCGATAAGGATCTAACATGTTTTCATATAAAGGTAATGTCTTCAAATATTCACAGATAACACAATAGCAGCTAGCTCTAGGTCATTCATAGGGTAATTAGCCTCATAAGGTTTCAATTGACACGACAACAGGTTCAGAGGTCAAACATTCCTTTAAAATCTGGGAAGCTTCTTCACATTTCTCACTCCACTTGAATTTCGATTCCTTTTTCAACAAGTTGGTCGCTGGTTTTTCTTTCTTCGAAAAGTCTTTCACAACCTCCTATAATAGCCATCTAGGCTTAGAAAACTTCAAATATCGGACACGTTCTTTGGAGTAGGTCACTCACTCACAGCTTGAATCTTAGCAGGATCTACATAAACTCTTTCTATTCAACTTTTCCTTTTTACCGAACCTCATTACGCTTTTCAGGGGTGTATAACTTTTGAGATTAACCCTTAGCTCTTGCACCAATTCATGTATTTCCTTTCATCTTTTCCAGACAACAAATGATTTCTAACGATCCTTGACCACTCAAATTTTCTCTTAAATTTATTCCCGTACGTAACATAGTTCTCAATCAATTTAGTCCTTCACTTTTACGTTGGTGTCACTTATACACACATGACTTCACGATTTGCATACTTCATTTAAAAAAAAAACTAGATTCTTTGTAAGCGTCTCCAAAATAATCCTCAAGTGTTTGTCATGCTCTTTCTCATTCCTTGAATAAATCAGGATATCATCAATAACATAATAACGAACTTAATTCGGAAATCGTGGAAAATCTTATTCATCAAATCCATAATTATGGCAGGTGCATTGGTTAACCCAAAAGACGTTACTCTAAACCCTTAATGACAATAACGAGTCCTAATGAGGTCTTAGGCCCTTATCAGCTATCCTCAATTGGTGGTACTTCAAACACGATTCAGTCTTCGAGAACACACTCGCCCAATTCAATTGATCCAATATGTCATCTCTCCTAGGTAAGGGATAATTGTTCTTGATGGTGTTTAGCTTCCTAAAATCGATGCATAATTCCATACACTTATCTTTCTCCTTAACAAACAAAACAGGAGCTCCCCACGGTGATGTACTAGGCCTAGTATATTCCTTGACCAAACAAATCTTGCAACTTTGTCTTAATTAGCTCATTTCAGGAGGTGTCATTCTATATGGTGCTCTAGATATATGCGTCATTCTAGGAACTAAGTCTATAGGGGACTCAACGGCTCTTAGCAAGTGGCATACCTGCAATCTCACTAGGAAACACATCCATGAATTCATTCACAATTGGAACATCCTCGATCTTCATTCCGACTTCTTAACTCACATCTAGCTCACACAACCGAAAAATAGTTCACAAGGCAAGTTCTTAAACAATTTGGTACACCTTATGGTTACAATAGTAGGAATACTAACGGGTAAATCAATCACCTCAAAATCTACTAACTTCGGACTCTTAATAAGAGATGACGAAATAAAAGAATAATCTTTCCCTGAATCAAATAACTTTCTAACTAGCACAGAGTTAATAGAAAAGTAACAGAAACTAAGTCAACAGGTCGTTCAGCTTCATTTTGACTTATCACAGACAGTTTACCCGGGGCCTTGTTATGGTTGTTATTCTAATTAGCAGACTTATGGAGGTTTCCTTGGCTGTACCCTATAGGCTTCGAACTCTAATTTCTTGACTGGTTAAATCCCGACTTCACCTGGTTACCACTCTCATTACCATTTTGTTCCTTTTTCTGCTTAGTAAAGCACTCATACTTCCTATGCCCCGTTTTCTGACAATAGTTACAGTTCACTAATTCTCCCTTACAATTCCTACCAGGATGGTTGTTATTTCACATCTTACATTGATACACTCTCTCAGATTGGTTCCTATTGTTGTGCCCCTGTTTGTTCCTTCCTTGAAAGTTTCCATATCCATTCCCATTTTCATTGATATTCCCCTTGAAATTCCCTTGGTTTTCCCCAGCATTAAACTTTTTTCTTTTCTCCCCAACAACAATATTTTTCTTGTCCCTTCTAAACTGCAAACCATAAATATGAGCAGCTTTCCCATACACAATATCCAAAGATGTAAAGGTTTCCCCACCTAATCCTAATTGGATCTCATTAATCAAACCTTGCTCAAACCTCCGAGCCTTTAGCTCCTCTGTGGCTACAACCTCAGGTGCAAACCTCGACAGTGCTATAAATTTGCTATAGTAATCGGAAATGGTCATACTTCCCATCCTAAGGTTTATGAATTCTTGTGCCTTTTGCTTTCTCAAAAAGGATGATAAAACTTTTTCCTTAAGGCAGTAAAAAACGAATCCTAATTGAATCTCTCAGCAGTGCTAAGCCTAACTCTATTATCTCTCCACCATAAACCAGCTTCATCTTTCAAATACATGACAACTTGACCCACTCTCATATTCTCAGGACAGTTCACAGCCCCAAACAATTTCTCAAACTCTCTAACCTAGTTCTCTATAAAGGTAAGATCAGTTTGCCCCTTAAAGTATGGTGACTTAACTTTGGCTAGTCTCTCAAACATGTCCCCAGCAGAATCGGAACGCTCAGTTCTCTCTTGGGCCAGCTTTTCCGCCAAGAGGCAAATAGCAACAACTAAGTCATTATGGTTGGTCATTCTATAACACGCTGAAATTAATATATATTCTACTTTAGGTTCGAAATATAACTCATATGTATTCATTAAAGGAAAAGATTTGATCAAGGGATCACATCAACAAACACTTATTCAAGAAAGTACAACAATATTAGAGTAACCATCGTCACTCATCCATAAAGAATATTCACATTCCGCACATAAGGCATAATATTTTGAATCATATTAGTCATAAGGGTCTAGATTACCCCTCATTTCCCTTATGCACTCAAATCATCTACTATTTTTGTGGCAATTAAATTGATCCACAATTCACATCGAGTATGCAAACAATAAAAAGAATTAATCCCTTGCGTGCTACTTAAAGCTTAGTGTATTATGGAATTCTCAAAATGAAAATAATACTTTAACTTTTATTGCTAATTCTATAAAGGTTTATTACATCCTTGAAAAGAATAAATAATAACTCAAACTCCTATTGCTTTAACTTTAAACTGTTGTAGCTTTGCTACTTATTCTCCAAAACATTTAAGAACTAACTAACTATTACAACTTCAACTGTTTAAGGCATCTTTCCTAGCTGTTCTTTCCTTGGAAACTTGTGGAGTGAAATCTAGATCCTCAGTATTCATCGATCTTCTCAAGGGATACTATGTTGGTGCACTTGGAAAAAACATTTTATTCATGAACAAACAGCTTAAGGTCTCACTAATAATAACCAAACCATAATCAAAGTTCAATAAAAACAATAAGTTTGGTGGAATCAAACAATTTCTTTTATGCACATTGAAATGCAACACTCAAACATTTAACACATGCACATAAAAATTAACTTCTTATGCTAGAATTAACTAGCTACTAATGCACATATAATTCTATCCTATATGCCCTTTCCTATATTACCCATCTCTCATAATAAATCATAATATGTCAAACATTGAAGAATTCAAAGAATAAAAAGAACGATTAGTAAGAAATAATTTTATTAAACGAATAAATAAAATAAAAGAATATATATATATTTTTTTCTTTTTTTCTTTTTTTTTCGAATATATTTAGTTAAATTCGAAAATAAAAAGAAAGTACTTAATTCGAATAAACGAAAAGTTTCAAATACATAAGTCAAGTTCGAACTTACATAAGAAATATTAATATGCTTTCAAACAAGATAAAAGGAAATCGCCCCCCAAAAAAAAAGTACCAATTTTTGAACACTATAATACGTAGGAGCTCGATTCTAGAAAATTCGTTTTAGAAAACTAGTTAGTTTAGGCGCCTAAAAATTATTGAAATAAAACCATAAGCTTCTAGATACCACTTTGTAACACCCCGACAATTCCCTTTTTCTAAAATAACCCTTTTATAAATATACCTATAGAGAATTATCAAAGTATTATCGCCCGTGTGAAAACGTAACGGCTTATTCAGAATTTTGCAGCGGAAAACATAAAACTAACTTTTAGGTTCATAATAATCGATTACATATTAAGTCCAAAAACCAATTAACGAAAATAAGGAAATACGAATAGTACGACAAATTTCAAGTCTAAGTTAACGAACCAAATCACTTAACAAAACAAATATAACTACAAACTCTCTAATCCCGATCCCAATGATGCATCATATATCTTCAAACCTGTAGATGGGCAACGCTTATTGATCCTTAGAGACTGCTCACCAAAGATGGGTCATCACAGGATCAATAAGGCATAGCCATGATCAACACACACAAACAAAGCACGTAATCAGCAAAGCTGAGTACTACATACTAAAAGCAATAACGATCCTAACATGATACTATTAAACGAACCATCCTATCATGATACTAATAAACATAAATAAGGGCAGACAAAACATGATAATTTGACGACCATACTTAACTAGACTAGGGTAGACTGGACTAGACTTTTATAACAATAATATTATTTTAATTGAAATAGGCAATGGACCGAGTTTTCTAGCTAGAGGCTTCACTAAGGAAGACGAGGTACGGGCGCGACTCCGTAACCTCAGTGACCTGCGATATCGAGGAACGTTTGAATAAAAATAAGACACGGTGATCAATCCGGTCCGAGATAAAGGCCATGGGCTACCACCATGAACCCCAACTCCTGTTTGTCCGTCACTTTAGACGTGCACAGTCTAAAGCTATTGCTACTCAGTTTCACTTTACATGATTTACAAATTGAAACCCTGTTATGACTCAACAATCACATAAGGCATACAATCCACATTTATTCACAACTGTTTTTATCTTGGAATTAAGTAAGTGATCACAAGGGTATCAATCAAGACTCATTCCAATTAAATTCAACATTTCCTTTAATACTGATCAACCCCTCTATATGGGTATAAGGTTTCAACTTACTGAACAAGGTCCTCGGCCCTCATAAAGTAGTGAAAAGCTAAAAGGAAACAACGATCAATCGACCTGAATCAATATATGAATAAAATAATCTAGTGTTCCCAACCAACATGTTTGCATCAATCATCCATACTAACATGTTATAATACTCACAACGAAATATATATGTTCAACATGTCCATCCAACAATATTAAACATGTAATTCCAACATACCCAAATTCATCAACAATTTCAACATGGTTTCAACAAATAACACACATTCCAAGCACACATGTATGTACGTACCTTGTGTAAACAAACTGCAAGACCACTTTAATAATTCAAAAGTCACCTATAGAGAATTCTCCGCCTAAAAACAACCAACAAGGATTCCCAATCAACTTCTAATCGTTCACAGCTATAATAACACATTCTAACTACATCCTAAACATTTTTAGAACTTTTCTCCAATAACAAAACTTGAATATTTGATTTCCTAGCATAACAATTACTGAATTAGTGATTGAAATTCGTTGAAAACTCTTTGCAAACATCGTACTTTAAATTTTCAGCAATATAACTAATTTCAAACTACTCCCAAAACTTTGAAATCATAAAAATAATAACTTTAATAATTCATAAACATCCTACCATGATTTAAAATCATTAAAAACCTTAAAAATTCATACTTTAATAATTAAAACTCCTATTTTAATCAAATTATATAATCTGAAAATTAACAACTTAATTATATAAAACATATAATCTGAAAATTATAATTAGACCATAAAACTATAAATCTAATCCAAGAAAACATTATTTAAATTGACAAAACATAATTAAAATCCAAATTTAAACATGATTAACAAATCTGAAATAAACTAATTTATAATATCAACATATAATCTGAATTCTAAATACATCATCAAAACTTAATAATTTAAATCATGAAAATTAACATTGATTAATTTATTATAATTTAAATAAAATGAAGGGGGATGAAATAACCAAAAGAAGAAGAAGGTACTGCTGGCCGGCGGCAATGGCAGCGCCGCAACGACGAGGGTGGTCGGCACACGGCGGTGCGTGGTGGCAGCGAGGTTGTGCGGCTGTGCAAACAAGAAAGAGGAGGAGGGCAAGAAATGAATAACATGAGAAAAAAAGAAAAACGAATGAGAAAGAAAATAGAAAACGGAAGAGAAACAAAGGGAGACTACCGTGCACGGGCCGGTGGTCGGGATCTGCGCGGCGGCTGCGCAGGTGGTTGCGCCGACGACGAGGAAAGCTCACGGAGCTTCTGTGGTTGCTGCGTGAAAACCGAACACGGTTAAGGAAGAACAAAGGAGAAAAGGGAAACGAAAGGACGAAGGAGAAGGAGGGAACAAGGAGAGGAGAGAACAAGGTTACCGGCGGCGAGAACACGGTAGAGGTCCGGCGGCTGGGCGGCGGCAGGGCGGCAGGAGAGAAGGAGGTTTTGCTGTTTGGGTTTTTCACGTGAAGTTGAATGAGAGGAGAGGAGGGTTGTTTACGTGAAATTGGAACATGGGTTGGGATATGGGTTTACTTCTTTGGGCTTTGCCAACTTGGGCTAGGACTAAAATTGAGGTTGTTCGAATCCAAAAATAGTTAGGATTGTTTATCCAAATTCAATCGAACGCGTTTTCGTAATTCGAATTCTTTTCAACGTAAAATTCTAAAATTACTTTTAATTTCATAAATCGTTAAAATATTTAAAACGTAAATAAAATAAAATAAATATACGTTAATTATATTTTTATTACTAAAATTCATAAATTCTATTTAAATATAAGTAATATACGTTAAAATATATTTAATAAAATTCATAAATTTACGGGGGATTACAAGCTAGCCATACAATTAGTACACATACATGAAATTTTTGGACCCTAAGCAAGATAGGCGCCTATTGTGGCCGCTTTCTCCCTTAGTCCGCATCACAAAGTTCAAGTGGTAAAAATTGAACCACCTTGCAAGTATAATTTCATTGAAGAAATACATAAAATTCTTTTGCGGTAATCGCTCAAGGAGAACGTAAACTTAAGATTGGAGGCAAAAGAAAGAATTCTAAACTTTATTACTTCAGTGGGAAAATAATACATCATTTGGATCATACTTTATTCGAAAAAAACCACAAAACTGAACTACAAAAACCATAAATAGTAGTTTATTACTTCACTAAAATTTAAGCACTAGCTATGACATTAGTAAAGTCTCTAAATTGCTACTCTACTATCCAACCTCGTTCACAAATTGGTGAAGAGTTCTCATAGCCTTCAAAGTCATCAAAATCTTACTCTGGATCAGACTCATACTCCATATCCTCATTATTCTGTTGTAGCTCACTGTTCACTTCGTCATTGTTAGTCTCAGGCTCAATTTCTGGATCACTGGAGATCTCAATAGTAGGCTTAGGAATGATAGGATTAGGGTTCTCAATCTCAACAACATCATCATCACTATCCTCATCCATCTGAGTTTCTGTCTCATTATCTAATCCTGTAAGGTTGATGTTTTCCACTGTTTTACCATCATCAAAACATTCCTCCGCAAGCTCTATAATTGTGGTCATAATCTCCAAATCATATCTCCATCTACCATCTGGAGTGCCATACTTGTAGTAATTAGGAATACCATTTTCCATATGCATATCACGAAATCGATTCTTAAGCTCTATGTATGGGTTCGTGGAAGGTAAGCACTGAATAACCATCTCTGCCATAACATCTTTCTTCCTTAGTTTGGGTAGGTTCTTCACCGTAGCAAAATAATTGCAAGCAAATTCGATCTTCTTCACATAAATGTGTGGGGTTTCACAGTCTAGCTTCTCTAGGTTTCCTAGGTTTGCGTACTTTGAAATCAACATCTTAAATCCTGAAAATTAACAACTACAAAGTCTTACTAAAGTGTTCCAAAAACAAAGTAAGTTCGTTGAGCCATACAATTTCAATGCACAAGTACATGCTTAATCATGAATCGTGATGCAATTAATCACATAAAGCAAAACAAGACATGATCAAACTTTAAATAAAAGATCACATAGTCAAGGCATAATCACATAAACACTTGATTAACAATGCATACTTAACTTAAATGCATACTTAGTCTAACTATGCCCTTCTTAATCTACCCTTTCCTCACTTAGAGTAAATAAAAAATTTTGAAATTAATTTGAATAAATAACTTCAAATATACACGAAATTATTAAAATTAAAATCGAAAATTAAAATAAGTAATCGTATAATTTAATTAATTAATTCGATTATTTTCAAAATAATTAAAGAAATAAATAAATAAGTAAATAAATAATTAATTATTCCGAACTTTTTTTTTAAAAAAATAAAAAAAAATCGGAAAAATCCGAAATTAAAATTTATTTATTTATTTATTTTTGAAAAATCCGAAAATATTTCGGAAATAAAAAAAAAAATTCGAATTTAATAAAACTCGAATGATTAAAATGACTTTCAAATACTTGAAATAATTGGTATTTGGCTTTTCAAATTTTTGAGTACTCAGAAACGACATTTTGACTTAAGGAAAATAATTTTCGAAAAATCCTAAAGTTCCGCAATTGTAGTTTAAGGATTTACCACTTTGCACTATTAATTAATGCAAAGCAGCTCTCAAACTAGAGCTCTGCAAATACCACTTTGTAGTATTACTTACTACAAAGAAGGACTGAACTAAGCTCTTAGAATACCACTTTGTAACACCCTAATAATTCCTTGCTTTTTATAAAACATTTTCCGACTTAAATCACAGGAATTACCAAGATATTAATGCCACCGTGATAACGGCTAAGGCTATTTACCAGAATTACGCAGCGGAATTAACTAACTTTCAAACACATTAAATAAATAGTTAATGGTTATTAAAACAAGTTGATGGGAGCCATATAATAAACAGATAAACATGGAGACAAGACTCGACACCTGACACGACTCTTGACTCACAGTTTAATAAAAAGTAGCTTCGAACGGGTAAAGTATCCTCAAAAGGAAAGAAAGGGTGATGGGAGCCAACCATACACCAAAATAAGTCGGGCTACTACCGACAGTCGGGCCATACCGACAGGAATTCCAATGCACAACGGCATAAAAGAGAATGAAACAACGTCTTGTATCATTCTAGGAGTACAAGTTTTCCGGCAAGACTCCCCCCATTGTTCATACTCAAGGTATATATGTTCAAGAGTTTTGAAGCTCTTTGGGTTATACTTTAAGTTAATTAGTATATTATGTTCAAGGCGACTCAAGACTCTACTCAAGACACAACATACAAACAATTTAAACAACTAAACAATTCAACAATGACACTTCATTATTTTACTACGTTAGGACTTGTAATCAACATAGACTCAAGTGAAATTACTCCCATTGTTCCTTCTCAAAAACACTGTTTGAGATAACCCGACATTTCCTATTAACAAGCGGGGTGTGCCCTTAGCACGAATTGTCCTTAATTCAATTCACATAGAATCTCTAACATATTCTACTCCTTGGTAGAATATATATTGCTCACTGGCAATATTCGACTGGCTCAATATTTATATGCTAGACATCCCTGTACTATAGCATAATAATAACAACAACTTGCATGCACAATACTCATACATGCAAACTAACTTGAACAACATGCTTGACATAATTCAACGATTATAAAAGTCCATAACATGATAGTTCAATAGAATCTATAAAGCATAATTCAATTCATAACATGCTCGTTCACATAGATTCAACCATAATAATAGCATGCTTGTTCTCAATATCAAACATGAATTCACAACAACATATAAGTTCACATGATTCGCATTCAATACACTTCACAAAGTCCTCAAGGATGGGTGGTCACCCTAGTCTTGTACGTACCTGGAATACCTAATTACGGGGGCCACAGTGCGAATCACGACTCACTAGAAATCAACTCCTATAAACACAAAAGGAGAACTAAATTATTATACATGTTTACTAAATTTCCAGCAACTATTTAAGATTCTAAAACTCTTAGTTTAATTAGAAATCATTCATTATAATTAATTTAATAGTCTCAAATAGTCAACTCAAGCCCTAACATAAAAACATTGACTTTTTAGCTTTAAAACCATTAAAATCCAACTTTTTAAAGCTTATAACCAATCGGAAAATTTAAGTTGATTCCCATAATTTAAATTGTCATTAAATTATGTGAATCAATCGCTTAATTAATTGAAATCAAAACCCTAATAATAGTTTATCATAAAAGCATATTTTTACTTCAAAAGTCAACACTTTATAAACTTATTAAATCTGAAAATAATAATTTCAATCATCAAAACTAATCTCTTTAATTAAAACACAACTCTAACCCAATACGGTGTTCATAACCGTTCTAATCAATTTAAACAATCCCAATATTTAAAATAACCACAACAACTAAAACAATTTAAAACTGAAAATTAATGTTTTTGAAAATAAAATTTGGCTGAACAATTGATCAACACACACACACATAACGATTAATTGCTCGTGTGTGTGTGCGCGCCGACCAACGCAACACAACGAGCAACAACACAGCAACGCACGCAACGCACCACAAGCAAGGGCGCGCGCGCGCACGAAGGGACAAGGCGACGAGGCTGGGCGCTGGGAACAGGCGAGGCACACACGCACACAACAATGCTGTTGTGCTGCGACGCGACGCGGGGCAATGCACGGAGAGGGCAGCGAGCTGGGCTAGCACGACCACACAGCACGCAGGCACGATGTGCTACGCTGCGGCTGCGGGGGGCGGGCGAGATGGGAGAGCACGGCTGGGCGCGCACGGCTGCCTTGCGCCGCAAGCAAAGACGGACGAAGAGAAAGGGGATGTGGGGCGTGGAGTGTGCCGCAAGGATAGGAAAGAGAGGAGAGAGAGAGAATTCTGAATTTTTCTTGTGAGGGTTTGATATGAGGTCTATTTATAGGATTTCTCTCCCATGTGGGCTAGGTTAGGGAAATTTTGAGTTGGGCTTATTACCGGGCTTATTTAAGTTTACTCTTTGCAAGCTTTGTTGGGTTTGCTTAAGACAAAACGACCGGGCTTTAATTAAATTAAATTCGTTTTCGAAATACGACCCAAAAAATCCCGATTAAATAAGTTCATTGAATTTATTTAATAAAAATACGGTTTTTGAAATAATTAATATTTAAATTAATTAAAAATAAAAATGCATTTAATTCTCATTAAATGGAATTAATTTATAAAAATACTTTATAAATACAACGAAATGCTTTGTAATTATAATAAAATATATTTATAATTATAGAAAAATACGAGGTATTACAAAAACACTCTAAGAATCCTGGGAACGCCACCGCCGACACCCCGAAAAGAATATCTTGCCTCCGCCACTGGTTCTATCTTTGAATGTAATTTTCAAATATGGTCTGTTTACTATGGAATATTTTTGTAATAATAATTAGGTTAGTTATTTCAATTACTTCAAGTATGTATTTAAAAATTGTAGTTTGCAGTTAGTTTTTTGAATGTAATTCAAGACGATGTCAAGCTAACAAGATGAAGTTTGAAGATCGGAGACTTCAAGACCAAGTCAAGGGGGCCATACTAGATCACATTTCTTATGTTTTTATATATTGCTTAAATATAATTTTGCATGATATTGTTGTTTTGTGTTTTTAATTAAGTTTTAGTTCACTTAATTATCAAACCAACATAGAAACACCTAAATCCTAAAGAAATATTGAGTTAAATTTGCCTTCCAAATCAAGCATTTACATAAATCTTCGAACCTAAGTAGTAGTTTTACACTAAAGCATTCCTATATAGTAAGGCATCCTAAATGAACACATTGATTGTGGTTATAACTCAAGCAATATTGGTATATGTTGTCACAAAGGAATAAGTTATAGCATTAGCTTATTGGCCAAGATTAGTTTGGAACTGTTGGGAAATGGTTTTTTCTTACTTGACATCTTAAATAATTAAGACAAGCCAAATCATGCTTAAGACCTAGAGATTTTGAGGGTCTTGGATTCATTATGTTCTAATAGGACTCAAATTGACTCGGATAAAACGTTTAATAACTTAGAAATTGCATGGATTGCTTATTTTCAAAGTTATTAAAGTATGATAAATATTTATTCTTTGCTATTTCATTTTATAGAATATAAATCATAGTGAATATAATTGTACATCTTAAATTTTATTGCGTTCGGATAATGAAACTGCAAAATTTCCTCGGTCGATTGGTAACTTATTTAAAGAGAAATTCTAAAAATAAAGGAGAATGATAGCATATCTTGGATGCCACATTTTCTTACAATGGCCTTCATGGTTATTTTCAGCTAAAAATTAAATTGTAGACCAATATGACTTCATTCAAAATATTGGGTACCCTTTGGAACAATGAAGTATTGAGTTAAAGGCTTATGTATTATCAATTTCCTTTTGATTCAATAATGAACTAGACTCATTGGATGTGAAATGAATAAAAGAAAAAGGGACTTTGTAAGCATAACAAAGTAAGAAGATCAAGCAAACAGTAAAATCTTTTGTACTATAAGAAAATGTGCTACAAAGGATAGGAAACAAGAACAATAAAAGTGAATTCGAAATTCTATTTTTACCTAGGTGAACATGTGATAGAGAAATGGCTTAGGAAATTTTCTCCTATGATATTGGATTACTGCTTGAGATTCTGACTTTTGTTATGAAGTCAAATTTTGGAAGCTAAGCCTGGTTATTGACCTACAAGTGGGAAAGGAAGCAAAGTTGTGCTACAAAGATGTAGGGTCATCTTATTTTTATTAAAAGTCCTTCAAAAGGTTGGAACTCAATGGTACTTTGTTCCATTAATCAACATAATTCTCTGTTTGGACACAGAAAGACTGACATTCAAAGTAAACATAAACAATCATTGAGTGTGTATTGGAATGAAATGGTCATTTATGGGTTGAGTAATATGATTGATTTATATACAAATAACTCTCTTAACATTCAAACTTCAGAAGATTCAAATTAAATATCTTGATTTGTGTTCTACTTATCTTAACAATGCTCTCTCTCTCTCTCTCTCTCTCTCTCTCTCTCTCTCTCTCTCTCTCGCTCTCTCTCTCTCTCTCTCTCTCTCTCTCTCTCTCTCTCTCTCTCTACTTGGCGCCTTTTTTTCTTGCACCTGGTAATGGTGGCAATGGTAGAACAATGCAGATGAGTTCAGTATCAACAGGAGGCAATGAATTGGTTTAAAATTTTCAAACTTTCTTCGCCTGATAATGTATATGATTTCTGCAAAGATGGGTCTCTTCCTTTATTAAATTATTTTTTGAATCACTAGTATAATAGACCCCCTCGTTGGAGGGGGTATCTTTATCAAAGAGACCTCTAAGATAGAGACATGTCCTAAAGATGTCAAGGGTAGCAAAGTATGATAACTAAACCTCTACATCAAATGAGATACAACACTCACATGCAAAACTAGAATCAAGTTTTGAGTTCCATAAAAATTTTAAGTGTTGGGTGAAAAGCCCATATGTGTAAATCATTGAATGTTTTAATTTTGGGATAGAGGCCCATAAATTGGAAAACATTTGTCTTAAATGTTCATCATTTATGAAATTAATTCTCATAATTCATTTAATCACGGTTTTGTATTAAATAATAAGTCCAATCGATTCAAAATCATTCAAATAGGATATCAAGACTAGAGTCTTTGATAAAGAAACACCCATGAGTGAACTTGAATATTGAATCGTAAAAGCATCCCTAATCTAGGTCATTAAACGGTTGGACGCATGAGTAATGAAGATTAGATTGCAACTTGATTTATAGTTTAGTTTCTTGAAATAGATGGGACTTGGATGCCATAAATCTTTAGCATAGATACTTATGGAATTCGTATCGTATTGACCATGAGAACACTTTAAGATTTTAAAGTCATGGCATAAGTCGTTCTCGTTAATGGTGATTGAAACCTATTCCTCAAAATATAAGTACTTATAATTACTTGTTTAATTAGTTCGCTTTGATTCCCGCTAAACGTCGCACCGTAAAAGTAGACTATAAAAGTAGTATTTAGGCTATCTATGAATCAAAGTAAGTCTTTAATAAGTTACAAGAAGGAATTTTCCTCATAAGTTACAAGAAGAGCCCTAAATTGCAAGTTGAAACCGACCAAACGATTTGGCCCAATGAAATTCAAAAGAAGTTTAACAGGAAAGTATACTCCCTCGATCCCTATTTGTTTGCCCCATTTGCTATTTTAGCCTGTCCAAAAACATTGACCCTTTACCATATACTCTCATGGGACCAAAAATATACTCTCACATAAAATATATTTGGCCCACCATTTTTGTCTTTTCTCAATTCTACTCACCCAATTTTTAATAAAGCACACTTGTTTCATAGAGCAAACAATAAGAGACAGAGGAAGTACAAGAAGGGATTGTTGTTGTACAAGGGCTCTCGGAGAATTGTACAAGGCCTCTCGGGGAGTTAGATACTGTGAAAATGCATAGTCGTGCTCAAATTGATTAAGGCTTAATAATCGGCAAAAGTTTAACAGTTGAACTCAAAAATTCATGAAAAACTTCTGGACCTAAAAAGAATTTCTTGGATCTTACGCTATTTTAATAAGTATAGAAAAGGGAATTGGAATGCACACTTGTCCTTTTGACAAGTGGGACACTGAAGGAAATGTGTCCATCACCCAAGGTGCATTGGTCTAATACTAAGGTTTAGATAAATTACAGGAACAATTCATTCAGTGAGATGAAGTGAACAGAAAAGTTAGATGCAGCAATGCTTCCGATCACTGGGTTCTAATCCTTATTAGGCTCACAGCTTACTATTGACTAAACCTACAAGGTCACACCAATAGAAAATAACAGATTTCCTGATTAAATAAATCGGAAATTTATTTAATTGCTAATCGAAAATTTAGATCAGAAAAATAATATACGATAATTCGTTGGATCGGAATCGTGTGTCGTATCGTGTTTGTCCTGGCCTTGGCCACATGAATTGTCTTATTGTAAGACATTGAATCGTCGTGTAACGACGAATATTGTTCGTAAGGCCATGGGCGCGGATACGCAGCAACGCTGCTAGCCCACGAGCCAAGCGCGCAAGGCTTGGCCAATAGTGCTGCTAGCGTGCATATACAATAGCAGCGGCCCAGTAAGGCTACGCCTTGGGCACGCGCGTTGTGTATAGGCATCAACAACAACGCTGAGCAGCAAGGCCCAAGGCCTGTTGGGCCGTGCGGCTGTGCGCGTGCAGGCCAAGCAAAAGGGCTTCAAGCCCCTTGCCGATATCTCTACTTGGATTAAGGTTTCATTATTATAATACATAGTGTTATTATTCTAATAAAACAAATAAGATATTTAGATTGCCTCCAAGTAAGAAAAACTTCAAAAATATCTAAAATCTCCATAGCCATAAAGCTTTGAGGAATTTGTAAGTTAATGGAATCAAGGCGGATCTGAAAGTGTCGGTGGACTATTGAGAGGAACTACAGATGGAGTTCTTGTTCGTATTCGTGAGGCTACTTGGAGCACACGCATATAATGATATATCGTTTAATTCATGCTTTCACATGGATCTTGGTTTCGCGATTGTATTCCGCTTTGTTTATTAGATTAACATAAATGCAAACAATATGGTGATATTTTTTAGGCAACTATTATGAGAGGTGAGGCTACTGGTAGACTTAGAGGTTTCTGGTTTGTTATATTTTCAAATTCTTTTGTTATTAGTCGTGTTCTTTAAGAAACACACCATTGATGGCAGACGTGTAAGACCCACCTTCTTTTAAAAAAAAAAAAAAATTTCTCTTCATTGATTTCGGGTGTTATTTCTTGTTTTGAATTTGAATAGTTAATCCCCAAATTTTAAAGAAATTCAACAAATACCCCTCAGTTTTCCATAATACATAAAATATCTCTATTTCAATACTAAATCAACCAAGCAACCTTAATGACGCCATCAACCCCTAATCAACTCGATTAATACCTAATTAACCCACCCATCAAACCATTTTTTTCCCTTTTTCTTTTCTGTGTCCCCCTTACTTCTCCCCTAGCCTTCCCTCCATTGTTGCCCACCTTGTTGTTGCCTTTGTTCTCTCCTCTCTCACAACCAGCAACCTCTACCACCACTCCTGGTACCATGGAAGCCACTTCCAACTACAGTCCGACTATGACCAACACATCAGCCCCCTGCCACTTCCTTCTCCCATTATCTCCCTACTTTTGAAATCAACCAAATACAACCAAACCACCCAGAGTGGATCCAACAAGCTTATAATAGACAAATGGACAAATAGCTAGTAGAAATAAGAAAATCGCAATTCGTGCAAGAAACCTCTCTGTACAATAAATTCAACATATACTTCCTCTGTTCTAATTTAAATATTCAATTACTTAGGCATCTTTGCCAATGCAAGATTTCAAACATTAATATCTTTCACTATGGATAAGAACAACTTATAAAAAGTGGATGTTTAAAAAATGTTTATTTTTTTTGCTAAGCAAGTGAGAATAATATTATAGCTCAAAAATAGTCAAGTACAACCTAAGATCACTTCAAGAGAGACAAACCAACTAGGTTGGACCATCTCACCAAGAAGCAACCAAAACAACTAGGCTTACACAGATTACAAGTTCACAAACCAATTACAGTCTTTCCTATTCACATACTTAGGCATAACAACCTGAATTCTACTTCTCACTGCTTGCTTCAAAGCACCTATAGTACTCTTAACAGTAGGGATACAACAATCCCAAAACACTGAATTCCTGCATTTCCAGATGATATAAACCACTGCTACAATAGCAGCAAGATATACTTGCTTTCTAAACTTAGAGCTTCTCCCATGTCTGATGGATCTGTATAGAAGGTGGAGATCAGTTGCTGCAATTCTAATACCCAGCCGTGTTTTCAACTCTGTCAGGCATTGCCTGCTATAAGAACACTCAAAAAACAGATGTTGATGAGTTTCATCACCTTGGCCACAAATGAGACAGCTAGAGGAATTGCTGATGCCAATACTAGCTAACTTAGCTGTAGTTTGCAGTCTGGATTGGATTGCCAACCAAGCAATAAATCTGTGTTTGGGAGTACTGAGCCTATTCCACACAAGTTTATCCCAATGCACCTTAGGTCTATCTCCAACTAGCTTTTGATACACTTGTTTCACTGAATAATGAGGCATTGCTTCCAAATCAGCTTTAGAATACACTGACTTCAATTTTTCCTTTGTATTGCAAATCTGCTTCCAATACGAACTAGCAGAGCTGCTAGGTTGGTAATCCCACCATTCCCCATTCATTAAATACATTGAAGTGACCCATTTAATCCACACATTATCCTGCTTAGTAACCAAAGCCCAAACATACTTGCCTAAATTGGCAACATTCCACAGAAACACATCTCTGAAGCCTAATCCACCTACTTTCTTGTCACAACAGATACTATCCCAAGAGATATTGCAAGGCTTATGGCTAAAAGCTTGACCACTCCAAAGGAATGCTCTGCAAATTTTAACAATACTCTGCATCACACTCTTAGGAAGAACAAAGATCTGAGCCCAATACATGTGAAGACTAAGAAGCACAGAATTGACCAGCTGCATTCTAGCTGTATAGGATAGATTTCTGGAACTCCATAGCTTAATTCTGCTGGTCATCTTGTCAACCAACACCCCACACTGCAGTATAAATTCTTTTTGAACAAATGGGAACACCAAGATATTTAAAAGGCAAGCTACTTCTAGTGAAACCAGAAGTCTCAACTACTCTTTGTACTTCACTTTCCACCATGCCATGACAAAAGATGGAATATTTCTGAATATTAGCTTTCAAACCAGAGGAGTCAGAGAACAATTTGAAGGCTTGTAAGATAAGATAGATAGATGGGAATTCATCTTTACAGCACAAAATCAGGTCATCAGCAAAACACAAATGAGTGAGCTTTGTATCTTTACATCTTGGATGATACTGGAACTGAGTCAAACTACTCATTTTATGCAAAATTCTTGATAGATACTCCATGCAGATAACAAAAAGTAAGGGAGAAAAAGGACCCCCTTGCCTCAAACCCCTCTGAGATTTGAAAAACCCATGCATGGACCCATTGATCATGAGAGAAAACATTGGTGTGGTGACACACTCCATTACTAAATTCACAAAATGCTCAGGGAATTCCAGTGCAACCAACATTTCTTTTAGGAAAGACCAATCCACTGTGTCATAAGCTTTTTGCAAATCAATCTTCATTAAGCAACTAGGTTTCACACATTTTCTTCCATAGTGTCTCACCAGGTCCTGCACTGTTAGGTTATGATACATATGACAATACATAAATCATGCGGAAAAACCATAAAGCCAGGAAAGCATATTATTTACACATAATCATTTAGCATAGTATAGATGCATACACTTTGTAGCGTGCCTTCCCTAGCTGCGCCCGAACCGAACAAGAACAAGTCTTTAGGACTCCAAGTGTCGTCCCTCCGTAGATAGTCCACAGTACGTCCGGATCCGCCTCAAGATTGACCAACTAGAATCGCCCTTAAGGTGCTTAGGAATTTTCGGCTATTGTTGTGCAAGAGTGTGGCTGAATTTTCTTTCAAAAACTTACCCTTTGAATACTTCAATCGTACTTATAAATTATGACCCTAGGCCCTTATTTATAGAGGTTTGGAAAGGGAATTGGAATCCTAGTAGGATACGATTTAATTAAATTTAGAATCCTACAAGGATTCTAATTAATTAAATAATCCTAATAGGAATAGGAGTTTAATCATACACCAAATCCTAATAGATTTAGGAATTGTGCATGGACACAAACACACACGCATGGAGCCACGAGGGCGCCCGCACGCGTGCGCTCGGCCCACGCAGCCCACGCTGGGCAGCCTTGCCTTGGCGCGCTGGGCCTGCCTTGCGGTGGGCCTGGCGGTGCCTTGGGCTGGGCGTTGGCGCGCGTCCTTGCTTGCTGGGCGATGGCCTGGCTTCGTGCTGGGCCTTCGTCCGGCATGCCTCGTCCGATGTTTATTCGTACGATACGCTTCCGATTAAATTCCCGGTTCCGGAATTCATTTCCGATAAGAACAATATTTAATATTTCCGATTCCGCAATTAATTTCCGTTTCGAACAAATATTTAATATTTCCGTTTCCGGAACTATTTTCCAATTCCGATAATATTTCCGATTCTGACAATATTTCCGTTTCCGACAATATTTCCGATTCCGGCAATATTTCCATTTCCGATAATATTTTCCGATACGTACCATGTTTCCGTTTCCGGCAACATCTACGACTTGGATAATATTTATATTTCCGATACGATCCATATTTCCGTTTCCGGCAATATCATCGTTTCCGGAGTATTCATTTCTTGCTTGTGACGATCTCAGCTCCCACTGAAACCAAGATCCGTCGATTCCGAATATCCATAGATAGAGTATTTAATGCCATTAAATACTTGATCCGTTTACGTACTATTTGTGTGACCCTACGGGTTCAGTCAAGAGTAAGCTGTGGATTAATATCAAGCGGCCTCTAGCTAGGCATTCAGCTCACTTGATCTCACTGAATTATTAACTTGTTAATTAATACTGAACCGCATTTATTAGACTTAACATTGAATGCATACTTGGACCAAGGGCATTATTTCCTTCATGCACCACCATAATGTTATGAACAATGTATCTGCCATGAACAAAACCCCCTTGATTCCCCAGAATAAGATCAGGAAGAATTTGCCTCAATCTACCACAAAGAACTTTAGTGATGCACTTGTAGATAGAAAAAAAAAAAAAAAATTTTTTTTTATTGAGACGAGTCTATTAAGACCTCGCACGACTATGTTTTTTCTTATGTATAAATTACGAAAGGAAGTTAAAGAGGCTTGTGTGAATAATGTTAAAAACCTAATTATGTCATGTATATAAGAACGGAGAAAGTATAAAGCGATTCCAAATATAGAAGAGCCCTAAATTGCAAGTTGAAACCGACCAAACGATTTGGCCCAATGAAATTCAAAAGAAGTTTAACTGGAATTTAGGAGCTCCGCTCAGTCAATCTCCATGATTGGCGTGTAAAACATAAAAGGTATTTTCGTAAATAAATTGTCAAAATATACAATATCTTTTTATTTATATTTTTTTAAAATATCAAATATATCGTGCATTGCAATTTTTAGATTGTATATTTGTTTATTATAATTACGAGAATGCCACTTGATATGCCGATCAAGGGAATTATTTTAAAATTTCTCGGAATTTAGCAGCCCTAACTTACTCCGCTAAATGACATACATCCATCTCAATTTTCTCTATTTTCTTTAGCACGCCATTTTTGGGTTCAATCCCCACCGCCACCATCGATACGCCGCGATGAGGTAGACAACTAAGGGTAATACGAGGATGGGAGAGGTTAGGGTTGAAGTTGGATGAGCGATGGTTGTGGCAACGGCCTAGAGGTGGTTGGAGGTGTCTGGATGATGGCCTGGTGATACGTGGTTGGGCGACGGTGGTGGTGAATCGGTCACGTGAGGAGACAGGAGGGATATATTTATATTTTTTTAGAGGGACAAAAAGGAAAATCACGGTAAATGGGTGGAATAATAAGAGGTTAGTGGGACTGTTAGGTGTTAGTTGAGTTGATGACGTCATTAAGACTAATTGGCTATCAAACATTGAAATTGGGGTAATTTATGTATTATGGAAAGTTGGGAGTATTTGATTATTTCTTCAAGGAAAATTTGGTAATATTAATCCAACCTTTGACCGATTTTCTTTTATTAAGCCCACCTACGACATATTTTTTAATAATCCCACCTTTATTATCCAACAACTTTTATTGGGCCCAACAAGTCATAAAACTGTTGTAAGCGGCATTATTTCTCTACATGGCAGTACTCTCTCTCGATATATTCAGTCATCATCATCAATTCATCACCATCTCGTTGACTTTTTCACCGATTACCGGCCACTTAAGCCCAATAAAAGTCGTCGGGTAGTAAAGGTGGGATTATTAAAAAATATGTCGTAGGTGGGATTAATAAAAGAAAATCGGCCAAAAGTTGGATTAATATTACCAAATTTTCCTTTCTTCAAAACTCGGAGTTAACTCATGAAAACCCCATAAATTCATTGTATACACAATGCACACAAAACCCTTTGCACAACTCATTCTACAAACAGATTAAAACAAGATTTTTCGAATAAACTAGGAACTGGCGAAACTCAAAGTATCTGACCACATAGGATCTCTCGTTCAGTGATTCCAAAGTAAGAAACAATTATTTATAAACAAGATTACACGCACCAAAGAAAGCGGACAGAGCATAGGATCTCTTGTTCCCTTAAAACTCAATGAAGAGAAAATGATGTTGCAATTCTAAGCTAGTTCCTCACAAATTTAACGGGGTATCGGATAAACATACAGAGCACAGAAGCAGAGGAGCAGCAGAAATGAAAATCTGCAAGATATGACAGCTAGACACAACGAGTCTACAGTAGATGGTGGAATGCAGACATATCCAACATTTAACCTTGATATATGATATAGAACAAGGTATTGAAAAGGAATATTAGTGAACTGTTAGCAAAACTAGGGATAAGAAATTCAGAAAAACATCAACAAGGATGCAGTAATCACTAATCAGTATAGCAATATACTCCTACGAATCACAAATAAACCCCCTACTATGATGCTCATCCGAAAAAAGACCTCAAAATTCAAATGCCTATTTGTGCCTATGTAACTAAGCCAAGGTTGAATCAAAACCATCAAAGCTCCACCTCACCCTGATGGCACAAAATAATCAATCTTGCTTCCAAATATTGCCATTTAATACAGAAAGATTTTGTGGTGGTCTTTTTTTCCCACTCCCGCACTCACGGTGCTGTAAAATCCGTAAGCATGTTATTGGTATAGTGTTATACTATAGCTCTACCCACTAAAACCAAAAAAAATTGAACATTATTACGGAGAAACATGCACAACTTAGGCAGCATAATGAATGAAAGAGGTCTTAAGAATAACAAGGCACCTTTTTGCAGCATAATGTTGTTCAATAATAGTGTCCTGCAGGCTGACGCATGAACCAAAGATCGGACATAGAGACTTATTTTAGAGTGTAAATCGAGTATGCAGTTTGAAACTGAAACCATAAGTTCAGCAAGCTAGCAAGTGCGGAACTGAAGAAGCGTATAAATGAGCATCTACTAAGCAAACAGAACAGGATACCTATTGAAAACATAGAAAACCCTCTCAACAGTTGGATATAAGTCCTATCATAGTTGGTGACAACACTTATATTATTTCACCTAGCTGTTCCGTTTCACGGTATTTTGTTCGACTTATTTCAGACAAAATAAGTTCAAATAAGTGTAGTACTGTACTTAGGTTCATATAAGTTCATATAAATTCAGATAATTTCAGTTATGTTCAGATAAGTTCAGTTAAGCAAAAATAACTTCTTTTCAAACATTTCCACAAACAAATAATTTATTTTAGACAAAATAAAAAAAATCCAGATAATATAAATTCAATCAAAATAAGAGAATGGAGCCTAATCTTTTAAGCACATACTCAACAAGAATATCTAACTACTAAAAAAAATATTCCCCCCGTCCATAAATAATACTTAGTGCTCACATATACGGAGTACTATTTGGGATGTCAAAAAGGTATTCTAGTGAAATTGAAGCAAATCCTAAATCATAAAGGGTTCGGACAATGTGACAATTAACTCCAAACAATTTTATTATTCTAGAGGATTCAAATATACTACGTATAAAATCAACATCAATAAGGGAACAATCTGTGCAATAAATTATCACAAACAGGAAATCAACAACGTAAGCTTATACAATCACAGCAAACACTTAAAATGCATCACATATTAGTTATAATAAGATTACATTCGACATTCCAAAAGTATACAAACATAAATTTCTGAAAACACTTACTTATACTGTTAAATATCCTGCATTACAATACATAGATAATCAACACGATTAATATGAACTTAACTGACTTAAAATTGGAATACTAAACAGTAAAATTTAAGCATTTTCATCAACACGATACACATGAACTTAATTGGATTATATTGGAGTACTAAAGAGGAAAATATAAGCATTTCCCATTAAAATGTATATTAATCCCATAAGATAGTGCATCAAACAAACAGAAACCTAACGTTGTAAATAATAAAAGCCGTGAATGTATGATTGAAATTGTGCACATTACACAAACACTAAGGAACATAATTCCACTTATCTCGCAAAAGAAAATGTTGTGGTGTTTTTTCCTAAAAGGTAACAAATTGACAAACCCATCAATCAGTTCGTGTCTTCATCCTCTCAACGCGCTGATTCAAGTGCTCAACCTTAACAACCAAGGCAGTAACAGAGTACAAGATCCAGTAAAATATGAGAGCAGCAGCAATAAGAAGAGCATTACGCTGGGATTTCATGATCGATTTCTGGTGACGGAGAAACTCGGAAGGAGTACACGAATCGGCTTCGCAACTCGGACGAGTCTCGTATTTCCAGTAGATATCCATAAGAAGAAAGAAGCAGAAAGGGACGATTGAGAGAAATGGCTTGAGAAGGTTGCGAGTAACGGCGATCAAACCCTTGCGAAGACCGTCGAGGCCTGGTAGTGTTAGGAGGATCACCATGATAGCTTCTGCAGCTGCTGCGTAGCCGAGTACTACCCATTCTAACGCCATTGTTGAGTTTAATTTCTGGAAATGGGGCGGAGTTGGGGATTTTGTTGTAGGACGATGAACCCTAGATCTGGAGTTGTGGAGTTGTGTAAGGAAGGGATCAAGAGTGGAGGAGAGAGGAAGATAGGTGGAGACCACACATTAATAGGAACGTCTCTTGAGGGGATGCATGACACGTTCTTGAATTCGTTTTCCACGCGGCATAATTGTTTCGTTAGTAAGAAAGATGGTGGTTTTTTTTTATATATGTAAAGTAAGGAGTGCCTTCTAAACTTCCCTTAAGAATAGTGAAATTACCTCCACACCCTTAAATTCATTCATTATTTACCTGTCCTGTCATTTCCTTTTCCTTGCACGCATGATCGGCCAGCTGACTGTGTTCAGGGCCGTCTTATACATTCCGGAGGCCCTGTTCTAACCTTAAAAAAGGCCCCTACCAAAAACTAATGTGCAATTTTAATACCGAGTACTCCAATTAAATTATTTCAAAGTTGTGTGGATGTTGTGTTTGGTGCAAAGTGTAGAAAAAAACTGAAATTGCTTTAAATCTCCGGCCCAAATATTGCAGCCCTCCCCGATTTTAAACTAAAAAAAACAATACTCTGTAATTAGCTTACCCAAAACAATTTTTTATTATTATTTAGAATCTCATCAACTATTATAGGAATCAATTAAAAATAATAATAACACAATCTACAAAATTGAGACTATAATCTCATCCTTTAAATAGATACTCAGTAAAAAAATTCTAAAAAAAAAAACAATTACCCGGTGATCTGATCTTCTTCTCCTTCTTCAGTTTTGTGAGTCCTTTGTTCTTTCCCAAATTCCCAATTACCAGCAACCAAAAAAAAAATTTACTTGAAATATTGATTTGGAGAGTAAAATCTTGAATGACAATGTGGTCAATATCAATCTGATATTATGAAAAATTGAATATTGAGAAATATAAATCTGTAATCTGATTTTTTTTCTTCTAAAAACTGAATCAGTGAGACGGTTGATGAAAGTAATAAATGAAATTTTGGTCAAAACAAAAAAAATTACGGTAATTGAGCGAGAGACATGAGTAATTAAGGGGATGAATCTAGAGTGATTAATTAAAGGTTGGGACTTGAGTTGAAGAACGTAGGTTTTTCGGAGAAGAAGAATTAATGCGGTGTATTTTTTCATAATACCTGATCTCCTAAAATTTGGGCCCTTGTATTTTTGGAGGCCCTGTGCAATAGCCCAGAATGCACAGGCCCTTCTCCGGCCCTGACTGTGTTTCAACAAACCTACCTCTGCTCATCCGCCTCCCATCTCTTCCGCCCCCATTTTCTCTCTCTTCACAAGTCTTCTTTCTCTCACCTTCTCACTCCTTCTCTACTGCTTTTGGGATGCTTCCCATCTCTTCTATGCTACTGCTCTCCTGTTTAGGGTTTCATCGGGACAAGAACGGTGAGATCTATTACAATCCTTACATATCAATTCTACAAATTCGAGCGACGACTTTCTTCCTCATAATGTTGATGCATTGCTGGTTGTGGTAATTCTCTAGCAAATTTAGGCGCTAGCTAATAGCTATGGTGATTTCAAATTTTGAATCCCTTTAGGCTCTAGCTATGGCGATGTTCAAGTTCCGAGGTAAATTTCTGAATTCCTAACCATTTTACTATACTCTCCTCAATTTTGTGTGCGTGCGTGAAATCTAGGGTTTCAGTGTTTTTTTTGTTTACCACTAAAGCTTGGAACGTCTGACGAACGCGAGATGGTATGAAATGTTTCGAATTTAGAGGTTATTTCCATTTTCTAGGAAAAAATTGTGCTCTATTTAGTGAATTTTAGGGTTCTGGTGATTTTTTCATGATTTATTGGTATTTCTTATGGAGTCAAATCGCATATTTTTAGTAATATTGATAAATTTGTCCCTCGATAATATGCAATGTTCGATTAGAATGTACAATGTGAGACACAAGTTGAAGCCTTTTTCTCTAATGTCTGATGATTTGAATCATATAATTCACAGTAAGTTATGGCACATCTGGGATATATCTTTATAGATTACAAACTTTTATTATGAGAGTTGTACACCAATGCGTAGTGCATGGATTTTGGGGCACTTCTTCGTTTTTTTTAAAAAAACAGTGGAATTAGGGGTACTTAGCAAATATTTAGTAATTGATGGTTTATCTTATAACTGAAATTGATTTGTTTCTATGATATGGTTGAAACACTAAAAATATGGTCATGTTTTGTGTAAATCACGTGAATATTTTGTTAGAAATAATTCAGAAACAGTGACTGACTAATTTACGTTAGAACATGAAATGTAGCTAGATTGATTAATATATCTGTGGTAAATGTTGTGAGCTTCGATCTCGAAGAATCGCCGGGGAATCCCCTCGTCAATATTCATTATCTAGACTAATGAGCTACCTTTTATTTTAGTTTCTTACCGGTAATCTGACTGGATGGGAAAGCACAACAAAGTTGTTGGTGATGGAGCACTGAATGGATGCTCAGTGGCATTGGAGTTCCTTCTTATTTGGTGGAGACCAACCTCGGGAGATTTATATCGCAGGGAAACAATCTCTACTTGTTTAAAGAAATCTGGGACCTTTCAGGTGCTGCTACTTCTGAATGTTAAAACTCAACCCGAGAACCGAAGATTTGATCAAAGACCTAATCTGCACCCCCCCCCCCTTGTGGTAGCAATTGAATATGCATATGTAACACCCCGACAATTCTCTCTTTTCTAAAATTATATTTTAATATAAAACGTAGAGAATTATCAAGGTATTATCGCCCGTGTGAAAACGTAACGGCTTATTCAGAATTTTGCAGCGGAAAACATAAAACTAACTTTAGGTTTATAAATAATCGATTACAGGTTTAATCCCAAAAACCAATCAACGAAAATAAGGAAATGTAAATAGTACGACAAGTTTAAAGTCCAAATTAACAAACCAAGTCACTTAGCAAAACAAAACTAAATACAAGCTCTCTAATCCCGATCCCCATGATGCATCATCTTCAAACCTGTAGATGGACAACGCTTATTGATCTTAGAGACTGCTCACCAAAGATTGGGTCATCACAGGATCAATAAGGCATAGCCATGATCAACATGCACAAGCAAAAGCACGTAATCAGCAAAGCTGAGTACTACATACTAAAACAAAAACAATCTTAACATGATACTAATAAACGATAAGTAAGGGAAAACAACACATATTAATTTGAATACCACACTTGACTAGACTAGGCTAGACTGGACTAGACTTTTATAACAATAACATTATTTTAATTGAAATAGTCAATGGACCGAGTTGCTACTAGAAACTTCTTCTTCTTCACTAAGGAAGACGAGGTACGGGCGCGACTCCGTAAACCCCAATGACCTGCGATATCGAGGGACTTTTGAATAAAATAGAACCGGTGATCAATCCGGCCCCAGAAAAAGCCATAGGCTACCCATGACCCCAACTCCTGATTGTCCGTCACTTTAGACGTGCACAGTCTAAAGCTATTGCTACTCAGTTTCACTTTACATGATTTATAAACTAAACTATGTTGTGACTCAACAATCACATATGGCATACAAACAACATTTATTCACGACTGTTTTTATCTTGGAATTAAGTAAGTGATCACAGAGATGTCAATCAAGACTTATTCCAATTAATTCAACCTTTCCTTTAATACTGATCAACCCTCTATATGGGCATAAGGTTTCAACTTACTAAACAAGGTCCTCGGCCCTCATAAAGTAGTGAAAAACTAAAAGGGAACAACGATCAATCGATCTGAATCAATGTATATAAAATAAAGTTCCCAACTGACATGCTTGCATCAATAATCCATACTAACATGTTATAATTCTCATAACGAAATATATATGATCAACATGTCCATCCAACAATATTAAACATGCACTTTCAACATAACTAAGTTCATCAACAATTTCAACATGGTTTCAACAAATCACACACATTTCAAGCACACAGGTATGTACGTACCTTGTGTAAACAAACTGATAGGCCACTTTAACGAATTCAAAAGTCGCCCACAAAGAATTCTCCGCCCAAAAACAACCAATAAAATTCCCCAATCAATATCCAACAATTTACAGCAATACTAAAGTACTCTAAATACATCCTAAACATATTTTGAACCATCCTCGATATCGAAACTTAACTAAGTATCCTCCAAGCATAATAACTATTAAACTAATGATCCCAAATCGTTCTAAACTCCAATAAAACATCCTTTTAAAATCAGCAATATAAAATAATTTCAAACGTCCACAAAACATAATCAACGTTCTTAAAATCATAAAAATAATAGCTTTAATAATATATAGTCATTCTATTATGATTTTAGAATATTAAAACCTTAAAAATCCATGCTTTAATAATTAAATTCCTTATTTCAATTCAATTACATAATCTGAAAATTAAATTTATCATTTAAACATAGTATATAATCTGAAAATATAACTTGATCATAATAACTTATAATTTACATTCAATAAACATGAATTAAATTAATAAAACTTCATTAAAACCCTAACTTAAACGTAGTTAATAAATCTGAAAATAATTAAATTAATTTCAACAACATATAATCTGAAATTTCATAACTTAATCATAAAAATCATAAATTTAATTCAAGAAACATAAATTCAAATTAATTAAATTAATTAAAACATTTAAATAACTTAGGATTCAAGAAATAACCAAAAGGAGAAAGAGAGAGGGACTGCCGGCGGCTGGTGCAGGCACGACGACGACGGAGGCGCGGCTGGTGGCGACGTGACTGGGCGGCGCGACTGATGTTGGTGGTTGCGGGTGGTTGCAAGCAACGAAAGAGGAAGGAGAGAATTGGTGGGTGCAGTGTAGCAGCGGCGCTGCAGGTGGCGGCGCAACGTGGAGGGAACGACGAAGGTGGTTGTGCGATTGGTGGTGGGTACAGTGGCGGGCTGCGGTGGTTGTTATGGTTGCTGCGAGAAACCGAAACAAGTAAGGGCAAGAAAACAAAGGGGAAGGAGAACGAACGAGTGAGAGAATGAGATGTTACCGTGCGGCGACGGAGAGGGACTACGACGGAGGAACAGGCGGCGGTCAGGCAAGGTGGTTGACGGCGACCTGAAGCAAGGAGATTGCAAGGTTTTGAGTTGTGTTTTCACGTGAAGTCTAAAGCAAGAAGGAGGGTTTCTTGGTTTCACGTGAAAAAGAAAAGAGGAAGGAGGATTATTTTGGGTTTATTGATTTGGGCTTTACCCAATTGGGCCTAGAATTAGGATTTGGGTTTTAGTGTTTGAGTCAAACCGAATAGGATTGTTTTTCCGAATTCAACGTGTTTTCCTAATTCAAATTCTTTTCAACATAAAATTCTAAAATTATTTTTGATTGCACAAACCGTTAAAATATTTAGAATATATTTAAATAGAATTAAATATATATAAATATATAAATAAAGTTCAAAAATCGTTAAATATTTAGAACGTACTTAAAATAAAATAAATATACGTTAATTATATATTCATTACTAAAATTCATAAATTCTATTTAAATATAAATAATATACGTTAAAATATATTAATAAAATTTATAAATTTACGGGGGATTACAATCTACCCCTCTTAAAAGAAGTTTCGTCCCGAAACTTGACACGAAATTTCCCACATTTTCCCCAAAAGCTTTTAACTTATTCTTATTAGAGAAGTACTTGTGCCACCTATGTGCATTCTTTTGCCAACTCAAAGTTGTTTGTGTTACTCATGAACACCTTTTCTTATGCGGAGAATCTATTTGCTTTGCATCAACTTGTAAAATTTGCTAAAATAAGCAATAAAATGCATAAAAATGCCATAAAATAGGTAAAAAGCGCGAATTTCTATCGCATTCTACCCCCCTTAAAGAAAACGAGTTACGCCCTCGTAACTCACCTCAGGGAATAGCTAACCAAAATTCACTTTCGACGAATTGTATCCTCAAAATTCCTATTTCACTAAAACTACTCACTTTAGACTTTTCACAACAGATGACGAAACAAAAGAACAAGTCACCACGAATTAAATAATGCTTAACTTGCGCGAAGTTAATAGGAAAGTACCAGAATCTATATCGGCAGATCGTTCATCCTCATTCTGATTCATCATGTACAACTTTCCTGGAGCCTTATTCGGGTTGTTGTTATCATTTGCAGGCTTATTATGGTTCCCTTGATTGTTTTGTGCCCCTCCAAGCTTTGAATTTTGACCTCCAGAATGGTTAAACTTCACTTGGTTTCCACCTCCATTACTATTTTGTTCCTTTCTGTGCTTAGTGAAGCACTCATACTCCCTATGCCCCCTTTTCTGACAATAGTTGCAGGTCACTAATTCTCCTTTGCAGTTCTTACCAGGGTGATTGTTACTGCACATTTTGCAATGATGCACTCTCTTAGATTGGTTCGAGTTGTTGTGGTGCCCCTGATTGTTTCCTCCTTAGAAATTCCCATTTCCATTCCCATTTCCGTTTCTATTCCTTTTAAAGTTTTCTTGGTTACCCCCAGCATCAGAATCTTTTCTCTTTTCCCCAATTACCACAGTTTTCTTGTCCCTTCTAGACTGCAGGCCATAAATATGAGCAGCTCTCCCATACACTATGTCCAAGGATGTAAAGGTTTCTCCACCTAATCCCAGTTGAATTTCATCAGTTAGCCCTTGCTCGAACCTTTGAGCTTTCAGCTCCTTAGTAGCTACCACCTCAGGTGCAAACCTCGATAAAGCTATAAACTTGCTATAGTATTCAACAATAGTCATATTCCCCATCCTAAGGTTGATGAACTCCTGCGCTTTCTGCTTTCTCATAAAAGGAGGATAAAACTTCCCCCTCAATGCATCAATAAATGAATCCCAATTGAATCCCTCAGCAGCACTTAGTCTATTTCCATTTTCCCTCCACCAAAGGTCGGCCTCATCTTTCAGGTAAAGGACAGCTTGACTTACTATCATACTCCCAGGGCAACTCACAGCCTCAAATAGTTTCTCAAATTCCCTAATCCAGTTTTCCAGGAAGGTTGGATCTGCTTCCCCCTTGAAATACGACGGCTTAACCTTAGAAAGTCTTTCAAACATTTCCCCTGCAGAATCGGGGCGCTCGGTTCTTTCCTGGGTTAGCTTTTCCGCCAAGAGGCGAATCGCAGCAGCTAGATCATTGTTGTTGGCCATTCTAGAACGCGACCTGCAATTAGTATACTCTACTTTAGGTTTGAAACACCACTTATACGTTATCCCATACAATTTAATATTTGAATTATTGACCATAAAGATCGCCTCAACCAACAATGTTCACATTAATACACATCATTTACGAAGGCACGACAATCGTTTACGAAGGTGCAACGATCGTCTACAAGATGCAATAATCATTGAAAAATAATCATCCTCAATAATTCACGAAAGACATTCACACACTGCACATAAGGCATAACATTTTGAATCATATTGGTCATGAGGGTCTAGATTGGCCCTCACTTCCTTTATGTACTCAAATCATTTAATATTTTTGTGGCAATTAAATTGATCCACAATTCACACTGAGTATGCAACCGATAGAAAATTTAATCCATGACGTGTTACCTAAAGGTTAGGGTATTATGGAATCCTCAAAATAGAATAAAGAACAATTCCTTGAAAACTTTAACTTTTATTGCTAACCCCATAAAGGTTTATTTCATCCTTCAAAATAATAAAGAACATTTCAAACTTCAATAAACTTTAACCTTAAACTGTTGTAGCTTTGCTACTTATTCTTTAAAACATAAAAGAGCTAATAAACTATTTATGACTTCAAAATATTTGTGGCCTCTTGCCTATCCATTGCTCCTGAAAGCTTTCGGAGTGAACTTTAGATCTCAAGATCATTGAACTCTTCTTCAGGGTCTTCATTGGGGTCTTCCTCATGGTTTGCATTTTCTCCCATGTCTTCAACTTGATTAGGCTCACTTGCCATCTCCTGTTCACTTTCGAGCTCTGCATCTGAATCACTAGGAATCTCAATGGTTGGCTCATGGGCCGCTGGGTTAGGATTCTCTGCCTCAACACCTACATTCTCATTCTCCACAGCTACATCATTTTCCTCTAGGTCATTATTTACACTTACTCCCATAGGTTCTTTTGTAACTGAATCCCCAACATGACTCCCTACGATTTTACCGTCTCTAAACCCACTTTCTGCCGCCTCAATAATGGTGGTCAGAATTTCTGAGTCATATTTCCATCTACCATACCAAGTCCCATACTTAGCCAAGTTTGAAGTTCAATTACCAGAATGCATGTCTTTAAACTTTTCCTTGAGTTCTAGGTATGGAAATTTGTTAGGTAAGCAATTAATGATAGTGGCTGCTATGGTATCCTTTCTCATTAAGATAGGTTGTCCTTGAACTTTAGCATGATATTCACACCCAAACACAATTTTCTTCACGTAAATATTAGGGGTTTCTATATCAAGTTTCTCGAAAGATCCTATGTTGGTGTACTTGGAAAGAAACATTTTATTCCTGAAATAAACAATTCCGGGTCTCACTAACGATTTTCCAACCAATATTACAAACGAGGTTCAATAACGCAATAAGTTTGGTGGAAGCAAACAATTCTTTATGCACATTTAAATGCAACACTTAAACAATTAGCACATGCACGTAAATAATAATCAATTTCTTATGCTAGCATTGACTAGCTACTAATGCACATATAATTCTATCTTATATGCCCTTCTTATACTACCCATCTCTCATAAACTAAAGCATTGGAATCATTTAAATAACAAAGTAAAAGGACGATAATATAATAAAATTATAACATAGAATAATAACATAAGTAAAAATATAAAATAAATAAAGTAAAATAAATTAAGGAAATGGGTAGCGAATAAATTCGAAAATAAAGTTATTAATTCGAAAAAGATTTATATTTCCTAAATAACGAATTCTAACTCTTGAAACAACTTGAAAAAATTTGAACTCCTTTAAAAAAAGTGTATTCATATTATTATTATTATTTTGGAATAATAAATAATAAGAAAAATAAAAATGTCGAAAGTATCACTTTAACTTGAAAAAAATTAATTTGATTTCGAACTTAAATAAGAAATAGTATATACTTTCAAACAAGATAAAAGGAAATCGGCCCCCCAAAAAAAGTACCAATTTTTGAACACTATAATACGTAGAATCTCGATTTTTAAGAAATTTATTTTAAATAACTAGATAGTTAGGCGCCTAAAAATTTATTAAAGTAAAACCTTAGCTTCTAGATACCACTTTGTAACACCCCGACAATTCTCTCTTTTCTAAAATAATATTTTAATATAAAACGAAGAGAATTATCAAGGCATTATCGCCCGTGTGAAAACGTAACGGCTTATTCAGAATTTTGCAGCGGAAAACATAAAACTAACTTTAGGTTTATAAAAAATCGATTACAGGTTTAATCCCAAAAATCAATCAACGAAAATAAGGAAATGTAAATAGTACGACAAGTTTAAAGTCCAAATTAACAAACCAAGTCACTTAGCAAAACAAAACTAAATACAAGCTCTCTAATCCCGATCCCCATGATGCATCATCTTCAAACCTGTAGATGGACAACGCTTATTGATCCTTAGAGACTGCTCACCAAAGATTGGGTCATCACATGATCAATAAGGCATAGCCATGATCAACATGCACAAGCAAAAGCACGTAATCAGCAAAGCTGAGTACTACATACTAAAACAAAAACAATCTTAACATGATACTAATAAACGATAAGTAAGGGCAAACAACACATATTAATTTGAATACCACACTTGACTAGACTAGGCTAGACTGGACTAGACTTTTATAACAATAACATTATTTTAATTGAAATAGTCAATGGACCGAGTTGCTACTAGAAACTTCTTCTTCTTCACTAAGGAAGACGAGGTACGGGCGCGACTCCGTAAACCCCAATGACCTGCGATATCGAGGGACTTTTGAATAAAATAGAACCGGTGATCAATCCGGCCCCAGAAAAAGCCATAGGCTACCCATGACCCCAACTCCTGATTGTCCGTCACTTTAGACGTGCACAGTCTAAAGCTATTGCTACTCAGTTTCACTTTACATGATTTATAAACTAAACTATGTTGTGACTCAACAATCACATAAGGCATACAAACAACATTTATTCACGACTGTTTTTATCTTGGAATTAAGTAAGTGATCACAGAGATGTCAATCAAGACTTATTCCAATTAATTCAACCTTTCCTTCAATACTGATCAACCCTCTATATGGGCATAAGGTTTCAACTTACTAAACAAGGTCCTCGGCCCTCATAAAGTAGTGAAAAACTAAAAGGGAACAACGATCAATCGATCTGAATCAATGTATATAAAATAAAGTTCCCAACTGACATGCTTGCATCAATAATCCATACTAACATGTTATAATTCTCATAACGAAATATATATGATCAACATGTCCATCCAACAATATTAAACATGCACTTTCAACATAACTAAGTTCATCAACAATTTCAACATGGTTTTCAACAAATCACACACATTTCAAGCACACACGTATGTACGTACCTTGTGTAAAAAAAATGATAGGCCACTTTAACGAATTCAAAAGTCGCCTACAAAGAATTCTCCGCCTAAAAACAACCAATAAAATTCCCCAATCAATATCCAACAATTTACAGCAATACTAAAGTACTCTAAATACATCCTAAACATATTTTGAACCATCCTCGATATCGAAACTTAACTAAGTATCCTCCAAGCATAATAACTATTAAACTAATGATCCCAAATCGTTCTAAACTCCAATAAAACATCCTTTTAAAATTTCCAGCAATATAAAATAATTTCAAACGTCCACAACACATAATCAACGTTCTTAAAATCATAAAAATAATATCTTTAATAATATATAGTCATTCTATTATGATTTTAGAATATTAAAACCTTAAAAATCCATGCTTTAATAATTAAATTCCTTATTTCAATTCAATTACATAATCTGAAAATTAAATTTATCATTTAAACATAGTATATAATCTGAAAATATAACTTGATCATAATAACTTATAATTTACATTCAATAAACATGAATTAAATTAATAAAACTTCATTAAAACCCTAACTTAAACGTAGTTAATAAATCTGAAAATAATTAAATTAATTTCAACAACATATAATCTGAAATTTCATAACTTAATCATAAAAATCATAAATTTAATTCAAGAAACATAAATTCAAATTAATTAAATTAATTAAAACATTTAAATAACTTAGGATTCAAGAAATAACCAAAAGGAGAAAGAGAGAGGGACTGCCAGCGGCTGGTGCAGGCACGACGACGACGGAGGCGCGGCTGGTGGCGACGTGACTGGGCGGCGCGACTGGTGTTGGTGGTTGCGGGTGGTTGCAAGCAACGAAAGAGGAAGGAGAGAATTGGTGGGTGCAGTGCAGCAGCGGCGCTGCAGGTGGCGGCGCAACGTGGAGGGAACGACGAAGGTGGTTGTGCGACTGGTGGTGGGTACAGTGGCGGGCTGTGGTGGTTGCTATGGTTGCTGTGAGAAACCGAAACAAGTAAGGGCAAGAAAACGAAGGGGAAGGAGAACGAACGAGTGAGAGAATGAGATGTTACCATGCGGCGACGGAGAGGGACTACGACGGAGGAACAGGCGGCGGTCAGGCAAGGTGGTTGACGGCGGCCTGAAGCAAGGAGATTGCAAGGTTTTGAGTTGTGTTTTCACGTGAAGTCTAAAGAAAGAAGGAGGGTTTCTTGGTTTCACGTGAAAAAGAAAAGAGGAAGGAGGATTATTTTGGGTTTATTGATTTGGGCTTTACCCAATTGGGCCTAGAATTAGGATTTGGGTTTTAGTGTTTGAGTCAAACCGAATAGGATTGTTTTTCCGAATTCAACGTGTTTTCCTAATTCAAATTCTTTTCAACATAAAATTCTAAAATTATTTTTGATTGCACAAACCGTTAAAATATTTAGAATATATTTAAATAGAATTAAATATATATTAATATATAAATAAAGTTCAAAAATCGTTAAATATTTAGAACGTACTTGAAATAAAATAAATATACGTTAATTATATATTCATTACTAAAATTCATAAATTCTATTTAAATATAAATAATATACGTTAAAATATATTAATAAAATTTATAAATTTACGGGGGATTACACATATCATGCATCTTATTTTGCCAATCTATGTTTTGTTATCACAAAATACTCCTTGGTCTTGTGGTAAGAGCTTTGCCTTTTGACTGATAGTTGACAGAGTTGATTCCCACTAGGAGTTGTGGGGGTCGGTCTCGTGGTTTTGAGGCTGAGAGTTTGATGGTTCTCCTTTGTGTTTTCCTAGAATCTCAAGTAAATGGTTGTATTGATCCACATATATCATATCAATGGTGTAGTACGTCGCAATCTCTTCTTGAACATCACCACGATTTTCTAAGTCAATTTGTGTAATTGTTGCTAGACCTTTGCCTTTAGTACGTCCACACATTGCTCTTAATCTCTGTTGGATAACCATGTAACTTCCAACAGTTATAAATTGAGTGTCCAAATCTGTTGTAGTTATTGTAGAATAGAGCTTATGCAAGTCTTTTTTTTCTTGTAACGACTCTTGTTGTTATTATTCTGAGAATTTATCTTGTTGTAAGGTCTCGATGCTTTATATACTCTTAGTTGATCATTGAACTTTCTTCCTGCAGAAAATTTCATGGTACTTTGAGTAAGAATAGTGCTTAGATCTCTGTGCCTCTCTTCTTGGATCCAAATTATTTATGCCTGGCTAAGAGTTCAAGATTTTACTCATTTGTCCCAGTCGTAAGGTATTTAATCCTTTTGATTCTTCTTACTTCTTTTGAAAATTTTATTATGAAGTTTGAATTTCCAATGCAAAATTTGTGTTCTTTTTGCATTAAGCATTGCCCAAATTATATTTTGCAGCATTGTTTAAGGCCAAAATAGGTGGTTGAAGATCCACCTTCCCCAAGCATGTACTTTTTTCCCCATTTTCCTTAAACTTTCCTTTAATATTCCGACAATATTTCCCCCATTTTCCATCTTATTTTATAATGACGCAAGAGGGATTTGTTGAAGCTAAAAGAAATCACAAGCTAAGTCTGTTTTGATGCATATTTTTACAATGCCTATTTTTCTTATAAGTATTCATATAATATTTTATTTATGTTCCAATCTCGGGCAAGCGTGTGATCCAAATCTTATAAGTTATAACTTATAGTCTACTTCATCTGAAACAACTAATTAAATATTAATAAATCAATCTTTATTTATATGGTTATGTTAATCGTATTCTCTATTGAAGTTTAGAATCAATATTCTATGTTGTTTAACTCTTCAGCTAACATTCATTTTTAAGTGTTGGATAAACCAGCCCCCTAATGAGTTATTCAAAATATATTTGGTTTCTTCTTTCTTGGAATCTTGAAAGATATCTGTTGTTGCTACAAATATTATTCATGATAACCATTCACGACTTTTGAGTTTTCTGTAGTATACTTGGGAGTTTGGCATTGTTGCTTACGTTTTGAGGGATCAACTATGGAGTTGGTGTTATGTTGCTTAGGTTCTTTTAGATATCTGTTTTATGTTCCCTTCTACACGGGGGCATAGTGCTTTGATTGTGGTTCTACTGGTAGTGTGCTAGGAAAAGATGATAGTGGAACAATCTAAGGCTCTAAGCCATTGTTGATGCTGTGATTTGAGTATTTTGTGTGTGTATGACCATGTTGCAGCAATTTCTATGAATGTCCACCTGTATGTCACTTTTACTTGTTTATTTTTCCTTTAGCAATGTATAATGACTTGGATTTCAGTAATTCTCTTTCTATTTTCTTAGGCACTAGCTTCTTCAATTTGTCAATTCACAATCAATTTCTTTACATATAAATTTATCATTAAGACCATATTTTATTTGGAAATTTGGAGAATTTAATGTGTTGGATACTGGTATTTATTAGTTTCTGTTCGGGCCCCCCTGTGGGACCCACTTTCTGCACAAATTACGAAAATACCCTTTTAGGGGAAATTACTGAAAATGCCATCAAACACAAACCTCTTGATGGGCTCAGATCAGAAGTTAGGGGCCCATATCTCAGCCCCCTATAGGCCCAAGATTCCATGCCCCTACACTTGCCTATATTTAATAATAATGCAATCCTGCATTACTATAAATATGTCTCACCTAATCATTACTCAGGTATGCAATTATTCTCAGACTGACTCTCTCACTACTTTCTCTCTCTACGAGGGCTGACTTGAGCGTCGGAGAGGGTTTTCTCGGGAACCCCCCCGAGCCAGTTTACGTTTGCCGTTTTTGTAGGACAAATCACGACCGATCAGAGGAAAACAACAGCCCGGTTGACGAGGCTTCCCCTATTTTCATACTTAAGCATTTTCTTCGCAGAAACAGTTGGCGCCGTCTGTGGGGAAGTCAACTACAAGCCATGGTTAACACTCGACGAACCAGACAACACTCATCCTCTCATCGATCAGAGTCCCATCCCAATTACGTGTTGATGCCTACTCCCAGGAACGGAGATGATCACGATGGTGAACAGGACCATGAGAACCAACAACCCCATGTCGAAGGTCACCCAAAGGGATCTGGAGCACTTGGCTGCTCAAGTCAATGAGGCTATCCACAACCTCCAAGGGAGAGGAGAAGGACCTTCAAGGAAACACCCAAACCACCCCACCAGCTCAAGGGTGAGCACAACATCTCATACCATCCACAAGGCACAGCCTCGAAGTGTGATGGACAGACTAGGTAACATGGGTGGGGCACAACCTCGCCCAAGCCAATCAAAGGCCAATCAAGATGCACGCCGGATAATTGAAGAGCGACAGTTACACAGAGGAGACCTCGATGCTCGAGACCTCTTGCACAGGAGGCGCCTCGAACAAGCCAGAGAAGCCATCAGGAATGATAGGGTCACCCGAGGTCTACCCCCTCTAGTGCCAAGACTACGGTCTCTGCACGAGATCACCCCACTCCTTCAAAGCAAGCCGAGTCGATCGAGGTTAGCTCTCGAAGGACATCTCCCAGGAGGCAATCACCTTCTCTCACAAGGAGGCGTCACTCACCGCCTAACCGGACTAGAGGTCATTCCCCCAGGACAAGGACTTCACTCCCTGATAAACAGGGAAGGGCCCATTCATCCTCTTATCGCCCTAGGCATCGTTCACCCTCGAGAATAGAGAGGAGCCCTCCACGCCGTGAGCGAACATACTCGCCTCTTCCAGAGGGTAGAGGTAGGCGCAGCTCTCCAAGAGGAAGGTGGGACTCCCCCCCCCCCCCACCAAGAACCGATAAGCACAGACACACATCATCATTGCAAGAGGCTCTCACCCCATTCTCCCAAGAGATAATGAACACCCCTCGCCGGGATAAAGTGAAGGTCCCTACCATCGAAGCTTTTGATGGAACTACTGACCCAGAAGAGCACATGGCTGCCTATGCAGCCCAAATGAGCGTCCAGATCGGATGTGGAGCCACTTGGTGCAGATACTTTCCTACCACTTTGAAGGGTCTAGCCCTTATCTGGTTCAACAAGCACGTGGCAAAAGGAAGTATCACGAGCTACAATGAGCTTGAAAGAGTTTTCATCAGCCAATTCGCGGTAGGTCGGAGGCACCAAAAGACAAGTGTCAACTTAATGGCAGTCAGACAAGGAGACACGGAGACCCTTCACAATTATGTTAAGAGATTCAATGAAGAAGTCCTAAAGATACACAATCTTAAGGACGAAACCAAGTTTGCAGCCCTCTTGGCAGGTCTTCAGTCCGATGATTTCAAGTTTGAGTTGATCAAGTCTGGGGTATCCAACTTCGAAGAAGCCATGGAAAAAGCCCAAAAGCACATCCAAGCCACAGATGTCTGTAAAATCAGTTGGGGAGGTGAGCGTAGCACAAGGCAAAAACAAAAGCCAAGTTGGGGAGAGACCTCAAAACCGGATAAGAAGAAAAAAGAGAACGGCAGCCCCGATCGAGCTCAACCCTCCCTCAAAAGGTCAGTAATAGCCGAAGACCATGGTGAGGATCCGAGGTACAACCGCAACAGGCGAGAGATTTACCTTGATCTGAAAGGAAAAGACATCCTTCCCAAACCCCCGGCAATCCGAACGCCCGAGGCAAAGCGAGACAAGTCACTGTGGTGTGAGTTCCACCATGAATGCGGGCACACCACGAAGAACTGTAGAGAGCTGAAAAGGGCGCTAGACCACTTGGCCGACGAGGGCAAGCTGAATGATTACTTAAGGAAGAATCCTACCCCGAAAGGAAAAGCCAAGGAAAAGGAATCCGCTAGTGAGGACACAGGGGATTACATTGGGGTGATAGCTGGAGGCCTAGCCACAGGTGGGTCTGTTAGCAAGGCAAAGGATAGCTTATGGACACTTGAACACCAAGTCTTGAAAGTATCATCGGCTTCTCAAACAACACCGGCAATGACCTTCGGCGGGAACACTGGCCGCCCACTCCAAGAGTCCCATGACGATCCCCTAGTCATCGAAATGAAAGTTGCCAACTCAACAGTTGGGCGAGTGCTGGTAGACAGTGGGTCGTCTGCTGACATTATCGCTCTGAAATGCCTAGAAGGGCTCAAGTATACCAAGGATGATCTGAAAACCATCTCCCAGCCGCTCATTGGGTTTGGAGGACAAGCCGTCCATCCCCAAGGTACCATCAAGCTACCTGTCAGGTTGGGTCCTAAGAACAAAGGAAGACGACTACTAGTGGACTTTCTTGTCGTGGGCATCTCACTACCATACAACATCATCTTGGGCCGACCTCTACTAAACAAAGTAAAAGACGCGATCTCTGTGTACCAACTTCTCATGAAGTTCGAGTTGGAAGATGGCACTGTGGGAAAGATCTTTGGAGATCAGCAAGTGGGTAGAAGATGTTATGTCAATAGCCTCAAAAGGGTACCAGATACCCCCCAACCCCGGTCAAGAAAGTCAAGCAGGAAGAGACCCCACTAGTCCTATTCACCGATTGTCCCTCGGGATTTGATCGCCCTAAGCCAGCAGAGGCAGATAAGGAAGAGGTGCTACAAGAAGGTACAAATCGGATGGTCCGAGTAGGCACAGGCATTGAGGAAGCACTACGCAATGAAATCTTGTCGGTCCTGCGAGAATTTCAAGATATTTTTGCTTACATAGTGGAGGAGATGCCGGGAATAGACCCATCCATCACGATCCATCACCTTCACATCAAACCAGAATATAGACCCATCAAACAGAAACTAAGGCACCAAGGGGTGGAACGCAATGCCGCAGCCGCAGCTGAGATAAAGAAGCTCCTAGAAGCCGGGTTCATCAAAGAATGCCAATACTCAGAGTGGCTGGAAAATGTGGTGTTAATCAAGAAGCCGACAGGCGCTTGGAGGATGTGCGTCGACTTCACCGACCTTAACAAAGCCTGCCCGAAGGATGGCCATCCCCTCCCCAAGATTGATAGGTTGGTCGATTCAACAGCCGGCCACGCCTTATTCAGTTTCATGGACGCCAATGCAGGATACCACCAGATCCCTATGGCTGAAGAGGATCAGCCCCACACGGCCTTCATCACTAGCCAGGGCGTCTATTGCTACAAAGTCATGCCCTTCGGTTTGAAAAACGCCGGAGCCACATATCAAAGATTCATCAACAAAATCTTCGTGGGGCAGTTAGGTAGAAACGTCGAAGCCTATGTAGATGATATGATCGTGAAATCAAAAGCCAAGGCTGATCATGTCACAGATTTGAGAGAAACCCTTTCAACACTTAGAAAATATGGCATGAAACTCAACCCGCAAAAGTGTGTTTTTGGAGTCAAAGGGGGGAAATGCCTAGGCTTCTTGGTGGATGAGAGGGGCATCGAAGCCAACCCTGATAAAATCCAAGCCATACTGGACATGAAATCCCCTCAAACCGTCAAACAAGTCCAAAGGCTAACTGGATGCATAGCAGCCATGGGGCGTTTTCTCTCAAGGTCAGCAGACAAGAGCTTGTCATTTTTCAAAACTCTCAAGGGGAGTTTATTTCATTGGGATGCAGAAGCCGAGGTAGCCTTCCAAAAACTCAAGGATCATCTGTCCAGCCTACCAAAGCTTGTATCTCCCCTACCAGGAGAACCCTTATACTTATACTTGGCCATGTCCGAGTATTCACTAAGTGCTGTCTTGGTGGCTGAGCGAGAAAAGGCCCAACACCCAGTGTACTTTGTCAGCCATGCCTACAGAGGGGCCGAGTCCAGGTATTCTGACATAGAGAAACTTGTGTTCGCCCTCGTAATGGCCAGCAGAAAGCTCAAACCCTACTTCCAAGCACACCCCATCAAGGTTCTCACAAGTCAGCCGATTCGGAAGATCATTGAGGGGAGGAATCACTCAAGTAGAATGACTGACTGGGCTGATCAACTCGCCGACTTCGGATTAGAATATGAGTCGAGATAAGGGCAATCAAAGCTTAAGCCCTGGCAGACTTCATTGCTGAATGTACCAACCGCCCTGAGCAAAACCTCGACTCCACACCTTGGATCCTGAACGTGGACGGGTCCTCCTCCAAGTCTGGTAGTGGAGCAGGTATCCTCATTGTGTCTCCCTCGGGAGAAAGGTTCGAATATGTTGTGAAGTTCGATTTCAACACCTCAAACAATAAGGCTGAGTATGAAGCCCTCATCCTTGGCCTAGAGCTATGTCAAGTGGCTGGAGCAAGCGCCATACATTTTTTCTCAGACTCACAACTCATTGTAGAACAGATGACGGGGGAGTATGAGGCCAAAGAGGATAGCATGCGGATGTATCTAAACAAAGCCAAGAACATGAGCACCACACTTGCCGAATTCAAAATTCAACATGTCCCAAGGGGAGAGAACACACAGGCAGATGCCTTGGCAAGGATGGCCAGCGCAGCTGAAGGGCTTACTCCTAGAACCATCATGTGGGAAGTGCTAAAGGAGCCAAGCATCAACAAGCCAGCGGTCAACTACCTCGACCGATCCAACACTTGGATGGATCATATAATAGCCTACAAGAAAAGCCAAGAGCTGCCCGAGGATGAAAAAGAAGCAGCCCAAGTAAAGAAACGTGATGAATGGTTCGTATGGTATGAAGATAACTTGTATAAGAAGTCCTACACACACCCACTCCTCAAGTGCATTACCCCCGAGGATGGTGATTATGTGCTAAGAGAAATACACCAAGGGGCATGCGGAAGTCATCAAGGGTCTCGAACCACCGCTGGCAAGGCACTCAGAGCCGGATTCTATTGGCCCACTCTCCAAGCAGATGCGGAGAAGTTAGTACGTCGTTGTGAAAAGTGCCAAAAATACGCTCAAGTCCAACATCTACCTTCCAACAAACTAACAGCCATCATTGCCACATTACCCTTCGATCAGTGGGGCATGGACCTCCTAGGCCCTTTTCCCACCGCAACGGGACAGAGAAGGTTTTTGTTGGTTGCCATCAACTACTTCACCAAATGGATCGAAGCCGAGCCCCTCGCCTCAATCACAGACAAGCAAATTCAGAAGTTCATTTGGAGAAACATAATCACTCGCTTTGGTGTTCCTAGGGCCTTGATATCTGACAATGGAAGGCAGTTCAACAGCAAACCCACCGTGGAATACTGTAAGTGTGAGGGGGTCGAAAAAGCGCGAGGCTAATGCGTGACCTCGTCCCTCGTGGGTGTGACGATTCTTTTTATTCAATCAAGTGTAATTGGATTTCCTGTGAGTTTACACCCAATTGACTAGTAATATAGGAGTCGCCATTCAGTTTTTAACGACAATGAGAAAAAATGACAAAACCCGGTTATCGTGACATAAAGGGAGTGCAATTATGTTTGACCACGACGGCCGTAGGTTCCCTTGTGATCCCTGGTGTGGGAATCTCTCAACATACACCCGCAAGGTAGAGATTGAGGGTTCGGGGGACTGTAACTACCGAGAGGAGTACTTCGCTCGTCGATAACTCCAGAGGCAGGATATCCTTACTAGCTCAGCATAAATAATTGAAGGGACATGCGTTAACTATTAAACTAATCTGAATCGATTTTAGCAATATGCAACATATAATACTAATTCGATCATGATTATCTGATTTAAATAGCATTAAGGGACCTAGCATGATAATCCGATTTCCCAAAAATATTATATTTGTTAGGCGTGATAGAACAATCAGATTAGGTTAGTTTAACAATTCATAAAAAGGGCGAGGAAAGCAGTTAAATCATCGAAAAGGGACACATTACGACGCACCCTTGAGAGGTGCGTCACGGTTCTCAGAAAACTAACCACTTTGACTTTGCTATTTCTCCTTTTTATTTAACGAATCTCAATTATGGGACAGGATACGTTCTGTTCGATTTATGGATCGATTGCGACAGAATGCGTGAACAATTTCGCAGCGAGAGGCTTAGGCTAAGGGGTGGAGTCAATACTCAGAATATAATTATGTGTTGTTGTGTGTCTTTCACGTCGAATTTAGGGGTCTATTTATAGGGAAGAGTTCGTGGAAAGATAGAATTGCAGAGTTCTAATCCACAAAGAATTAGGAAAAAACACGTACCCAGGTATTTTCAGCGCCTTCGGCGCCCAGAGCCAGGCGTTGAAAATAGGGTCTGGGCTGTTTTCTTTAGTCAGATTCGGATTCCTGAAATTCGTAGAGTTTGAGATTTAATCGAGTCTTTTAGCGCGTATCAATTTTATGACGGAATGCGTCTGGGCCCGTTACGAACTCTAGGCTCGTTAGGATTATAATTAATACGTAACTCTTATTTCCGAATCATATTAGGAATAGGATTCTCGCAGTTTCCTATCTCATTTAGGATTTATGTTGGAATGCAACACCTAATTCTGACAGGTTTCTATCCTTTATGATTTGCCACTTTTAGAAGCTACCTTTTACAGCAGTTTACTATTTTTAGCAGGTTTCCATAAATAGCAGGTTGCGGGTGAAATGAAAAGGGGAATTGAGATTCGTTTATTTCATAGGAGATGCGTTGTCAAGTGGAGATTTACGCTTTCATCATCGAACCTTTCCCTTTCGGGAATGGGGACAAAATTGGTGTCTACAGTTAGCCCCCACTTTGACTGAGTCTTGGAGTAAGACGATGGTCAAAGTATTAGACGGAGTGCGTCACACAAGCCATGGTATACGTGACCTGTTTTGCGAGGGTCTCACGAGCCCCCGAGTGATAACATTTGACTTAAGGGTCATCACTTGAAGTGTCGACATATCCCTCACGTGTCATTGGGACTTGTCAACTGATAGTATAGAAACTTCCTCACTTTGTCATTGGAAGGATCTAAAGGTGCGTAGAAACTCCCTTACTTTGTCATCGGGAGTAGCTACAGAGTTTTTCGAAATCAAAGCTGTAAAGTGTAATTGGGCCTGGCCAAGCCCAATCACGAGGTAAAATGTTTTTTTAAATATTCTCATTTTCAGGGCTAGCTAAACGAGAAAACCCCCTTGTTTTTATAGGACGTAAAACGAAGGAAAATCCAGCACCCTTGTTTTTATAGGACGTAAAACGAAGGAAAATCCCGCACCCTTGTTTTTATAGGACGTAAAACGAAGGAAAATCCAGCAAAAGTTATCGCTGCAGCGACTAAGGACCTGCGCGGTTTTAATGGCGCAGACCCCGCCGGCTAAAGATGGCGAGCCTGTCCGCTAAGGGTGGACACTCCGTCCGATAGAAGTGGACGAATCTGTTTTTGAAATTTGAAAATAAGGACCTACGCGGTTTGTGGCGTAGACCCCGCCGGCTAAAGATGGCGAACCTTGTCCGCTAAGGGTGGACACCCCGTCCGATAGAAGTGGACGAATCTATTTTGAAATTTGTTTTGCTTTTTTTAAAATAAGGACCTACGCGGTTTGTGACGTAGACCCCGCCGGCTGAAGATGGCGAGCCTGTCTTAATTTTGAAGACTTTATTTTTTCGAAAACTGAGGACCTGCGTGGCTAGTGACGCAGACCCCGCCCGCTGAGGGTGGGCGAGCCCATTTTGAATTTCTTATTTTGCCTATGTAGAAGGGCTTTTGTGATTACAACCTATTGGTGGGTCGTAATATTTCCTGATTAGATGTGTCCTATAAGTGGGTCCACATTGTGTATATTTTTGTTTAACAATATATATATATATATATATATATATATATATATATATATATATATATATATATTTTCAAAATACCGTTTTTTTGGGAAAGAAATATCAAGATAACGGATATCTTACACAAAATAGGGGAGTACGCGTGCCCGACAGCGAATATTCGCTGTCTGGGAAGCATTTTCAGCGCCCCACTGTGGGCGCTTGAATTTCTAATGCCCAGAGATGGGCGTTGAAAATGCGAAGGGGGAGGCTGGTCTTTAAATACGCGGAGCGTCTCCTTCCTTTCCCATTTCCACCATTTTCGCTCAAACTCCTCACTTCTTTCTACTGATTTTTGCTCGTTTCCTTCACTTTTCTTCACGAATTCTACTCCAAATCACTTCCTAATCTTCCCAATGTAAGTAATTTTCAGTAATTTTGAGCTTTTTTTGTCAATTTTAGTATTTTTGTCAAGTATTTTTGTGCATGAAATTGATTTGGGGTTTTTTGATTTTGTGCCCCTTTCCTTCAATTAGATAGTTGGAAATTTTCCACATAACATGTTAATTAATTTGTGCATGTTAATTTTTGCAAGTATGTTGATTTTTGTTGAATTTGGGCATTTTCATGCTAGCCCCCATGTATACCTACGACCCTAGTATTTTCTTATAATGTAGGTGTTCTTGGTATATTGCTTGCGTTCCTCATAATTCATGGGTGACAGATCATGGAAGAATTTTGATTTTGCTGGAGTTAATTTTTAGGGAATTTTGCTAAGTATGAAGTTAGTATCATGTTTTTAGGGAACAAAAATTGTATGATTCCATTTCATGAGTGAAATGCACTCTTTTTAGGGATCGGTGTGAGTGCCGATTTTGTCAAAGGTATAATGCCTTGTTGTATTGTTAATCAGCATGTCTGACGAGTCGTTACCCCCTCCTGGTGGCCACGAGGAGCGTGGCATGACGCGTCAGTCTACTGGCGCGGGTCCCCTATGGGTGGGCCCTGAGCTCTACGACGGTCGTGATCTGCACTACGACCTAGAGCACCACGTGACTTCCCGCCTTCACGCGAGGAGAGAGACTACGGTTCGCGGCTATGGCGCAGCGACGAGTGAGACCGTTTTTAGCTACCTGAGCTCGGACGCCCAGGCCTTGGTGAGGGCGAGCTCACTGTTACCGGTGGTTGAGACCTTCTGGGAGATACTGCGGCTTAACATCTCCCTGTCCTTTCTGCGGTCGTTCATGAGGTGGTGGTGGGATACCACCAACACCTTCCATTTTCCTTGGGGCGAGATGACGATCACTCTTGAGGACTACACGGCTTTGACGGGCTTGACCTTTACAGGGAACCCCGTTCGTCTGAGGTCGGATGGCCCATCGCCGACTGTTGCTGAGGGTACCAGGCTCCTGGGCTCGTGGATGGGTAGTAGATTACCTTCGTACCAGCCCCGTGGGATACCTTTTGCTGACCTGATGTGGGCTTTGGAGCATGGGGTAGAGGAGTCGCCTTCGAGACATGCTCGGCTGTTCTACCTCCATTTTATTACTTCCACTTTTCTATCGGGTCCGACTGACACTTTTGACCCGAGGTGGATAGGCATGGTGGAGGACGTGTCTACACTGGGTGACTATCGCTGGGGCGATTTGGGCTATGCGACGCTTGTCGGCCAGATGAGTTTGTCGGTGCGCGACTCGGACCCGAGTAGACGTCACTTTGTGATTACATTAGCGGGAGTGCCGCGTTTGATCGAGGTATGTGCCTAGACTTTCTTTTGTTTTCTCGCTTTTACCGGGCCTCCTCTTTTTTTTAATGTTTTATTGTCCTTTTCTTTTTGCAGCTGTGGGCCTTTGAGCACTTACCTTGGCTGGCTCCCCGAAAGGGGCAGAGGCCTTTGGAGTTCCCTGCCGGTCGCCGTTGGGGTTGGAAGAAGAAGCTGACAGTGCGTCCACCGCCCGATACCGTGTGGGATCTTATCCGGGACGGGAACCCTGAGCATGTACAGAATCTTATCCTCTATCTCGTATTTCGTCATTCTTTTTTATTTTCTATGTGCGAGATCTGACTGCGTTTGTACAAAACAGGTGGTTTGGACCCCATGGCTCTCTTTTAGGGGTACCCATGCTTCGGTCAGGGATAGTTATGCCCTGCTCCAGATGCGGGTCTTGTTCGTTGGCCGCCGGGACCCTGTCTGGTACCTGGGAGAGCGGGTACGTATGCAGACGGTTGGGGCTTTTTCGGTGCCTAGGCCTCCGCCTGCGACCATGTTGTCTACTCGCTCGATAGGCGAGTCGTGGAGGGTCCACTCGAGGACTGGCGTGCCGGCGACGGAGTTGGTGATAGAGGGAGCTAGCTATTACTAGTTTATCCAGGATTCTCTTCGTCTCCCGGAGCCTGGCGCTTTAAGTTGCCTCCTCTCTTCGTATTGATTTTAGTGTTTTCATGCTCGTGCCCATGTGTTTATGCCTACTGTGTTTTGTGCAGGAGTGTCCTAACCCTTCGTTGAGGGGATGGGTGCTTCCCGATGCTCGGATCTCGTATACCGGAGAGAGTGGATCCGAGATTGTGGAGACTTTCCCGGAAGACCGAGTTTTCCATGCTCCGCTCCCTGAGGGAGTACAGGCGGTATGCACCTTTTATTTGTGTACTCTTCTTATATTTTTTTCTTTCTTTTTTACTAACATTCCTGTTTCAGGTTCCGGCCCGTACGGCCAATGCGATGGTGGGGGTGATCAACCGGTTGAAGTCCGCGTTGGTTCGAGCTCGGTCTGCACTTTCTTGCAGGAGCCCCCACTCTACTCGGGTAATGTGCCCTCTTTTTTCTTTTGATCTGTACCTTTTGTTTCGCTTTCGGTTATTCACTCTCTTTTTTGTCCTTCTTTGTAGACGGCTGCTGGACGTGCCGGGGCCGACGACGCGGGTCCCTCGGGCAGGGGACACGATCGTGAGAGAGAGAGGGCACGACACTCGCCCCTACGGCATCGCCGTTCCGACGCGGGGGTGAGTTCTTCCGGGGAGAGGTCTGAGCCGGAGCGTAGGCGACGTTCCGTGTCGGTGGCTCGAGAGCCTAGCCCCGAGTTGCAGTCACAACCTCATTTTTGGGGTGACTCTGGCTGGGGGCCCTCATACCACGGGGAGTGGAGTGGATGGACCGGCGAGGCTTGGAGACATGGAGCCGATGACGAGTCTTAGGCTTATCTCCTGTTTTGTACATATTCATTCTTGTATTCTGCATGTATATATATATTTTTTGCGATTTTTGGTGCAAGAATGTTTTGAGCCTTCCGTGGGCTTTGTTTTAACATATTATAGCAATATTAGCTTTCTAAACCAACGACGAATTTCGAAAAGGAAAAGACTTTCGTAAAAATAATGAGTTCATATAAGAGTGCACACATATTTTTGGACTAACCGACTACTTGGGGTATTACATATGCATGTTCACTATTTTTTTTGTTTTTTGCTGACTCGTGCCATACTCCTTTGTTGGGCTTGTTCCTGGAAATTCTTGTGGCTTTGTTTTTCATTCTATTTGGTCTTGCCCGTGCATGGGTTAGGGTAGAGTGCCCTTTGCAATATCTTTTCGTCTTGATGCGTTGCATGACTTTATTATTTTTTTAATTTTTATTGGACCGAATCCTTGAGAAGGATTGCCTACGTATCTTGTCAGAATCAGGTCGCGCGTAGTTCTAGCTTTTGAGAATTTTTTTGAAAGGGTGTTCATTACACGTCTGCTTCCCCCCCAAGTGTTCGTGGTTCTTTTGAGGTTTAGAAAAAGGAGTACGAACACTTGCAGAAGCGGGAGGGTAGGTGGCAAAAGAGAATGACGCCCGATCAAGGGCGAAGGAAATATCGGCGCCCAGGCCTGGGCGTGAAAAATAACAGCGCCCAGTCCTGGGCGTTGAAGTTTTGTCCTTCGCTTTTTCTACCTTATCGAGTTTTATGCCGTTTGCTTAGAGTAATGCGCAGAATGTTTGCTTATGAGTCTTAATGTGTTTTATTAGATACCTTAGCTCTGGACTGAATTTTATTAAATATGGTACTTTTTTAATTGGTCTAAGTTCGTGAGGTTAGCGAATTCCGCTCCATCTATGTCAGCTAGTTGGACTGCTCCGCCAGGTAGGATGGTCTTTACAACATACGGTCCTGTCCAGTTAGGCCGGAATTTTCCTCGAGGGTCCGTAGTAGGTGCGCGGACTTCTTTTAATACAAAATCGCCTTCTTTGATATTTCGAGGTTTGACTCTTTTGTTGAATTGCCTTGCGATGCGCTTTTGATACACTTGCACGTGATGTAGAGCTCTCAACCTCCGTTCGTCTAAAAGGACGAGTTCGTCGTACCTAGCTTGAACCCAATCAGCTTCTGGTAGCTTGCTTTCTAGGACGATCCGGAGGGAGGGAATCTCCAACTCGACCGGTTGAACTGCTTCCATTCCGTATACCAAGGAGTAGGGTGTTACTCCAATGGAGGTGCGGATTGAGGTTTGATAGCCCCATAATGCGAAGTGTAATTTGTTGGGCCAATCCTTATAATTTTCGGCCATTTTTTCGATTATGACTTTAATATTCTTGTTGGCCGCCTCTACCGCGCCGTTCATTTGCGGCCTGTAGGGAGAGGATTTATGGTGTTTGACATGATATTTTTCGAGCAGGTCTTGGACTTCGGCCCTGAAGTGGGAACCTTGGTCACTTATGATTTCATGTGGAACCCCGTATCGACAGAATATGTTCTTTTCTAGGAATCGAGCGACATGTTTGGCCGTTAATTTTGCATAGGAGACTGCCTCTACCCATTTAGTGAAGTAATCAATTGCGACTAAAACGTACTCGTGTCCCCCTACGCCTGTTGGTGTTACCTTACCGATTATATCTATACCCCAGGTGGAAAAGGGCCATGGAAAAGTGAAGGTGTATAGTTCCGAGGGAGGCAAATGGTTAAGGTTACTGAAGATTTGGCATTTTGGGCAAGTTTTTACAAAGTGATGACAATCAGTTTCCATAGTGGTCCAATAGTACCCTGAGCGGGATATTTTTCGGGATAGCATTTTTTCGTTCATATGGGGTCCGCACACACCGTTATGGTATTCTTCCATTAGTCTTTGGGCTTGGTTTTGATGGACACAAAGTAACTTGATTTTATTCGGCGTGTATTTATACAGTTCTCCCAGAATTATGCTATATTGTGAAGCGAGGAGGCGTAGGGCCTTTTGTGCTCGCGGGGAAGTGTTTGGGGGGAATTCTCCACTTGTTTTGTAACGAAGGATGTCCGTGTACCATGGTTCTTCTTCGGTGTTTTCAGGTTCGGAGTCTATGGCACAACAATAAGCCGGCTCTTTCCTTCGCTCGACCCGAAGGGTCATTCCGTCCCATTCATTCGGGATGTTGAGCATTGAAGCTAGCTTCGCTAGTGCATCCGCGAATTGGTTGTCGTCTCTTGGCAAGTACGTATACTCGATTTTTTCAAATTGCTCGACTATTTGGTCTAAGTGAGCTTGATATTTTGAGAGACTAGTGCTTCGGACCTTCCATCTTTTGGATATATGGTTGATTATTAGGGAAGAATCCCCGAAGACTTGTAGATGTTTGACTCCGAGGCTATCTGCGGCCTCTAGCCCAACTATGCAGGCCTCGTATTCGGCGGCATTGTTTGTGGCCTCGAAGTCAAGTTTGATGGAAATTGGTATATGGGCTCCTTCGGGACTGACTAGGAGAACTCCGACGCCGCATCCTTTTTGGTTGGACGCGCCATCGAAGTATATTGTCCAATAGTCGTCTCGTATCATCAGAAGTTCCTCGTCGGGGAGGAGGTAAGCTTCCGTGGTTTCCTCATTCGTGGCATGCTCGGCCAGGAATTCGGCTACCGCTCTTCCTTTGATTGTTTTTTTCGGCATGAATTTTAGGTCGAATTCTGAGAGCATGACTAGCCACCTGGACAGGCGACCATTTAGGGCGGGCTTTTCGAACATGTATTTTAAGGGATCTAGTTGTGACACTATATGAACAGTGTGGGCCAATAGGTAATGTCTGAGTTTTTTGGATGCTCAGACGAGGGCGAGACAGGTTTTCTCAAGTTCTGTGTATCTCGTCTCGTACTGTATGAACTTCTTGCTCAAGTAGTAAATGGCTCGCTCGGATCCATGTACGCACTGTGAGAGCATAGCTCCTGCTGCAGTATCCGTGACGATTAGGTATAGGCGTAAAGGGATTCCAGGCAAAGGTGGGGAGAGGACGGGTGGTTTGCTTAGGTATTCTTTGATTTTATCGAAGGCAGTTTGGCATTGTTCATTCCACTCGATCTTTTCTTCTTTTCTTAATTTTTTGAATATTGGCTCACAAGTCATAGTAAGCTTGGAAATGAACCTACTAATGTATTGCAGCTTTCCTAGGAAGCCCCTTATCTGTTTTTCAGTTTTTGGTGGGGGCATTTCGGTAATGGCTTTGATCTTAGATGGGTCAATCTCGATTCCTCGCGTACTAACAACATATCCTAGCAATTTTCCCGAGGTTACCCCGAACACACATTTTTGTGGATTTAGTCTCATGTTATATTTCAAGATTCGGGTGAAGAACTTTTTAAGTGCCGGGAGGTGACCGTGCCGGTCTTTAGATTTGACGATCATGTCGTCCACATAGACCTCGATTTCTTTATGTATCATGTCATGGAGTAACGTGGTGGCTGTTCTTTGATAGGTGGCCCCCGCGTTTTTCAAACCAAAAGGCATTACAGTGTAACAATATGTTCCCCAAGGGGTAATGAAAGGTGTTTTTCCCATGTCTTCTTCTGCCATGAGTATTTGGTTATATCCGGCGTACCCGTCCATAAAGGAGAGGAGCGCGTGCTCTGCGGTGTTGTCTACTAGTCTGTCAATATGAGGTAGATGGAATTCATCTTTAGGACTGGCTTTGTTGAGGTCTCGAAAGTCTACGCACATTCGCACTCGTCCATCTTTTTTAGCTACGGGGACAATATTGGCCACCCATTCTGGGTAGTTGGAGACTTTTATAAAGCCGGCGTCTAATTGTTTAGTGACTTCTTCTTTTATTTTCAAGGCTATCTCTGGTTTGAGCCGCCGTAGCTTTTGTTTTACTGGCGTTATTTTGGGATCTAGCGGAATTTTATGCTCAGCGATTTCTCGATCTATTCCTGGCATGTCTTTGTAGGACCAAGCAAAGACACCCTCGAATTCCCGCAAAGTGGAGATTAGATCGGCCTTTTCAGTGGGAGTTAAGGTGAGGCCAATTTTAATAATTTTAGGATTTTCTTCCGTTCCAATATTTACCGATTCTGTGTCCTCAATTATAGGAGTTTTGAGTTCTTGTTCACTTACATCTTTTATTAGTTCGGTATATTCCTCTTCTGGCTCTTTTTCGTGCTCATTAGTGGCGAGACATTCTGCATTATTACTCGGATTTTTAAGCGGCACATACTCAAAAGTTTTGTTTATCTTATTAAAGTCATGAAGCATTACATCAAAAAGATCTCCCGGAGTAGAGATTTCCGGGTCTAAACTATTTTTTGGAGGGGTTACAATTTTGCTAGGTTCGGACTCGGAGTCAGACTCGGATTCAGACTCTAATTCTTCGTACATCGGACCCTCTCCCGCAGATATCTTGAACTTCATCCCACGAGCGTTAGTCCATTTGAAAGTCTTGCGCCACCCTCGTTGGATTTGGTCATCTTTTGAGGGTGATGGAGCGATCAATTTAGTAGGATCGAACACTTCATCTTGGAGAGCTAATGCCATAATTTCTGTTTCTGTCTTCGCTCTTTTCTTTTCTAACCCAAACAATAGCCCGAAAGCGTGTGAGTTGGGGAGCATTTTTGGCATAGCATGGTTCTTTGGGGCGAGTGGCCTTTGAGAACGTAAAGGGTCGTGTCCCAGAGCATGCATCTCTTGGGTTTGTGCGACCTCTAGGCATAGATGTTCGGGATATGCTTCTTCCATCGCGTTCCTTGATGGCTATCACGGGCAAGTACTCAGGGGCCCTACATTATTGTTGTGGAGTAGGAGACACATTAGTTTGTTTCGTGAGTCGGTTTTTTTAGCCATTCTATGACTACCCTTAAGTCGGACTAGTATATTAGGACTGCTATGAGTGCACTTTGAACTCTTTATGTTTTTGAAAATCTCTGCCCGTGTGACATTCATGATTATTTGCATGGTCGACTTTTAATGTCGAGTATTGCCGTCGTAGGAAGCCTAACAACGACGCAAAGAGTTATTAATTTTTTCGCGAGTCGCTTTTGAAATCAGTGCTTTTCTTACGCCCTCGTAGCAATTCTTTTTATGAACATTTTTTGCGCTACGTATTTTCCTTTTGCGCGGGCACCGAGGCTGCTGCGCTTGACCAGAAGGCCAAGCAGCAACTTCAGCGCCCGGCGAGGGGCGTGAGAATTTCTGGCGCCCAGCCAGGGGCGTTGAAAATGCGTCCCTGGCTGGTTCTCGTTTTCTGTCTTCTGTTTATGCGACTTCGATTTGCGTGCTTTCCTAATAACGTCCTTTACGCGTGGCAGCGTTTGTGGGATTCGTTACAGGCCATCCTGAGCGTCGCTCATTTTTGTGGCGATCATTCGGGTTTGCGGAACACGTGTTTCGGTATAACTCTTTGGCAAATTAGTCTACGAATGTTTGGGCAATTTTTAAGGTCTTTGGTTTTCTAGGATAGTTTGTCGTACACAATCACATATTTCGCTACACATAACTACATTACAAACATGGATTTGAAAATTAAATATGCCACGTGGTTTATGATAGGCTTCTATGGATAGTTTATTTGCGCCTATCTTGGTACCGCTTCTATCGTAGATCCAACACATGCCCAGATCGAGGTAGTGTCTTCACCAGACGAATTTCGCCCAAGAGGCCAACCCGCAAGTGAAAGCCAAGGGGGCATGCAGGCGAGAGGGACCTAATGGGCGAGCGATTGGGTTCGGGATAGGTGTACTACCTGCACAAGTACCGAGTGGGAAACATGCGCGGCGTATGCACCCCCCTATTGGCGAAAAAAGGTATCCTTAGTCCCAACTCCCGAGGGAGCCGAGATTCGTTATGCGGTTCTGCCCGTTCACATTAATATGCCGATTTTCAGGTCGTCCCAACTTGATGGGGAAATAAACGCGGGGTAGGATCGTTTCACCCTTCGGCTATTTTGATTACCTACAAGCACGAGTATTTCCTTCACTATCCCCAGTGGAGTCGCCACTGTGAGGGGGTCGAAAAAGCGCGAGGCTAATGCGTGACCTCGTCCCTCGTGGGTGTGACGATTCTTTTTATTCAATCAAGTGTAATTGGATTTCCTGTGAGTTTACACCCAATTGACTAGAAATATAGGAGTCGCCATTTAGTTTTTAACGACAATGAGAAAAACTGACAAAACCCGGTTATCGTGACATAAAGGGAGTGCAATTATGTTTGACCACGACGGCCGTAGGTTCCCTTGTGATCCCTGGTGTGGGGATCTCTCAACATACACCCGCAAGGTAGAGATTGAGGGTTCGGGGGACTGTAACTACCGAGAGGAGTACTTCGCTCGTCGATAACTCCAGAGGCAGGATATCCTTACTAGCTCAGCATAAATAATTGAAGGGACATGCGTTAACTATTAAACTAATCTGAATCGATTTTAGCAATATGCAACATATAATACTAATTCGATCGTGATTATCTGATTTAAATAGCATTAAGGGACCTAGCATGATAATCCGATTTCCCAAAAATATTATATTTGTTAGGCGTGATAGAACAATCAGATTAGGTTAGTTTAACAATTCATAAAAAGGGCGAGGAAAGCAGTTAAATCATCGAAAAGGGACACATTACGACGCACCCTTGAGAGGTGCGTCACGGTTCTTAGAAAACTAACCACTTTGACTTTGCTATTTCTCCTTTTTATTTAACGAATCTCAGTTATGGGACAGGATACGTTCTGTTCGATTTATGGATCGATTGCGACAGAACGCGTGAACAATTTCGCAGCGAGAGGCTTAGGCTAAGGGTTGGAGTCAATACTCAGAATATAATTATGTGTTGTTGTGTGTCTTTCACGTCGAATTTAGGGGTCTATTTATAAGGAAGAGTTCGTGGAAAGATAGAATTGCAGAGTTCTAATCCACAAAGAATTAGGAAAAAACACGTACCCAGGTATTTTCAGCGCCCAGGCCTGGGCGCCGAAGATTTCGGCGCCCAGAGCCAGGCGTTGAAAATAGGGTCTGGGCTGTTTTCTTTAGTCAGATTCGGATTCCTGAAATCCGTAGAGTTTGAGATTTAATCGAGTCTTTTAGCGCGTATCAATTTTATGACGGAATGCGTCTGGGCCCGTTACGAACTCTAGGCTCGTTAGGATTTTAATTAATACGTAACTCTTATTTCCGAATCATATTAGGAATAGGATTCTCGCAGTTTTCTATCTCATTTAGGATTTATGTTGGAATGCAGCACCTAATTCTGACAGGTTTCTATCCTTTATGATTTGCCACTTTTAGAAGCTACCTTTAACGACAGTTTACTATTTTTAGCAGGTTTCCATAAATAGCAGGTTGCGGGTGAAATGAAAAGGGGAATTGAGATTCGTTTATTTCATAGGAGATGCGTTGTCAAGTGGAGATTTACGCTTTCATCATCGAACCTTTCCCTTTCGGGAATGGGGACAAAAGTAGGTGTCTAAAGTAAGCAATTTGCTATACGCACCTACTTCGGTGCTGTATCACGGCCACAGACAAATGGTCAAGCAGAAGCCGCAAACAAAATCATACTACATGGACTCAGAACCATGCTGGAAGGGTCCAAAGAGACATGGGTAGATGACCTTCTCGGAGTACTCTGGTCCGCCCGAACCACAAACAAGGACGCCACAGGACGGTCCCCCTTCGAGCTTGTGTATGGAAGTGAAGCTGTTCTCCCTGTAGAGGTGGGTATTCCAAGTCCAAGGGTAAAATTCTATGACTATGAGGAGAATGAGAAAAAGAAGAGCCATGACCTAGACTTGCTTCCTGAAATAAGAGGTGATGCCTTACTCAGATCCATAGCCCAGAAAAGAAAGATGACAAGACACTTCAACAGAAGGGTTAAGCATAAGCCCATCAACCAAGGAGACTGGGTGCTGAGGAACATCGAATCAACGGTAAACAGTCTGACATGGTGTGAGGGGGTCGAAAAAACACGAGGCTAATGCGTGACCTCGTCCCTCGTGGGTGTGACGATTCTTTTTATTCAATCAAGTGTAATTGGATTTCCTGTGAGTTTACACCCAATTGACTAGTAATATAGGAGTCGCCATTCAGTTTTTAACGACAATAAGAAAAACTGACAAAACCCGGTTATCGTGACATAAAGGGAGTGCAATTATGTTTGACCACGACGGCCGTAGGTTCCCTTGTGATCCCTGGTGTGGGGATCTCTCAACATACACCCGCAGGGTAGAGATTGAGGGTTCGGGGGACTGTAACTACCGAGAGGAGTACTTCGCTCGTCGATAACTCCAGAGGCAGGATATCCTTACTAGCTCAGCATAAATAATTGAAGGGACATGCGTTAACTATTAAACTAATCTGAGTTGATTTTAATAATATGCAACATATAATACTAGATCGGTCGCGATTATTTGATTTAGATTGCATTAAGGGACCTAGCATGATAATCCAATTTCCCAAAAATATTATATTTGTTAGGAGTGATAGAACAATCAGATTTAGTTAGTTTAACAGTTCATAAAAAGGGCGAGGAAAGAAATTAAATCATCGAAAAGGGGTACATTACAACGCACCCTTGAGAGGTGCGTCACGGTTCTCAGAAAACTAACCACTTTGACTTTGCTATTTCTCCTTTTTATTTAACGAATCTCAATTATGGGACAGGATACGTTCTGTTCGATTTATGGATCGATTGCGACAGAACGCGTGAAAAGTTTCGCAGCGAGAGGCTTAGGCTAAGGGTGGGAGTCAATACTCAGAATATATTGTGTGTTGTTGTGTGTTCTTTTCACGTCGAACTTAGGGGTCTATTTATAGGAAAAAGTGGCGTAGAAAGATAGTTTTTCAGGAATTTGAATACGAAACGGATTAGGAAAAGAATCTGTCCCAGGTATTTTCGGCGCCCAGCTCTGGGCGCTGGAATTTTCGGCGCCCAGGGCTGGGCGTTGAAAATAGGGTATGGCAGAATTCTTTGTCAGATTGGACTCTAGAGTACGGAGTTCATTAAGAGACTTAATCCGAGTTATTTGGTGCGTATCAATTTACGACGGAATGCGTCTGGGCCCTTTACGAACTCTAGGTTCGTTACGAGTTTAATTAATACGTTAACTCTTTTATCGAACTGCGATAGGAATAGAATTCCTTTCACAATTTCTATCTCTTTTAGGATTTATGTTGGAGTGCAACACCTAATTCTGACAGGTTTCTATATTTTTATTCTTACTGCTTTTAAGAGCTGCCCATTACGGCATTTACTATTTTTAGCAGGTTTCCATAAATAGCAGGTTTCTATAAATAGCAGGTTTCGGGTGAAATGAAAAGGGGAATTGAGATTCGTTATTTTATAGGAGATGCGTTGTCAAGTGGAGATTTACGTTTTCATCATCAAACCTTCCCTTTCGGGAATGGGGACAAAAGTAGGTGTCTACAGTTAGCCCCCACTTTGACTGAGTCTTGGAGTAAGACGATGGTCAAAGTATTAGACGGAGTGCGTCACATAAGCCATGGTATACGTGACCTGTTTTGCGAGGGTCTCATGAGCCCCCGAGTGATAACATTTGACTTAAGGGTCATCACTTGAAGTGTCAACATATCCCTCACGTGTCATTGGGACTTGTCAACTGATAGTATAGAAACTTCCTCACTTTGTCATTGGAAGGATCTAAAGGTGCGTAGAAACTCCCTTACTTTGTCATCGGGAGTAGCTACAGAGTTTTTCGAAATCAAAGCTGTAAAGTGTAATTGGGCCTGGCCAAGCCCAATCACGAGGTAAAATGTTTTTTAAAGATTCTCATTTTCAGGGCTAGCTAAACGAGAAAACCCCCTTGTTTTTATAGGACGTAAAACGAAGGAAAATCCATCACCCTTGTTTTTATAGGACCTAAAACGAAGGAAAATCCAGCACCCTTGTTTTTATAGGACGTAAAACGAAGGAAAATCCAGCACCCTTGTTTTTATAGGACGTAAAACGAAGGAAAATCCAGCAAAAGTTATCGCTGCAGCGACTAAGGACCTGCGCGGTTTAATGGCGCAGACCCCGCCGGCTAAAGTGGCGAGCCTGACCGCTAAGGGTGGACACCCCGTCCGATAGAAGTGGACGAATCTGTTTTTGAAATTTGAAAATAAGGACCTACGCGGTTTTTGACGTAGACCCCGCCGGCTAAAGATGGCGAACCTTGTCCGCTAAGGGTGGACACCCCGCCCGATAGAAGTGGACGAATCAATTTTGAAATTTGTTTTGCTTTGTTGAAAATAAGGACCTACGTTGTTTGTGACGTAGACCCCGCCGGCTGAAGATGGCGAGCCTATTTTGAATTTGAAGACTTTATTTTTCGAAAACCGAGGACCTGCGCGGCTAGTGACGCAGACCCCGCCCGCTGAAGGTGGGCGAGCCCTGTCCGCTAAGGGTGGACGCCCCGCTCGCTGGAGGTGAGCGAACCTGAATTCGTCTTTTTGATTTGGGATTCGCGTGCCGCGGTCTTGCCTGATTGAGGTGGACAAGTCCCTATTTTATTTTTTCTTGTGATTTCTCTTGAGAATTTCTTTTCGTTCATTCTTGTAGGAGCGAATTCTTTCGAGGGATGCTCGGATTTAGTTGTAACCTGAATGTGGGTTGACAATGTGTTTAGATGGACCATAGTCTCGTGGTCATCACCTTTTCATGGTTTTGAGCTAGTCTTTTCGGCTCAATTTTGCCACTACTTGGGTCCTTGATTAGGGGACTATGTATAAGTATCAACGGCGACCTTTGTCTTGAGGTCGTAAACCGGTTTTATTTTTTGAGACATCTAAACACGGGACTTCGTACAGCGTAGTCTGGGAATATTGTTTTTACTTTGCATAATATATATTTTCCTTCGAGCCCCCAAGCATTCGTGCTTGATGGTCATTTCTTGTCAAAGAGGTTCCTTGGGGATACGCATTTCGTAATGTCCTTGATCGTGTTTGGGATTGCACTCGTAAGTGCGAGCGATCTTTGTAGTGGCGTGCTACTTTTAACAAAGCCGTGAGGTGCGACTTTCGGCAATTTTAAAGTCGAAGGAATATGGCAGGGCCCTATAGAAGTCTGAAAGGGTCTGGGATTATTTTCGGCGCCAAAGCCTGGGCGTTAAAGATTTCGGCGCCCAGCGCTGGGCGCTGAAAATAATTCCTGGCGAGCTTTCTTGATGACACAGTTGGCCTCTTGTTCATTCGTTTATTTCACTTGGAAGTTCTATGTATTCTCTTCTCTTTTGTTTTTTCTTTATTTTTAGAACGTGATGATTTTCTTAAGAAGTTGTAGCCGATTGGTGGACTACGGCGCTTGTCGCTTTGGGGCGATTATTTTAAGGAACTGTTGCTCTTTAAGGCGTACAGTTATTGCAACAGTTGGGCGAGTCTATATGGCCCGAGGAACATACCTTGAGCCGTAAGACTTTGATCGCTCTTGTATATATATTTTTTTCTTTTGAATGTGTTCGTGAATGATGATATGTATGTGCGAACGAGTGTTCATAGAATGGCCGTTGTGTGCGGTCCATTAATCAGTTTGCTTGAATCATATTTTTTTTGAGCAATGACTGATTTTGAATAGTTTTCTTAAAAGCTTGATAGGGTTTAGGCCTATTCATGAAGCGGGCTCAAACATCGTACCCTTTCGATTGTTCAAACATTTGCTTTTTCGATTTTTTATTTATTTTGCTATAGTCGTTTCGTAGCTTGGAGCCCCCAAGTATGCATGTTGGGATGCTTCCTTTTGGCGTACGATTTTTGTAGGTTCTTTTGAGAAAGATGCCTTGGGGTTCCACTCGTGTAGGTGCGAGCTATCCCTTCCGTGGTAGGTAATGTTTTGCTACTTTTAATCCTTAATATGGAAGTAGTGTGGCTTGAATTTTGAATTTGGGCGATAAGTAGTCTTTGCCTCTTTTACACATGATCTTGGTCGTGCCTACATTAGTGCAATATGCCTTACTCTTCTTTTAGACTTGTACCGTGGGACGGTTGAACTTATGGTGCGACGTAGGCTTGTGTGGCCTAACGGCGTGTCTTAGAACATTCTTCCAGGTGTTGGGATATCATTTGCATTGGACTATTTCATCATGCCTTGTTCAGGTGCTCGAATAAGTGTAGCACCTTCTGCGTGGGTTCGCACGGCTTATTACTTCGTTCGATGCGAGGATTCATAGGTGTTTCTTTCTTGTTCTTATATCAGGGCAAGATTTAGCAAGCAGAGATATTCAGCGCCCAGGCTGGGGTGTTAAAGATATCGGCGCCCAGCTCTGGGCATTGAAAATGATTTCTGGGCAGAACTTTGACAGTTTTTTTTTGATTTTTTTTTTCTTTCGCTTTTGCTTTGGAACGATGTAGACTGTGTAACGGGCGTTTTATAGGGCGAGCGTTATGTGCAGTGGTTTGATCGGAGTTTTGGTGACTCGCGATTTTCAGTTACCCTTGTTAGTGGGGTGACTTTATATATTCTAAGTAGTGCTTTAGAATTTGGGAGGGGTTGTAGCCATTCTAAGGTTCGTTTTGCACGATTAAAGCTTAGGATTGAGCCCCTATGACATATGTATAGCATTAGCGTCGAGAATTTGCGATAAAATCGTCATTTCGAGCATTTTTAGAGTGTTTTTCTCAAGCCCCCAATTGTAGCTACGGGATTGGCTTGGTGCTATAATGCTTTGCATACGTTTTTATGCATTCATGGTGACACGGATCATGAATAGTTTGAACCAGACTCGTTTAGTGCGGGGTATGTTCAAGTAGTGATTTGCTACTTCTCTTGTAAATGTCGTATTGTGTGACATTGCCATGGTCAAGGTAGTCACATGTTGAAGTGTGCCTTGACTAAAAGCTAGGTGCCTTTCTTTACCCATAATCATATTTAAAAATCTTTTTGACTCACTTGCAACGTTGAGATGGACGCACACTAAGCTTAAACCAACGACACTTTATTTGTCCGAAGAAGTCTTTAAAAATCATTTGAAAATTATTTAAAATCCGAGTCCTACTCTGTACAATCCGAGGTGTCCTAAGTAGGTTGACTTATAGAAGGGTTCGTACAGGATTACATGAGTGAATCAAAATACTGTTACGATTTTTGGAATGCTGTCTAAGGATTTGCTGGAAGCCAGGGTGCAGGCGTCAAGATATACTTGTGCCCGTTTGGCATGTGCTTTAGGCTTTTAGGGCCATCTTTTCCAGAATTGCGGGAATATAAACCGTTTTCAAATTGACTTAGATTTACTTGGTGTATGTCTGCACAAAAGGTCGAGGTTTACTTAGTTCCTTCCCTATCTCTTTCATTTCAATTTTTAGCCCCCAGTTACTGTTATGTCTTCCCATTAATAATGTTTTCAGATTTCGATTTTAGATGCCCGTGTCATATGTCTGAGTAGGGTGAGCCTTGGTTAAGTGCCAAGTCCTATTGACAATGTCTGATTTTTTTTCAAAGGGGATTCACGAGCATTTGAGTTACCATGAACGGGTGCCCTGAGCTCGAAGGAACGATGGGGCGACGCCGTAGAACAATCCTCTTTATTGCAAGCTTACTGACCTTATTACTTGTTGGCGATTATGATTGTGTCTAGTGGTGAAAGAAGGTCTTTAAGCGAACGACTATGTCTAGTGGTGAAAGAAAGTCTTTAAGTGAGTTAGTTCGCTTTAGGGAGGGTCAAGTCGAGTACTTTAGAGGTCATGGACGCTTGCGCTAGCCCCCATTCAATTGAGGCAAAGCGATCTTTTTGAGTCTTGGCTAAGTGCCTAGGAGTGTGAGTGCTCCTTCTGGCAAGGGTACGTGCCCTTATTATTTTTCGATGTGTGCTCATTTTGGCATCTTGATGACTTGGATTCTTCTTTGTGCTTTCAATTTTTCTTTCGACTTGGATTGCAAGTAATTAAATTTCAATAAGGGACTTCTATTTTTATTCTTGTTTTTCTATAGGTTTTAATATTGGTTGGACCGAATGATGGATTGCCTACGTATCCGCCTTAAATAGATTTAATTTGGAATCAGGTCTTGCGTAGTTCTTAGCGTAGAAAATGGTTTCTTAGAATGCCGAATTCGATAAGTATGTTCTGAGGTGGAAACATATTATTTGAAACGGTAGAATAAGTGAAGTTTATTATTATTTTAATCTGCTGCTTTGCCGTAAGCCAAAAATTTGTTTTATATTTTTTTGAGTACATGTATCTCTTGGTGGTACGTATATCTGAATACGTGCTGTACCCCTCCAAGTGTTCGTTATTTTTCCGTGCATGTGCGGATAAAATGACGAGCACTTTTGGACAAAATTTGGCGAGCAGAGAGATTCAGCGCCCAGGCTGGGGCGTTAAAGATTTCGGCGCCCAGCTGTGGGCGCTTAAAATAATTTCTGAGCGGATCTTTTTTTGGTGCGCTAAATGCTTCTTTCTTTTTAGACTAACTTTAGAGGCGCTTTGCAAAGTTTGCTTTTGAATTATTTACATTTTTTGTACTTTTCATTTGTCTTCTCTTTTTTTATATCCGTGACTCAAGACGGTTTGAAAGATGGGTTGAATGAGATAGGATAATTTGTATAGGTATTGGTCAAGCATGAGGATTATATTTGCTAGGGCTCACAATTTGCAGCTTCGAACTAGTGTCATGAGTTTACATCAACCAAGGCCAATGAGTAGCATGGGGACGGCTCAAGGACGCATTCAAACAAGTTATATGGTCATTATGCTAACGGGGGTGTAATAATGGGTTTGGGCTTTGGAAATAACGGGTATGACGCACGTGTCAATGGCCGTGCGTGGTTTGCGGTGGACAACAAGTTCAAGAACAAGAGTCGAGGTAATGGTTTCTTGGTTTATGGCAATGAGAGCATGGATGGGTTAAATGAGCTGAACAGGGACCCCAGAGCGAAGGCGTCTAAGAACATAAGGATTGGAAAGGGTAGACATCGTAGAACTTTATGATTTGGATTGGTTGACTCAATTCTCTTCCTTCGTTTTACTTGTGTAAATTTCGTACTTTGGGAGGTACGGGCTAAGTATTTCATGGCTTGCTCTTTTCGCTCTCCCTTTTCTCTTTCTATTTTTTCTTTTTTGCTCGGGATTTCCCCCCTCAACATAATTTTTTATTTGGGCTAAAAGTTAGATGGTTGTGGTCTTTGAGTCACGAGGCGAGACTGAGTGAGCCTCGTTTGGTAGGCCTATAGTGGACCTTTAATTTTAGTAGGCCTAGGGTGGACCTTTAAATTGTCTTACTTTGCAAGCGTATTTAGTCGTTTCTTAAAATATGCAAATAGCGTAGATTGAAAATGTTGTTTTTACCTTATTGAATTTTAACGAAAGAATTACATTGAAAGTAATTTTTTTGTTTCTTTTCAGATTCCAGTTTCTGGGATTTAATTGGAAGTTGTGATTTAGACTCAAACTTTCATTAATCTTTCTGATTATAACCCGTGTATGAATACAAGGAGGTGGCCTAGACTCAAAATAATGACGTGGCGTAAGCCTATAAAACTTGACCAAGCAACTCTCAGACTTAGGCTAATTGGACCATAACTTCCGTTGGTTGACGCTTTAGATTTTAACCCTTGGGTGTTCATTTGTCATGCGCCATTTGCTTAATATTGGCAAGGTAGTCAGTTGGGGAGATCGAATTTTTATTTTTGCAAGACTAGAATCATTAGTGCGGCTTCCCTCTTAGTGTGTATTGCTTTACCCCAATGGTAGCCTTATGGTATGCCGATTTGGGTATTTTCATGGTTGGTCATGTTGCATTCATGGAAAATCTTTTCGTCCGTACTTAGTAGTATTTCAAGGAGCGAGTGACTCGAGAGGACTTTGATAGTCGTGACCCAATGTGATTATAAGCCTTGGGGCCATTAATTTTTTTCTTTGCCAATGGTATTAACACCTTAGGTTCACTTTGGGGGTTGTGCGACTATGGGGGAATGATTTCCAGAATGTGACCGTTTCCATTTTGCAAATACTATAACATATTTTATTGGTGAGAGAGAGTATTGAGGCCGTGGATTCCTAGCAAGGGATGACAATTACATGTGGGTGCTTTATTGATTTAAATGTTAGGAAGGGAGACTTAATATGGTTTAACCTTTTAACTTGCAGAACGACACCAAGCATTAGGACCGATTCTATGGATAAGACAACTAGACTTAGGATTTGGATTGTATTTTGGCATAGCCTAGTCTAGACTCGGATTTATTTGAACATTTTTTTTTCTTGAAGACTTTATTCGAACATTATTTTTTGAATATTTTGCCAATGTGACATTCAAGGTCGTTTAATTAGCATGCTCGGTTTTGGTGCCGAGCATTGTCGTCGTAGGAGGCCTAACAACGACACAAAGAGTTATTTATTTTTTATTTTTTAGTCGCTTTTAGAGTCGAGTGCCTTTTCATACGCCCCTGCAGCAATTTTTACGAAAAGTTTTTTTTTGCTACGTATATTTTTTCATGCGCGGGCACCGAGGCTGCTGTGCCTGACCAAAAGGCCAGGCAGCAACTTCAGCGCCCAGCAGTGGGAGTGAGAAATTTTGGCGCCCAGCCAGGGGCGTTGAAAATGCGTCCCTGGCTGGTTCTCGTTTTCTGTTTGCGTATACTTTTGTTTTTGCGACTTTAATTCTGCGTGCTTGCCTTATAACGTCCTTTACGCATTGTGCAGCGTTTGTGGGATTCGTTACAGGCCATCCCGAGCGTCGCTTATTTTTGTGGCGATCATTCGGGTTTGCGGAACACATGTTTCGGTATAACTCTTTGGCAAATTAGTCTATGAATGTTAGGGCAATTTTTAAGGTCGTTGGTTTTCTAGGATAGTTTGTCACACACAATCACATATTTCGCTACACATAACTACATTACAAACATGGATTTGAAAATTAAATATGCCACGTAGTTTATGATAGGCTTCTATGGGTAGTTTATTTGCGCCTGGCTTGGTACCGCTTCTATCGTAGATCCAACACATGCCCCGGTCGAGGTAGTGTCTTCAACAGACGAATTTCGCCCAAGAGGCCAACCCGCAAGTGCAAGCCAAGGGGGCATGCAGGCGAGAGGGACCTAATGAGCGAGCGATTGGGTTCGGGATAGGTGTACTACCTGCACAAGTACCGAGTGGGAAACATGCGCGGCGTATGCACCCCCCTATTGGCGGAAAAAGGTATCCTTAGTCCCAACTCCCGAGGGAGCCGAGATTCGTTATGAGGTTCTGCCCGTTCACATTAATATGCTCATTTTCAGGTCGTCCCAACTTGATGGGGAAATAAACGCGGGGTAGGATCGTTTCACCCTTCGGTCATTTTGATTACCTACAAGCATGAGTATTTCCTTCACTATCCCCAGTGGAGTCGCCACTGTGAGGGGGTCGAAAAAGCACGAGGCTAATGCGTGACCTCGTCCCTCGTGGGTGTGACGATTCTTTTTATTCAATCAAGTGTAATTGGATTTCCTGTGAGTTTACACCCAATTGACTAGTAATATAGTAGTCGCCATTCAGTTTTTAACGACAATGAGAAAAACTGACAAAACCCGGTTATCGTGACATAAAGGGAGTGCAATTATGTTTGACCACGACGGCCGTAGGTTCCCTTGTGATCCCTGGTGTGGGGATCTCTCAACATACACCCGCAAGGTAGAGATTGAGGGTTCGGGGGACTGTAACTACCGAGAGGAGTACTTTGCTCGTCGATAAGTCCAGAGGCAGGATATCCTTACTAGCTCAGCATAAATAATTGAAGGGACATGCGTTAACTATTAAACTAATCTGAGTTGATTTTAATAATATGCAACATATAATACTAGATCGGTCGCGATTATTTGATTTAGATTGCATTAAGGGACCTAGCATGATAATCCAATTTCCCAAAAATATTATATTTGTTAGGCGTGATAGAACAATCAGATTTAGTTAGTTTAACAGTTCATAAAAAGGGCGAGGAAAGCAATTAAATCATCGAAAAGGGGCACATTACGACGCACCCTTGAGAGGTGCGTCACGGTTCTCAGAAAACTAACCACTTTGACTTTGCTATTTCTCCTTTTTATTTAACGAATCTCAATTATGGGACAGGATACGTTCTGTTCGATTTATGGATCGATTGCGACAGAACGCGTGAACAGTTTCGCAGCGAGAGGCGTAGGCTAAGGGTTGGAGTCAATACTCAGAATATATTGTGTGTTGTTGTGTGTTCTTTTCACGTCGAACTTAGGGGTCTATTTATAGGAAAAAGTGGCGTAGAAAGATAGTTTTTCAGGAATTTGAATACGAAACGGATTATGAAAAGAATCCGTCCCAGGTATTTTCGGCGCCCAGTTCTGGGCGCTGGAATTTTCGGCGCCTAGGGCTGGGCGTTGAAAATAGGGTATGGCAGAATTCTTTGTCAGATTGGACTCTAGAGTACGGAGTTCATTAAGAGACTTAAACCGAGTTATTTGGCGCGTATCAATTTACGACGGAATGCGTCTGGGCCCTTTACGAACTCTAGGTTCGTTATGAGTTTAATTAATACGTTAACTCTTTTATCGAACTGCAATAGGAATAGAATTCCTTTCACAATTTCTATCTCTTTTAGGATTTATGTTGGAGTGCAACACCTAATTCTGACAGGTTTCTATCTTTTTATTCTTACTACTTTTAACAACTGCCCATTACGGCATTTACTATTTTTAGCAGGTTTCCATAAATAGCAGGTTTCTATAAATAGCAGGTTTCGGGTGAAATGAAAAGGGGAATTGAGATTCGTTATTTTATAGGAGATGCGTTGTCAAGTGGAGATTTACGTTTTCATCATCAAACCTTCCCTTTCGGGAATGGGGACAAAAGTAGGTGTCTACACATGGGGAAGCTAGCTCCTAACTGGGAAGGGCCCTACAAAATAACTGAACAAGTAAGGCCAAGAACCTTCCGCCTCGAAACCCCTGAAGGCAAGGCACTCCCTAGACCATGGAACGCCGACAATCTCAGAAGGTTCTATGTTTAAATCTCATAGATGTTCCCGCTTCCCTAAAAGTACTTAGTTTCATAGCTCTTAGCCATAGTTTTCAGTGATGAACATGGGGGCATAGTGTATGTAAGCCCGCCATAGACTAAATAACATCCCATCATTGTAAACAAAGCTTTATATCTTCAAGGCGATAGTAAAGAGCTCGGCTAGTAATATTGCTTAGCAAAATTTTGTTTCTAGAATGTTATAAGCAGAAGCCAAATACCGACCAGGCAAGCGCAACACGCGTCAAAAGGAAAAGACAAGCTAAGCTTAGACACATGGGCTCATACTTAGAAAAATAAACTAAGTCCTTTTCCAAGAGTGGTGCTTCATAGTTCGACCAAGCACAGGGCTCATTAGTCCCTTTGGAGAACAATAGCCCACTTCCATACTGCAAAATAAGCTAAGTCATTTTCAAGAATGGCGCTTCATCGTTCGCCCAAGCATGGGGCTCATTAGTCCCTTTGGAGAACAGCAGCCCAATCCTATACTTAGTGAAATAAGCTAAGTCATTTTTCAAGGATGGCGCTTCACCGTTCGCCCAAGCATGGGGCTCATTAGTCCCTTTGGAGAACAACAGCCCATTCCAATACTTAGTGAAATAAGCTAAATCATTTTTCAAGAATGACGCTTCATCGTTCGCCCAAGCAGGGGGCTCATTAGTCCCTTTGGAGAACAACATCCCATTCCTATACTTAGTGAAATAATCTAAGTCATTTTTCAAAAATGGTGCTTCACCGTTCGCCCAAGCATGGGGCTCATTAGTCCCTTTGGAGAACAACAGCCCATTCCTATACTTGCTGAAATAAGCTAAGTCATTTTCAAGGATGACGCTTCACCGTTCGCCAAAGCATGGGGCTCATTAGTCTTTTGGAGAACAACAGCCCATTGCCATACTTAGTGAAATAAACTAAGTCATTTTCTAGAAGGGCGCAACCTAACAAATTAATCTGAGTTCAAAAGACAGAGAAAGTTGAACAGATGAAAAGCTAAGTGAAAATAACATCAAAAGCCAAACCATGGCCAGACATGTCTAAAAGTACAACAAAACCCAAACCAAAGGCATGACAAGTCAAGATACATCAAAAGCCGCACATACGACAAGATCCAAAAGGCGTAAAACAAAAACATAAACATAAAAAGGCACGCACACAGGCGGCATGGCAGGCACTACTCAGAAACAGAAGAAGAGGTCGCCGTAAGCAAAGCCCCGGGCTTCAGCACATGGTACAAAGCCTCTCAGTCACCCCGGGTCCTCCTTGGACCATCCCGAGAAACAAGAGTCGAAGGCCCCTGGGAAGAAACCACTCTGGAAGAAGGCTCCACAGTCGGACCTCCAGCCTCTGCAGTCACACTCTCTGTCGCAGCCCCAGCTTCATCTTCCTTAGCCAATCGCTCCTGCTCCTCCCTGAGCATGTCGGACATAAGAGCCTCCTCCTCGGCAAGCTTCATGGCACGATAATCCTCCTCAAAAGCAGCAAAGTCGGCGGAAGGAAGTCTACGCGCAAACAACTCACGCATCTTGTCCAAAGCGGACTCTTCCCCAACGGTAAAAGACTGCTGACCCACATTAGCCGAGTAAGCCACCCCAGCCTCAGACTTCTTCCAGGCCTCAATGTATGCTAGGCCATCTTTGGGCTCCTTGCTCTCCGCCTCAGCTGCGAGTAACTCCTCCTTAAGCTCCTGTACCTGCTCCTTCTTCTTCGCATATGAGGCTTTGCATGTCGTATATTTCGCCTTCATTTTGTCATGAGAACTCTTCCACTTGGCCGACATCCCCTCTGCAACCTCAAGATCAGATTCCATCTTCTGATTTTCAGCCTCAAGGTGAGACACCTTGACAGAGAGCTCCTCCTTTTGCTTCCTAAGACCATCAAGCTCAATCTCCATCCTCCTAAGGTGATGCTTGCGTCTAGCCATGGCAGTCGCACGAATGGAAAGCTACACAATCAAAATAAGAGGATCAACATCCAAAGCAAAAATCAATAGTGTCAAGAGATATTCAAGTACAAATTACCTCAGCCCAAGCCATGTGGAATCCATCTAACTCCTCATCATGCGAGATCCCCTCAAAATACTCATTATCAGCCGGGGTGAAGAGCACATTCATGCTCTTAGTGAGGCGCTTGAAACGGTCTTTCTCGCTAATCACCATGAAGGGAGGATCGTCAAAACCCCATGGCTGACCATCCTCTGCCTTCCTCTTCTTCGAAGCTGGAGAGGAGTCACGCCCCTCACCCGCAAAAGCCGACTCAGCACCATCAACCTGGAGGGGAGCAGCATCATCCTCCACCATATGGTCATCACCCTCGTGATCCGACTCCTCAACATGAACAACCGAAGGAGCCTTCTCAGCCGGGGCTTGTGCGCGCCTTGGTGCCTTCTTATGATCCTATATAAAAAAAACAAGCAAGAAGCCAATGGTGAGTTAGAAAAATCAAGGTTGAGAAAAAGCCCCGTAACCAGTAAGAAAAAGCTTACTGCAGGTGGCGGAGGAGCCTTCAAAGCACCCGATGCCATCTTGGCCTGAAGCTGTGCCCTCAACAACTAAGCCTTGGTGATATGACTAGCCATGGGATCCTCACACCTAGTTAACTCTACAAAAATCAAAGAGAACAAAAAATCATATAGCATACACCAAAATGGAAGACAAAGCAAATTAGATGGCATGCATCAAAGTAAAAGCCAAAATACAACAAGATGTTCAAGGACCCCTCGGCATCATACCCTTCGAATAACGGTGGTTCAGACCAACATCACACATAAACTCCTCATGCTTCAACTCCTCTCGACTAGGGACCCAATACATAGGAAGAACACTCACGGTGCCACAAGGCTCAATGATCATCCGACTCCTAAGGTATAAGGCCACTGAAGCCTCAATATCATCCATCTGATCTACTTGACGATTCATGTGCAAATTAGGCTCAACTAAAGTGGGTATCAAGGCAAAATTCCAGGTGTCAGGCTCCTGATTATATACATACACAAACTCCCCCCGGAAAGTATGCTGGTTAGACACCAACCCACTGATGACCTTGTACCCCTTGCGAACGAAAAAACTCCACCAGCCATACCCATTCGGCTTCGCCGCCACAGGCCCCAGACGAAAGAGGTTCCGCCATAATCTCAAAGTAGGACTGACCTCCATCATGTCACAGATCATAAGGAAGCAAAGGACAGAACCCCAAGAGTTGGGAGATACATTACAAATAGCCAAGCCATAGCAATTTAACAACTCTGGGATAAAAGGGTGCAGAGGAAAACGTAAACCCATCTCTAAACTAGCAACATACAAAGCTGTATAACCCGGAGCAGGTGTAGTAACAGTAGCCTCCGCACCTGGCTCCACCAACATATATGGAGGCTTGATCCCATACTTAGTTGCAAGACCAGACAAGCGACAGCTTAACCCATTACGAAAGAACGAACGAAGAATGGTAGTATGAGGTTGTAGACACCTACTTTTGTCCCCATTCCCGAAAGGGAAGGTTCGATGATGAAAACATAAATCTCCACTTGACAACGCATCTCCTATAAAATAACGAATCTCAATCACCCTTCTCGTTTCACCCGAAGCCTGCTATTTATGGAAACCTGCTAAAAATAGTAACTACCGTAAAGGGTAGCTTCTAAAAGTGGCAAGTCATAAAAGATAGAAACCTGTCAGAATTAGGTGTTGCACTCCAACATAAATCCTAAATGAGATAGAAAACTGCGAGAATCCTATTCCTAATATGATTCGGAAATAAGAGTTACGTATTAATTAAAATCCTAACGAGCCTAGAGTTCTTAACGGGCCCAGACGCATTCCGTCATGAAATTGATACGCACTAAAAGACTCGATTAAGTCTCAAACACTACGGATTTCAGGAATCCGAATCTGACTAAGAAAACAGCCCAGCCCATATTTTCAACGCCTGGCTCTGGGCGCCGAAATCTTCGGCGCCCAGGCCTGGGCGCTGGAATTACCTGGGTACGTGTTTTTTCCTAATTCTTTGTGGATTAGAGCTCTGCAATTCTATCTTTCCACAAACTCTTTTCTATAAATATAGCCCAAGTTCGACGTGAAATAACACAACACACGATTCATATTCTGAGTATTGACTCCAACCCTTAGCCTAAGCCTCTCGCTGCGAAATTGTTCACGCTTCTGTCGCAATCGATCCATAAATCGAACAGAACGTATCCTGTCCCATAATTTGAGATTCGTTAAATAAAAAGGAGAAATAGCAAAGTCAAAGTGGTTAGTTTTCTGAGAACCGTGACGCACCTCTCAAGGGTGCGTCGTAATGTGTCCCTTTTTTATGATTTAATTGCTTTCCTCGCCCTTTTTATGAACTGTTAAACTAACTAAATCTGATTGTTCTACCACGCCTAACAAATATAATATTTTTGGGAAATTGGATTATCATGCTAGGTCCCTTAATGCAATCTAAATCAGATAATCGCGATCGATCTAGTATTATATGTTGCATATTGCTACAATCAACTCAGATTAGCTTAATAGTTAACGCATGTCCCTTCAATTATTTATGCTGAGCTAGTAAGGATATCCTGCCTCTGGAGTTATCGACGAGCGAGTACTCCTCTCGGTAGTTACAGTCCCCCGAACCCTCAATCTCTACCTTGCGGGTGTATGTTGAGAGATCCCCACACCAGGGATCACAAGGGATCCTACGGCCGTCGTGGTCAAACATAATTGCACTCCCTTTATGTCACGATAACCGGGTTTTGTCAGTTTTTCTCATTGTCGTTAAAAACTGAATGGCGACTCCTATATTACTAGTCAATTGGGTGTAAACTCACAGGAAATCCAATTACACTTGATTGAATAAAAAGAATCGTCACACCCACGAGGGACGAGGTCACGCATTAGCCTCGTGCTTTTTTCGACCCCCTCACAGAGGTCCTACTACTTTTACACCCCCTTCCCCACCAGGAGGGGAGGGGTCGTCACCCGCATCCGCAATCTCATCAGACACCATTATTGTCACTACATTGTTTAATAAACAAGTATCAAAGCAACTCCTTTGGACTCGGGATATGGCCACCGTTTCCTCTCTAGGGCCCGGGATCCGATCCTCGTCGCAACAAATTGAGCCCGACGAGAAATTGGAGATCACAACTCCATCAGGGACGGCCGAGGGGTGTGAACAATCTATGTTTATTTCTATGGCAGGTTTCCCCAACGAACCCCCCTCGGTCCGCCTACTAGACTGAGGGGAAGGAGCGGGGGATGTGTTCGGCTCTAATTGGGGCTTGGAATTATTATCCATCTACAAACCAAACCCCAATTGCCTACACTTATTCAAAACAATAAAGAGGAGGTGAAATCAACGCGTACCTTGGCCGAGTGAATAAAATCCGAAGAACGCGCAACCTAACCCCTATGGCCGTGCAACAACCGTCTTGCTGCCCCCCTTGTCCGCGAAAAGCCAGCAGCCGCATCTCTCTACAGATTCCCTCCCGAGCTGACCGAAAGCAAACGACAACAACAATAGGAACCGAATAAACCAACCGCCCAAAATGCCCACACCCTCACCCCCTTCGCCCCCTACCCGCAAGAAACTCGCCCCGAGCCGGCTGAAAAACAACAGCCACGCCACTCTCCTTCGCCCCCTAGCCGCCCAAAGTAAAAGCCTCTCTCTCACAAGATTTTCAGAGCTTCTCTCTCTACTTTCTCTCTCTTGGAATTTATAAATGTGAGAGGTGAAGAAAATAGAGGAGGGGGGGGGGGGTGCTATATATAGAGGAAACTACAACATGAGGAAGAAACCCTAACCCTAATTACAATTGGACCTCACACCAAAAAAGCCCAATTCACAAACAATCCCCAAACACAATTACAAAACAAAAACCAACAGCCATAATCTGACATGGGGCTCGAAACACAAAAAAAGAAAAAAAAAGAAAAGAAAAAAGGTCTAAGGCGCGCGGTGAAATCAACAACCACGCCGTCCACATGAGGCGTGAGAAGTAGCGGCCAGCCCCGCATCTCCCTACGTTTGGCAGGAACAACAACCAAGCCACGCGAGAACGGCTCGCCCACATCTCACCCGTTGTCGCACATCACTCGCCGTATCGCTAGCAGGAGACTTTGTGAGCGCGATGGTGGTGCGCGAACAAGGGTTAGCAAGCGCAAAATAACATCCCGCTTTCCATGCGCACGTCTTCGAAGCAAGAGCCCGCAACCGTCCACCGCCAATCAACGCAAGATGCACACAAGGTGCGACAAAGTGCAGCCACACCCGCACACAGAAAGTAACAGCCAAGCCCGTGGGGGCGCACAAACAAACAGCCACGCCCGCCCACGTGCTCACACTCGGCGCCCAATGCTCGCATCCTCGCACCCTTATGCCTCGTCCGCCTAGTCCATGTGCCCCACTCACACCCCGCGTCAGCGTCATTGGGGCAGAAAACCACAGCCAAGCCATGGCTAGCACCCCCGCGCAGGAAAAACAACAGCCACGCCCACAAGGAGTTGGGCAGGCGAGTCCTTGGGGCTTGAACGTTGCGGCAAACAAACATACGCCTCGCGGAAAACAACAGCCAGGACAACATCCCTCTACCTCGCGCGCGCAGAAAAACAACCATGCCAAGGTCCCGTATATCATATGCGGGCAGGAGAAGCCACGCCCATACTCGCCAAAACACCCATCATCCGAGACACAAACCAACCGCCCACATAGGCGAGCAGGGGCGCCCCACTCAGCTCGCGTCTCTCTCGGCCGTACAACACGGGAAATACTCGGCAAAGTAACCGCCTGACCTACTCGGCATCCTTGCGGGCGAGATAAAATAACCGCCCAACATTGGGGCTTACGTTGCTCGGCTACGCCCAAGTGCCCTCGTACGAAGGAAATAACAGACACAACACATCTGCACGCTCTCAAGCGAAAATGGCAGCCACGTCCACATCGTGATGCCTCGCCCGCAAAACAACAGCAAAGCCGCGTGCGCCACACCCATGCTCGCTCGCACACCCGCGCACTCCGCGCGTCACAGAACAACAACCACGCCCGACCGTTTCCATGCTCGCTCGCCCGCGCTCGCTCGCCCACCACCTGACGCCTCTTGCCTGGCTAATAAGAGCAGCCCATCGCCCGCACCAAAGACGGCAAAACCAACAGCCAAGCCCCACCATGTGAGCTCGGTGCGCACGCCCTAAAGGCAACAAAAGTAACAGCCTCGACCACGAACACTCACACAAAAACAACAGCCGCGTACGCCCAACCATGGGCTTAGTTCGCTCGCGACAAAACACAACGGACGCCCAGATGCTCGCCCAACTCGCCTCAAGAGCGCCCACACACTCGTAACCCACGCCAACCCACGTGCCGGAAACAACAGCCAAGCCGAAGGCACGTCTAACCACACCATGCTAGCCCATGCACCAGCGCGCCCCGTGTTCTTAGCCAAACTCCCGAGTTCTTAGCCAAACTCGCAAATTTGGCGTGGGGCTAATGTTCGGGCCCCCCTGTGGGACCCACTTTCAGCACAAATTACGAAAATACCCTTTTAGGGGAAATTACTGAAAATGCCATCAAACACAAACCTCTTGATGGGCTCAGATCAGAAGTTAGGGGCCCATATCTTGGCCCCCTATAGGCCCAAGATTTCATGCCCCTACACTTGCCTAATAATGCCATCCTGCATTACTATAAATATGTCTCACCTAATCATTACTCAGGTATGCAATTATTCTCAGACTGACTCTCTCACTACTTTCTCTCTCTACGAGGACTGACTTGAGCGTCAGAGAGGGTTATCTCGGGAACCCCCCCGAGCCAGTTTACGTTTGCCGTTTTTGTAGGACAAATCATGACCGATCTGAGGAAAACAACAGCCCGGTTGACGAGGCTTCCCCTATTTTCATACTTAAGCATTTTCTTCGCAGAAACAGTTTCCTTGCTATTGTAGTTTGAAAGGGCTTTGTTTCTGTTGCGATTAGTTGTTCCAGAAGATGAAAAAGACAAGGGTATTGTTCTGTTATAGCAAGGTGCCAAAGCTGTAAGTGATTTTTGTTCTCAATTATTTTTTCTAGAATAATTTCTTGTGAGAGATGGTCGAGAAGACTATTATTTTAATCGGCCAATGAAGATTATTATTTTAATTATGAGCAACTAATTTATAATTAATTTAAAGGTTCTAAAACTCTTAAAAGTTGGTGGATATTTAGTAAGCATGGATAATAACTAAGTTTTATTATTTTAATCATAGGAGGTGATTTCTAGCCTTGATTGTGATTCGCAAAGTGGCCCCCGTACTTAGATATTCGAGTTACGTACATGTCTAGGGTGACCACCAATTACATGAGAACTATGTGATGATTATTACTTGTGAATCATGTGAATTGAAGTATTATTGAACTCATGTTTGATGTTGTGAACAAACATGTTATGCTTTATTGATGAATTATGAAGCCTATGTGAACAGTCATGTTGTGACCATTTATAATCGCTGAATTATGTCTAGCATGTTGTTCAAGTTTATATGCATGTATGAGTGTTTCACATGCAAGGATTATGTTTAAGATATTGCTCGGGATATCTAGCATACTTTAAGCCAAGTAGTTGTGCCGCAGTGCATTATTTATTCTACCGCCGTGTAGAATATTTGGGAAGTTTATGTGAATTGAACTAAGGACTATTCATGCCTTGTGCACACCCCTCTTGTTAACTAGCAATGTCGAGTTATCTCAATAGCATATTGAGAAGGAACAATGAGAGTAATATCACTTGAGTCCTCTGTTTGATCACAAGTCCTAAAGGATTAAAATGAAGTGTCATTGTTTGGTTGCTTGTATTTTATGTGTTGTTGTTGTGTCTTGAGTTCACCTTGTGCATAAAATATTAATTAACGTAAAGTGCAACCGAATGAGCTTCAAAACTCTTGGACGTATATACCTTGAGTATGAACAATGAGGGGAGTCTTATCGAAAAACTTGTACTCCTTGACTGATACAAGACGTTGTTTCATTCTTTCTTTTATGCGCGGGAATTTCGTCGGTATGGCCCGACTGTCGATATTAGCCCGACCTTTACTTATTTGGGTGTGTGGTTGGCTTCCAACACCTTTTCTTTCCTTTTATGGATATTTTTTTTACCTGTTCGAAGCTAATTCTTATTAATCTATGAGTCAAGAGTCGTGTCAAGCGTCGAGTCTTTCTCCATGATTACTTGTTATTAAATGGCTTTTGCATGTGGATTATTACATTGTTGAGTGAAGCATGTTAGACTAGGATTTCATTCTAGCTTGTTCGTACTCAGCTTTAGTTGACTTCGTGCTTCATGTCTTTCGGTCATGGCCTTTGCCTTAATGACCCTTTGATGATCCATCATTGCATTTGCGTTGTTGGGGAATAGATTTTAATAAACAGGTTTGTAGAGATAACTTGTGGGAGAAGTTATCATAGGGTAGTGTTTGAGAGATTGTTTTCTCTTCCATATTTATAAACTCTACATTTATTTTCTTGTCATGACTACGGTATTTATTTAAACTTTAGTTAATGGATTTCTAAACTATTTAATGTTTGGTTTTGGGCCTTAATGGTTCCAAGTTGTTAAACGACCATTAACTATTTAATATATTTGAAAGTTAGTTAAATTCCGATACGTAATTCTGGTAAATAGTCTTAGCCGTTATCACGGTGGGGTAATATCTTGGTAATTCCTTTTTTTAAGTTGGAAAATGTTTTATAAAATACAAGGAATTATTAGGGTGTTACAAAGTGGTATTTGCAGAGCTCTAGTTTGAGCGCTGCTTTGCATTAAATAATAATGCAAGGTGGTAATTCCTTAAACTACGATTTAAAAATTACTTAATAGTAATTCATACTATTTGAGTAGGATTTGCGGAATTTTAGGATTTATAAAAATTTATTTTTTCTACAATCAAAATGTTATTTTTGAGTACTCAATATTTTGAAAAGTCAAATACCAATTGTTTTAAGTTATAGGAGATGGAGTAAGAGTTTTCAAGGATTTATGTGCCGTAGTGACCTTGGGTTGTATAAGATATTTGTTTTATAGGAAGGATTATATTACCAGGTGAGTTAGTAGGGAGTGTGTTTGTACCTCGTAAGGAAGAACTATATATATGAAGTACTATCATTAATTATCCAAAGATCTCGTGCCATATTGAAAAGTATTGCTTATTAACCCTAATCGGGTATCGATGATGTTGATCGGAAAATGATAAAAGGGTTGAGAATAATTATTGTACTGTTGGTTTGAGTCTCAGCGTTATATACCTTAGTCCTTGGCATGTTGGTAAGGAGATGATAACCATTAGTAGAGGAGCAAGATACAATCTTTATTATTTTCTTAATATCTCCAATGTGGGATTTGGTCCAAAAGTGGCCTTGACTCAGAGAGTCTTTCTAGTAGATATTGAGAGTTTCAAGTTTTTATACTTGTTGGTTTATTTATTCGAATTACCCATGTCCAATGCTAGGTAAATAACAAAGAGCAAGGCACATATATATTGGTTTAAATAAAGTTACTAGAGGAAGGATCATATTATTATAATTGAGGTTCAATTGATCGTAGAGAAGATCTATAGTGTTTATAGAGTAGGGAGTTAGTTTTATCTTTGGGATCATATCTGAAATGTAGTTTCATACTACATTGTTTACATGAGCCTTATTATTCTATATTATTATGTCTTTGTTCGTAACAAGTGATTACTCAACTTTTTGCTGACGTGTGTGTTTATTTGTTATGTGTGTTTGTGGCCGTGTCTTCTTCTTATGGTGGCCCTGCGACGATCCTTTTGGAATTTGTCCTCTATGGTGAGCAGTTAAGATTGACTGGAGCAGATTGATCGCGAAGGACTAAAGTTACAAGTCGAAGGAGCTCAAGTGTTATCGTTTAGTCTTTTATAACAGTATAATACTTTTTAGTTTAAATAGACCACCTAGTAATCGAGTTGTAATAGTTTGAGTTTTGTAAGCCTTAGCACTTGATAATGTGATCAAGTGTGGCGGTGATACCTCCGATCTAGGTGTAAGCTTCCGCAATTTATTTTTAAGTCTTTTATATTTCTTATTTATTTAAAGTTAGTAAATCGGGGGTGTTACAATATCAATCACATGGAATTTGATAGTGAGGTGGAGAATCCTATGAATGAGGATAGTGATGACGATGTTGTTGAGATTGAGAATCCTAACCCTATCTTTCCTGAACCCACTATTAAGATTTCCAGTGATACTGATGTAGGGGGTGTTTTGTAGATTTTTCCCGCACGCCGTTTTTCCCCCCTACGGGATTTGAGATTTTGAATTTCGAAGGAGTCGCCACCAAACAATAGTTAAGGGTCCGGTTTGGAAAGACCAAAGTTGACTCTTGTGGATAAGACATTGAATCTTAAAAACCGAATGGGTGAGATTCGGGGCACGGGAATGAACCGCTTATTTGCAAGCTTTAAAAGTACATTCGGATATAAGACAATGATTGTTTTCGAGAAATCCCAAACATGAAACTAAGCCGGTTGGATCATGCATTTTAGAACATCGAAATGGCTATTTGTATGTGATCACTTTGCTTTAAAGTTAATTGAAGGAACCTAAGGCCGGCTTGTCCAAAAATTATCTTTGTTAAGCGTGATGTAAACTTTTGTATGTTGTTGAATTTAGCATGTGAGGTGATGAAACCAATAAACATGTAAAGCATCATCACAAGAAATGAAGGAATTATTGAAATGCGTACAAAACCACATCACCTTTAAAAAGGTGAGTAAAGAGTGCGGAATTGAAATGGAAAAAATAAAGGTGCGATATTGAAACTGCGTTATTGAAATGCGATATTGAAAGTGCGGTATTGAAAGTGCGATATTGAAATTGCAGTATCGAAAGTGCGATATTGAAATGACGATATTGAAATGACATTATTGAAATGACGATATTGAAATTGTATTATTGTACTTGAGATCCGAACGCCAAACAACTACTTAATAATAAGTGTTCCCGACACGGATTCAATTCTCTAAAAATCTCAACTTTAGATAAGTTGCTCATCATAAAGAATCCTTGATTTTGATTATTAAAATAGAACTTGAATATTGAACTTGAATATTGAAATAAGGAGGCTTGGTCCTTAAATATTAGACCTTTTAATGTTAAAAAGGCCTCACCTTTAATATGCTCCATAACTTGAAATTGATTCTAGTTTAAGGAGAATTTGATCTCACTTTCACATCATTGAATATTGAAAATAGAACTTGTATTTGAACATAAAGAATTGTATGTTCATGTGTTCTAGTTTGGAAAAGGGTTTGCACTTTTCCAAACATCCTTGAACTTTGAAAAGTTGAGGTTTTTTGAAGATTTGATGATGATTGTTGTAAGGAATACTTTCAAGAATGAAAGCTTCAACTTACTAATCATATTTTTTTGAAAACAAAGCATAAAGATTGAAACTTGAAACTTGTAGAAGGAGTTTGGAAGATCATTTGAGGGAGGTTTCAAGTATGAAATCCCCTCAAAGATTACTCATCTTTTTACATTTCCTAGTTCAAGTGTGTATGAACATCACAAGAACATCATAGGAAAACTTGAAATAAGAAAGGTAGAAACTTTAATTAAATCATGGTAATTTGTATTAGGGATTCAGAATTACCTATTTAGGATTAGGTTAGTTTTCCGATTAGTGCTCCCAATTGCTTAAGTATTTTGGAAATTGTAATGGAAATTGTAGATTTGAACTTGAATTTTGTATTTGATTTGGAGAGGAAAATTGGAGATTACGACGTTATATTAGAAATCTGCCTCCCCCAAATTCTTAGGAAATGAAGGTTTATATAGGGGATTAAGCAGCTAAACGCCAAGACCCACCAGCGCTTGGCGCAGGTCCAGCGCCTAACGCTGGTGACGTGTCCCAGAATCCGCCAAAACAAGGACGATGACACTGTCCTTGGTTTGTTTTGTATTGATGTACCTTTGTACTATTTGTAAGAATTTGGCACGTAGTGTTTGCTTGGAGGTTAAGGCTTGGGTTTGCGTCTAAAAACCCACCTTTTTTGAATTGGTTTTCGTGTTTGGACTCGGTTTTACGGGACGGGGCCCGGCAGCTCGGTTTTGTGGGTCGACGCCCGATTTTGGATTGCATAATGTCATTTTGACTGGAAAGGGCCTTGTAAAACCAATGAAGAGGTCCTTTGGGTGAGATTGTGTTTGGATTTTGAAATTGATTTTTGGAAATTGAAGTTTTTACCGAGTTCCGTAATGGGAACGGACTCGGGAATTGGACCTTGGATTTCGGATTTTGGAATATACTTTAGCAATTGGGATTTCCGCATGGAGTTGCACCAACCACCTAGCTAGCAAGGATAATAGTATCGTCATCATCCCATTAGGGCAGACACGAATTAGGTGCCTACATAAGCCCCCACTTTGACTGAGCGTTCGGTTAGGAAAGCGAAAGTCAAAGTTTTTGAATAGGGACGGAGAACAGTCAAGATGCTCTACAATCAAGACAATTCTTTGTACGCCGGTACATGCACAAGACAGGTGTTAAAAAAAAGGATAGAGTCTACGTCCGGGCGGTTTTGACGACTCTGATTTTGTGTATTTGTATTGCTTTTCCGCCTTTGACTTAGAAGGGAGCCTAGCATCGAAAATTTTGAATTTTTACTCTTGAATATCGAATTATGAATTTTTGAATCTTGAATTTTTAATTTTGAAAACCCGGAGTTCATCCGCTGGGCTTTTGTACGAAGTGCCGTCCAAGGCTTATCCCTTGGGGAATATGTCCATTGGGGAAAGAGTTTTTTATTGACTCTTGGAATTTTGAAAATTTTGTTGACTTTCCCGGAGCTTGGGTCCGCTGGGAGTTGAACGCTTAAATCCGCGTATTTTTCGGACTCTGTATGCTTGAGATATTTATCTGTCAATGCCGGAGAAACAGATGTATACCAGTATTTTTTGAAAAGCAGTATGATTTGACATTTGATGCCTGGCGCAGAAAATTGTAGCAGCAAAATACTCACAATCAGCAAGGATGAACGCGCCTGGATTCTCCGCGCATGGATCAGGGCCTGCGCCTAGCGCAAGGGCCAGCGCCCAGCGCATGGCTTCCTTATATAAGGCCCCCTCCGTGCTCTTGCATGAGCACATTCACTTGCTCCTTCTTGTTTTCTTAAAGTTCGATTACTCTATCCCCTTGGTTTTGTTGCCCTAGTCTTGCCTCTACCTTTGTCCATGTAAGTATTTCAAGTTTTGCTTATGAAATCACCTTAGGATTTCATGTAGGATAGGTTTTTGCACTTGAAATGTTCTTGTATTTGTTAATGTTGTACTTGTGTGGTAGTAGCTAGGCTTCTTGTATCTTGTATGAAGAAAATTGTTTGGTAGCCATTTGAACTTGAAGTGTTGGGACTTTGTAGAAATCGAACTCTTGTATTTTGAATTTTGTACTTAGCATTTGTAGATAGTGATTCCACTAGTGACCTTGGTGGGTTTTGTAGGAGAATAGGCTGGGATAGCCTAGGCGTTGGTGTAGAATTTGAACACCTGCTTCGGCATTGATAGCCTAGGCGTTGGTGTAGAACTCGAATACCTGCTTCTGCATGGATAGCCTAGACGTTGGTGTAGAACTTGAATACTCCCTTGAAATAGAGGTCCCTGAATAAACTTGTATGGCAACTGGGGATTTTTAGACTTGAATTTTGTACGGGCTAGTATAAGATAGCCCCCAGACTTGGATGTTTATTTTTTTGTATTTTGAATGCTTTAGTATGCCTCGCCACACTCGGAGGAAACTTGTCGAATGCTCAAGTAGTCGAGCGGCCATGAAGGATGCTTCGGACAATGAAGCTGCTGAGGTAGATCCACTGCCCGCTGGCATGGTTAAGAGTGGAAGACCTGTTTTTGAGGGTGATGGCTGGAGGCCCACGGACCTTGTATTCCACCTGAGGTTTCATTTATCTCAGCGACCACGCGCTGGTGTGGTATGCCTTGTACACTGCTTTGAACTTGCTTCTTGAATTTGTATAGGTTTGTATTGATCCACCCTTTTGTAGACTGATAGGGAAGGGATGCGAGTGTTTTGGTCTTTGGAGGAGCTTTGGACTATCTCTCCGACCATTCTTGGCGTCGAGGAGACCCGAGGGATTTGGGATCAGACTGGCTTTGCTCCTTTCTGGGAGGCGACGAGAAGCTTTAGAGGGAAGGTGGGCGTCAAAGCCAGGAGACAAGCCTTGCTGGAGCTGTGGTGGGACACCACCAACACATTTCACATGGGTTGGGGGGAGATTACTATTACTCCCTTCGAGTTCTCCATGATTACCGGCCTCCCGTTTTCTGAGAGAGAGGTGGTTTTCGACGCTGCCTTGAAATAGGGCCCTGTCGTTGATACGATCAGAGATAGCGATTCCTCCGCTTCCGTGGAGGTGATTTTGACTGGGCTTTGCATGGATGGTATGACAACGGAGCAGAGGGTTCGACTCTTCCTCCTGGCCCTAGTAGGTCGAGTAGTCGCCCCTGGCAGAAATAGCCGCGTACTGATGGGCTTTTTGGGGTCCTTGGGCAACTTGAGGGCTGTTTTGGGCCTTAACTAAGGTGGCTTAGCATATGGCCACCTCTTGTATGAGATGAAGAATGCTTCACGGACTGCCCAGGAGAGTTCTGTGAGCATAGCTGCCTTGTGGAGAGTGCTGGATGATTTTGGGACTCCTTGTATTTTGTACTTTGTACTTGTATGTTGTATGTTGTATTTTTTATGCATAAGTCTGAATGATGTCTCGTTTGCTTTTGAAGATTTGGGCGTATGAGCATTTTCCTATCTTGGCACTTGTTCGCCTTGGAGTTGCGGCTTACCCGTTTGTGCCGCTTGGGAAAAATACGAGGTACTACAATTTAATACTAGGGTTTTAATCCTAATTTAATAAATGATTCATTTACGTAATTCAATAGGGATTTAAATTAAGGAAATCAAACTTAATTTTTAGATTTAATCCAAAGCTTTTAAGTGTTGATTTTAATGGTTTTAAAGGCCAAAAATCAATGTTTTTGTACTAGGACTTTAATCGGCCAATTAAGACTATCATTTTAATTATGAGCAACTAATTTCTAATTAATTCAAAGGTTCTAAAACTCTCAAAAGTAGCTGGAAATTTAATAAGAATGGATAATAACTAAGTTTTATTATTTTAATCATATGAGGTGATTTCTAGCCTTGATTGTGATTTGCAAAGTGGTCCCCGTACTTAGATATTCGAGGTACGTACATGTCTAGGGTGACCACCAATTACATGAGAACTATGTGATGATTATTATTGTGAATCATGTGACTTGAAGTATTATTGAATTCATGTTTAATGTTGTGAACAAACATGTTATGGTTTATTGATGAATTATGAAGCCTATGTGAACAGTCATGTTGTGACAATTTATAATCGTTGAATTATGTCTAGCATGTAGTTCAAGTTTATATGCATGTATGAGTTTTCACATGCAAGGATTATGTTTATGCTATTGTACAGATGTCTAGCATACTTTAAGCCAACTAGTTGTGCCGCAGTGCATTATTTATTCTACCGTCGTGTATAATATGTTTGGGAAGTTTATGTGAATTGAACTAAGGACTATTCGTGCTTTGTGCACACCCCGCTTGTTCACTGGCAATGTCGGGTTATCTCAATAGCATATTGAGAAGGAACAATGGGAGTAATATCACTTGAGTCTTATGTTTGATCACAAGTTCTAAATGATTAAAATGAATTGTCATTGTCTGGTTGCTTGTATTTTATGTCTTGTTGTTGTGTCTTCAGTTCACCTTGTGCATAAAATATTAATTAACGTAATTTGCAACAGAATGAGCTTCAAAACTCTTGGAACGTATATACCTTGAGTATGGACAATGGGGGGAGTCTTCTCGAAAAACTTGTACTCCTTGAATGATACAAGACGTTGTTTCATTCTTTCTTTTATGCACGGGAATTTCGTCGGTATGGCCCGACTGTCGGTATTAGCCCAACCTTTACTTATTTTGGCGTGTGGTTGGCTTCCAACACATTTTCTTTCCTTTTATGGATATTTTCTTTTACCCGTTCGAAGCTAATTCTTATAAATCTATGAGTCAAGAGTCGTGTAAAGCGTCGAGTCTTGTCTCCATGATTACTTGTTATTAAATGGCTTTTGCATGTGGATTATTACATTGTTGAGTGAAGCATGTTAGACTAGGATTTCATTCTAGCTTGTTTGTACTCAGCTTTCGCTGACTTCGTGCTTCATGTCTTTCAGTCATAGCCTTTGCCTTAATGACCCTATGATGATCCATCATTGCATTTGCGTTTTTGTGGAGTAGATTTTAATAAACAGGTTTGTAGAGATAACTTGTGGGAGAAGTTTTCATGGGGTTGTGTTTGAGAGATTGTTTTCTCTTCCGTATTTATATATTCTACATTTATTTTCTAGTCATGATAATAGTATTTATTTAAACTTTAGTTAATGGATTTCTAAACTATTTAATGTTTGGTTTTGGGCCTTAATAATTCCTAGTTGTTAAACGACCATTAACTATTTATTATATTTGAAAGTTAGTTAAATTCCGCTACGTAATTCTGGTAAATAGCCTTAGCCGTTATCATGGTGGCGGTAATATCTTGGTATTTCCTTTGTTTTAAGTTGAAAAATATTTTATAAAAAGCAAGGAATTATTAGGGTGTTACACACGCACCCATAATTTAGTAACCACCATGTGGTTAGTCGTTAAAGTCCCTGTTTTGTCGGTACAAATACAGCTTGCAGATCTCATTGTTTCACAGGCTGAGAGATGTCTGACAAGCGCCTTGTCATTCATCAGTTTTTTTATAGCAAATGCAAGACTCAGAGTCACATCGAATGGTAGTCCCTCAGGAACTGCAACAACAACTGTGTTGCAAGGTATACATCGTTCATATATATATTCCACTATGCTATATAATGTAATGGGAGAGAAGCGGTCATCAATTTTGAGTCTAGTTCTTATGAAGGCCAGATACCAATTATGCAAGCTAACAATGAGGGTATACATCATTCATATCTATTCAACTTTGATTCTTTTTTATAATTCAATTCAATTCGTGAATGATTCGGTCAATTCGTTTTGATTCCATTAGGATGATGACTTTGCTTAATTATGTAGTTTTGATAGGGGTGGAATCAATTTAATGTTCTCTTTTGGCAGGGGATGGGAAAAACCTTTGACTTGAATCTTGGAATTTCGATCACCATAGACGGTCCTAAAGGGAACAATGACAAGGGGGTTGGAGAATCACAACCCATCATCCACCTCTTAATCTTGCTAATGGAAATTGGCATGTGGTAAGACACACACAAGTCTGGAATATTTATCAAAGAATCTAAAATATCCCTTTGAATACTAGCTCATTGTTTTGGATCCAATTGTTATTAATGGATTTTGATTTTCTGAACAGAATGGGAGTTACTTTATTCCTGGTGCACCTCCGCTCTATGGTCAACCATTGGCATCGAGATAATCTACTCCAATGTGGTCTAGTTTACCAATAGGACAGCCTGGAACTTATGAGGTAAACTAGCTAGTTGGTAGGGGTTGAGATTGAGAACGAGAAGTAGAAACCAGAGATTGAGAAAGAGAAGTAGAGAACAGAGATTGAGAAAGAGAAAGAGGAAGAAGAATTGAATAAAGTCGATGATAATCGGGTTTTGACAGTTTTCTTAAACTTAATGGCGACTTCTATAGACTAGGAAAAAAGAGGCTAACACCCAAAGTTAGGTCCTATTTACTTAATATGATTGCCACATCCAGAGGGGAAAAGTCGTGCGGGACGTATACTCTTTTAGAGGTGTCCCACTGTGTTTTTTGACCCCCTCACATTGGCGACTCCACTGAGGACAATATTGAAGTAATTTGTCAAATAATGCATCGGTGAGGAAGCCGTATAGCAGAAATCGAACGCTACGCCACAGTTATTTCCTTATTAAGTTGGGCCGACCTGAAGTATTCAATGTTAAGAATGATCGCGTCGGAACCTCATACCTAATCTCGGCTTCCTTGGCATGTTTCATCTCGGAAGCTAGAAATAAGGACACCAATCATCCCGGTGGTGTACGCGCTTCGGATGTTGTCCACTCGGCACGTTCGCAATATAGAACATCCACCAAAATCAAACCGTTTATCTCCTAGGTCCATTTATGGTATATGCCACTCCAGCTCGCACCGGATAGGCCTTGACAAAATTCATCATGAACCTGGCTATTCTGACAAGGGCATGTTAGGGAATTGTTGATAGGTTTGGTACACTTTGACACCCAAGCCTATTATACCTTAGAGACTAGCATAAACTAAATGCGCATTATACCTGAATTCATGCTCGCTGTTAGTTCCGTGTAGATATTTTACGTGCTATGTGAAACTAACCAATCAGACACTTAGTTTAAGGTCAACAACGTTGTCAAAATTCAAAAAATACTTCAATACGTCGAAATAAATAAATAATGCTACAAATCGAAATTAAGGAATTGCAAGTTCCGCGACCAGGGTCAAAGCCCCAGAAAAATCCAGCGATACCCTAGGCAGCATTAGAATTTTCCAATGCGCATCTTAGGAGCGCCAGAAAATTATAACGCCTCCATCAAGGAAATAAATAAGCCAATATGGCCAGCGCCAGAAATTAACACCCGCTAGCCAAGCAAGCGCTAGAAATTTTAGGCGCTTTGCTACTGTGCGCAATTTTATTACAGCGCACACCCTGCTTATTCCTCACGTTTAAGTCAGTAAATTAGAGTTTAAAAGTTGAAAGTCGAACCTTTGTGCAACTAATTCAAAAGACTAAAATACGCATTTGCTTTAAGCACTACGTAAGTCTGGCTGAAAATACCGCTTATAAAACGCATATTCAAAATTGCGCCGAAGGTATTCTCACGGAATTGAGCCTAATCAAGTCAAAATCAATACTAATCCGAATTATCTTTTACCAACCACACCCCCAAAGGCCAGTACGCGCGAATTTATCATTCGCGTCTAAATGTTGAACGTTTGAGTGCACGAACGCTCAACACAAAGGGCATAAATTAGTAAAAATTTAAGCTACGGGAAAAATTGACTAAAAGACCAACTGCACAAACGAATCATGAAAAGATCCTTCAAGCATTGGAAAATAACAGCGCATCACTGCCTGTGCCAGAAATTTTAAGCGCTGCTTAATCCTATCTGTAATATCCCAAAATTTTAAGTATATTTTAGATGGACTAGATAAATAATTTATATTGATTTTGTTATTTTAAATAAAGTTTTACAGATTTTAATAAATAAACTTTGTAAACTGATATTTGGATTTTATTAATTAGTTTATGAAATTTTAATTTAGTGGAGCTAATTAAACCCTAATATCTAAACTATAAATACATTGTTATACTCAAAATTTCCCGTGCATCATAAAGGACACCATCAAAACCCTTATTCCTCCCTCAATCGTTACTCTGCCGTCATCACTCTTTCACCGTTACCTCCACCTCCTTCAATCACCTCTGGTAAGTCCAATTTCTATCATCTTTCTCAACCTTATTTTGACCAAAGTATATAGTTAAACTAAGAGATGCTGATTCTTTTTCTTCTTTTCATGTTTCAATCGATCAAATTAAGTATTATATATTTGTGTTCTTGAGTATTGTTTTTGAAAAAAAAAATGTGTATATATATTAATAATATTAATTAATTACCACTTGATGCATGTAGTGTCAGGGAATTGCATAGATTTTGGACGCATATGCATATGCTTTTCTAGCCATCCTATTTTGCTGCATCAGAACTTTACAACTCACCCTAACTGGTGTTTTTAGGATGGCATAATCTTATTTTCCTCTATATTTTTTAATAAGCATGAAGATTCTTATATTAATCTAACAATAAGTACTATTAAGCTAATCGGATTTGGTGATTACGGTAGACTAACTTGTCTTGTGTCCAACCAATAATGCGACTATTGTGTACTAATTTAGGTTTGTTACTATTTAACTGTAGATGGAGACTACTAGGTGACTCTTTCGGAGATCTCGTACCTTGAGAATTACGCGCGTGTTTAAGGTAATTTTCGATGTCCATCATCTTTAGGTCCCGTTAGTTAAAATATTTTGGATATATCTATGTGCTATTATGTATTAGGGAGACTAAGTGTTGTTTATAAGAGCTATATTGGGCACGTATTATATTAGCCTCATTATGATAATCATGTTGTATATATATATATATATATATATATATATATATATATATATATATATATATATATATATATATATATATATTCCATGAGGGTTAATATGTTTCAAGTGGAATACATTAGCTAATGGGGACAATCCTAATTAAACGTTAACATTAGTTAATTGTTGTAGCATGCGGATTCCTTTAAGGTAGTTCGTCAGTTTGACTAATTGAATGAACGTTATTGTTGGGAGTTATATTAACATGTAGTTGATTGATCGAATGAAGTGATAATGTTACTTTGATATTGGTAATGATTTTATGTGAGTACTTGTATTATGTGTTTCGACCTTATTAAAATACTAATGACTAAAAGTGTAATCTCCGAGGGAAAAGCCCGTAAGGGTTAGGAATAGGTTGCCCTTCTAGATGTTGTTCTATCGGTGCACTTTAGTGGAGACCCGGTAGGCTTCTAGTAGGTTTCTATTATTCTGCATTAAACTTTCTGCTTAGTCTTCCTCCTAATTCTATTGGTGCGCGGTCGCGGAGACCCATTGTTAATTAGTGAGGGGTTTGCACACTAGGGACATTATGTACTCATCTTACTTTGGCTATTCTCAAATGTTACGCGCGACCCTTAGCGTTCTCTTTCACTCACTTAATTAATATTGATCTTATGTGATAAGTTTAATAATGGAATTATTAAATTGATACTTGTTGTTTACTTATTTATTTTATGTACTCAAAATGTTTTCAAAACTAAAATTATTTATTTTACGGGATGGAGTTGGAATTACTCAGTTTATCTGATTTTTGGGAGTTCGTCTCTCTTGTCTCTTTTCTATTTATTTTTGCAGGTTGGTAAAGGTACTTGGCTACGAGTGAGGAGACGCTTAGAATAACCACCTAGTCAAGAGAAAATTTCTATTTCAGTTTAAGTTGAACTTTGCTATTTATTTTTATGAGAATTGGTTGTATTATTTTTATGGGCCACCTTTTAGACCACTTAGTTAATTTTGACTTTAATGGTTTAAATGTTTTGTTGCTTTGCATTTATTTTCTAAGGAGAATAAATGTAGCAGTGACACTCCCAAGGTTTGGACGATGATTTTATGAAATAAAAACAGGGTTTTTGATTATATAAAAGGTCCAAATTTTGGCGGTGTTACACTATCGCTGAAATTTTTTGGCGCCCACTAGTTCAATCCTCGACAACTTTAGGTGCTGTTGATTTTTTTAAAAAAAAAAACAATTCGTAAAGTAGTTATTAGTCCTCTAATAACACTAATGTCAGGCATAATACAGTTCATGCTAAAATAACCTTTGACGTTCACCAAAAACAAAAGTTTCTAAAAAACAAAGAAAAGAATTTGTTTTCTAAAATCAGTTAATAAAATGGATTTATACCAAATTGCTTGCTATGATCGCTTAATAATATTCGAGGAAAAGGACAAGTCAAGTCGAGTCAAAATATAATACCATAATAATTCCTAGCTTTTATAAAATCATTTTCCAACTTAAAATAAAGGAATTACTAAGATATTACCGCCACCGTGATAACGGTTAAGGCTATTACCAGAATTACGCAGCGGAATTTAACTAACTTTCAAAACACAATAATAGTTGATGGCCTCCATACAAATCGGAACCATTACGGCCCAAACAAAAACATTTAAAATCCATTAACTAGCAATTAAACAGTTTAAATAGTTTATGTAGTCATGACTAGGGGTGCAAATGAGCCGAGCCGGTCAATAAACTACTCGGGCTCGGGCTCGGGCTCGTTTAAAGCTCGTTCACGTTCGTTCATTTATTAAACGAGCCGAGCTTGAACAACCTTTGATGCTCGCTTAATAAACGAGCTTGAACATGAACATAGGTATGCTCGTTCATTTAACTTCATGAACAACTCGTTCATTTATGTTCATGAACAACTCGTTCATTTATGTTCGTGAACAAGTTCGTCTAGTTATGTTATGTATCATATTTTACCATATATACGTTTTTCAAATATAAATAAAATCATGTTTTTGACTTTTGAAATTTAAAATAGAATAAAAATATTTTGAAATAAAATTTTAATTACTAAATTAGTGCTCTTTGACTCTTTCTAAATTATTAGTTTGTTTATCAAATAAAGTAATGTACTTTAATCTTTATTATTAGATATGATATAATTTGTTAGATTTTCAAGTGGTTATACTCTAAAGTTTGTTTAAGAAAACTCGTTCATGGAAAAAGCTCGTTTATAGACTCGGCTCGATTAATAAATGAGTCGTTCACGAACAGTTCGAGAACACAAAATCTTTTAAACGAACCGAGCTTGAACAAATTTTTGAGCTCGGTTAAAAGCTCAGGCTCGAGCTCGGATAAGTTAAATGAACATGAACATGAACAGGGTAAAGCTCGGCTCGGCTCGTTTACACCCCTAGTCATGACTACAAAATAATAGCGTTTATAAATACAGAAGAGAAAACATCTCTTAAACTCAATCCCATGCTCGATAACTTCTCCCGCAAGTTATGTCTACAAACCTGTTATTAAAAATCTACTCCCCAACAACGCAAATGCAATGGTGGATCATCATAGGGTCATTAAGGCAAAGGCCATTACCAAAGGAAACATGAAGCACGAAGTCACCGAAAGTTGACTACGAACAAGTTAGAATGAAATCCTAGTCTAACATGCTTCACTCAAACAACTTAATAATCCACATGCAAAAGCCATTTAATAAACAAATAATCATGGAGATAAGACTCGACACTTGACGTTACTCTTGACTCATAGATTAATTAAGAATAAGCTTCGAACGGGCTAAAAGAAAATATCCATAAAAGGAAGGGTGTTGGGAGCCCACCAAACACCAAAATAATAATAAAGTAAATATCGGACCATACCGAAGGTCGGACCATACCGGCGGAATTTCAACGCATAAAAATAAGAATGAAACAACGTCTTGTATCATTCGTAGGAGTACAAGTTTTCCGGCAAGACTCCCCCCATTGTTCATACTCCAGGTATATGCGTTCCAAGAGTTTTGAATCTTGTTCTGGTTGCACTTTACGTTAATTAATATTTTATGTACAAGGTGAACTCAAGACATAATCAATAAGACATAAAATACAAGCAACCAAACAATGACAATTAATTTTAATCCTTTAGGACATGTGATCAAAACACAGGACTCAAGTAATATTACTCCCATTGTTCCTTCTCAATATACTATTGAGATAATTCGACATTGCCAGTTAACAAGCGGGGTGTGCACAAGGCACGAATTATCCTTAGTTCAATTCACATAGACTTCCCAAACATACCCTACAGACGGGGTAGAATAAATAGTGCAACAAGGCACGAATACTTGGCTCAAAGTATGCTAGACTTTACGTACAATAGCATAAACATAATCCTTGCATGTGAAACACCCATACATGCATATAAAACTTGAAAAACATGATTGACATTATATTCAACGATTATAAATACTCCCTCCGTCCCGGAATACTCGACCCGGTTTGACCGGCACAGAGTTTAAGGGACTTGAATTGACTTATTTAATTTAATAGGTAGTAGTTGATAGTGGGGTATTATTTTAATGTAGTTAGTGGGAAATGTGTGAAGGGGTGGGGTTGGGGGAGAGTAGGGGTTGAATTTTTAATTAATTTTTGTATGGAGTAGGGGGTAGGTGGGTTAATAGGGGTGGAGTGAGAAATAATATAATATTGTTAGAATATTTCCATTTTTAGAAACAGGTCAAGTAATTAGGGACGGCCCGATAAGGAAAACAGGTCAAGTATTCCGGGACGGAGGGAGTAATCACTACATGATTGTTCACATAGGATTCATGAATTCAACAGTAATCAATAGCATGCTTATTCACAACATCAAACATGAATACAATAATAATCCCAGTCACATGATTCATAAATAATAAACATCACATAGTCCTCATGTAATCGGTGGTCACCCTAGGCATGTACGTACCTAGAATATCTAAGTTCGGGGGCCACTTTGCGAATCACGACTCAAGATTAGAAATCACCTTCTATAATTAAAATATTAAAACTTAGGTATTATCCATGCTAACTAAATTTCCAGCAACTTTTATAAATTCTAAAACCCTTGATTTAGTTAGAAATTAATTTCTCATAATTAAATTAATAGTCTAAATTGAAAAACTAAAGTCCTAGTATGGAAATATTAAATTTTCACCTTTAAAAACATCAAAATCGACACTTTTAGGCTTTGAATTAAATCTGAAAATTATATTTGATTTTCATCATTGAAACTAACATTAAATTATGTAAATCAATCAATCATTAAATTGGGATTAAAATCCTAACCCTAATTAGTCATAAAATTCACTTTAGAATATTAAAAATCAACACTTTATTAATTAATCAAATCTGAAAATTATAGTTCTTTGATTTAAAATATTCCTCGCCAATCCAATCATACAAAACGTCACAATACGGTGTTCATAACCGTTCCCAACAGTTTAATAATACAAAATCAATAATATTAATTAATATAATAATTTAAAATACAGAATTGAAATAAAATAGGCAAGGAAGAGGAGAATTATACCAAATCAGCTTATAGCACGGTACAATCACGATTTGAATGTGATTGGGCGCAAAAGGATCAAAAATATACAGAGTATAGTACACATAACACATGTTGGTGTGTGTGTGTTGCGTGCGGTGCAGCGACAAAGACAAGCAAGGGGCAGAAATGCTCGCACGAGCACGAGTGAGGGGGTGCGAGTGAGGGTGTATTGCGTCGAGGGACGAAGCAGCAACAGCAGCACAAAAACACTCGGCGAGGGTGCACGAGTGTTGTGCGACAGAGCGAGGGAGGGAGTGTGTGAGCGTGTGATGTGCGAGAGGCAGCAACGACATGGGCAACAAGAGAGTGAGGGTGAGGGGCTGCGAGGCAATGCGTGCACGAAGGCACGAGAGCATAGCGAGCAGCGATGCTCGTGCTGTGTGGTGCTGGCAAAAGGGAGACGGGAACAAGAGGGCCGAGAGAGGAGAGGGAGCCGGGTACAAGACAAGGGAGCAGAGAGAAAATTATGAAGGAAGTGGGGATCAATTAATGAGGTGGTTATATTTATAGGTTCCCCAATCCCTAATGGGCTTAGGCGTAGGAACTTAGATTGAGATTTGCACATTTAAGCAATTTTGGTTTGAATTAGAAATTGAAGCTTAGAAACTCAGTTGGGTTCACCAACTAGACGAGTTGGGCTTAGAATTAATTCAAACTTTTAAAAAAATAAAACCCAATAAATTCCTCGATTCAAATAATTTCGGATTTAATAAAAATAATAATAATTCTAATTAAATAAAAATGCATTTAAATCATAATTAAATGCAATTTAAAATCTAAAATTCGTAAAAATACTTTATAAATACATTAAAATATATTTATAAATTCCGAAAAATACGAGTTATTACACAAAAACCCTAGCCGAGTCTGTCATCATTTATGCGAGTCTTCCCTTGAGTCCATCATGTCCATTAAAGCCTAAGTTCACCTAGTATAAATCCACCTAAAGTCATAACCAAAAATAGTAACACCCCGACAATTCTCCCTTTTCTAAAATAACCTTTTTAGTAATTATAAATATGGAGAATTATCAAAGTATTATCGCCCGTGTGAAAACATAACGGCTTATTCGGAATTTTGCAGCGGAAAACATAAAACTAACTTTAAGTTTATAAATAATCAACTCCCAAAACCAATCAACGGAAATAAAGTCAATGTAGCTAGTTCAACAAGTTTAAAGTCCAATTAAACAAACCAAAGTCAACTTAGCAAATCAAAATTAAATACAAGCTGTCTAGTCCCGAACCCAATGATGCATCATCTTCAAACCTGTAGATGGGCAATGCTTATTGATCCTTAGAGACTGCTCACCAAAATGGGTTATCACAGGATCAATAAGGCATAGCCATGATCAACACACACAAACAAAGCACGTAATCATCAAAGCTGAGTACTACATACTAAAACAATAATAATCCTAACATGATTCTATTAAACGAACAACCCTAACATGATACTAATAAAACATAAGTAAGATAACCAAAACATATTGACTTGAAGACTATATTTGACTGAACTAATAAAACATAAGCTGAGTACTACATACTAAATCAGTAAATAAACATTCTTAACATGATACTAATAAAACATAAGTAAGGACAACAATAACATATTAACTTGAAGACCACGTTTGACTAGACTAGACTAGACTTTTATAACCTTAATTTTATTTTAATTGAAATAGTCAATGGATCGAGTTTTCTACTAGAAGCCTTCACTAAGAAGACGAGGTACGGGCGCGACTCCGTAACCCCAATGACCTGCTATATCGAGGAACTTTTGAATAAATAGAACCGGTGATCAATCCGGTCCCAGAAAAATCCATAGGCGACCCATGACCCCAACTCCTGATTGTCCAAAGCTATTGCTACTCAGTTTCACTTTACATGATTTACTAATTAATACTTGTTATGACTCGACAATCACATAAATCATATAATCAACAAGTATTCACAACTGTTTTTATCTTGGAATTAGTTAAGCGATCACAAAGTTATCAATCAAGAACTCATTCCAATTAATTCAACCTTTCCTTTAACAATGGTTAACCATCTTTATATAGGTATAAAGTATCAACTAACTAAACAAGGTCCTCAGCCCTCATAAAGTAGTGAAATGCTAAAAGGGAACAACGATCAATTGATCTAAACCAATATATATTATCGGGATCCGGTGAGAACCTCCCCTTAAGATGAGAACTGAGAACTAATCTCAGCCCTTAGATCAATTAAATCAACGGCTCACATCTTGTCCGACCAAATCAGAAAATAAGGGCAATATTGTAATTTCACCGCATATGAATGACCTCCCCTTTCTTCCCAATTTTGATAATTTTTTTCTCTCTCTTCCTCCCCTTTTCTCTCTCCTTTAGCAAATCCTCTGTATAGCTTCGATTCACATCTCCATCTTCTCCAACATCTTCGATTATCGTCCTGCAATTCCTTCATATTCTTTGCGATTTTTCGTCTCTCTCAATTCACGCACGCAGGTAGTTTATATTTTTTTCGATTTGTTTTCAGTTGTTGTATTTTTATTAGGGCTCGAATTATTGTTGATTTTTTAATTAAGGTTTCGATTGATTCTTTTTATGTTTTACATGTTCAAATTAGGTTTTTTTCAATTTGTGAATTTGTTGTTCATTTTTGCGGCTTCGATTGCTTTAAGGCTTTCATATTGCCATTTTGTTTTAGTTTTAGCGATTTTAATTACTAATTGAAAGAATTAGGTTTTCTTATTAGATTAAGTTTTTGTACTTTAATCTAATAAGGGTTGAGTTCTTTGATGAGTTCACTAGTGGAAAAAACCCCTGTTGTAGCCCCCTTGTTGAGGGGGGCATACATAAGCGCGCCTCAATAGCTACTTAGTCAACGCGGGTCAAATATTTTACTAACAGGTTGAGGCGGGCTTTTGTGGTGTTCGCTTCTACAGAAGCTGTCGAAGGGGGCTTTCTTAGCCCGCCTCAATAGAAAGAAGATGTTGAAGGGGGCTTTTAATTGCCCGCCTCAATAGGGTCTTTCTGTTGAAGGGGGCCTTCATTTGCCCGCCTCAATAGGCACCGCCAAACAGATAGCTGCGACATCTCTTCCAAACTGGTCGTCGTACTTCACATCTCTTCCAAGGCAAACTCATACTGTGACATTTTTGTATCCGTTGAGAAGATCATCAAGAAAAGCGCCGGAAACTCAATCAAATTTCCGATCAACTCAAGCAATTTTCTTAAGTAAGCTTCAATTTCTTCTTAAATCTGTTTAACTTGTTTTCATTTTTTACAATTTTTGTTTGGATTTACTGTCAAATTTGCGAATCGATGACTAAATTTCTGTAGAAGTTTAGTGGAAATAGAATAGTTTCTTCATATTTGTTTGTAGAAATCTTGACAATTTTTTGATGCTGTTGTTTGAAATCTGCAATTGCGAAAAATTGGGGATTAGGGTTTTTCGGCAATATTTTTGTTCTGTCTATGTTCTTAGTTAGTATACGGTCCTTTAATTTTGGGATGTAATCTAAACCTTAAAAAATGATTGGTGATTAGCGCTTCCTAAACTTCAAATGTTAAACAAGAATTTAGTTTTTCCCCCTTTCCAAGAGGGGTTTTGGTAAATGCAGTGGATTATTGTTTCTATTGTTCTTAATAGATGGAAATTAGATGCATAGAGGCTATCTATTGATGTTCTTCACACTCGGTTCTTCACCGGAGCTTACTGTTATTGGTATGCTTATTCAAGAAGTAAGCTCATACTTCTGTGAAATTTTTGTCTTCATTAAGAGTGAACTTAATTTGGTATTTTGGGATTGTTTAGGGATTAACCGCCCCTTTTGGTAGATGGTAAGAAATCTCAGTAATGTGCATTGATTTACATGATGTAAAGTAGGCATTAGGCAACTAGTTATGTTCTCAATAATATACATATAGTCTTGGACTTAATTATCAAAAAAATGGCTGGATTTCTATGTTTGTTGCATTTTCTTGGTGCAGTGGATTGCTGTCCTTCTGTATCTTCCTTGTGCTTGTTTAATTAAAGTAGCTACCACGAAAGGCGAAGATATTAGAATGATTCTTGCTAGTCAAGTCCATGTTTGTGTAATCTAATTGTATCACTGGATAATTTTCTTGCAGTTCTTGAACATCAGTGAATTGATTCCATTTACTTAACATCAATGACGTAAACAAGGAAACTATCTTGGCAATATACACATAGTTTAGGACTCTATTGTCAAAAATATGTTGTATGTCTTTCTGTATCTGCCTTATGCTTGTTTAGTTGAAGTTACCAGAAAGCCAATATATTAGGATTATTCTTGCTAGTTAAGTCCATGTGTGTGTGTGTATAATATGATTGTGTTGGTTGATTTCATTGCAGTTCATAAACATCAGTGAACTGATTCTGTCCATGATCTTCTCAACTGGATTATTTACTTCAAGATTTCTTATTGGACCTGTATTGTACTTGAAAGAAGGTAGTCAGAGTTTGAGGATATCGCTAGATTGATCTGATTTTAGCTGAATGAATATGAAGTAAACCGAATTAACCCGAACAGAACCCAATCCAAGTGAATACGTTGCCTTTTTTCTGCTACCCTGTTAGTGTTTCAAAGTGTAGTCTCCCAATTCCGCTAACCTAATGTGCAAATGGGTTTATTTACACTGAATGCGGGTTTCGTAACTAATTTAAAACCTAAACATGAGCGTCGCTGGGATCTATTGATTGAGTACTGGAGGATGGTTTTTACTGATATTTTATCTTTGGATAAGATTGCATCATTAGAGAACAAAGATCTTATGCCAAGCTAGTTTATACTTAAATCGATTTTAGTTTATTCCTGTGAAATCTTATGTGAAGCTAATAAATGTTAATGTTGACACATATTCCTGTTTTGTTTGGTTTTAAAATTGAGATGAGGTCTTACCATTTTTCTGATGTATAGTTCTTGTGTCAAAATTAAGAATTTGTGGCTTGATTTATCTAATTCTGTGTAAAACCTTGTGTTATTAGAAATGAGTCGTCGTTGGATGTACGGTGACCATACTACGGTGGAATACTTGAGTGGGGTTGAGGAGTTCCTTAGATGTGCTTTAGCACACCAACGGAATACGAAAGCCGCAAAGATCTATTGTCCTTGCCGTGATTGTAACAATGTAAGGCGGTTAGGTGATATTGATGAAATTGAGGATCATTTATTTCGTCGTGGGTTTAAGCCAGATTACCATGTCTGGTTTTGGCATGGTGAGAAAATACTTGATCGTCCAAGTTCTAGTGTGAATGAATTTGATGTTCTGGCAGAGAGTGATGAGAGTGATGAGAGTGATTCTGATATTTCTGAGAATAATGAGATGGATGATGATGAGCAAGAAGATAATGAAATAAATGAAATGATGGATGCGGTGAAAGATCACTTGAATGGACGACCTCACATACTCGAGCAGGTATTAAAGGCTGCTGAGACGCCTTTGTACCCTGGGTGTACAAAATTCAAATTGTTAGAATGTGTGGCATCACTTTCCAACTTGAAAGCGGAGAGTGGTTGGACCGAAGAAAGTTTCACGAAATTATTGAAACGACTAGGTCTTTGGTTTCCCGATGGCAATGACATTCCCACCTCTGCCTATTATGCCAACAAATTGACGAATCCCTTAGGCTTAGAGGCCGTCAAGATAGATGCTTGCCCAAATGATTGTATTCTTTACAGAAAAGAGTATGAAAATTTGGATAAGTGTCCAACGTGTTCTATGTCGCGTTACAAGCGTAAAGGGGCCAATTCAGCTAAGAGGGGACCGCCCGCCAAGGTATTGTGGTATCTTCCGATCATACCTAGGTTTGAGCGCTTGTTCTCCGTAAAGAAGAATGCTAAGTATCTGAGGTGGCATGCGGAAGGGAGGAAGAAAGATGAATTCCTTAGACATCCGGCTGATTCTCCTCAATGGAGAACTATTGATAAGAAGTATCCTGAATTTGGCAAGGAGGTTAGAAATCTGAGACTTGCTCTATGTACAGATGGGATGAATCCATACGACTCTCTGAGTAGTTAGCATAGCACTTGGCCGGTTCTTCTTGCAATTTACAATCTTCCTCCATGGTTGTGTATGAAACGCAAGTATATCATGTTGTCACTCCTCATCTCAGGGCCTAAGCAGCTAGGACATGATATAGATGTGTATCTCGCTCCACACATAGATGATTTGAAATTGTTGTGGAATGAAGGTGTTCCAATGTTCGATGCTCACACCAACTCAAACTTTACATTGCGGGCAATGGTTTTCTGTACCATAAATGATTTTCCGGCCTATGGAAACTTGTCTGGGTACAAAACCAAAGGAGAACAAGCATGCCCTATATGTGAAGAGGACATGAAGCCCACACGGTTGGATCATTTCAAGAAAAATATCTACCCAGATTTCAGGAAGCACCTTAGTCGATATCATCCTTATCGTAAGAAGAAGAAGGAATTCAATGGGTTCACCGAGGAAGGAGTAGCTCGTACACCTTTGACAGGATCACAAGTTTATGAACGTATCAAAAATGTTGAAACCAAATACGGTAAGTGCTTCAAGTCCAAGTCTAAAAAGGGTGTTTTATGGAAGAAAGTGTCTCCATTATGGGATCTTCCCTACTGGAAAGATTTGTCGGTTAGGCATTGTCTCGATGTAATGCACATTGAGAAAAATGTGTGCGATGCTATCATCGGGACTTTGCTAAACATACCAGGAAAGACCAAGGACAATGAGAATGTGCGGAAAGATATGAAAAAGAAGAATATTCGACCAGATTTGTGGCCTGTTAAAAAAAAGGATGGTACAAAGACCTTTCTGCCTCCAGCGTGTTACACAATGTCGAGAAAGGAGAAGAAGAAGTTTTGTGAGTGCTTACATGGCATTAAGGTTCCCTCGGGATATTCGTCGAATGTTAAGCGCCTAGTGTCTCTCTCGGACCTTAGGTTGATTGGTATGAAGTCTCATGATTGTCATGCACTGATTAATGTATTTTTGCCAATTGCACTTCGTGGGATATTGCCGAAACACGTGAGACATGTTATAACAAAACTTTGTTTGTTTTTCAATTCCATATGTGCTAAGGTGATTGATCCGGAGACTTTGGATGCTTTGCACAATGATGTTGTTGAAACTCTATGTCGATTTGAAATGTATTTTCCGCCTTCTTTCTTTGATATAATGGTGCATTTGATTGTCCATTTAGTTCGCGAAGTCAAGTTATGTGGTCCGGTGTTCTTAAGATGGATGTATCCTTTTGAGAGATTTTTTAAGACTTTAAAGGACAAAGCAAGGAATCCGGCTAATCCAGAGGGTAGTATCATTCGGGGAGTCCTTAAAGAAGAGATTTCTGGATATCTAGCTGAGTTTTTGTCAAGCCTTGAACCAATAGGACTTCCAAAATCTCGACATGTTGGTAGGCTCGCAGGGGAGGGAGTAATTGGTAAAAATGTGATATCTCCTCCATCGGAGAGGAAGAAGAAGGCACATCTTTGTGTGTTGCAGCATCTTACAGAGGTTCATCCTTATTTAGAAAAGCATCTGCTTGAATTGCAACATTGTAATCCTAAGTTGAAGGAAAGAGCGTTGATGCGGGAACATAATCGCACATTTATTGAATGGTTTAAGAAGGAAGTTGGAAAGAAACAAGACCATGATGTTTCTGATACGATCAAGTGGTTATCTCGAGGTCCTCGACTATGTGTTCGATCTTTTGAAGGATATGATATCAATGGGTTCACATTCTACACTAGAAGGCAAGATGAAAAGAGTGTAGTGCAAAATAGTGGAGTAAAGGTTGTTGCATCATCTAGGGTCTATGCAAGCGCTAAGGATAAAAGGCCGGTTGATTCAACACAATCATATTATGGTGTTATCGAAGAAATATGGGAGCTTGATTATACCTATTTTGTGATCCCTGTTTTTCGGTGTCAGTGGGCTAACAACCAAAATGGTGTGAAGCGAGATGAAATTTTCCCGGGTTTAACCTTGGTGAACTTTGATCGACTAAGTGACAGTGACGAGCCATTCATTCTAGCATCACTAGCTAAGCAAGTTTTTTATGTGGTTGACAATATTGATCCTAGATGGCGTGTTGTTGCCCAAGGAAAAAGACATATTTTGGGTATTGATGATGTTGTAGATGAAGATGAGTATGATGAGTATGATGACACACCTCCGTTACCAATGGTTGTTCAACCATTGCCAGAAGAGGAGGATGCAAATAATACTAATCATATGCGTACAGATCATACGGAAGGAATATGGGTTACGAATCGTAATTGAAACATACATGTGTAAGTTCGGGCTTCACTTCTGATGCATTGTTGAAGTTTTTGACTTTGTTCTTTCTATTCATATCTGAAAGCCTGTGCGCCTTGGAATTTTTGTTATCTTGACTACTTAAATTTGAATAGTGAAGGATACTTGTGGATATTAATTCATATTTTTTTTCTAAAAATTCAACCCCAATCAATTGCCACTTGTATTGTGAAGAGGAATTGCAGTGATAGTCTCCTACTTTTTCCCTCCTATTTAAGTTACTGAGAGTCTGATACTTCTAATAACTTGACTAACTTTATCTGGTTTTTTCACACAGGTGTAAACTTGGTGAATGTCGTATCCTCTTATGTGAGCCAGGTTCCAAGCACAGGTTGCAGAAATTGCAGTTGAATTTTCCTAGGTTAGTTTTCAGTACATTTTGTCTAATAATATCAATTACCTATTCTTGTTTGCATGGCTTTGTGATTGGTAACTTAGTTTCTGATGTTTGCTTTCTGGTGGTTGATGATGGATAAGTACATAAAAACCGTTTTGAAGATGACTTTGTTTACAATTTGATACTTTGCTTACAGTATGGTGTAATTTACATGTTTGAAGGTGAAGATTTGAACTCCAGAATCATCAAATTAGACCAGGAATAGAAATCTGAGTGATGTCTAGAAACTGTCCTGTTCCTGAAGTTTCAAAACTTACAAAATTTGTAACTTGTGTCATCCATAACCAGAAAAGCAGCATGAAGTACTGTTTTAGCTTCTCAGTTCTTTCCAATGCAACTGAAATTAAAGAGGCTGATCAGTTCTTTCCAATGCAACTGAAATTCATCAAAATAAACAGAGATTCTTTGGCCAATTGCACTAATCAACTCAGTGAAGTACTGTTTTAGCTTCTCAGTGCACTGATCAGTTCTGTTCTGTGCACTGATCTGCACTGCCCAGATCAGAACTGTGCAGATCAGTGGACAAAACAGATCAGAACTGTGCAGTTATGTGCACTGATCTGCACAGCTCAGATCAGAACTGTGCAGATCAGTGCACAGAACTGGTCAGTTCTGATCAGTTCTGTGCACTGATCTGCACAGCTCAGATCAGAACTGTGCAGATCAGTGCACAGAACTGGTCAGTTCTGATCAGTTCTGTGCACTGATCTGCACAGCTCAGATCAGAACTGTGCAGATCAGTGCACAAAACTGGTCAGTTCTGATCAGTTCTGTGCATTGATCTGCACAGCTCAGATCAGAACTGTGCAGATCAGTGCACAGAACTGGTCAGTTCTGATCAGTTCTGTGCATTGATCTGCACAGTTCAGATCAGAACTGTGCAGATCAGTGCACAGAACTGGTCAGTTTTGATCAGTTCTGTGCATTGATCTGCACAGTTCTGATCTGAGCTGTGCAGATCAGTGCGTAGATTTGGTGAGTTATGATTTTTTTTTTTGGGTTGTTTTTTTAGGTGAGGTTTGATTTGGGATTGTTTTGCATGTTAGGTGTAATACCATAAGGCCATTATTTTAGGTATAGCTTTGTAAATGGCCAATTGTAGCATTTTGCCCTTAATATAAAAAAACAAGACATAATGTATACACAACCTACCCGTTGTCTACTTGCCCATGACTTCATTTTGCTAACCACAACTGAATAACTATTTATAAGCTTCTCCAATTCTTCAAGAGCAGTGTCACAAAAAGAAAAAAAGAAAAAAAAAACTCCTCAAATAGATAAGAAACTTGTGGAACAGATTAATATGGGAATACAGAGAGAGAATAACTAATAAAGATTGGTAACATATCCCACAGTATAACAAAATGCAACTCTTACCATTTGATGGTTGCAATATTGCGAGCAAGAAGAGAGCCGCCACCTTGACATATATTGCATTTTATCAATCCACGAGAACTGCAAGTAGCACAAGGAATATGCACTGATCAGAACTGTGCAGTTATGTGCACTGATCTGCACAGCTCAGATCAGAACTGTGCAGATCAGTGCACAGAACTGTGCAGTTATGTGCACTGATCTGCACAGCTCAGATCAGAACTGTGCAGATCAGTGCACAGAACTGGTCAGTTCTGATCAGTTCTGTGCATTGATCTGCACAGCTCAGATCAGAACTGTGCAGATCAGTGCACAGAACTGGTCAGTTCTGATCAGTTCTGTGCACTGATCTGCACAGCTCAGATCAGAACTGTGCAGATCAGTGCACAGAACTGGTCAGTTCTGATCAGTTCTGTGCACTGATCTGCACAGCTCATATCAGAACTGTGCAGATCAGTGCACAGAACTGGTCAGTTCTGATCAGTTCTGTGCACTGATCTGCACAGCTCAGATCAGAACTGTGCAGATCAGTGCACAGAACTGGTCAGTTCTGATCAGTTCTGTGCATTGATCTGCACAGTTCAGATCAGAACTGTGCAGATCAGTGCACAGAACTGGTCAGTTCTGATCAGTTCTGTGCATTGATCTGCATAGTTCTGATCTGAGCTGTGCAGGTCAGTGCGTAGAACTGGTGAGTTATGATTTTTTTTTGGGTTGTTTTTTTAGGTGAGGTTTGATTTGGGATTGTTTTGCATGTTAGGTGTAATACCATAAGGCCATTATTTTAGGTATAGCTTTGTAAATGGCCAATTGTAGCATTTTGCCCTTAATATAAAAAAACAAGACATAATGTATACACAACCTACCCGTTGTCTACTTGCCCATGAATTTGTTTTGTAGGCAGACTTTCATAGTCTTCATTTGAAACATGTATCAATTTTATTATAACTGAAAACTGAGTATTGCTCTCTTTTCTAAGTATTGCTCTCTTTTCTAAGTATTGCTCCCTTTACTAAGTATTGCTCTCTTTTCTTTGTTGCAGGACCGTAGCTACCATGGATGATCATCGTGATAATGAAATACAGGGAATTGATGGAGCTAGTCATCCTACGGGGGAATCACAAGGTACCAACACTAGTAAAAAGACCAAATTCCGTGGTCCGTCAAAAGGAGTTCAAGCCAAAAAGCCTATGCATCTTCAGTATAATCAATATGGAATCCCCGATGGAGAATGGTCAGGAGAATACGGGAAGCAAGTTGGGTCTTGTGCTGCTAGAATTAACATTAATGTGAAAGAATATTCAACGTTAGATGAACACACAAAGAAGGGGTTTTGGGAGGAGACCAAGGTAAACATTGAATAAAAACTTGATTTGTATTCTCCTAGATTATCTATTTGTGTAGCATACGTTTCTAACAATCTCTTATCCATAAAATTAACAGCTTCTGTTCCACATTATTGATGATCCGGCTAAAAGGAGAGAAAAATATTTTCATATGTGTGTGGCGAAACGCTTTGGAGCTTTCAAGTCCAGGTTAACGCGGCGTTGGATAACTAAGAAAGAAAAAATGCCGAAACATCAGACAAATGACATGCCTTGGGACATCTACCATCAAATCACAGAGGATGATTGGAAAACATTTGTGATGGAACGAAACAAGCCGGAGATGTTGGTAATAATGAATTTACTTTGCTAGATATTTTTTTATATAATTATATGATTAGTTTGTTGTTGCCATCTTTAAATGTTCGACATGTTCTTTATGTGTTTTTGACAGGTTCGTAGAGAAAAAGCAAGTAAAAGTGCATTACAAAACAAGCACCCACATCGCAGAGGCCAAAAGGGTTATGTTAGAAAGAGACCAGAGTGGATAAATGATGGGCGACTACCGCCAGAGGCAGCTTTAACCCTCTCAAGTGGCTCCTCCTCAGTGACCTCATCACTCACCACAGCGCCAGATAGATTTAAGAAGTTTAGATCAGTAGAGTGGATCTTGGCTCATCAAGTTAAAAACAAAGAGGGAAAGTGGGAAGTTGACCCGAATGATAAAGAAGCCGTAAATATTGCTAAGATGGCTGTAAGTGCATATGAAATTTTACGTTCTATATCCTTTTCTTTCCTAATTCCTAGTTCTATTGCTAAGATTGCTTCTCCTTTCCATCATGTATACCATCTAATTTTTACTTTCCTAATTCTTATAGTTGGAGTACATAGAAGAAGAGGGAAAAGGAAATATTTCATTCACCCAGGGAGAAGATGCCCTCACCAAGGCTATGGGAAAAAAGGATCACCGTGGGCGTGTCAAGGCAACAGGTGGAGTTAATGTCGGTTACAAAGTTGCTTTCGGTCCAATAGACCGAAGTAGTAGATGTGGCCATATTGAACCATCACCGGAGGCTATCGAATCAATCAGAGCTTCGGTGAGAAGGGAGTTTGAAGATCAATTAGAGAGAAAGGTGGCGGAGGCCCTCCAAAACCAACTAGCCACATTGAAAGCAACCGGTCAACTACACACCCTCTCTACCCCCGCACTTGATTCTGCTCTTGTAAGTGATGAGTTTGATGTTAACCGTGCACTCGTAACCTGTTGTCCGAGTTCATTGAAGCAACCACGCGAGCTGAAGGTATATATTCTCTATAGTGCATACACTCAAAACACCCCTAGCTAGGTTTTTAATATTGTACTTTGTAGTGATTTCTGAAATTTTGTAAATTTATTTGTGAAGGCCATAACTCCATGTCGTCTTGCCCTTGAGGATAAAGTTTTGGGTAACAAAGTGATAGTGGCAGATGGTATGGCGTACCCATTGGATGGTTCGTTGCACCAACACTTTAGATCGATGAAGCCTAGTCATTATAAGGTCCAAGTTGATTGTATTTACGACGGACATGATGATGACACTCTTCCGGTACCTACTGGAGATGGATTCAATAACTTAGGCAGGGCTCTTGCTAGTTTTGTGCAATGGCCAATTCACTTGGTGATTTTCGAAGAAGACGAGGTATAACTTTTTTATTATTAATTGTCATTCATTGCGTTATGCATCTGTTTAGAATTAGATTCAGAGCCTTGAACTCCTTTGGTTTCTACCTCTGTTTAGGAGTACTCTACTCCACGCCCAACAAAGAAGTCCAGGAGTCAGATTTTTGAAGAGGTGGTTGGTAGCTCCAAAGAGAAGAAAAACGAATTAATTGTCAAAGAGAAGACAACAGAATTAGTTATCAAAGATAAGGCAACACTTGATTTAGGGTCCAAAGAGAAGACAACACTGAAGTTAACGGCCAAGGTAAACCATATGCTTCCCACTCCCCTGTGCTTCAACACTGAAATCAAAACTGAACTTTTCATGCTAGCTTAACATTATTGTTACAGGAAAATTCATGCTCAAATAAGTTGGAGTCGAAATCGAAGTCGAAGAACTCTAAGACGGCCAAAGAGATGGTAGGTAGTTGTGATCGTAAAACTGAAGAATCAGCCGCCAAAAGTAAGAAGCAAAATTTGGCAGACGACACAATTCAAGGTCTTGGCCCATCATGCAATTATTTGAAGTTTATCATCAATACGGCGCCCGGTGATGTATATAAAAATACTTCAATCCCATTGCCCGCTTCGGTTTGGCATTATGACGAAGATCGACAAACTTATGTAAATGAGGTTGACGTTGAAGAGTTCCTTAGAGGGGCGTGCCTCAACATTTCAGTGATCCAAGTCTATATGATGTAAACTTTTCCATCGATATTTTTGTTTTTGGTTTTGTCAACTATAATAGTTTTTGAAATTTTTGCATTATACATTTACTTTGTAGGTGTTTATTCCACGAACACACCTTTGCATTTGACAACTCTCAAATTGGGTTTGTTTGTCCCGAGGCAATGTCAAGCTCTAGAATCAAGGCCAACCCTCAGGCTGCATCAATGTATTTGAAAGTAGTTTTCAATGCTGAAATTGAAAAGGAGAAGAAGGGTGATCCTAACATTACCAAGTGGTTTTTGATCCCATACCATCAAGAGTAAGTGTTAGAGATTGATCGATATTTGGTAAATAGCTATGTTATTGTTATTTTCATGCATAAGGTTGCAATAACATTTATATATAATGCAGAAATCATTGGATTTTGTACGTGTTAGACCTACGTAGAGGTTGTGCGTATATTTTCGACTCTGCGATAGGTTCCAACCGAGAAAATAGTGCATGGGGAATCTTGTGTTTGTAAGTTACTTTCAATTCTTTTTAAGTTATTTCTTTTCGTGCCGAATCACATTCATGAAGTTTTACTCAACTTCCAGGGCATACCAAGTGTACAAGTTTAATGATGGGATTTGTCCGAATAGAGCGACTATGCAGGGGTTGAAAGGCTTCCATGTAAAGGTATATCATGCTTACTAATTAGCTTTACTCTTTTTTTTGGGTAACTACTTGGATATATAATTTATGATTTATCTCCAAATCAGTGTTCTCAACAAGTCGGCGCCCGCGAGTGTGGCTATTACGTTATGAAGTTCATGCATGAAATAGTCACGTTACACCATAACACTGATGAGCGGTTAGACAATGTTCGTTCTTTTACCATATGTTAGTTGAACTACTAATACTAGTACTTTTACGTAGTAGAATTCTTAATTTACAAGTAGCATTACTTATCATGTTACTTATTTCAGGCTTACACTCCAAGAAATGCGCCTTATACCGATGAGGAAATAGATGTGGTTCGTGAGCAATGGGCTAAGTTTTTTACAACCGAGTATTTATTTACTTAGGTTGTTTAGACACAAAGATGGAAGCGTTTATATCATGTTTTTTACAACCGAGTATTTATTTATTTACTTATTCGAATCTATTTATGCACATTTAAGGCTCATTAGGTCGTTATAGGTCATGTTTAGAGCTAAAATGACATTTCCGCTCCCAACTTTGAACTAAAGAACCTAAGGACTCATTTGATTCTTATTACATGACTAATATACATAGTTTTAACTTTCTAAAACTCATTCGAATCTATTTATGCACATTTAAGGCTCATTAGGTCGTTATAGGTCATGTTTAGAGCTAAAATGACATTTCCACTCCCAACTTTGAACTAAAAAACCTAAGGACTCATTTGATTCTTATTACATGATTAATATGCATAGTTTTAACTTTCTAAAACTCATTCGAATCTATTTATGCACATTTAAGGCTCATTAGGTCGTTATAGGTCATGTTTAGAGCTAAAATGACATTTCCGCTCCCAACTTTGAACTAAAAAACCTAAGGACTCATTTGATTCTTATTACATGTCTAATATGCATAGTTAAAACTTTCTAAAACTCATTCGAATCTATTTATGCACATTTAAGGCTCATTAGGTCGTTATAGGTCATGTTTAGAGCTAAAATGACATTTCCGCTCCCAACTTTGAACTAAAGAACCTAAGGACTCATTTGATTCTTATTACATGACTAATATACATAGTTTTAACTTTCTAAAACTCATTCGAATCTATTTATGCACATTTAAGGCTCATTAGGTCGTTATAGGTCATGTTTAGAGCTAAAATGACATTTCCGCTCCCAACTTTGAACTAAAAAACCTAAGGACTCATTTGATTCTTATTACATGTCTAATATGCATAGTTAAAACTTTCTAAAACTCATTCGAATCTATTTATGCACATTTAAGGCTCATTAGGTCGTTATAGGTCATGTTTAGAGCTAAAATGACATTTCTGCTCCCAACTTTGAACTAAAGAACCTAAGGACTCATTTGATTCTTATTACATGACTAATATACATAGTTTTAACTTTCTAAAACTCATTCGAATCTATTTATGCACATTTAAGGCTCATTAGGTCGTTATAGGTCATGTTTAGAGCTAAAATGACATTTCCGCTCCCAACTTTGAACTAAAAAACCTAAGGACTCATTTGATTCTTATTACATGATTAATATGCATAGTTTTAACTTTCTAAAACTCATTCGAATCTATTTATGCACATTTAAGGCTCATTAGGTCGTTATAGGTCATGTTTAGAGCTAAAATGACATTTCCGCTCCCAACTTTGAACTAAAAAACCTAAGGACTCATTTGATTCTTATTACATGACTAATATACATAGTTTTAACTTTCTAAAACTCATTCGAATCTATTTATGCACATTTAAGGCTCATTAGGTCGTTATAGGTCATGTTTAGAGCTAAAATGACATTTCCGCTCCCAACTTTGAACTAAAGAACCTAAGGACTCATTTGATTCTTATTACATGACTAATATACATAGTTTTAACTTTCTAAAACTCATTCTAATCTACGTATGCACATTTAAGGCTCATTGGGTCGTTATAGGTCAACAACGTACTTAATTATCTCTATAGTCTGCAACTATATCTTTTAATTTTATGCTTCAATGGAATGTAAAGACAATATCATGAGTGTAAACTTTGGTACTCATATATATTTTCCTTCCATGCAACTTGCAGGCTAGGGATCGAGTCGATTGGAAGAAAGTCAACACGACCTTACTTAAGGTTTGTAATGCATGATCTAAAGGGACCTAAGTGGCTGGATTAGAGACATTTGTTAGATTAGCTCTCTAGCCTTTTGTCTTTAGTTGTTAATATTAGTTGTAATTTGTTAGACTAGCTAGGTGTTTAAAAATTGTAAACATACGTACTATATATACGCTTTGCTCTGTTGGGTTAATATAAATGAAGTTAATGTAATGATTTATTTATCAAAGATAAGCAGATTCATACCTTTGCTATTTTGGTGTTGATTGGGTACAGGTTTCAATACTCAATGGAGTATATATCTAGTTGTGGTTATTGCCGCCTATTTTATATTTTAAAAGAATTTGGAAAAAAAAAAATAATGTTGTTGAAGGGGGCTTTTAATGTACGCCTCAACAACATATGAATTTATGGCGCCAATGTACAGGTATTGGCGCAAAAATAAGGACCTGTTGAGGGGGGCATTTAAGAAGTGAGCCTCAACAGAGGAGGCTGTTGAGGCGGGCTTCTTAAATGCCCCCCTCAACAGGTCCTTATTTTTCGCGATTCTGTAGAGGTTGTTGAGGCGGGCTTTTGAAAGCCCCCCACAACAGATCACCTGTTGAGGCGAACAAAGCCCGCCTCAACAGATCACTGAGCTGTTGAAGCTACGTCTGTCGCAGCGGGCCTTGTTCGCCTCAATAAACCCAAAATGCCCCCCTCAACAGGTATTTTTTCCACTAGTGGTTGTTCAGTTCTAGCATCATCAACCAAATGATACTATATGTTTCACACTTATATCTCATGTTCAGTTCTAACATCATCAACCAAATGATACTATCTGTTTCAAACTTATATCTCATGTAGAGTTCTTTTATAGGTTTACTAATCAGGGTCATGTTTAAATTGTTTATGATTATTGTCGTTGCATCATACGTGTGGTGCAACATCTATATACTGTAAAAGTATCCATTGTTGTGCTACTTGATGCTTACAATGATCAGATATATATTCTGAAACTTATTTTGTTATCTGCAGTTTGGTTGGGGTAATGTTGTTATGATATCAGGATGTTCTGAAATTTATTTTTTCCTTTCACCTTCCACTCAGCAAATGCCTCTGGGTCATCTGCTACTCCTAGTGGGTGGAAGCTGCAATCTAGGTACAAAGGTTCAATGATCTCACCTAAAGGCCCATCTTCAACCCGGAAACTTCGACTGCACCCATAAGGATGACCTGGAAAACTCAGATGGCCAAGATGCTTTGTCACTTAAACTTCGCGAGGTTTTTGAGTCAGTTGATAATCCTGATGATGTGTCCCATCCATAGTCAATGGGTTGAGGTAAGATGGGGTTCACCAGAGAATGAACCTTGTTACTTGACACGACCTGAGCCGTAGCATGCTCTTACTTGAAATGATTTTGCTATTGCTTTGAACAACAGCTTATATGGCTCTAGTTTTGAGTTCCAACCTCCAAGGGGTGCCTTCCTCCAAATGGGGCTGAGAAATCCATGGTTGTCATTGGTTTACAGTTTTGAAATGGGATTTTTTTGTTGGGATTGGAATATTTATTTGGTGATTGTTGTGCTACTAAGCCGACGCGTTATATGTTATTCAGGGAGGTCTAGTATTCTATTCTATGTGCTATGTGCTATGTGGATATGAGAATCTGAATCACTTACTATCTTTTTGGCCAATCAATGAATGTGTTAAGGAACTTTTCGTCTTCCTAAGTGTTGTTCCTGCTCAGTGATTTAGAGGGATTTAGTCTACTTTTAGGGGGATTTAGTTTACTTTCGCTCAATTCAGTTACTTTATCTGTTTGTGTCAACACACCACGTTATGATGGGTTACGTGTGGTGCTTAGTCTGTTATGTTAAGATAGGTTCCTGAATGATGGGTTGGTTTTGTGGCCTCTGTTAGAGTTTCTTAACTACTTTTGCATTTTTTTCTTCTTTACTTCGACAATCAATTTACTCTACTTATTATCAGATAGCAATAAGAGTACACAATCACATAGACACGTAGCAATTGCCTTATTACATTTATCAAGGTTTTTACTTTTTGTATTATTTTATTTACTTTTAATATGAAAATCTTTACTTTTGAATTGATTATATTTACTTTTACGGGTCTTTTATGTACTTTTAAATTTAACAAAAGGAAAATATGTGAATGTATTCTAGTTATCCCGAATCTATGTTTAGATAATAACCTACTAGCTCAATTGGAAGAGCATTGTGCAAAAGCGCAAAAGATGTGGGTTCGAATCCCACGTGGGTTTATCTTTGTGTGTTGGATAAGAGCGTTGTGCAAATGCACAAATATGAAACTCATCCTACAATTCCAACCCACTAACTCAGCTTCCTGAAACAGAAACTGAACATATTCAACCTTTTATTCTGATCAGATGCAACCTTTGTTCTTATCACCTAGGCAGCTGCGTGCTGATAAGTTGGCAGTAGCTAGTTGATGTAGACTTGATGCAGAATGTTTAATTGTTATTTTGTTTACTTTTGGAGGTATTGAGGTTACTATTAGAGATATAAAGTTTACTTTTGGTTAAAGCTGATATTGTTGTTTCTCAGGTGAACCCTCTGCTTAACACTACAATCTGAATACAGATGCAGCTGTAACCAAAGAAGGAAGTGTCAAACTTTCATTTAGGCTCATATTGATGTCAAGAGACTCAAGACCACTAGACCAGTGAGGATTCTACCCTAAGTATGTTCTGTGAGAACCTTTACTTTGACCTGGAGGTCCCTGCTGCTGGGCATACTTTAAACCTGGATTAGAACAAGCTTTATCCAAGTGAGGATGTAAAGAATGCAGTTTTTGACGTTGAGGATTCAAAGGCGCCTAAGGCTTGCTGGCTATTCCAGTAAGTTTTTCAAATCTTCTTGAGACACTGTTGGTAAATACATTTAGAACATTTCTATTTACTTTTGAGATTTTTTTTATTTACTTAGAGTTTTAAGTATACATATGCTTAATTTTGAGATTTACTTTTGTGTTCTTTTGATTTACTTTTAAGTTCTTTTTATTTACTTTATGAATAATTTTGATGAACAATGTAACAAATGAGTTGATTGGCTTCAGGGAATGGATGTGATGCAAGCTCAATTAGTATATCATTGTGCAAAAGGACAAAAGACGTGGGTTCGAATCCCACGTAGGTTCATTTACTTTTGAGTTTCCTTTATTTACTTTCGAGTCTATATTGTTACTTTTGAGTTTCATTTATTTACTTTTGAGTCTATATTATTTACTTTTGCTGAACTGGACAAAAACTAACTCAATGAGCACTGGAGTGCTTGCAACAGGTCTACAGACCCTCAGAATTTCCTGCAACACTAAACATACCAACGGAAAAAATACTGATTTTATTTCTCAAACAAACAAAAAAGAACCTAACAATCTGCTGATGTTTACTTTTATATTTTCTTATTTACTTCTGAGTACTTTTAATTTACTTTTGAGTTTATTATCCACTTTTTAGTTTTTTTTTACGAGTGTAAATCACCAACCTATGTAGGAGTTGAACCTACATCCATGTGCAATGGCACATTGCTCTCCCATTTGAGGTAATAGGTTTCGGCTTAAAAGTAAATGGAACTAATTTAAAAGTAAATAAATAACTAAAAAAATTAAATGGAACTAATTTAAAAGTAAAGCTTATAAACAAAATCTCATCTTTATCGCTTTCCTTTGTACAGGATTTGTTAGCTAGTTGCCATGACTGATTTCAAATTAACTATGAAATTTCATCGAATTAACATGAATCTGTATTACCTACACTGAGTAGTGAGTACTGTCTTTGCATATTCAACAAGAAATCGTTGGTATTAAACCAGAGCTAGGAAGCTACTGGGCAGGGCAAGACACTCAACATGTGGAGTTTCAATCAAAATTCATGGAAGCCAAAACAGAAAAGTAAACAGGGTTTATGATGCTACTTTCGCGCTAGCTAACACTGCAAAGGAATCCTGTATCAGTAGCTTCAACGACTACAGTAATACTAATACTAACATTAATACTTCAATTGATCTGGATTATACTGCAGTCTCCAATATAGGGCCAAAGCTTCTTCAAGTTGTACCAGAAACTAAATTCAGAGGTGTTGCAGGAGATTTTAGCCTTAACAAAACTAGAGATCTAAAAACATCAGTGTAGAGAATAATGGGGGAAAAGAGAACAACACACAAACAAGTATTGTTCATTTGTCCAGAGGAACTGAGGAGTTTAGCACCTTAGACGCGCCTAGTGAGACGTACAAGGACACAGAGAGCGATGCTAGCTCCGACTTGTTTGAGATCGAGTGCCTTTCCTGTACTTCCAACCCATTGAATCAGATGCCTAGGCTAGTAGTACCCTCTGATGGCAGTACAACCCCAAACAACTCGATATACACCTAACGAGGCTAGCATCGAGTAGAGTGCTGTAACTGCTAGTGCTGCTGATTTCTCAATTGCTTCTAATTTCGAGGACCACAGATCGAGGAAACTACACTCAGTACCCCAGCACAGGATAACATCCTCAAAATCAAGTTCAACTGCTTCTAAAGCAGCTAATTCCAGTTTTACACACAAATTTTCTCTAGAACAGTTTATAAATCAGCTACTTCCAGAACCAAAACTGACTATCAAGATTCAAAAGTAAACAAAACATTGCTTCAAAATTACACTTAATATACTCATAAGTAAACAAAATATCTTCAAAAGTAAACAAAAATTAGGTTACAGTACCTTTTTGTGGATTTTTTTTCATTTTTGTTGTACTCGCTTCAATTCTGAGTTGTTTCAATCAATGATGATGGAGGACGACAATCAGTCCGGTAACCAAAAGGGGAAGAACATTGAACAAGAGGATCTTCTCAGTATTCAATTCAAAAACCTAGAAATCGAATTGGACTGAATTAATAACACTTATCTCTATCTAAGGGAATTACACAGCAAATTATTGATGAACTTGCAATTCATGCCGAAAAATGATTCAATCAACATGCGAAGATCAAAGAAAATTAACAATTAAAATTAGCGAAATTAAAAATCGAGAAATCTAATTGAATTAATTAGCAACATTTACCTCTGCGATTGATAACATTTGGAGTAATTATGTAACACCCCGACAATTCCCTTTTTCTAAAATAACCCTTTTTATTAATATAACTATAGAGAATTATCAAAGTATTATCGCCCGTGTGAAAACGTAACGGCTTATTCAGAATTTTTCAGCGAAAAACATAAACCTAACTTTTAGGTTTATAAATAATTAATTACATATTAAATCAAAAAACCAATTAACGAAAATAAGGAAATATAAATAGTACAACAAGTTTCAAGTCCAAATTAACAAACCAAGTCACTTAGCAAAACAAAAATAAATACAACCTCTCTAATCCCGATCCCAATGATGCATCATCTTCAAACCTGTAGATGGCAACGCTTATTGATCCCTAGAGACTGCTCACCAAAAATGGGTCATCACAGGATCAACAAGGCATAGCCATGACCAACACACACAAACAAAGCACGTAATCAGCAAAGCTGAGTACTACATACTAAAACAATAACAATCCTAACACGATATATTAAACGAACAATCCTAACATGATACTAATGAACATAAATAAGGGCAGACCAAACATGTTAATTTGGCGACCATACTTGACTAGACTACGCTAGACTGGACTAGACTATTATAATCACAATATTATTTTAATTGAGATAGTCAATGGACCGAGTTTTCCAGCCAGAAACTTCTTCACTAAGGAAGACGAGGTACGGGCGCGACTCCGTAAACCCCAATGACCTGCGATATCGAGGGACTTTTAAATAAAATAGAACACGGTGATCAATCCGGTCCGAGAAAAGGCCATGGGCTACCACCATGAACCCCAACTCTTGTTTGTCCGTCACTTCAGACGTGCACAGTCTAAAGCTATTGCTATTCAGTTTCACTTTACGTGATTTACATATTAAAACTCTGTTATGACTCAATGTGAGGTGGTCGAAAAAGCACGAGGCTAATGCATGACCTCGTCCCTCGTGGGCGTGACGTCGTCAGATCAAGTGTAATTGGATTTCCTGTGAGTTTACACCTAATCGACTAGTAATATAGGAGTCGCCATTCAGTTTTTAACGACAATGAGAAAAACTGACAAAACCCGGTTATCGTGACATAAAGGGAGTGCAATTATGTTCGACCACGACGGCCATAGGTTCCCTTGTGATCCCTGGTGTGGGGATCGCTCAACGCACACCCGCAGGGCAGAGATTGAGAGTTTGTGGGACTGTAGCTACCGAGAGGAGTGCTCATCGATAATACTCCAGAGGCAGGTTATCCTTACTAGCTCAGCATAAATAATTGAAGGGACATGCGTTAAACTATTAAACTATTCTGAATAGATTTTAGAAATATGCAACACATAATACTAAATCGATCGTGATTATCTTATTTAGATTGATTTAAGGTACCTAGCATGATAATTCAATTGTCCAAGGTATTATCTTATTAGGCGTGATAGATCAATCAAGTTAATAGTTTGACAATTTTATAAAAGGGTGATGAAAGCGATTAAATCATATGAGGGACACATTACAACACACCCTTGAGAGGTGCGTTGTGGTTCTCAGAAAACTAACCACTTGGCTTTGCTATTTCTCCTTTTATTTAACGAATCTCGGGTTTCTAAGCAATGTTCCAGTATTTAGGCTTAATTCATCAAGCTACAAGGGGCAGGACGCGTTCTGTTCGACTTTTGGGTCGATTGCGACAGAACGCCGGATCAATTTCGCAGCGTGAGGCTTAGGCTTAAGGCTAGAGTCAATACTCAGGTTATGCAATTGTGTGTTCCTTTTTTACGTCGGTTTTAGGCTGTATTTATAGGAAAAGGGTGTGTGGAAAGATAGATTTTAAGATACGAATCCAAAAAGAATCCGGAGAAAAAACGGCCCCAGGCATTGTCTGCGCCCAGGGCTTGGCGCCGAAGATTTCGGCGCCCAGATCCAGGCGTTGAAAATGGGATCTGGGCCGAGTTCTTTGTCAGATTTAGACTCTTAGAATACGGAGCTTTTGAGATTTATCCGAGTCTTTTAGTGCGTATTAACTTTATGACGGAATGCGTCTAGGCCTGTTACGAACTCTAGGTTCGTTAGGAATTTAATTAATACGTAACTCTTATTTTCGAATTATACCAGGAATGCAAATTCTATCTCTTTTAGGATTTATGTTGGAGTGCAACACCTAATTCTGACAGGTTTCTATCTTTTATGACTTTGCCACTTTTAACAACTACCTTTTACGGCTGTTACTATTCTTAGCAGGTTTCTATAAATAGCAGTTTTGGCTGAAATGAAAGGGTTATTGAGATTTGTTATTTTATAGGAGATGCGTTGCCAAGTGGAGATTTATGTTCTCATCATCGAACCTTCCCTTTCGGGAATGGGGACAAAAGTAGGTGTCTACAGTTAGCCCCCACTTTGACTGAGTCTCGAGATGAGATGATGGTCAAAGTACTAAACGGAGTGCGTCATACAAGCCATGGTGTATGTGACCTGTTTTTCGAGGGTCTCACGAGCCCCCGAGTGATAACATTTGGCTTAAGGGTCATCACTTGAAGTGTTAACACATTCCTCACGCGTCATTGGAATTTGTTAACTGATAGTATAGAAACTCCCTCACTTTGTCATTGGAAGTATCTAAAGATGTTTTCGAAATCAAAGCTATAAAGTGTAACTAGGCCTGGCCAAGCCCAATCACGAGGTAAAATGTTTTAAAGATTCTCATTTTCAGGGTTAGCTAAACGAGAAAACCCCCTTGTTTTTATAGGACGTAAAACGAAGGAAAATCCAGCACATCGCACTCTTTTGGAAAAGCGGAAAACCAATCCTTTGATTTTTGGAAAAGGGAAACCATCCTTTGATTTTTGGAAAAGGGAAACCATCCTTTGATTTTTGGAAAAGGGAAACCATCCTTTGATTTTTGGAAAAGGGAAACCATCCTTTGATTTTTTGAAAAGGGAAACCATCCTTTGATTTTCGGAAAAGGGAAACCATCCTTTGACTTTTGGAAAAGGATAAACCGGGAAAAGTTATCGCGGCAGCGACTAAGGACCTGCGCGGTTGGTGGCGCAGACCCCGCCCGCTGAAGGTGGGCGAGCCTGTCCGTTGAGGGTGGACGCCCCGTCCGATAGAAGTGGACGAATCTGTTTTGATGTTTTGAAAATAAGGACCTACGCGGTTTGTGACGTAGACCCCGCCGGCTGAAGATGGCGAGCCTGTTTTTGTTTTTGAAGATTTTATTTTCTTTTCATTTTCGAAAACTGAGGACCTGCGCGGTTAGTGACGCAGACCCCGCCCGCTGAAGGTGGGCGAGCCCTGTCCGCTAAGGGTGGACGCCCCACCCGCTGTAGGTGAGCGAACCTGAATTCGTCTTTTCGATTTGGGACTCGCGTGGTACGTGCCGCGATCTTGCCCGATTTGAGGTGGGCAAGTCCCTATTTCATTTGTTCTTGTGATTTCTTTTGAGAATTTCTTTTTTATTCATTCTTGTAAGAGCGAATTCTTTCGAGGGATGCTCGGATTTAGTTGCAACCTGAATGTGGGTTGACAACGTGCTTAGACGGACCATTGTCTTGTGGTCATCATCTTTCATGGTTTTGAGCTAGTCTTTACGGCTCAATTCTGCCACTACCTGGGTCCTTGATTAGGGGACTATGTATAAGTATCAACGGTGACCTTCGTCTTGAGGTCGTAATCTGGTTTTATCTTTTGAGATTGTCCAAACACGGGACTTCGTACAGCGTAGTCCGGGAATATTGCTTTTAAATTTGCATACTCTCTTTTGAAATGTATATTTTCTTTCGAGCCCCCAAGCACTCGTGCTTGACGGTCACTTCTTGTCAAAGAGGTTCCTTGGGGATACGCATTTTGTAATGTCCTTGATCGCGTTTGGGATCATGCTCGTAAGTGCGAGCGATCTTTGTAGTGGTATGCTACTTTGATGAAGTCGTGGAGTGCGACTTCATTTCCCGGGCGACAAAGTTTTGCTTTATTTTCCAATAACTAGCACATCGAGCTTACTTCGGCCCGGATTGACCTTTTTGACAAATAAACGTTTTTTAATTTGAGAAACCAACGACTTGATTTTTTTGTTTTTGTGTTTCGAATAATGACCTTGATTTTTTATTTTTTTCTATATTGCCTTGAAAAATGTACACATATTTTTTTTTTGAGATGAGTTTATCCTGGCTTTGGGGATTATTGCGCTATGTTAATATGTATTTAATTGTATTCCCCTACAGCGGTATCATGAGCAACATGTATTTCAAAGTACTTTTTGGCATGTTAATATGTTTTTGATGTTGTCGAATTTTTCTGAATTTTTTCATGAATTTACGAAATATTTCTAGATTATTGAATAGATCGTAGAATATGTTCTGAATTCAAAAATTATCGAAAATTAAATTTTTTTGACCCTAATATGATTTAAAACGACGTTTTAAGATCAAATCATGAGAACAGAATCGCAAGAACGGGCCCCGGAGTTCGAGTTTTTGGGCGTTTTTGTTAATTAATGAATTAAATTAACAATTTTGGAAAGTTTTTCTATTGATTGCTCGACCTAAACTACTTAGAATTAATTGAAACTTTCCCCTACTGTTCTTGGGTATATTTTAAAATTATGATAAAATTTCCGGCCATAAATGTTAAATATAAACCCTAATTTTATTTTTCCCTAAATTAATGATTTTTAGATCGTAAATTGATTTTAAAAATAATTTAGATCCGAAAATTTGTTTAATTGGGAAAGGGAATATAATTTCATATTAAGTGGCAGTTTTTAAAAAATTATTGGATTAAAATTTTGATTAGATTCGTTAATTTTAATCATCACTTAAACCAAATTGATAAAAATATGAAATTTAAGTGTTTAGAACGATTTAAAATTTTGGATTGGATTATCAAATATATTCAAATTTTTGTTGATATAGATCGTTCGTTAAATTTGAATGTTTTTAGCCAAGATTTAATAAATTTCTCAAAATTGGATTGTTGGAAAATTAATTAAATCACCCACTTTGTTATTTTTCGAAAAATAAAACGATTAATTTTGTTAAATTAAGAAAAATAACGTCATGCAAATAACGTTCCGTGAAATTAATTTTTTTTGATTAATTGGCTCGTATGGCACGAGCCAAAGGCGCGGAACATAGGGTGTGTGGCAAGGCGTAGCCCATGCGCGCTGCATTCCGTAGCATTGGCGCAGCAACGCGAGGCAGCTAGAAAGCGAGCTGGGCGTGCCAGCGCACGGTGGCCGAAGCAGCGAGCAAGGCAGCAGCTGTGCCTTGGCTCAGCAACGAAGCAGCGAGCAAGCAAGGCAGCAACGCTAGCCTTGGCTTGCAAACAGCGACGAGCAAAGCAGCAGCAGCAGCAGCAGCGTAGCTGCGGGCTATGCGTTGTGCCATGCGGGGAGGGGCGTTGCTCCTCGAGGCCTCGCGTGGCACGCAATGCACAAGGCGGCATTGGGCTGGGCGTAAGCCTAGCCCATTTTGCACAAATTGACTATTTTGTTTCGTTTGGGCTTTGAATTTAATTTTTGCATGAAATGGCTAACGGTGGATTTTTTTTTAATTTTTTTTTATTTGACTTGGGCCGGGCCATGATTTTAAATATTTAAAATTAAATTATCCAAATTAAAATATTGGTTTAAGTGGGAGCCATTTAATGAAATTAAATGAAATATTTAATTTTAATTATTTCGTAAGGCACCATTATTTTAAATAAATTAAATTTGATTAGAATAATTCTAAGGATTAATAATTCGGAATTGATTAATCTTTTAGGACGCGTTTTATGTGAACGTGATTTTAGGATTTTTTGTGAATAACCACCTAAAAAAAATCCAAAATTTTGATTTACCACCTAAAAATCTCAAAGTTTTAAATAACCACCTAAATTATTTTTTTTTTTTTTTTTCACCACCTGTTAACAGAATAGTTAACAGGCGTGAAGTATGGCCCACCAAGGATTTTTCGCTCCATATTCTGCCCTAATGTACGTTCGTTTTTTTCAGTTCTCACTGCCATTCTTGTTCATCTTTATTGCTTCTCCTTTATTGCTCTTCAATTCCTCACCACCAATTCTGTACTTCTTGAAGGATTTGTGACTTTGCTTTCTCTTTCTCTCATCCCTAGTCAGAATTTAGAGGATGTGGCACCACACAAACGCAAAAGCTTCATCACCATAATTGAAGGACATAATTGAAGGACAAAAGTTTGGATTTTTCACAGATAAGGACGAAAAAAGGTACGTAATTGCGAACTTATTGTGAAGTGGTCCATACTTTTTGCGAATTATGCAATTTAATTGTTAATTGGGGATAATCTTGGATAATCTGACATTGGGGTTTGTTGGGGATAATCTTGGATAATCTAACATTGTATAATCTGCAATTTAATCTAACAGTGTATTGGGGTTTATTTATAATTGTCTGACATTTGGGGTTGGTTTATCCTAATTAAACAATTCATGATTGAATATGCTAATTTGAATGCTCATGGGTTTTAGTATTGTATTTGTTTTTCCAGAATGCAGAGTGATAATACTGTGGTTATTAAAATTAGGTTGGGAGGTTGTTTTGTGCCGAAAAGTATTGGTAAAAATCGACATATAATTTGCTGGAATGGTGGGGTTGTTTTCTCGAAGAAAAAGGCTAGTATTTCTAAGATGTCAGTGCATTTTATTCGGGAAGCTGTCGTGCATGGTTTTATGTTTTATAATATGAAAGTGCCTAGGAACTTTCATGTATTTTATAAACAGAAAGGGAGAACTTTTACAACCGGTAAAAGGGAAATAGTAAATGTTGAAGAAGTGAAGGGACTTTTGGAAACAGTGAATAAGGAAGGTGTTCTTGAAGTTTTTGTTCCTAGTAAACAGATTGTGAATCCCCTAAACGACCATACATCATTATCTACCCTTGAACCCACACCACGGTTAAATGAGGGAGTAAGTACACTAGAAATAACTCCTAAGTTTAAGACGGTTGCAAGGAAAGACAGTGCCAAGGGTAAAGGAAATCTACAAGCAGAGGGTCCAGGGGAAGGGATTGCAGAGGTTAAGGGGAAAAGTAGAGCTATAAAGAAATTGTTTGATGATGAGGAGAATGGATGTGGGTCGTCTTCAAGCAGTGAATTCAGTGACCTTGGCATAGAGTGGGAGGCAGGGGAAGAGGAGGGGTATGAAGATGGTGAAGAATGGTTTAGGCAAACTACGGGGGAGATTCTGAGTGATATCAATGGTAGCTTTGGGGAGGATGAAGAATCAGATGAAGATGGGAGGGTAGTGAAAGATCCTAGGGTACAGATTAATGATAACATAGATTGCAATGAAGTGAGGATCCAAGAAGAGATTGAGGGTGATTCGGATGAGCTTAGGAGTCTTGCAGGAGATTCTGATGAGGATCTAGACAACAGTCCATGGTTTAATGGAGAAACCGACTTCACAAAACCTATTAAGCTAGTGGAAAAATTGAAGTTCAACAATGTGTATGTACTTAGAAAGGCTTTGAGGGTTCATGCTATTGAGCATAGGTATGAGTTCTATTTCCTACATAATGACGGGGCAAGAATTACTACTCGTTGCAAAAAGAGATGTGGTTGTCTTTATAATAAAAAAAGAAGTAGGTTGCCTAAGTGTTCTTGTGAGGAGGGTGTGAAGTGTTTCTTTAAGATTCATGCTACAAAGTTGGTGAAGCAAGAAACATGGCAAATTAAAAGTTTGATATTGAAGCACTTGTGTATGAGGAGTATGGTGAATAATAACGTAACTTCGGAGTACATAGCAGAAAGGTACTTGGAGGAATTCAGAAGCGGTGCCTTTTTTAGGGTGAAGCAGTTACAGGAGAGAGTTTCGAATGAGTTGGGGATTAAAGTGGGCTACACTAAGGCTTGGATAGCTAGGTGCATAGCTAAGCTCATTATTTATGGATCGGCATCCGAGCAGTACGCAAGGGTGTGGGATTACGGTAAGGCTGTTATGCAAAACAGTAAAGGAAGTGATGTTCATATTGTTGTTAATGGGATTGAGCAGCCAGAACCACCCCTCTTTCTTAGGATGTTCATTGGTCTTGCTCCGCTAAAAGATGGGTTTGTAAGAGGTTGTCGGCCTATTATCGGGGTGGATGGATGTCACTTAAAAGGAGCATACCCCGGGCAAATCCTTGTGGCAGTTTCAAAGGATGGAAATAATAACATTTTTCCATTAGCATGGGCCACAGTGGAGATTGAGAACACGGAGACATGGGAGTGGTTCTTGGAATGTGTAAAGAGCATGTTGAGAAGTGATCAAGGGGATGGCTTCACCTTCATGTCTGACAGACAGAAGGTAACTTTCTGTAGTTTTATATTTTTCTGCATTTTGTGGACTTTTTTTGTTTGAACAAAATAGGAAACTAACAAAGTGGTAATGATGTGACAGGGTTTGTTGGAAGCCCTACAAACTGTTGTACCTCTAGCTGAGACAAGGTACTGTGTCAGGCACATTTGGGCCAATTTTAAGCTCAATTTCACCGGAACAACATTCAAGGAATTATTTTGGGATGCGGCTAGGGCAACTACTGAAGTGAGTCAAGTATATGTTGTTGTTGTTCTTGTTTTATTTATGCTAATATGTTGTTGTTGTTGTTGTTATCTGTTGTGTTGTTGCTATTCTTTTTATTAGCGGGAAATGTGTGCTCCTATTCTATTGTTGTTGCTCTTACTGTGTTGTTGCTGCTCTTACTATGTTGTTGCTGATGTTGTGATTACCATCATGTAAGATCTGCTAGCTAGCTGAACTCGTAAGGCTGACAGCTTTCCCTGAAAAAGAAATGATGAAATTTGTTATCAAACTAAAAGCAGGCTGCCTGGGAGAGGCAATATACAGCATCTTATGTACTGAAACTGATTTGTTAACAAACTGATTTTCATAGACATAAAAATATCTCTAAGGCTCTAACTCTAAGCGTGATTGCTGTAGAATTATAAAGTTACTGCATCCAACTAATGCAACTGTTTCTCTGAGTCCATCACAAATAAGTCTGTAGTATCTTTATATTCAGTTAAAACAATAAACAACCATTTTCTCAAACAGATCAGTAAATTAAGCAAAAAATAGAGAACTTAAAACTCAAACACCATTAAATTCAGTTGTATATTTGTATCAACTGAAACATACCTAGTGAAAATTCAGTTGATATTCAAGTACCTAGTGCTTGTTGTATATTCAAGCTGATGTTTTGTGTTTTGTTTGGTATTATCAGTTAGACTTTGAGGTGGCAATGGAATGCATTCATTTCCTATCCGAAGATGCGCATGAGTACCTAGCTAAAATTCCCCCCCGTCATTGGTCTAGACATGCATTCACGCAAAACTGCAAGTCCAACATGCTTTTGAACAACTTGTGTGAGACTTTCAATGCAGTGATCAAAGATGCTAGAGACAAACCTATTCTCACTCAAATGGAGTGGTTAAGACGATACATGATGAAAAGGAACAATGACAAGTGGGAGGCAGCAAAGAAAGTTGAAGGGAAGTTCATGCCTTATGTGCAAACTGTGTTTGATGGACTAGAGAAGTTAGCTAGGTCATGCATAGTGCAACAATCAAGAGATGATAATTATGAAGTTCAGTTAAAGGGTGATCAATGTGTGGTTGACTTAGAACAAAGGACTTGCAGTTGTTATCAGTGGGAACTAACCGGGATACCTTGTGTGCATGCTTTTGCTTGTATGCTAGACAAAAGAGTGGATCCAGAGTTGTATGTTCACCCTTATTACTCTAAGGAGACATACCTGTTAGCATATGAGTCTCCTATTAAGCCTATGCCTGGACCTAAACATTGGGAAAAGGTGAACATGAGACAACCACTCCCACCTGCATTCAAGGTTCAACCCGGAAGACCCAAAGGAAAGAAGAGAAAGCTTGAAAAGGGAGAAGGAAAATCTCAAGTTGCTGATGAGGCTAAGAAACCAAAGAGGAAGAACCAATGCAAGAATTGTGGTGGTTTTGGGCATTATGCCAAGACTTGTAAAATCCCGTCTACAACGGAATCAAGAACGACAATGACAAATGTCGGTAGACCACCACTGCAAACTCCATGGGTCAAAGAACAAAGGAAGAAAAATGAAGAAAGGATTGCAAGGAAGGTTAGTGCAGATTTCTTGTGTGCTTTTTGTGCCTTTTCTTGTTTATGATCATACTCTAATCATATATCTTTCTCATTTCCACAGGCTTCTTCTCAAGGGGCGGGGCCAAACAGCATCGCTAACAAGACTTTCCCCCAAGAAGTAGCTAGGCAAGCATCAACAAGCACAGCACCTCCCCCAAGAAACCGAACTACTTCTAAGCTTTCATTAGTTAGGAGCACTCAATGATTAGAGCTAGGTTTCTCGGGTTTTAGTTGCGTATTAATATGTATTTTATTGGGAAAACTTAAGAGAAAAACTTAGTTATGGTAGTTAATGTATGTGCCTATTTATGGCTAAAGACAAGAAGATTTATTTATGTTAAAGACAAAGCATGTGTGTGGATTATACAGGTTTTTGGTTGTCGTAGTTGTTTTTGTTTTTTTTATTGTTAAAGACTGATTAGTTGCTAATTGCACTGATCTGCTGACTGATCAGAGACTATACTGCTGCTGCTCCACACTGATCTGACATACTATATTGCTGCTAATGACTGTACTGCTGCTGACTAGGCCAGGAGTTGTTGCTGACTGGTCTGGAGTTGCTGACTGGTCTGGAGTTGCTGCTCAAGCTGAATAATCTGCTGCTGAAGCTGACTGGCCTGCTAACTGATCTACTGTTGCTGACTAAACTGCATCCACATGGAACAACTAAACATGCTGAAGTTGACTATCTACTGCTGCTGACTAAATTGCCTAGAGTCTTTTCCCCCTGGGTGTAATTTACCTCTATTTATCAATTGTACTAATCAACATCTTTCAATTTGAAAGTTTTTCATGCTAGTGTTCCCAAACTATACATTGATTCTGTACATTAATAACTGAAATGAAAGCCTTGCATTTTTTTGTTATATCGATTTTCTAATCAATAAGTCACGGTATGCTCTACTCTCACGAGCTCGAAATAAAAAAATAAAAAAGTATAACGCAACTGTGTTTAATCAGAATATCTCATGTTATTTTTGCACAAAACTCTTAGATCTACGATACATTACACACTCTTACATTATTCCTGTGAGTGTTTCATCTCTTCGGTGAGTAGCATATTCGGATTGAGCATACATTTGATGTCTTAATGGTTTCATTCCTTCCTGCATGAATGATGTGCCTAGGCTCCGTGGGTTGAAGCTGTTTGTTCCTGCTTGTTGTGCACCCAATGACAATCTCCTGTTTGAAGGACTTCCACTCAAATTCCTGTTTGTAGGAGATGCATTGCTGAAACTTCCATTTAAATTCCTGTTTGGTATACGTCGAGCGTTGGTGCCTGGTCTGGAGCTCAATGAGAGATTTCTAACTGAAAAATTCAAAGAAGGGCCTATATCTTTCTACTTGTGCCACTATGTAGTCTTTGTTTCTGATAGAATCACGAGTCATGTTTAATAAGAAACTAAGTTTTATTTCATTCAAACACCAAAAGCTTACATTCAAACACCAAAAGCTTACATTTTTCAAGCCATTTCAACAACCTAAATGCTCTGTTTCATTTGAGCATGACTTATCTTACCTTAACCAACTGTATTAGCCTAACTTATTTACTAAAAACATTCCCAAGATCAAGAAAAAACAACAAATTGCAACAATAATAAAATAGGTATTCACTTCCATGTTCATCTTCTTTCCATCAGAACTTAAAGCCCTGTTTTTCACCTTCAAACCATCAATTTCATTCAGCAAACACCTCCTTTGCCCACGCAAATCATCAATATCCCTCTTCATCAGTTTCTTATCCAACAACAGATTGTTGATAACTTGTGTTTGCCAAGTTGTCCCATCCGGTTCATCCACCCATTCAAAAGCTTTGCATCCCCGTTTTTCTGTGATTGGATCGTAGAATTTGCATGACCTGAATTTTCTCCCCGGATTCTCCCTAGTCCAACCAGTTAACATGGCAAATGGAACTCCACAGGCACATTTTTTCTCTTTTGAAGGTGAAAATTTCGATGTAGACATCAGCTCGATTCTACAATTGACATCAAATAAATATTTGTATTAGTTTCTAATAATACGAATCAACATTCCCTAACCTCAATTTTTAAATACATTACACATTCAACAAATCCCCAATTTTTTCTTCATATGAACCCTAACTTTTTTTTGGAAATTTTGGGGTTGCTTTCATTGATTGAATCGATAATTCACAAACCAAAATATAAAATTCGCATACCCAAATCATTCACACACAAATATTGGCTCAATTTCTGTCAAGTTTATCATCAATTTCAACATGAAAATACCTACGAAATTTCAACAATTGATCTAAATTCATACCTTATTGTACCTTGATTCTTCTTCTTTCGCCCAAAAGATTACTCGAAAATAAAAAACTAACGAAATCCCTCAATCAATTTCAAGTTTTTTTATGGAAATTTGTGAATTTCATGAAAAATTCGAAGAGCAGTTGAAGGGGAAGGAAGAAGTTAATGTCAATCTGATGAATAAGAAAGGCACGAGGAAGCTAGCCGTTGGGGGTGGGCCTCACTTAACGCCTATTAACTGTTCTGTTAACAGGTGGTGAAAAAAGAAAAAAAAAAAAATTTAGGTGGTTATTTAAAACTTTGAGATTTGTAGGTGGTAAATCAAAAATTTGGTTTTTTTTTAGGTGGTTATTCACAAAAAATCCGTGATTTTAAATAAATCATGTAAATACTTGCATATTTATTTGGGCCATTCGTCTTAGGACACGAATGGATGAATGCATAGAATATATTTTATGTATTGCATGTATTCAAGGTGACTGGTATGGCCAATCTAGGATAGTTAAATACGGTCTGCGTACCGTTTTATCTTTGAATGTAAAGTTTTAAATTTGGTATGCGTACCATTGAAATTTTGATGTAATTATTTAATTATTTCAAGTATTTCTAGGAAATTAGAACTTTAAGTTAGCTTTTGAATGAAGTTCAAGACGATGTCAAGCTAACAAAGGGAAGATTGGATGCTTCAAGACCAAGTTTTTGGGTCATACTAGTTCACCAAAATATTTATGCTTTTATATATTGGTATATGTATAGATTGGATGCATGAGTGCGTTGTTTGTATGTTTGGTTATGATTTAGTTCACTAAGTAATCAAACCAACATAGAAACAACTATGTCCAAAGTAATATTGAGTTCATAATTGCCTTCCAAATCAAGCACTTACAAAACTCTAAGGACCTAAGATAGTAGGTTTTCGCCAAAGCGAGGTGCTTTTAGTTGACTTAGATGGTAAGGTATCCCAAAGGAACACATCGATTGTGGTTGTGATATTCTAGCAGAAACACACACAAGAGGGGGGGGGGGGGTGAATTGTATTTCGAACTTTAAGAGAGTTTCTTGCGGAACTTAGAAATAATAAAGGAACTGAGTATTAAGAAAGTAAAAAGCAATGATTTAGAAAACTTCTTGACACTAATCAAGAAGAGAATTCCTTTATATTATGGTAATACCTCGATTACAATAACTCTCTGACTCGAGTTCCTCTCAAACTCGAGTTCCTCACAGTAACCTACTCAGATTACAACTCACTTTTCTTCTCTTTCTCTCAGACTTACACTCTAAGTCTTTGCAGGATAACTCTATCCTTTCTAATCTGAAATACAGTTTTGTTTCGAGAACTCTAGATATTAATAAGCTTAAGTAAATATATAAAGACCTTTAGGAACTTGGATTAAACTAGGACACAAACTCGTTTTTAGAAAACTCTTTAAAACGTTTTAGGAAATACAAAGCTCTAGGAATGTTTGTGTATTTTTCTCAGAAAACTTCGTGGCCTTATATAAAGTTTTGTCCTTAGGGTTTTTTTCCCTTCAAAACCTCAACTGCCAATAACTGACACTTTGTTTGTCACTTCCCTAGACTTGAGGAACAAGGGAAGACCACTTCCCACTCAACTCCCTCAACTGCTAGACGTGTTCAAGACCAAGTCAGACTTCTTTGTTTAATAAAAAACATTTTTATTTTATTTTATCAAAATATTTAGGAGAAGTTTTAGGAAGGTAAAACTGTTTTTATTTAAATGAACAAGATTTAGAAATAAATCTGATTTTTTATTAAACGTAAAGATAAATTTTATTTAAATACAGATTCCTTAAAACTGTGTTGCCTGATATTATGATAAAAATAAACGGGTAATCCAAGTTCCTCTAGTTCCTTATATACCACTTAACATATTAATATATTACATATAATCTAAGTGAGATAAACTACTGTAGGCACCTACTTTTGTCCCCGTTCCCGCAAGGGAAAGGTTCAATGATGAAAGCATAAAAACTCCACTTGACAACGCATCTCCTATAAAATAAACGAATCTCGATTCCCCATTTCATTTCACCCGAAACCTGCTATTTATGGAAACCTGCTAAAAATAGTAACTGCCGTAAAAGGTAGCTTCTAAAAGTGGCAAATCATAAAAGATAAAAACCTGTCAGAATTAGGTGTTGCACTCCAACATAAATCCTAAATGAGATAGAAAACTGCGAGAATCCTATTCCTAATAGGATTCGGAAATGAGAGTTATGTATTAATTAAAATCCTAACGAACCTAGAGTTCGTAACGGGCCCAGACGCATTCCGTCATGAAATTAATACGCGCTAAAAGACTCGAATTAATCTCAAACTCTCCGGATTCTAGGAATCCGAATCTGACAAAGAAACGGCCCAAACAGCAATTTCAACGCCCAGCCCTGGGCGCTGAAATTGCCAGGATCCTATTTTCAACGCCCAGAGCTGGGCGCCGAAATCTTTGACGCCCAGAGCTGGGCGCTGAAAGTACCTGGGTACGTGTTTTTTCCTAACTCTTTGCGGATTAGAACTCTGCAATTCTATCTTTCCACGAACTCTTCCCTATAAATAGGCCCCTAGTTTCGACGTGAAACAACACAGAACAACACATAATATATTCTGAGTATTGACTCTAAACCCCTTAGCCTAAGCCTCTCGCTGCGAAACTGTTCACGCGTTCTGTCGCAATCGATCCATAAATCGAACAGAACGTATCCTGTCCCATAATTGAGATTCGTTAAATAAAAAGGAGAAATAGCAAAGTCAAAGTGGTTAGTTTTCTGAGAACCGTGACGCACCTCTCAAGGGTGCGTCGTGACGTGTCCCTTTTCGATGATTTAACTGCTTTCCTCGCCCTTTTTATGAACTGTTAAACTAACATAATATGATTGTTCTATCACGCCTAACAAATATAATATTTTTGGGAAATCAGATTATCACTAGTAGAAAAAACCCTTATTGCAGCGGGCTTTTAGACCCCTGTTGCAGCGTACATCGTATGCTGCAACTGGGGGGCCTGCAACAAGTCTGAACTTGTTGCAGCGTATAATGTTCGCTGCTAAAAGGGGTTTTTTGCAGCGTACATATTTATGTACGCTGCAACAAGTGCCAAAAAATTGGCAAAAATTTGGACTTGTTGCAGCGTACATATATATGTACGCTGCAAAAGACTCAACTTTTTGCAGCGTACATTTATTTGTACGCTGCAACAAGTCTGAAATTTTGCGAAATTTTTTTCCCTTGTTGCAGCGTACAATATATATGTACGCTGCAACAAAGCACTTTTGGCGGGAAAATTCTAATTTTGTTTAGGGATACCTAGAGTGCCTTGCACCAAATATAGAAACCTGTCAAAACAATAATAGAATAACGCAACCTGTATAACAAATATAAAAACAACAACTGGAGTTTTGAATACTATATATCCCAAAACCAAAGTGCACATATTACATTTAAATATATGTTCCAATTTCAACATAAACATACATTTTAATATAAAATTTATTCTATAACAACTAAACCAACTCGATCAAGCGCGCTAAAGCCAATAATAAATACTTGCTGGTAAAAAACTTAGCCCATTGCTCACGAACCACATCAAATTCCTCGCATAAGGCGCAATCCTCGGAGTGTAGACCTTTACAAAAACAGAAATTTAAAATAAACATTAGATTAAATACAAATTAAATATCACATTTTAAAATTCAAGAAACTAATGACAATGTCCTAATAGTCTAAAATGAGTCCTTAGGTTCTTTAGTTCAAAGTTAGGAGCGAAAATGTCATTTTAGCCTAAATATGACCTATAACGACCCAATGAGCCTATAGGTGCATAAATAGATTGGAACGAGTCCTAGATCGTTAAAATTATGCATATTAAACATGTAATAAGTTTTAAATGAGTCCTTAGGTTCTTTATTTCAAAGTTGGGAGCGAAAATGCCTTATTTTAGCCTAGATATGACCTATAACGATCAAACAATCATTAAATGGGTATAAGTAGATTAGAATAAGTCCTAGAAACTCAAAACTAAGCTTATTAATCATATAATAATTTAAAAATGAGTCCTTAGGTTCTTAAGTTCAAAGTTGGGAGCGAAAATGTCATTTTAGCCTAAATATGACCTAAAACGACACAATGAGCCTTAAATGGGCATAAATGGATTGGAATGAGTCCTACAAAGATAAAACTAGAATATAAAACATTTAGTAGGTTTAAAATGAGTCCTTAGGTTCTTTAATTCATAGTTGGGAGAGAAAATGTCATTTTAGCCTAAATATGACCTACAACGACCTAATGAGCCTTAAAGGTGCATAAATAGATTGGAACGAGTCTTATAAAATTAAAATTATGCATATTAAACATGTATTAAGTTTAAAATGAGTGTTTAGGTTCTTATTTTAAAGTTAGGAGCGAAAATGCCTCATTTTAGCCTAAATATGACCTATAACTATCAAACAAGCATTAAATGTGCATAAATAGATTAGAATAAGTCTTAGAAACTTAAAACTAAGCATATTAATCATATAATAAGTTTAAAATGAGTCATTAGGTTCTTAAGTTCAAAGTTGGGAGCGAAAATGTCATTTTAGCCTAAATATGACCTATAACGACACAATGAGCCTTAAATATGCATAAATGGATTGGAATGAGTTCTAGAAAGTCAAAACTAAGCATATAAAACATTTAGTAAGTTTAAAATGAGTCCTTAGGTTCTTTAGTTCATAGTTTGGAGCGAAAATGTCATTTTAGCCTAAATATGTCCTATAACGACCAAACAAGCCTTAAATGTGTATAAGTAGTTAGAATAAGTCTTAGAAACTTAAAACTAAGCATATTAATCATGTAATGAGTTTAAAATAAGTCCTTAGGTTCTTTATTTTAAAGTTGGGATCGAAAATGCCTTATTTTATCCTAAATATGACCTATAACGATAAAACAAGCATTAAATGTGCATAAATAGATTAGAATAAGTCTTAGAAACTTATAACTAAGCATATTTATCATATAATAAGTTTAAAATGAGTTATTAGGTTCTTAAGTTCAAAGTTGGGAGCGAAAATGTCATTTTAGCCTAAATATGACCTATAACGATAAAACAAGCATTAAATGTGCATAAATAGATTAGAATAAGTCTTAGAAACTTAAAACTAAGCATATTTATCATATAATAAGTTTAAAATGAGTCATTAGGTTCTTAAGTTCAAAGTTGGGAGCGAAAATGTCATTTTAGCCTCAATATGACCTATAACGACACTATGAGCCTTAAATGTGCATAAATGGATTGGAATGAGTCCTAGAAAGTTAAAAATAAGCTTATAAAACATTTAGTAAGTTTAAAATGAGTCCTTAGGTTCTTTGGTTCATAGTTGGGAGCGAAAATGTCATTTTAGCCTAAATATGACCTACAACGACCTAATGAGCCTTAAAGGTGCATAAATAGATTGGAACGAGTCTTATAAAGTTAAAATTATGCATATTAAACATGTATTAAGTTTAAAATGAGTGCTTAGGTTCTTTATTTTAAAGTTAGGAGCGAAAATGCCTCATTTTAGCCTAAATATGACCTATAACGATAAAACAAGCATTAAATGTGCATAAATAGATTAGAATAAGTCTTAGAAACTTAAAACTAAGCATATTTATCATATAATAAGTTTAAAATGAGTCATTAGGTTCTTAAGTTCAAAGTTGGGAGCGAAAATGGCACTTTAGCCTAAATATGACCTATAACGACACAATGAGCCTTAAATATGCATAAATGGATTGGAATGAGTTCTAGAAAGTCAAAACTAAGCATATAAAACATTTAGTAAGTTTAAAATGAGTCCTTAGGTTCTTTAGTTCATAGTTTGGAGCGAAAATGTCATTTTAACCTAAATATGTCCTATAACGACCAAACAAGCCTTAAATGTGTATAAGTAGATAGAATAAGTCTTAGAAACTTAAAACTAAGCATATTAATCATGTAATAAGTTTAAAATGAGTCCTTAGGTTCTTTAGTTCAAAGTTAGGAGCGCAAATGCCTCATTTTAGCCTAAATATGACCTATAACGATAAAACAAACATTAAATGTGCATAAATAGATTAGAATAAGTCTTAGAAACTTAAAACTAAGCATATTTATCATATAATAAGTTTAAAATGAGTCATTAGGTTCTTAAGTTCAAAGTTGGGAGCGAAAATGTCATTTTAGCCTAAATATGACCTATAACGACACAATGAGCCTTAAATGTGCATAAATGGATTGGAATGAGTCCTAGAAAGTTAAAAATAAGCATATAAAACATTTAGTAAGTTTAAAATGAGTCCTTAGGTTCTTTGGTTCATAGTTGGGAGCGAAAATGTCATTTTAGCATAAATATGTCCTATAACGACCAAACAAGCCCTAAATGTGTATAAATAGTTAGAATAAGTCTTAGAAACTTAAAACTAAGCATATTAAACATGTAATAAGTTTAAAATAAGTCCTTAGGTTCTTTATTTTAAAGTTGGGATCGAAAATGCCTTATTTTATCCTAAATATGACCTATAACGATAAAACAAGCATTAAATGTGCATAAATAGATTAGAATAAGTCTTAGAAACTTAAAACTAAGCATATTTATCATATAATAAGTTTAAAATGAGTTATTAGGTTCTTAAGTTCAAAGTTGGGAGCGAAAATGTCATTTTAGCCTAAATATGACCTATAACGATAAAACAAGCATTAAATGTGCATAAATAGATTAGAATAAGTCTTTGAAACTTAAAACTAAGCATATTTATCATATAATAAGTTTAAAATGAGTCATTAGGTTCTTAAGTTCAAAGTTGGGAGCGAAAATGTCATTTTAGCCTAAATATGACCTATAACGACACAATGAGCCTTAAATGTCCATAAATGGATTGGAATGAGTCCTAGAAAGTTAAAAATAAGCATATAAAACATTTAGTAAGTTTAAAATGAGTCCTTAGGTTCTTTGGTTCATAGTTGGGAGCGAAAATGTCATTTTAGCCTAAATATGTCCTATAACGACCAAACAAGCCTTAAATGTGTATAAGTAGTTAGAATAAGTCTTAGAAACTTAAAACGTACTAAGCATATTAAACATGTAATAAGTTTAAAATAAGTCCTTAGGTCTTGGAAACTTAAAACTAAGAATATTAATCATGTAAAGGGTTTAAAATGAGTCTTTAGGTTCTTTAGTTCAAGGTTAGGAGCGAAAATGTCTCATTTAGCCTAAATATGACCTATAACGACAAAACAAGTCTCAAATGTGCATAATAGATTCGATTGAGTCTTGAAAAGTTAAAACTAATCATATGAATCATGTAATAAGTTTGAAATTAGTTTTTAAGTTCGTTAGATCAAAGTTGGGAGCGAAAATGTCATTTTAGCCTAAATATGACCTATAACGACACAATGAGCCTTAAATGTGCATAAATGGATTGGAATGAGTCCTAGAAAGTTAAAAATAAGCATATAAAACATTTAGTAAGTTTAAAATGAGTCCTTAGGTTCTTTGGTTCATAGTTGGGAGCTAAAATGTCATTTTAGCCTAAATATGTCCTATAACGACCAAACAAGCCTTAAATGTGTATAAATAGTTAGAATAAGTCTTAGAAACTTAAAACTAAGCATATTAAACATGTAATAAGTTTAAAATAAGTCCTTAGGTTCTTTATTTTAAAGTTGGGATCGAAAATGCCTTTTTTTATCCTAAATATGACCTATAACGATAAAACAAGCATTAAATGTGCATAAATAGATTAGAATAAGTCTTAGAAACTTAAAACTAAGCATATTTATCATATAAGAAGTTTAAAATGAGTTATTAGGTTCTTAAGTTCAAAGTTGGGAGCGAAAATGTCATTTTAGCCTAAATATGACCTATAACGATAAAACAAGCATTAAATGTGCATAAATAGATTAGAATAAGTCTTTGAAACTTAAAACTAAGCATATTTATCATATAATAAGTTTAAAATGAGTCATTAGGTTCTTAAGTTCATAGTTGGGAGCGAAAATGTCATTTTAGCCTAAATATGACCTATAACGACACAATGAGCCTTAAATGTGCATAAATGGATTGGAATGAGTCCTAGAAAGTTAAAAATAAGCATATAAAACATTTAGTAAGTTTAAAATGAGTCCTTAGGTTCTTTGGTTCATAGTTGGGAGCGAAAATGTCATTTTAGCCTAAATATGTCCTATAACGACCAAACAAGCCTTAAATGTGTATTAAACATGTAATAAGTTTAAAATAAGTCCTTAGGTCTTGGAAACTTAAAACTAAGAATATTAATCATGTAAAGGGTTTAAAATGAGTCTTTAGGTTCTTTAGTTCAAGGTTAGGAGCGAAAATGTCTCATTTTAGCCTAAATATGACCTATAATGACAAAACAAGTCTCAAATGTGCATAATAGATTGGATTGAGTCTTGAAAAGTTAAAACTAATCATATGAATCATGTAATAAGTTTGAAATTAGTTTTTAAGTTCGTTAGATCAAAGTTGGGAGCGAAAATGTCATTTTAGCCTAAATATGACCTATAACAGCCAAACAAGTCTCAAATGTGCATAAATAGATTGGATTTAGTCTTGGAAACTTAAAACTAATCATATTAATCATGTAATAAGTTGGAAATGAGTCTTTAGGTTCGCTAGTTCAAAGTTGGGAACAAAAATGTAATTTTAGCCTAAATATGACCTATAACGGCCAAACAAGTCCCAAATGTGCATAAATAGATTGGATTGAGTCTTGGAAAGTTGAAATTATCATATGAATCATGTAGTAAGTTTTAAATGAGTTCTTAGGTTCGTAGTTCAAAGTTGGGAGCGTAAATGTCATTTTAGCCTAATTTCTCCCCCATTTTCTTCGTTGCGACATTCTAGCAAAAACTGATACAATAACCTAAAGGCCCCATAACTTATAAGTTACTCCATTCCATTACATTCTAATCTAATCTAACTCTTTATTCTGCCCTTCTAATTATTCTATGCAAACCATAAATGATGTAATTTATATCGCATACCTGGAGAGTAACACTATATGCAAGGCACAAACAGATGACTAAAAGGAAAACAGACCAAATTTCAGATAACATAAAATAAGCCGTGTATGGGAGAGATAAAAGGAGAGAGAGAAGCATACACATATTATCCTTCTGATCCTGACCACTCACTTAAGCTCTTAGTAAACTGCTTCATTCCACGATTTGAGCATTTATCTCCAATTGCCTTTTCAACAAAGCTAGTTACTATATTACTCTGGTCTTTGCCATCTACTATCTCCTCTATTCTGACAGACCCATCTTCGGATTCACAACCGTCGTTGGCCATGAAATTCTCCTATTACCAAATGAATAGGCAGAAGACATAAAGAATGGTCAAAACTATAACAACTAATAACAAAATAAGAGAGTAGCTACTAGCCTGTAATAAAGCAAACCAAAGAGACAATTGCACATTGTGTGTGTGCCGGGGGGACGGAAAAAATAAGTCTGACCCTAGAAATTCTACCAGTAGCGGACTCAAACTGGATGTTGCCTTTGCTACTGTTTAACACGTAAATTTCATGCTAATATGTTACACGCCATAATCGAATATAAATTCATACAAGCGTGAGATTCACTCAAATTTTAGTATTGGAGATCTTTAAGAAAAACCAAGACTTGTGAATCATTTCAAGTTCTTTTGGATGCCAACCTAAAAATGACCCTAAATACAATTAGCCTAGTTAACTCCAGATAGCTTGCAAGATTAGTATCAAAGAAATGTCTGATTGGTGCATCGATCAGGAACTTTGTCAATAAAAACTCTACTGACAACATGAATAATGGATTTAACAAACTCACCCCAACTCAGGAGATTGATACTGAAATTCACCGGGCTAGTTATTTGAGTCACTTGAGTATCCAAATGAAACCTTGAACTAGGCTTTGCAGGACCTAAACCAATCATGTTCAGGAACCGATTACCTCTGCTTTCCTATGCCCTTGCATTTGCTGCGAGTCTCTACTGAGATCGTTCCCTCTTTCGATTAAAAAATAAAATGGAGCCAAAACCCTAAAATTTGGGGGAAAATAGTTAATTCTATTTTACAAAAATTGAATAAGCCGAATCTTAAATTGAATAGAGATATATACCTCCGTAGTGCATAAATTCACTTAAATTCGAAGAAAAACGGGCGGTGGTGGTGGTGGTGAGAAACGCGATTGGTGAGAAACGGTGGTAGTTGAACCCAATTGGATCTCCATCGGAAGGTGGTGGGACGATGGTGAACGCGGCAGAATTCCGAGATTACAAATCCCTCTTACCCTTGGTGGCCGGCTTTCGTGAAAGAAAGGTACAGGTTCAGAGAATTGAAGATGGGAGGACTGAGAGGGTAGGCTGGTAGCTCACTAGCTGCTCGTGGTTTTTCTTGGAAGAGGAGAGGGTTACGAATAAAGGTGGCGACTGGCGAGGAGGCCAGAACCACCGACGAGGAAGCTATGGCAACGCAGGAAGGGTTTTTTTAGGGGACTACGCAGGAAAAGGTAAGGTAAGCGCGAGAAATGAAATTTTAATATTGCAGCGAATTTTTTTTTGACCCGGGCTATTGCAGGGGGCTTTTAAATGTACGCTGCGACAAAAATAGGTTATTGCAGGGGGCTTTTAAATTGTACGCTGCAACAAACTTTTTTGCAGGGAACAATTAAATTGTACGCTGCAACAACCCTTTAAAAGGTTTGACCCGCGTTGACCGACTGGTTATTGAAGCGTATTAATACATGTACGCTGCAACAAGGGGGATGCAACAGGGGTTTTTTCTACTAGTGTATCATGCTAGGTCCCTTAATGTTATTTAAATCAGATAATCACGATCGAATTAGTATTATATGTTGCATATTGCTAAAATCAACTCAGATTAGTTTAATAGTTTTATGCTGAGCTAGTAAGGATATCCTGCCTCTGGAGTTATCGACGAGCGAATTACTCCTCTCGGTAGTTACAGTCCCCCGAACCCTCAATCTCTACCTTGCCGGTGTATATTGAGAGATCCCCACACCAGGGATCACAAGGGAACCTACGGCCGTCGTGGTCAAACATAATTGCACTCCCTTTATGTCACGATAACCGGGTTTTGTCAGTTTTTCTCATTGTTGTTAAAAACTGAATGGAGACTCCTATATTACTAGTCAATTGGGTGTATACTCACAGGAAATCCAATTACACTTGATTGAATAAAAAGAATCGTCACACCCACGAGGGACAAGGTCACGCATTAGCCTCGCGCTTTTTCGACCCCCTCACAGTGGCGACTCTGCTGAGGATAGTGAAGGAAATACTCGTGCTTGTAGGTAATCAAAATAGCCGAAGGGTGAAACGATCCTACCCCGCGTTTATTTCCCCATCAAGTTGGGACGACCTGAAAATCAGCATATTAATGTGAATGGGCAGAACATCATAACGAATCTCGGCTCCCTCAGGAGTTGGGACTAAGGATACCTTTTTTCGCCAATAGGGGGGTGCATACGCCGCGCATGTTTCCCACTCGGTACTTGTGCAGGTAGTACACCTATCCCGAACCCAATCGCTCGCTCATTAGGTCCCTCTCGCCTGCATGCCCCCTTGGCTTGCACTTGCGGGTTGGCCTCTTGGGCGAAATTCGTCTGTTGAAGACACTACCTCGACCGGGGCATGTGTTGGATCTACGATAGAAGCGGTACCAAGCCAGGCGCAAATAAACTACCCATAGAAGCCTATCATAAACTACGTGGCATATTTAATTTTCAAATCCATGTTTGTAATGTAGTTATGTGTAGCGAAATATGTGATTGTGTGTGACAAACTATCCTAGAAAACCAACGACCTTAAAAATTGCCCAAACATTCATGAACGAATTCGCCAAGGAGTTATACCGAAATACGTGTTCCGCAAACCCGAATGATCGCCACAAAAACAAGCGACGCTCGGGATGGCCTGTAACGAATCCCACAAACGCTGCACAACGCGTAAGGACGTTATTAGGCAAGCACGCAAAATCGAAGTCGCATAAACAAAAAATATACGCAAACAGAATTCGAGCACCAGTCAGGGACGCATTTTCAGCGCCCCTGGCTGGGCGCCAATATTTCTCACGCCCACTGCTGGGCGCTGAAGTTGCTGCCTGGCCTTTTGGTCAGGCACAGCAGCCTTGGTGCCCACGCATGAAGAAAATACGTAGCAAAAAAAAAACTTTTCGTGAAAAAAAAAAAAATTGCTACGAGGGCGTATGAAAAGTACTCGATTCTAAAGGCGACTAAAAAAATAAAAAAATAAACAACTCTTTGTGTCGTTGTTAGGCCTCCTACGACGACAATGCTCGGCACCAAAACCGAGCATGCTAATTAAACGACCTTGAATGTCACATGGGCAAAATATTCAAAAAATAATGTTCGAATAAAGTTTTCAAGAAAAAATAAATGTTCAAATAAATCCGAGTCTAGACTAGGCTATGCCAAAGTACAATCTAAATCCTAAATCTTAGTTGTCTTATCCATAGAATCAGTCCTAATGCTTGGTGTCGTCCTACAAGTCAAAAGGTTAAACCATATTGAGTCTCCTTTTCTAACATTTAAATCAATAAAGCACCCACATGTAATTGTCATCCCTTGCTAAGAATCCACGGCCTCAATACTCTCTCTCACCAATAAAAAGAATACATTATAGTATTTGCAAAATGGAAACAGTCACATTCTGGAAATCATTCCCCCATAGTCGCACAACTCCCAAAGTGAACCTAAGGTATCAATACCATTCGCAAAAATTAATGGCCTCAAGGCTTATGATCACATTGGGTCACGACTATCATAGTCCTCTCGAGTCACTCACTCCTTGAAGTATTCCTAAGTACGGACTAAAAGATTTTCCATGAATACAACATGACCAACCATGAAAATACCCAAATCGGCATACCATAAGGCTACCATTGGGGTAAAGCAATACACACTAAGAGAGAAGCCGCACTAATGATTCTAGTCTTGCAAAAATAAAAATTCGATCTCCCCAATTAACTACCTTGCCAACATTAAGCAAAATGGCGCATGACAAATGAACACCCAAGGGTTAAAATCTAAAGTGTCAACCAACGAAAGTTATGGTCCAATTAGCCTAAGTCTGAGAGTCGCTTGGTCAAGTATTATAGGCTTACGCCATGTCATTATTTTGAGTCTAGGCCACCTCCTTGTATTCATACACGGGTTATAATCAGAAAAATTAATGGAAGTTTGAGTCTAAATCACAACTTCCAGTTTAATCCCGGAAGCTGGAATCTGAAAAGAAGCAAACAAAATTATTTTCGATGTAATTCTTTCGTTAAAATTTAATAAGGTAAAAATAACATTTTTGAATCTACGCTATTTGCACATTTTAAGAAACGACTAAATACGCTTGCAAAGTAAGATAATTTAAAGGTTCACCCTAGGCCAACTAAAATTAAAGGTCCACCCTAGGCCTACTAAAATTAAAGGTCCACTATAGGCCTACCAAACGAGGCTCACTCAGTCTCGCCTCGTGACTCAAAGACCATATCCATCTACCTTTTAGCCCAAATAAAAAAAAAAATTGAAAGATTTATGTTGGGGAGAAATCCCATGCAAAAAGGAAAAAATAGAAAGAGAAAAGGGAGAGCGAAAAGAGCAAGCCACGAAATGCTTAAAAAAGAGAAAGAGAAAAGGGAGAGCGAAAAAGAGCCATGAAATACTTAGCCCGTACCTCCCAAAGTGCGAAACCTACCCTAGTAAACAAAGGAAAAGAATTGAGTCAACCAATCCAAATCATAAAATTCTACGATGTCTATCCTTTCCAATCCTTATGCTCTTAGACGCATTCGCTCTGGGGTCCCTGTTCAGCTCATCTAACCCATCCATGTTCTCATTGCTATAACCCAAGAAACCATTACCTCGACTCTTGTTCTTGAACTTGTTGTCAACCGCAAACCACGCACGGCCATTGACACGTGCGTCATACCCATTATTTCCAAAGCCCAAAACCTGTTCTTACACCACCATTAGCATAATGACCATATAACTTGTGTGGATACATCCTGTTGATATACCCTTAAGCCGTCCCCATACTACTCATTGACCTTGGTTGATTTAAACTCATGACACTAGCTCGAGACTGCAAATTGTGAGTCCTAGCGGATGTAATCCACATGCTTGACCAATACCTGTACAAATTATCCTATCACATTCAACCCATCTTTCAAACCGTCTTGAGTCACGAATAAAAAAATAAAGACAAATGAAAAGTACAAAAAAGTAATAAATAAAAAATGGAACTTTGCAAAGCGCCTCTAAAGTTAGTCTAAAAGGAAAAGAAGCATTTAGCGCACCAAAAAAAGATCCGCCCAGAAATTATTTTTAGCGCCCACCGCTAGGCGTCGAAATCTTTAGCGCCCCAGCCTGGGCGCTGAATCTCTCTGCTCGCCAAATTTTGTCCAGAAGTGCTCGTCATTTTATCCGCACATACACGAAAAAATAACGAACACTTTGGGGGTACAACATGTATTCAGATATACGTACAACCAAAAAATACATGAACTCAAAAAAAACAAAAAATATAAAACAAATTTTTGGCAGCAGATCTAAATAGTAATAAACTTCACTTGTTCTACCATTTCAAATAATATGTTATGTTTCCACCTCAGAACGTACTTGTTTAAAATCGGCATCCTAAGGAACCATTTTCTAGGCTAAGAACTACGCAAGACCTGATTCCAAATTAAATCTATTTAAGGCGGATACGTAGGCAATCCATGATTCGGTCCAACCAATTTGCAAAAATATTAAAGCCTATAAAATAACAAGAATAAGAAATGGAGTCCCTTATTGAAATTTAATTACTTGCAACCCAAGTCGAAAGAAAAATTTAAATCAAAGGAAGAATCCAAGTCACCAAGATGCCAAAATTAATGAGCACACATCGAAAAATAATAAAGGCACGTACCTTGCCAGAAGGAGCACTCACACTCCTAGGCACTTAGCCAAGACTCAAAAAGATCGCTTTGCCTCAATTGAATGGGGGCTAGCGCAAGCGTCCATGACCTCCAAAGTACTCGACTTGACCCTCCCTAAAGCAAACTAACTCACTTAAAGACTTACTTTCTAGTCGTTCGCTTAAAGACCTTCTTTCACCACTAGACATAGTCATGATCGCCAACAAGTAGTAAAGACAGTAAGCTTGCAATAAAGAGAATTGTTCTACGGCATTTCCCCATCGTTCCTTCGAACTCAGGGCACCCGTTCATGGTAATTCAAATGCTTGCGAATCCCCTTTGAAAAAAATAAACAGACATTGCTAATAGGACTTGGCACTTAACCAAGGCTCACCCTACTCAGACATATGACATGGGCATCTAAAATCGAAATCTAAAAGCATCATTAATGGGAAGACATAATGGCAATTGGGGGCTAAAAATTGAAATGAAAGAGCTAGGGAAAGAACTAAATATACCTTGACCTTTTGTACAGACATACACCAAGTAAATCTAAGTCGATTTGACAACGGTTTATATTCCCGCAATTCTGGAAAAGATGGCCCTAAAAGCCTAAAGCATATGCCAAACGGGCACAAGTATATCTTGACGCCTGCACCTTGGCTTCAAGCAAATCCTTAGACAGCATTCCAAAACTCGTAACAGTATTTTGATTCACTCATGTAATCTTGTACGAACCCTTCTATAAGTCAAACTTACTTAGGACACCTCGAATTGTACACAGTAGGACTCGGATTTTAAATAATTTTCAAATAATTTTCAAAGACTTTTTCGAACATAATAAAGTGTCGTTGGTTTAAGCTAAGTATGCGTTTATCTCAATTTTGCAAGCGAGTCAAAAGATTTCCAAATATGATTATGGGTAAAGAAAGGCACCTAGCTTTTGGCCAAGGCATACTACAACATGTGACTACCTTGACCATGGCAATGTCGCACAATACGACATTTACAAGAGAAGTAGCAAAATCACTACTCGAACGTACCTCGCACTAAAACGGATCTGGTTCAAACTATTCGTTATCCATGTCACCATGAATGCATAAAAACGTATGCCAAGCATTATAGCACCAAGCCAATCCCGTAGCTACAGTTGGGGGCTTGAGAAAAACATTCTAAAAATACTCGAAGTGACGATTTTATCGCAAATTCTCGACGCTAATGTTATACATACGTCATAGGGGCACAATCCTAAGGTTTGATCATGTAAAACAAACCTTAGAATGGCTACAACCCCTCCCAAATTCTAAGCACTACTTAGAATATATAAAGTCACCCCACTATCAAGGGTAACAGAAAATCGCGAGTCACCAAAACTCCGACCAAACCACTGCACATAACGCTCGCCCTATAAAGCGACTGTTACACAGTCTACGTCGTTCCAAAGCAAAAGCGAAAGGAAAAAAATCAAGGATAAGAACTGTCAAAATATACCCAGAAATCATTTTCAACGCCTAGAGCTGGGTGCCGATATCTTTAACGCCCCAGCCTGGGCGCTGAATCTTTCTGCTAGCCAAGTTTTATCCGGATATAAAAATAAGGAAGAAACACCTATGAATCCTCGCATCGAACGAAGTAATAAGCCGCGCAAACCCACGCAGAAGGTGCTACACTTATTCGAGCACCTGAACAAGGCATGATGAAATACTCCAATGCAAATGATATCCCAACACCTGGAAGAATGTTCTAAGACACGCCGTTAGGCCACACAAGCCTACTTCGCACCATAAGTTCAACCATCCCACGGTACAAGTCTAAAAGAAGAGTAAGGCATGTTGCACTAATGCAAGCACGACCAAGAGTAAGAGGCAAAGACTACTTATCGCCCAAATGCAAGCCACACGACTTCTACATTAAGGATTAAAGATAGCAAAACATTACCTACCACGGAAGGGATAGCTCGCACCTACACGAGCGAAACCCCAAGGCATCTTTCTCGAAAGAACCTACAAAAATCGTACGCCAAAAGGAAGCATCCCAACATGCATACTTGGGAGCTCCAAGCTACAAAACAATCATAGCAAAATAAAAAAAAATCTCGAAGCAAATGTTTGAACAATCGAAAGGGCACGATGTTTGAGCCCACTTCATGAATGGGCCTAAACCCTATCAAGCTTCTAAGCAAACTATTCAAAATCAGTCGTTGCTCAAAAAAAAAAAAATGAAACAATTCAAGCAATTTGATTAATGGACCGCACACAACGGCCATTCTATGAACGCTCGTTCGCACATACATATCATCATTCATGAACACGTTCAAAAAAATATAAGAGCGATCAAAGTCTTACACCTCAAGGAATGTTCCTCGAGCCATATAGACTCGCCCAACTGTTGCAATAACTGTACGCCTTAAGAGCAACAGTTCCTTAAAATAATCGCCCCAAAGCGACAAGCACCGTAGTCCACCAATCGGCTACGGCTTCTTAAAGAAAATCATCACGTTCTAAAAACAAAGAAAAAACAAAAGAAAAGAGAATACATAGAACTTCCAAGTGAAATAAACGAATGAACAAGAGGCCGACTGTGTCATCAAAAGACCAGCCCAAACAACACTTTCAACGCCCCACCTGGGCGTAAATTATATCAACGCCCAGGCCTGGGCGCCGAAAATGAATCCAGGCTCAAAAGGCCCTAACTTCTATTGGGCCCTGCCATATTTCGGCTTGAAAATTGCCGATTTCTTCACTAAAGTCGCACTCCACGGCTTCACTAAAATAGCACACTACTATAGGAGGTCGTTCGCACATACGAGCGTGACCCCAAACATGATTACAAGACGCGAAAAACAACCGACGAGCCCCAACGCTTGGGGGCTCGCAAAAAGTGGACTCCAACAAGGAGCGCGCAATCAAAATCACATCCCCAGACTGCGCCACGCACCATATCATGTTTGGATATCTCAAAAAATATATTGTTAAACAAAAATATACACAGTGTGGACCCACTTATAGGACACATCTAATCAGGAAATATTACGACCCACCACCAGGTTGTAATCACCAATAGCTCTTCTACATAGGCAAAATAAGAAATTCAAAATGGGCTCGCCCACCCTCGGCGGGCGGGGTCTGCGTCACTAGCCGCGCAGGTCCTCAGTTTTCGAAAAATAAAGTCTTCAAATTTAAAATAGGCTCGCCATCTTCAGCCGGCGGGGTCTACGGCGCAAACCACGTAGGTCCTTATTTTCAAAAAATAAAAAAACAAAATAAAATTTCAAAACAGATTCGTCCACTTCTATCGGACGGGGCGTGCACCCTCAGCGGACAGGTTCGCCATCTTCAGCCGGCGGGGTCTACGTCACAAACCGCGTAGGTCCTTATTTTCAAACACATCAAAACAGATTCCTCCACTTCTATCGGACGGGGGGTCCACCCTCAGCGGCAGGCTCGCCCACCTTCAGCGGGCGGGGTCTGCGTCACTAACAGCGCAGGTCGTTAGTCGTAGCAGCGATAACTTTTATCGGTTTTCCCTTTTTCCGAAAATTAAAGGATCGGTTTTCCATTTTTCCGAAAATTAAAGGATCGGTTTTCCCTTTTTCCGAAAATTAAAGGATCGGTTTTCCCTTTTTCCGAAAATTAAAGGATCGGTTTTCCCTTTTTCCAAAAATTAAAGGATCGGTTTTCCCTTTTTCCAAAAATTAAAGGATTGGTTTTCCCTGTTTCCAAAAATTAAAGGATTGGTTTTCCCTTTTTCCAAAAATTAAAGGATTGGTTTTCCGTTTTTTCGAAAAAGAACGATGTGCTGGATTTTCCTTCGTTTTACGTCCTATAAAAACAAGGGGGTTTTCTCGTTTAGCTAGCCCTGAAAATGAGAATCTTTAAAAATGTTTTACCTCGTGATTGGGCTTGGCCGGGCCCAATTACACTTTATAGCGTTGATTTCGAAAAACTCTGTAGCTACTCCCAATGACAAAGTGAGGGAGTTTCTACGCATCTTTAGATCCTTCCAATGACAAAGTGAGGAAGTTTCTATACTATCAGTTGAAAAATCCCAATGACACGTGAGGGATATTTCGACACTTCAAGTGATGACCCTTAAGTCAAATGTTATCACTCGGGGGCTCGTGAGACCCTCGCAAAACAGGTCACATACACCATGGCTTGTGTGACGCACTCCGTCTAATACTTTGACCATCGTCTTACTCCAAGACTCAGTCAAAGTGGAAGCTAACTGTGGGCACCTACTTTTGTCCCCGTTCCCGCAAGGGAAAGGTTCGATGATGAAAGCATAAAAACTCCACTTGACAACGCATCTCCTATAAAATAAACGAATCTCGATTCCCCATTTCATTTCACCGGAAACCTGCTATTTATGGAAACCTGCTAAAAATAGTAACTGCCGTAAAAGGTAGCTTCTAAAAGTGGCAAATCATAAAAGATAGAAGCCTGTCAGAATTAGGTGTTGCACTCCAACATAAATCCTAAATGAGATAGAAAACTGCGAGAATCCTATTCCTAATAGGATTCGAAAATGAGAGTTACGTATTAATTAAAATCCTAACGAACCTAGAGTTCGTAACGGGCCCAGACGCATTCCGTCATGAAATTGATACGCGCTAAAAGACTCGAATTAATCTCAAACTCTCCGGATTCTAGGAATCCGAATCTGACAAAGAAACGGCCCAAACAGCAATTTCAACGCCCAGCCTTGGGCGCTGAAATTGCCCGGATCATATTTTCAACGCCCAGAGCTGGGCGCCGAAATCTTTGACGCCCAGAGCTGGGCGATGAAAGTACCTGGGTACGTGTTTTTTCCTAACTCTTTGCGGATTAGAACTCTGCAATTCTATCTTTCCACGAACTCTTCCCTATAAATAGGCCCCTAGTTTCGACGTGAAACAACACACAACAACACATAATATATTCTGAGTATTGACTCTAAACCCCTTAGCCTAAGCCTCTCGCTGCGAAACTGTTCACGCGTTCTGTCGCAATGGATCCATAAATCGAACACAACGTATCCTGTCCCATAATTGAGATTCGTTAAATAAAAAGGAGAAATAGCAAAGTCAAAGTGGTTAGTTTTCTGAGAACCGTGACGCACCTCTCAAGGGTGCGTCGTGACGTGTCCCTTTTCGATGATTTAACTACTTTCCTCGCCCTTTTTATGAACTGTTAAACTAACCTAATATGATTGTTCTATCACGCCTAACAAATATAATATTTTTGGGAAATCAGATTATCATGCTAGGTCCCTTAATGTTATTTAAATCAGATAATCACGATCGAATTAGTATTATATGTTGCATATTGCTAAAAATCAACTCAGATTAGTTTAATAGTTAACGCATGTCCCTTCAATTATTTATGCTAAGCTAGTAAGGATATCCTGCCTCTGGAGTTATCGACGAGCGAATTACGCCTCTCGGTAGTTACAGTCCCCTAAACCCTCAATCTCTACCTTGCGGGTGTATATTGAGAGATCCCCACACCAGGGATCACAAGGGAACCTATGGCCGTCGTGGTCAAACATAATTGCACTCCCTTTATGTCACGATAACCGGGTTTTGTCAGTTTTTCTCATTGTTGTTAAAAACTGAATGGCGACTCCTATATTACTAGTCAATTGGGTGTATACTCACAGGAAATCCAATTACACTTGATTGAATAAAAAGAATCGTCACACCCACGAGGGACAAGGTCACGCATTAGCCTCGCGTTTTTTCGACCCCCTCACAACTACCTAGACATATATGTCTTCCCTTTGATGAGGCATTCAACTCTGAAGCTTCACTTGTTCCAGCTCAGGAACATTGATGAGTTCCTCTTATGTTCACAGAGGAACTCGTAGCCATGAGTCTGCAGCTTTTCTTGTGACTATGAAGAACACTAGATTTGTAATATGTGTTGCTCCTTTTGTGACTTTGAAACTCCAGCTTGTACTGCTTCCAGCTCAGGAACTCCAGTAGCTGTTCCAAGTGCATATCAGGAACTTCAACATCTGTTTCAAGTTCCTACCCTATTAGGAACTCAGGCACTTAACTGTCTAAAGTCATTAGCAACCAAAATCAGGAAGTTTGCAATATGTGTGTGTGTCATCAACCAAAACCTAGGAACAACAATATTCCCCTTTTTTGGTGATGACAACACTTGCAAACTTTTTACAATGAGAGTAAACATAACCAGGAACTGATGCAGACTTCAATTGAGAAAAAAAAAAATTTAGAAGAAAAAAAATTACAGAGAGGACACAAGAAGGTGAATCAGGAACTGGATTGATTTTACCTTGGAAGTTTGCGCCTTGACTTCCCCCTGTTGACATTAACAAAAAGCATAGCACGAAATATAGCCATTCCAAACACAGTGCCCCACAATCAACGTTTGGCAAGTTAAGCTAGCCTCAAAGTATTAGACTAACTCACACAATAAATTAGAGAGCAAGCAGTAATGATCAAGACCAGAACACACAAAGATACTAATCAAGCAAGTCAAGATAAGATGGAACAAATACCCAAGTTTAAAAATTATACAGACCAAAAGAAAAAAAATTATTCCATGGCAAAAGAAATTTAAACATAGGAGAGGTTGATTAGGCTTGGGATGGGGAACCAGAACCAGCTGTTTCTTCGACCACTGTCTCCTCGAAGGATTCTAGATTGTTGATTTTGGTGAGAATGGTGGCACGAGTGGCATTGGCTTGATCTGAGTAGTGTTGGAGATTGGTTTGAAGGGTCTTGACACTGTCAACCAAGGCACCAATGTGAGCTTGCATTGTACTGATCCTGTGGTCTGTTCCTTCCTATAGTTCCACCAAACGAGTAACTGTTGCCTTGAGCCCCAATATCTGGTCATCTTTTGTGTTCCAGGCACCCCCATGATCTTGAACATGTTCCTGTGTAGATGGAACACGACGAGATTTGGATTTCTTGGAGGATTTAGGTGTCCTGGTCCTTGGCACAACAGCTTCAGGCAGTTCCTCCTGTTTGATGGGAACAACATCTTCTTCTATGGGCATCTCCTTGACCTCCCCTTCCTCATTTATTTCCATAAAGATTGGGCCTCTCTTTTTGTTTTCTTGCATAGCCACCCTCATGCTTTTCCTTTTCCCTTGGGATCCTACACTCTTTCTTTTCCCTTTAGGAACTCGAGACAAAGTCACCTCCAAGTGATCGAGTTCCTCCTCCTGTTCTTCTTTAACTTCAATGCCCTCTTGATCTTCTTCATCCTTTTTCTCTTCTTTGCCATCCCTAATGACTTTGCCCTGAACCACCTTAAGGTTTAACAGATTGAGCATTTCAAGTTGTAGGATTTGGGTTGATTTTAGAGGGATGACATAGTAGGGACTAAGGTCAACAGAGAAGCTTTTGAAGATTTCAGTGAGAAGGGAAGAGTATGGGATTTTGTATTTGGGGATACAGGTGGATAGATGTTTGATCATGATTGCTGGAAAGTTTATGGGAATTTTTCTTTCGAGGCAATACATGAGGCATGCATCAAACAGAGTGGCTATGTTTCTTTTCTGAGTTCGAGGAACTACACCTCTCCACACAATATTGAATAATAATTTTTGAAGGGGAGAGAAACAGTTGTGTTTTGTGGAGGTGAAAACTTTGGAATCTCCTCCGATAGAACCAACAATATCATTCTCATCTACATTGTCAATTGTCACCGTGACTTGACCTTTCAACCACATATCAAAACCCCTATTGGGTGTACCAAACAGCTGTTCCAGATAAGAGGCATCAAATTCAATGCGAGTTCCATTCACTTTACTTGAACATACATTATCAACACAAGTAAAGTTTTTGCAAAATTCTTTCATCGCTTCAGGAATTAAAGGCGATTTGGCATAGGTACTCAACAGGCTTACCCATTTTTGGTGTTCGAGGATCTCCATCAACTCATTGAACTTCGTAGCTTCACACAATGTAGAGTTGATTGCAAACCCTTCGACCAGATTGTTCTCCTTTGCAGAGAGTTTCTTAGAGCTCTTCCCTTCCCCCTGAGTTTGAGCACTCTCCTGTAGTTCCTCAGTTTCCTCAAGTTGTTCACCAGAACTTTCTACCCGACGCTTTTTGGATTTTCTTGTGGAGGATCTAGGGTTTGAAATTAGGGATTTCATTTCAATGTCAGTGTCGATTGGTTCCCCCTGAGTAATTGCGAGTATGGGGTTGTGAGATCGAAGGGGAATTGGTGATTGCATGGGTGAGGTATCCATGGGAACTGGAGAAGATGGATTTATTTTTCGTTTGAGAGAAGTGAGATCGGTGTTGTTGCTGGTGAGAACCATGGTGAAGAGTTTTAATAGGTGGGAGGAGAGGTGGTGTCAGTGGAGAAAGCGTGTGAGAGTGGAAGAAAGGGGTTGTATGGAATGAATGTGGGAAGTGAAGAGTTTCTCCTATTTATTGTCAATGGAACCGTTCTAATTATTCTTGGAATGTGGGTATTTGATTTTGAATTTTAAAAGTTTGTTTAAAAAAAATTTAAAAGAAAATTATAAAACAGAAAATAAAATAAAACATGTTTGACGTGTTTTTGACTTGCCTAATTGTTGCATCTTAGAATTAACTAGTTTGAAAGGAACTGCTTACCTAGCACCTTTGTAGTGTGAGTCTGTTTGCCACGATGGTAAGCTTCAACTATGTTTGCACACAAGATTTTGTGTTTGTAATAGTCTATATGTACCATAGTTTTTGTCTTTGTGTTGGAGGAACTTCAATTTGCAATTACCTTAGCTTGATCATTCTGAGTTCCATCCTCATTGTCTCATGTTTCTCCCTGTTTAAAGGCGTAGTCAAAATGTCAGCAATTTGGTGATCAGTTTGACAAAAATCTAACTTAATTAATCCTTTCTCAACATTATCTTTCAGAAAGTGGTGCCTAATGTGGATGTGTTTGACCCGAGAATGGTGAACCGGATCTTTTGAAATACAAATAGCACTTGTGTTATCACAATAGATAGGAACACAATCATAGATAATACCAAAGTCTCTTAACTGTTATTTTATCCATAGTATTTGTGAGCAACAAGCTGCAGCAGCTACGTACTCAGCTTCAGTTGTGGATAGAGCAACAGTGTTCTGTTTCTTGGAACCCCAAGAAACCATGCATGGACCTAGGAACTGTACCATGCCTGAAGTGCTTTTTCTATTCACTAAGTTACCTGCATAATCAACATCAACATATCCTTTTAATTCAAATGATCCACTTCTTGGGTAGAATAGGCATAGATCATCAATTCCTTTGAGATATCTTAGTATCCTTTTTACAGCAGTTAGGTGGGACTCCTTTGGATTTGATTGAAACTTTGCACATAGTCCTACACTAAAAGAAATGTCAGGTCTACTAGTTGTTAAGTATAATAGTGATCCAATCATACCTCTATATTTTGTTTGATTTACACTTTTTCCATTTGGATCAGTGTCTAATCTGGTAGCTGTTCCCATGGGGGTATGATTCACTTTGGCTGATTCTAGCTCGTATTTCTGTAGGAATTCCATCACATACTTTTGTTGGTGTATCATGATTCCTTCCTCAGTTTGCTTGATTTGCAAACCAAGGAAAAAGTTGAGTTCCCCCATCATGCTCATTTCAAATTCACTGCTCATCAAGTTTGCAAAATCCTTGCACAAGTTCTCATTAGTTGCTCTAAATAATATATCATCAACATAGATTTGAACTACTAACAGGTCAGTTCCTCTAGATTTTAGAAATAGGGTTTTATCTATTCTACATCTTTTGAAATCATTTTGTAGAAGGAACTTTGATAATCTCTCATACCTAGACCTAGGGGCTTGTTTTAATCCATAGAGAGCCTTATCTAGTTTGTAAATATGATTTGGAAATTCGGGATTTTCAAAGCCGGGAGGTTGTTCCACATAGACATCCTCTTCTAAGAAACCATTTAAGAAAGCACATTTAACATCCATTTGATAAAGTTTAAAACCCATAAAGGCAGCAAAAGCAATTAAAGGCTTCTAATCTAGCAACAGGTGCAAAAGTTTCTTCGAAGTCAATACCTTCCTGTTGGTTGTAGCCTTTGACCACTAACCTTGCCTTGTTCCTTATGATTGTAGCATGCTCATCTTTCTTGTTCCGGAACACCCACTTCAGTCCTATTACTTTCTGGTGTTTTGGTTTGGGTTCCAAGTGCCATACTTTGTTTCTTTTGAATTCATTTAGTTCTTCTTGCATGGCTATAATCCAGTCAGCATCTTCCAGAGCTTCAATGTGATTTCTTTGCTCACAAATGGAGAGGAACGCGTGAAATGCACAGAAGTGCCTCAGCTGTGACCTTGTCTAAGTTCCTTTTCTAATATCACTCAGAATGAGTTCCATTGGATGGGATTTGTGATGTTTCCAAGGTCTGGGTTGAAACTGAGCTGCTGGTGTTGTGGCATTTTCCTCAGTTCCTTCTGTGACTTGAGTTCCTTGTAGATCAGTGTGGAGTTCCTCAGGTTCTGGAGTGGTTTCTGGATTTTCTTGGATTTCTTCGTGTTCCTCTTGTACAAGGACTTCTTGATTTTGTTGAGCAGTTCCTCTGGCTGTTTGTTTATTTGGTTGGAACTCTTCATCATTTTCTACAGCACCAGACAACCCAATTTCAAAGTGTTCCTGTTCCTGAACTACATCATTTTTGTTAGATTCATCAAATATTATATGTACACTTTCCTTAACGCACATTAACCTTTTGTTATAGACTCTGTAAGCCTTGCTGTTTAAAGCATATCCTAGGAACACTGCCTCATCGCTTCTTTCATCAAACTTCCCCAAGTTCCTTTTGCCATTGTTGTGAACAAAACATTTACTACTAAAAGCTCTAAAATAAGAGATGTTGGGTTTTATACCTTTTAACAGTTCATAGGGAGTTTTGTTTAGGATTGCTCGAATCATAACTCTATTAACAATATAACAAGCTGTATTAACTGCTTCAGCCCAGAAGTTCCCGGGCAAGGAACTGGCTATTAACATGGTTCTTGCCATGTCCTCTAAGGTTCTGTTTTTCCTCTCAACTACTCCATTTTGTTGTGGAGTTCTGGGAGCTGAGAAATTGTGATCCTGTAACACCCTAATAATTCCTTGCTTTTTATAAAACATTTTCCAACTTAAAACACAGGAATTATCAAGATATTACCGCCACCGTGATAACGGCTAAGGCTATTTACCAGAATTACGCAGCGGAATTCACTAACTTTCAAAGCATAATAAATAGTTAATGGTCATTAAAACAAGTTGGAACCGTTGAGGCCCAAACTAAAACAAACCGTTTGAAATCCATTAACTGAAAATAGCAATATTAGCAATATTAGTCATGACTCTCAATTACACTGAAAATAGAGTTTATAAATTACGGAAGCATAAAACTCTCAACTCGAATCCCATGATAACTTCTCCCGCAAGTTATCTCTACAAACCTGCTTTATTGAAAATCTACTTCCCAACAACGCAAATGCAATTGATGGATCATCATAGGGTCATTAAGGCAAAGGCCATGACCAGAAGACATGAAGCACGCAGTCAGCAAAAGCTGAGTACGAACAAGCTAGAATAACATTCTATCCTAACATGCTTCACTTGACATAATAGATAATCCACATGCAAAAGCCATAAAATAAACAAGTAAACATGGAGACAAGACTCGACACGAGACACGACCCTTGACTCACAGTTTAATAAAAAGTAGCTTCGAATGGGTGTGAGGGGGTCGAAAAAGCACGAGGCTAATGCGTGACCTCGTCCCTCGTGGGTGTGACGATTCTTTTTATTCAATCAAGTGTAATTGGATTTCCTGTGAGTTTACACCCAATTGACTAGTAATATAGGAGTCGCCATTCAGTTTTTAACGACAATGAGAAAAACTGACAAAACCCGGTTATCGTGACATAAAGGGAGTGCAATTATGTTTGACCACGACGACCGTAGGTTCCCTTGTAATCCCTGGTGGTGGGGATCGCTCAACATACACCCGCAGGGTTGAGATTGAGGGTTCGGGGGACTGTAACTACCGAGAGGAGTACTCACTCTTCGATAACTCCAGAGGCAGGATATCCTTACTAGCTCAGCATAAATAATTGAAGGGACATGCGTTAACTATTAAACTAATCTGAGTTGATTTTAGCAATATGCAACATATAATACTAGATCGATCGCGATTATCTGATTTAAATAGCATTAAGGGACCTAGCATGATAATCCAATTTCCCAAAAATATTATATTTATTAGGCGTGGTAGAACAATTAGATTTAGTTAGTTTAACAGTTCATAAAAAGGGCGAGGAAAGCAATTAAATCACGCGAAGGGGCACATTACGACACACCCTTGAGAGGTGCGTCACGGTTCTCAGAAAACTAACCACTTTGACTTTGCTATTTCTCCTTTTTATTTAACGAATCTCAAATTATGGGACAGGATACGTTCTGTTCGATTTATGGATCGATTGCGACAGAATGTGTGAACAATTTCGCAGCGTGAGGCTTAGGCTAGGGGTTGGAGTCAATACTCAGAATATGAATTGTGTGTTATGTGTCCTCTTCACGTCGGTTTTAGGAGTCTATTTATAGGAAATAGTGGCGTAGAAAGATAGTTTTTTAGGATTTTGAATACGAAACGGATTAGGAAAAGAATCCGTCCCAGGTATTTTCGGCGCCCAGCTCTGGGCACCCAAGATTTCGGCGCCAAGGGCTGGGCGTTGAAAATAGGGTCTGGCTGAATTCTTTGTCAGATTGGACTCTATAGTACGGAGTTCATTAAGAGACTTAATCCGAGTTATTTGGTGCGTATCAATTTACGACGGAATCCGTCTGGGCCCTTTACGAACTCTAGGTTCGTTATGAGTTTAATTAATACGTTAACTCTTTTATCGAACTGCGATAGGAATAGAATTCCTTTTACAATTTTTATCTCTTTTAGGATTTATGTTGGAGTGCAACACCTAATTCTGACAGGTTTCTATCTTTTTATTCTTACTACTTTTAGCAACTACCCTTTACGGCAGTTACTATTTTTAGCAGGTTTCCATAAATAGCAGGTTTCTATAAATAGCAGGTTTCGGGTGAAACGAGAAGGGTGATTGAGATTCGTTATTTTATAGGAGATGCGTTGTCAAGTGGAGATTTATGTTTTCATCATTGAACCTTTCCCTTTCGGGAATGGGGAAAAAAGTAGGTGTCTACAGTTAGCCCCCACTTTGACTGAGTCTTGGAGTAAGACGATGGTCAAAGTATTAGACGGAGTGCGTCACACAAGCCATGGTGACCTGTTTTTTGCGAGGGTCTCACGAGTCCTCGAGTGATAACATTTGACTTAAGGGTCATCACTTTGAAGTGTCGACGTATCCCTCACGTGTCATTGGGATTTGTCAACGGGTAGTATAGAAACTTCCTCACTTGGTCATTGGAAGGATCTAAAGGGGCGTAGGAACTCCCTCACTTTGTCATTAGGAGTAACTACAGATGTTTTCGAAATCAAAGCTATAAAGTGTAATTGGGCCTGGCCAAGCCCAATCACGAGGTAAAAAATGTTTTTGAAGATTCTCATTTTTAGGGTTAGCTAAACGAGAAAACCCCCTTGTTTTTATGGGACGTAAAACGAAGGAAAATCCAGCACATCGTTCTTTTTTGGAAAAAACGGAAAACCAATCTTTGAATTTTTTGTGGAAAAAGGAAAGCTACTCACATCGTTCTGTTTTGGAAAAACGGAAAACCAAAAGCTACTCACATCGTTTTTGGGAAAAACGGAAAACCAAAGCTACTCACATCGTTTTTGGGAAAAACGGAAAACCAAAAAGAGTTATCGCTACAGCGACTAAGGACCTGCGCGGTTAGTGACGCAGACCCCGCCGGTTAAAGATGGCGAGCCTGTCCGCTAAGGGTGGACACCTCGTCCGATAGAAGTGGACGAATCTGTTTTTGAAATTTGAAAATAAGGACCTACGCGGTTTGTGACGTAGACCCCGCCGGCTGAAGATGGCGAACCTGTCCGCTAAGGGTGGACGCCCCGTCCGTTAGAAGTGGACGAGTCTGTTTTGAAGTTTGTTTGCTTTTTTTGAAAATAAGGACTTACGTGGTTTGTGACGTAGACCCCGTCGGCTGAAGATGGCGAGCCTATTTTGAATTTGAAGACTATATTTTTCGAAAACTGAGGACCTGCGCGGCTAGTGACGCAGACCCCGCCCGCTGAAGGTGGGCGAGCCCTGTCCGCTAAGGGTGGACGCCCTTGAATTCGTCTTTTCGATTTGGAACTCGCGTGGTTCGTGGCGCGGTCTTGCCCAATTGAGGTGGGCAAGTCGTGATTTCTTTTGAGAATTTCTTTTACTCATTCTTGCGAGAGCGAATTCTTTCGAGGGATGCTCGGATTTAGTTGTAACCTGAATGTGGCTTGACAACGTGCTTAGACGGACCATTATCTTGTGCTCATCATATTTCATGGTTTTGAGCTAGTCTTTATGGCTCAATCTTGCCACTACCTGGGTCCTTGATAAGGGGACTATGTATAAGTGTCAATGGCGACCTTTGTCTTGAGATTGTAAACCGGTTTTATTTTTTGAGACATCCAAACACGGGACTTCGTACAGCGTAGTCTGGGAATATTGTTTTAACTTTGCATAATATATATTCTCTTTCGAACCCCCAGGCATTCGTGCTTGACGGTCATTTCTTGTCAAAGAGATTCCTTGGGGATACGCATTCTGTAATGTCCTTGATCGTGCTTGGGATTATGCTCGTAAGTGCGAGCGATCTTTGTAGTGGTGTGCTACTCTTAACAAAGCCGTGAGGTGTGACTTTCAGTAAAGGAATCGGCAATTTTCAAGTCGAATAAATATGGCAGGGCCCTATAGAAGTCAGAGCTGTTTTTTTTGGGTCTGAAATCATTTTCGGCGCCCATGCCTGGGCGTTAATGATTTCGGCGCCCAGCGCTGGGCGCTAAAAATAATTTCTGGCAAAGTTTCTTGATGACACAGCCGGCCTCTTGTTCGTCCGTTTTCCTTTTTTTTTCTTTTGAACGCGTTCGTAAATGTTCGATACTTAGAAAAGATGATATGTGTGTGCGAACGAGCGTTTATAGAATGGCCGTGGTGTGCGGTCCATTAATCAGTTTGCTTGAATTGTTTCATTTTTTTTTGAGCAACGACTGATTTTGAATAGTTTGCTTAGAAGCTTGATAGGGTTCAGGCCCATTCATGAGGTGGGCTCAAACATCGTGCCCTTTCGATTGTTCAAACATTTGCTTCGAGATTTTTTTTTTTATTTTGCTATGGTTGTTTCGTAGCTTCGAGCCCCCAAGTATGCATGTTGGGATGCTTTCCTTTTGGCGTACGATTTTTGTAGGTTCTTTCGAGAAAGATGCCTTGGGGTTCCGCTCGTGTAGGTGCGAGCTATCCCTTCCGTGGTAGGTAATATTTTGCTACCTTTAATCCTTAATGTAGAAGTCGTGTGGCTTGCATTTTGAATTTGGGCGATAAGTAGTCTTTGCCTCTTTTACACGTGCTCTTGGTCGTGCCTACATTAGTGCAATATGCCTTACTCTTCTTTTAGACTTGTACCGTGGGTCGGTTGAACTTATGGTGCGACGTAGGCTTGTGTGGCCTAACGGCGTGTCTTAGAACATTCCTCCAGGTGTTGGGATATTATTATTTTTTGCATTGGAGTACTTCATCATGCCTCGTTCAGGTGTTCGAACAAGTGTAGCATCTTCTGCGTGGGTTTGCACGGCTTATTACTTCGTTCGATGCGAGGATTCATAGGTGTTTCTTCCCTTTTTTTTTATGTGGGCAAAACTTGGCTAGCAGAAAGATTCAGCGCCCTGGCTGGGGCGTTAAAGATATCGGCGCCCAGCTCTGGGCGTTGAAAATGATTTCTGTGTATATTTTGACAGTTCTTATCCTTAATTTTTTTTTCTTTCGCTTTTGCTTTGGAAGGAGGTAGACTGTGTAACGGGCGCTTGTAGGGCGAGCGTTATGTGCAGTAGTTTGATCGGAGTGTTGGTGACTCGCGATTTTCAGTTACCCTTGATAGTGGGGTGATTTATATATTCTAAGTAGTGCTTTAGAATTTGGGAGGGGTTGTAGCCATTCTAAGGTTGGTTATACATGATTAAAGCTTAGGATTGTGCCCCTATGATGTATGTATAGCATTAGCGTCGCGAATTTGCGATAAAATCGTTATTTCGAGCATTTTTAGAGTGTTTTTCTCAAGCCTCCAAATGTAGCTACGGGATTGGCTTGGTGCTATAATGCTTTGCATACGTCTTTATGCATTCATGGTGACATGGATCATGAATAGTTTGAACCACACTCGTTTAGTGCGAGGTACGTTCGAGTAGTGACCTACTACTTCTCTTGTAAATGTCGTATTATGCGACATCGCCATGGTCAAGGTAGTAACATGTGGAAGTGTGCCTTGACCAAAAGTTAGGTGCCTTTCTTTACCCATAATCATATTTAGAAATCTTTTTGACTCACTTGCAACATCGGGATAAACGCATACTTAGATTAAACCAACGACTCTTTATTATGTTCGAAGAAGTCTTTGAAAATTATTTGGAAATTATTTAAAATCCGAATCCTACTGTGTACAGTCCGAGGTGTTCTAAGTAAGTTTACTTATAGAAGGGTTCGTACAGGATTACATGAATGAATCAAAATACTGTTACGATTTTTGTAATGCTGTCTAAGGATTTGCTGGAAGCCAGGGTGCGGGCGTCAAGATATACTTGTGCCCGTTTGGCATATGCTTTAGGCTTTTAAGGCCATCTTTTCCAGAACAACGGGAATATAAACCGTTTTCAAATTGACTTAGATTTACTTGGTGTATGTCTGCACAAAAGGTCAAGGTATACTTAGTTCTTTCCCTAGCTCTTTCATTTCAATTTTTTAGCCCCCAGTTGTTGTTATGTCTTCCCATTAATGATGTTTTAGATTTCGATCTTAGATGCCCGTGTCATATGTCTGAGTAGGGTGAGCCTTGGTTAAGTGCCAAGTCCTATTGACAATGTCTGATTTTTTTCCGAAGGGGATTAGCGAGCAATTGAATTACCATGAACGGGTACCCTGAGTTCGAAGGAACGATGGGGCGACGCCGTAGAACAATCCTCTTTATTGCAAGCTTACTGCCTTTATTACTTGTTGAAAATTATGACCGTGTCTAGTGGTGAAAGAAAGTCTTTAAGCGAACGACTATGTCTAGTGGTGAAAGAAAAAGTCTTTAAGTGAGTTAGTTCGCTTTTAGGGAGGGTCAAGTCGAGTACTTTAGAGGTCATGGATGCTTGCGCTAGCCCCCATTCAATTGAGGTAAAGCGATCTTTTGAGTCTTGGCTAAGTGCCTAGGAGTGTGAGTGCTCCTTCTGGCAAGGGTATGTGCCCTTATTATTTTTTCGATGTGTGCTCATTTTGGCATCTTGATGACTTGGATTCTTCCTTTGACTTTAAATTTTTTCTTTCGACTTGGGTTGCAAGTAATTAAATTTCAATAAGGGACTTCTATTTTTTATTCTCGTTTTTCTATAGGCTTTAATATTTTTGCAAATTGGTTGGACCGAATCATGGATTGCCTACGTATCCGCCTTAAATAGATTTAATTTGGAATCAGGTCTTGCGTAGTTCTTAGCCTAGAAAATGGTTTCTTAGAATGCTGATTTTAAACAAGTACGTTCGAGTGGAATCGTAATGTTTGAAATAGGGTGAAATAAGTGAAGTTTATTATTATTTTACCTGCCGCTTTGCCGTAAGCCAAAAATTTGTTTTATATTTTTTTTTTTTTATTGAGTACATGTATTTTTTGGTGGTACGTATATCTGAATACTTGCTGTACCCCCCCCCCCCCCCAAGTGTTCGTTATTGTTCCGTGTATGTGCGGATAAAATGACGAGCACTTATGGACAAATTTTGGCAAGCAGAGAGATTCAGCGGCCAGGCTGGGGCGCTAAAGATTTCGGCGCCCAGCTCTGGGCGCTGAAAATGATTTCTGGGCGGATCTTTTTTGGTGTGCTAAATGCTTTTTGTTTTCTTTTTAGACTAACTTTAGAGGCGCTTTGCACAGTTTGCTTTTTTATTATTTATTCCCTTTTTTTGTACCTTTCATTTGTTTCCTTTTTTATTCGTGACTCGAGACGGTTTGATAGGATAATTTGTATTGGTCAAGCATGAGGATTACATCTGCTAGGACTCACAATTTGCAGCCTCAAGCTAGGGTCATGAGTTTACATCAACCAAGGCTAATGAGTAGCATGGGGACGGCTCAAGGGTATATCAACAGGATGTATCCAAACAAGTTATATGGTCATTATGCTAATGGTAGTGTTAGAGCAGGTTTGGACTTTGGAAATGATGGGCATGACGCACGTGTCAATGGCCGTGCGTGGTTTGCGGTTGATAACAAGTTCAAAAACAAGAGTTGAGGTAATGGTTTCTTCGGTTATGGCAATGAGAACATGGATGGGTTAAATGAGCTGAACAGGGACCCCAGAGCGAAGGTGTCTAAGAGCATAAGGATTGGATAGGGTAGACATCGTAGAATTTTATGCTTTGGATTGGTTGACTCAATTCTTTTCCTTCGTTTACTTGGGTAGATTTCGCACTTTGGGAGGTACGAGCTAAGTATTTCATAGCTCTTTTCGCTCTCCCTTTTCTCTTTCTCTTTTTTTCTTTTTGCTTGGGATTTCTCCCCAACATGAATCCTTCAATCAAGAATTTTTTGTTTGGGCTAAAAGGTAGATGGCTGTGGTCTTTGAGTCACGAGGCGAGACTGAGTGAGCCTCGTTTGGTAGGCCTATAGTGGACCTTTAACTTTAGTAGGCCTAGGGTGGACCTTTAGCTTTAGTGGGCCTAGGGTGGACCTTTTAAATTGTCTTACTTTGCAAGCGTATTTAGTCGTTTCTTAAAATGTGCAAATAGCGTTGATTCAAAATGTTGTTTTTACCTTATTGAAATTTAATGAAAGAATTACATCGAAAATAATTTTTTGCTTCTTTTTCAGATTCCAGTTTCTCGGATTTTAACTAGAAGTTGTGATTTAGACTCAAACTTTCATTAATCTTTCTGATTATAACCCGTGTATGAATAAGGAGGTGGCCTAGAATCAAAATAATGACGTGGCGTAAGCCTATAATACTTGACCAAGCAACTTTCAGGTTTAGACTTATTGGACCATAAATTTCGTTGGTTGACACTTTAGATTTTAACCCTTAGGTGTTCATTTGTCATGCGCCATTTGCTTAATATTGGCAAGGTAGTCAGTTGGGGAGATCAATTTTTTTTTTTTGCAAGACTAGAATCATTAGTGCGGCTTCCCTCTTAGTGTGTATTGCTTTTACCCCAATGGTAGCCTTATGGCATGCCGATTTGGGTATTTTCATGGTTGGTCATGTTGCATTCATGGAAAATCTTTTAGTCCGTACTTAGGAGTATTTAAAGGAGCGAGTGGCTCGAGAGGGCTATGATAGTCGTGACCCAATGTGATCTTGAGCCTTGAGGCCATTAATTTTTTTGCTAATGGTATTGACACCTTAGGTTCACTTTGGGGGTTGTGCGACTATGGGGGAATGATTTTCAGAATGTGACTGTTTCGATTTTGCAAATACATAACATATTCTTTTTATTGGTGAGAGAGAGTATTGAGGCATTAGACTCTTAGCAAGGGATGACAATTACATATGGGTGCTTATTGATTTAAATGTTAGGAAGGGAGACTCAATATGGTTTAACCTTCTGACTTGCAGAACGACACCAAGCATTAGGACCGATTCTATGGATAAGACAACTAAGACTTAGGATTTGGATTGTACTTTGGCATAGCCTAGTCTAGACTCAGATTTATTTATTTTTTATTTGAACATTTATTTTTTCTTGAAGACTTTAACATTATTTTTTTTTGAATACTTCGCCCATGTGACATTAAAGGTCGTTTAATTAGCATGTTCGGTTTTGATGCCGAGCATTGTCGTCGTAGGAGGCCTAACAACGACACAAAGAGTTATTATTTTTTTATATGAGTCGCTTTTGGAATCGAGTGCTTTTTCATAGCCCTCGTAGCAAATTTTTCACGAAAAGTTTTTATTTACTGCTACGTATACTTCATGCGCGGGCACCGAGGATCCTGTGCTTGACCAAAAGGCCAGGCAGCAACTTCAGCGCCCAGCATAGGGCGTGAGAAATAATGGCGCCCAGCCAGGGGCGTTGAAAATGCCTCCCTGGCTGATTCTCGTTTTCTATTTGCGTATACTTTTGTTTTTGCGACTTTAATTTTGCGTGCTTGCCTTATAACGTCCTTTACGCGTTGTGCAGCGTTTGTGGGATTCGTTACAGGCCATCCCGAGCGTTGCTTATTTTTGTAGCGATCGTTCGGGTTTGCGGAACACGTATTTCGGTATAACTCTTTGGCAAATTGGTTGATGAATGTTTGGGCAATTTTTAAGGTCGTTGGTTTTTCTAGCATTATTTGTCACACACAATCATATATTTCGCTACACATAACTAACATTCCATCATGAGGCAATAATAATCATCATGTAGTTTATGATAGGTTTCAATGGGTAGTTATTTGCGCCTGGCTTAGTACCGCTTCTATCGTAGATCCAACACATGCCCCGGTCGAGGTAGTGTCTTCAGCAGACGAATTTCGCTCAAGAGGCCAACCCGCAAGTGCAAGCCAAGGGGGCATGCAGGCGAGAGGGACCTAATGAGCGAGCGATTGGGTTTGGGACGGATCATTTCACCCTTCGGCTATTTTGATTACCTACAAGCACGAGTATTTCCTTCACTATCCCCAGCGGAGTCGCCACTGTGAGGGGGTCGAAAAAGCACGAGGCTAATGCGTGACCTCGTCCCTCGTGGGTGTGACGATTCTTTTTATTCAATTAAGTGTAATTGGATTTCCTGTGAGTTTACACCCAATTGACTAGTAATATAGGAGTCGCCATTCAGTTTTTAACGACAATGAGAAAAACTGACAAAACCCGGTTATCGTGACATAAAGGGAGTGCAATTATGTTTGACCACGACGACCGTAGGTTCCCTTGTGGTCCTTGGTGGTGGGGATCGCTCAACATACACCCGCAGGGTAGAGATTGAGGGTTCGGGGGACTGTAACTACCGAGAGGAGTACTCGCTCTTCGATAACTCCAGAGGCAGGATATCCTTACTAGCTCAGCATAAATAATTGAAGGGACATGCGTTAACTATTAAACTAATCTAAGTTGATTTTAGCAATATGCAACATATAATACTAGATCGATCGCGATTATCTGATTTAAATAGCATTAAGGGACCTAGCATGATAATCCAATTTTCCAAAAATATTATATTTATTAGGCGTGGTAGAACAATCAGATTTAGTTAGTTTAACAGTTCATAAAAAGGGCGAGGAAAGCAATTAAATCACGCGAAGGGGCACATTACGACGCACCCTTGAGAGGTGCGTCACGGTTCTCAGAAAACTAACCACTTTGACTTTGCTATTTCTCCTTTTTATTTAACGAATCTCAAATTATGGGACAGGATACGTTATGTTCGATTTATGGATCGATTGCGACAGAACGTGTGAACAATTTCGCAGCGTGAGGCTTAGGCTAGGGGTTGGAGTCAATACTCAGAATATGAATTGTGTGTTGTGTGTCCTCTTCACGTCGGTTTTAGGGGTCCATTTATAGGAAATAGTGGCGTAGAAAGATAGTTTTTCAGGATTTTGAATACGAAACGGATTAGGAAAAGAATCCGTCCCAGGTATTTTCGGCGCCCAGCTCTGGGCGCCAAAGATTTCGGCGCTAAGGGCTGGGCGTTGAAAATAGGGTCTGGCAGAATTCTTTGTCAGATTGGACTCTAGAGTACGGAGTTCATTAAGAGACTTAATCCGAGTTATTTGGTGCGTATCAATTTACGACGGAATGCGTCTGGGCCCTTTACGAACTCTAGGTTCGTTATGAGTTTAATTAATACGTTAACTCTTTTATCGAACTGCGATAGGAATAGAATTCCTTTTACAATTTCTATCTCTATTAGGATTTATGTTGGAGTGCAACACCTAATTCTGACAGGTTTCTATCTTTTTATTCTTACTACTTTTAGCAACTACCCTTTACGGCAGTTACTATTTTTAGCAGGTTTCCTTAAATAGCAGGTTTCTATAAATAGCAGGTTTCGGGTGAAACGAGAAGGGTGATTGAGATTCGTTATTTTATAGGAGATGCGTTGTCCAGTGGAGATTTATGTTTTCATCATCGAACCTTTCCCTATCGGGAATGGGGACAAAAGGAGGTGTCTACAACGGGTAAAGTAAAGTATACTCAAAAGGAAAGAAAATGGTGATGGGAGCCAACCATACACCAAAATAAGTCGGGCTACTACCGACAGTCGGGCCATACCGACAGGAATTCCAATGCACAACGGCATAAAAGAAGAATGAAACAACGTCTTGTATCATTCTAGGAGTACAAGTTTTCCGGCAAGACTCCCCCCATTGTTCATACTCAAGGTATATACGTTCCAAGAGTTTTGAAGCTCTTTGGGTTACACTTTACGTTAATTAGTATATTATGTTCAAGGCGACTCAAGAAACAACATACAAACAATTGAACAATTAAACAATTCAACAATGACTCTTTAATATTTTACTTCTTTAGGACTTGTGGTCAAACAAGACTCAAGTGATATTACTCCCATTATTCCTTCTCAAAAACACTGTTTGAGATAACCCGACATTGCCTATTAACAAGCGGGGTGTGCCCTTAGCACGAATTGTCCTTAATTCAATTCACATAGACTCTCTAACATATTCTACCCCTTTGGTAGAATATATATTGCTCATTGGCAATATTCGACTGGCTCAATAATTATGCTAGACATCCCGTACTATAGCATAATAATAATAATAACAACTTGCATGCGCACTACTCATACATGCAAACCAACTTGAACAACATGCTTGACATAATTCAACGATTATAAAAGTCCATAACATGATAGTTCAATAGAATCTATAAAGCATAATTCAATTCATAACATGCTCGTTCATATAGATTCAACAATAATAACAACATACTTGTTCTCAACATTAAAACATGAATCCATAACAACATAATCATTCCCAATCATCAAACATGAATTCATAATAACATATAAGTTCACATGATTCGCATTCAATACACTTTACAAAGTCCTCAAGGGATGGGTGGTCACCCTAGTCTTGTACGTACCTGGAATACCTAAGTACGGGGGCCACTGTGCGAATCACGACTCACTAGAAATCAACTCCTATAAAACAAAATAACACAACTAAATTATTATCCATGTTTACTATATTTGCAACAACTATTTAAGAAACTAAAACTCTTAATTTAATTAGAAATCATTCAATAATTGGTAATTTAATAGTCTCAAATAGTCAACTCAAGTCCTAGCATAAAAACATTGTCTTTTCTTAGCTTTAAAACCCTTAAAAACCAACCTTTTAAAGCTTATAAACATTTTGAAAATTTTGATTAATTCCCATAATTTAAATTGTCATTAAATTATGTAAACCAATTACTCAATCAATTTGAAACCAAAACCCTAGTAATAGTTTAATCCGAAAACATACTTTGACTTCAAAAATCCATACTTTATAAACATATATAATCTTAAAATCTTAATTTAAATCATCAAAACCAATATCTTTAATTAAAACATGATACTATCCCAATACGGTGTTCATAACCGTTTTAATTAATCTCAACAATCCAATAATTAAATTAATCACAACAATTAAATCGATTCAAAACTGAAAATTAATATTTTGGAAAACAAAATTTGATCTATCCAATTGGCAACACACACACACACAACAATTACTTGTGTTGTGTGCGTGTGCATCGCACGAACAATGCAACAACAACACACGCAACACGCACCGCAAGCAACAGTGGCGCGCGCGCAAGGGTCCAGAGGAGCGACGAGGACGCTGGGCACATCAAGGCACACACACGCGGCACAGCGTGCGCGCAAGGGACAGGCAAGAGATGCTGGGCACAGGCGGGACACAGCGCGCGCACACACAGCCTTGCTGTTGTGCTACAACGCGACGCGGGACGAGGGCGAGCAAGGGACGAGTGGGCGCGCAGCAAGGCACCACCGCACAGCACGCAAGCACAATGTGCTACGCTGCGGCTGCGGGAGGCGAGAGGGATGGTTTTCTTGCGCCGCAAGCAAGGGCGACGAAGAGAGGGAGTGTGGTTGAGTGTGCCGCAAGGAGAGGGGAAGAGGAGAGAGAGAGATTTCTGAATTTTTAGTTGTGAGGGTTTGTCATGAGGTCTTATTTATAGGTTCCTCTCCTTTTTGGGCTAGGTTAAGGTAATTTTGAGTTGGGCTTGCTTTCGGGCTTAGTTCATTAAATTCCTTGCAAGCTTTGTTGGGTTTAATTAAAATAAAACAACCGGGCTTTAAGTTTATTAAATTCGTTTTTGAAATACGACCCAATAATTCCCGACTAAATAAATTCCTTGAATTTATTTAATAAAATCCGGTTTTCAAAATAATTAATATTTAAATTAGTTAAAATAAAAGCGCATTTAATTCTCATTAAATGAAATTAATTTGTAAAAATACAACGAAATGCTTTATAAATATAATAAAATATATTTATAGTAATAGAAAAATACGAGGTATTACAGTCTACCCTCCTTAAAAGAAGTTTTGTCCCGAAACTTGGGCACGGAAATCACAATCTTAAAACTAAACTTGAGACTATTTTGAGACTTTAGTGCGTTTTCTTTGCAAAATGTTTTAGTTGTTGTACTCTTTAAGTAATTCAACATGACAATAAACAGTGAAACTTCACTGGAAACAACGGTTCAAGCATATCCTTAAGGGTAAATTGGATAAATAAGGTAAAAAGCGCGAAATTATACCGCACTCTACCCCCCTTAAAGAAAACGAGTTACGGCCCCGTAACTCAACTAACCTCGGGAAAAAGCTCGGGATATTTCTTTCTCATTTCCTCCTCCGCTTCCCAGGTAGCTTCCTCAGACTCTTGGTTAGACCACAACACTTTTACGATCTTAACATCCTTAGTTCGAGTGCTACGCACTTTGCTATCAAGTATCTTGACAGGTCTTTCCTCAAAGGTCAAACTTTGGTCTAACTCTATGGTCTCCGGTTGCAGTACATGAGACTTATCCGGGACATACTTCCTCAATTGGGACACATGAAACAAATTATGCACTCTATGCAAATCCATGGGCAAGGCTAGTCTATACGCTACCTTCCCTATCCGTTCTAAGATCTCATATGGGCCTATATATTTTGGGCTAAGCTTTCCCTTCTTCCCAAATCTCATCACTCCTTTCATTGGTGAAACCTTTAACAACACTTTGTCACCTACTTGGAACTCTTCATCCCTACGCTTTAAATCTGCGTAGCTCTTTTGGCGATCTTGCGCGGCTTGGATTTTGGATTGAATAGTCCTAACCTGATTCATAGTGTCCTCTATCAATTGGGGACCTAGTACAACGGTTTCACTAATGTCACTCCAACATAGTGGACTTCTACATTTTCGTCCATACAGGGCTTCGAATGGTGCCATTCCAATACAGGCATGATAGCTATTGTTGTATGACAACTCAACTAGATCTAGGCTATCTTCCCATCAACCTTGAAAATCAATCACACAAGCTCTTAGCATATCTTCTAGGGTTTGAATAGTCCTTTCGGTTTGTCCATCTGTGGCTGGGTGGAACGCTGTACTCATTTTCAATGTGGTACCAAAGTTCTTCTGCACACTTTTCCAAAAATTCGAAAGGAACCTAGAATCTCTATCTGATACGATATCCTTAGGAACTCCATGTAGTCTCACTACATGCTTGACGTAAGCTCTGGCAAGTTGTTCCATTTACCAGGTTTCTTTCATTGGTATGAACACTGCTGACTTAGTCAACCTATCGACCACTACCCAAATGGGGTCATTTCCACTTTTCGACTTGGGTAAGCAAGTAACAAAGTCCATTGAGATACAGTCCCACTTCCAACTCGGAATTTCTAAAGGTTGGACCTTTCCCTGAGGTCTCCTATGCTCAATTTTAACCTTCTGACAAGTCAAACACCTTGCCACGAATTCAGCCACTTCATTTTTCATCCTTGGCCACCAATAGACCTTTTTCAGATCCTTATACAGCTCGTTAGCAACTACTAACACATTCACACCATGACTTGATTTCCTACTCAAGGCATCTGCAACTACATTGGCTTTTCCTTCATGGTATTGAATATCCAGATTATAGTCCTTGATCAATTCCAACCACCTTCGTTGGCGCATATTTAAGTCTTTCTGTGTGAAAATGTACTTCAGGCTCTTATGGTCCGTAAATATCCTACATTTCACACCATACAGACAGTGTCTCCATATCTCCAATGCAAACACTATGGCGGCAAACTCTAAATCATGGGTAGGGTAATTGGATTCATATGGCTTCAACTGCCTCGATGCATACGCAATCACTTTCCCGTTTTGCATCAACACACACCCTAAACCATTCTTAGAGGCATCACTATACACATCATAAGTACCGCTCTCAACTGGCAAAGTTAACACTGGCGCGGTTGTTAATCGCGTCTTTAAGGCATAGAACGCTTCCTCACACTGGTCATTCCATTCAAACTTCGCTTCTTTCTTCATCAAGGTTGTCATTGGTTTGGCGTTTCTAGAAAATTCTTGCACAAAGCGTCTATAATAACCCGCTAAACCAAGAAAACTTCGAATGTCGGTGACACTCTTAGGTGTAGGCCACTCACTGGCAGCTTTTATCTTTGTAGGGTCCACTGCAACTCCTTCCTTAGATACAAAATGTCCTAAGAACGCAACTCTTTCTAGCTAGAATTCACACTTCGAGAATTTGGCATACAACTGATTGTCTCTAAGGGTACTCAACACCGACCTTAAGTGTTCCGCATGATCCTCCTCATTCTTAGAGTAGTCCAGAATATAATCTATGGAAACCACTACAAACTTGTCCAAGAATGCATGGAATACTCGGTTCATTAAGTCCATAAAGATTGCAGGTGCATTGGTTAACCCAAATGGCATAACAGTGAACTCATAATGACCGTATCTAGTCCTAAATGCAGTCTTTCGTATATCGTGATCTGCGATTTTCAGTTGATGATAACCTGACTTCAAGTCAATCTTTGAAAACATTCCCGCTCCTTTCAACTGGTCAAATAGATCATCTATCCTAGGCAAAGGATACTTATTCTTGATTGTGACCTTATTGAGCTCCCTGTAGTCTATACAGAGTCTCATACTACCGTCCTTCTTCTTCACAAACAAGACTAGCGCTCCCCAAGCCGATGCACTTGGTCTAATATAACCTTTCTCTAGAAATTCCTCAAGTTGACCTTTCAACTCACTCATTTCTGCTGGAGCCATTCGGTATGGGGCTTTCGAGACAGGTGTAGTTCCGGGTGCTAAATCTATGGTAAAATCGATTGGTCGATTGGGCGACATTCCCGGGATCTCCTCCGGAAACACGTCCAAGAATTCACTCACCACTGCAATATCCCCTGGTTGCTTTTTCATTACATGGTCTAGGTCTCTCACATTGCATAAGAAGACAGGGTTCCCTTTGTGTATTAACTTCACGAGCTCCATTGCCGTGACAATTCCTACACTCCTAGGCTTCCCAAAACGGCGATACGATACCACCTTTCCTAGACTAGACTTCAAGTGAATCTTCTGCTTCTCACAGTCAATCTTAGCTTTAAACATGGCCAACCAGTCCATTCCCAAAATCACATCTAAATCTCCTAACTCAGACTCAATTAGGGTAGACAAGAATATGGTCTTGGCTATGGTTAAAGGTACATTTATATGGATCTTGGTGCATTTCACGATCTCACCGGTTGGTTTCACTATGGGTACTTCTATTTCTTCAGGTTCTTTCAGTTCTAACTTCTCTAAGATACCATTTGATATAAACGAGTAAGTCGCACCAGAATCAAATAGTACTTTAACTAAAACGGAGTTAATAGAAAAAGTACCAGTGATTACGTCAGACGAGTTTTCGGCTTCCTGCCTAGTGATCACATTCATCTTTCCTTGGGCAACTCCCTTGTTATAGCCACTGCCATTGGAATTTCCATTGGCATTTCGGTTCCCATTTGGTTGATAGTTCCCTCCGGGCTTTCCATTACCCTGGCCACTATTGCCATTGTTTCCACTCTGGTTACCCCTTTGATTTCCACCATTATTTCCTCCATTCCGATTTTGGTTATTCCGGTTGTTGTTCTGGCGGTTTCCTTGGTTACCTTGGTTGGGTTTCCCATTCTTGGCCCAACACTCAAATTCTCTATGGCCTAGCTTCTCACAAAACCTACAGACAACTTGGTCTCCATTACAGTCTCGACCTGGGTGATTAGTATGGCAACGTCTACACTCATAGACTCTCGTTCCATTACCTGCAGACTGATTCTTATCTCCGTTGTTATTGTGGAAGTTGTTCCTATTTCCACCATGGTTTCCCTTGAACTAGAAATGGTTGTTTCCTTTGTTTTTCTTAAAATTCCCTTGGTTTTGCTGACCACCACCTTGGTTATGGTTGCCAACATCCTTCCTCTTTTCACCAATCCCATTCTTTCTTTGCTGCAGGCCATACAGATGGGCAGCTTTTCCATATAGGGTGTCAAGAGATGTAAAGGTCTCTCCAGCAAGCATTAGTTGAAAGTTCATAGTCAATCCACTCTCAAATCTCTAGGCTCTAAGCTCCTCCGTTGCCACCACTTCCGGTGCAAACCTAGACAACTCGATGAACTTCGAATAATACTCTGTTACAGACATACCATCCATTTTCAACTCGATGAACTCTTGAGCTTTCTGCTTCTTCAGATATGGTGGTGTGAGGGGGTCAAAAAAGCGCGAGGCTAATGCGTGACCTCGTCCCTCGTGGGTGTGACGATTCTTTTTATTCAATCAAGTGTAATTGGATTTCCTGTGAGTATACACCCAATTGACTAGTAATATAGGAGTCGCCATTCAGTTTTTAACGACAATGAGAAAAAATGACAAAACCCGGTTATCGTGACATAAAGGGAGTGCAATTATGTTTGACCACGACGGCCGTAGGTTCCCTTGTGATCCCTGGTGTGGGGATCTCTCAATATACACCCGCAAGGTAGAGATTGAGGGTTCGGGGGACTGTAACTACCGAGAGGAGTACTTCGCTCGTCGATAACTCCAGAGGTAGGATATCCTTACTAGCTCAGCATAAATAATTGAAGGGACATGCGTTAACTATTAAACTAATATGAGTTGATTTTAGCAATATGCAACATATAATACTAATTCGATCGTGATTATCTGATTTAAATAGCATTAAGGGACCTAGCATGATAATCCGATTTCCCAAAAATATTATATTTGTTAGGCGTGATAGAACAATCAGATTAGGTTAGTTTAACAGTTCATAAAAAGGGCGAGGAAAGCAGTTAAATCATCGAAAAGGGACACATTACGACGCACCCTTGAGAGGTGCGTCACGGTTCTCAGAAAACTAACCACTTTGACTTTGCTATTTCTCCTTTTTATTTAACGAATCTCAATTATGGGACAGGATACGTTCTGTTCGATTTATGGATCGATTGCGACAGAACGCGTGAACAGTTTCGCAGCGAGAGGCTTAGGCTAAGGGTTGGAGTCAATACTCAGAATATAATTATGTGTTGTTGTGTGTTGTTTCACGTCGAATTTAGGGGCCTATTTATAGGGAAAAGTGGCGTAGAAAGATAGTTTTTCAGGAATTTGAATACGAAACGGATTAGGAAAAGAATCCATCCCAGGTACTTTCGGCGCCCAGCTCTGGGCGCTGGAATTTTCGGCGCCCAGGGCTGGGCGTTGAAAATAGGGTCTGGTAGAATTCTTTGGTCAGATTCGGATTCCTGAAATCCGTAGAGTTTGAGACTTAATCGAGTCTTTTAGCGCGTATCAATTTTATGACGGAATGCGTCTGGGCCCGTTACGAACTCTAGGCTCGTTAGGATTTTAATTAATACGTAACTCTTATTTCCGAATCATATTAGGAATAGGATTCTCGTAGTTTTCTATCTAATTTAGGATTTATGTTGGAGTGCAACACCTAATTCTGACAGGTTTCTATCTTTTATGACTTGCCACTTTTAGAAGCTACCCTTTACGACAGTTACTATTTTTAGCAGGTTTCCATAAATAGTATTTTTCTAAAAATATCAGGTTTCGGGTGAAATGAAAAGGGGAATTTGAAGGAAATAATGCCCTTGGTCCAAGTATGCATTCTATGTTAAGTCTAATAAGTGCGGTTCAGTATTAATTAACAAGTTAATAATTCAGTGAGATCAAGTGAGCTGAATGCCTAGCTAGAGGCCGCTTCAGTTCAAGTGGAATTAATGGTATTAATCCACAACTTACTCTTGACTGAACCTGTAGGGTCACACAAATAGTACGTAAACGGATCAAGTATTTAATGGCATTAAATACTCCATCTATGGATATTCGGAATCGACGGATCTTGGTTTCAGTGGGAGCTGAGATCGTCACAGGCAAGAAATGAATGCTCCGGAAACGATGATATTGCCGGAAACGGAAATATGGATCGTATCGGAAATATAAATATTATCCAAGTCGTAGATGTTGCCGGAAACGAAAACATGGTACGTATCGGAAAATATTATCGGAAATAGAAATATTGCCGGAATCGGAATTATTGTCAGAATCGGAATTATTGTCAGAATCGGAAATATTATCGGAATCGGAAAATAATTCCGGAAACGGAAATATTAAATATTTGTTCGAAACGGAAATTAATTCCGGAATCGGAAATATTGAATATTGTTCGTATCGGAAATGAATTCCGGAATCGGGAAATTAATCGGAAGCGTATCGTACGAATTAGCATCGGACGAGGCCTGCCAGACGAAGGCCCAGCACGAAGCCGGGCCATCGCCCAGCAAGCCAGCGCGCCACAAACGCACCAGCCAAGGCTGCGCCAGGCCCACCGCAAGGCAGGCCCAGCGCGCGCCAAGGCTGCGGCAGCGTGTGGGCTTGTGGCAGTGGGCTGCGAGCTCGAGGACTGCGCGCGCGCGTATGACGCCCCTCGTGGGCTGCTGTGCGTGCGTGTGTGCTTGAGTGCTATACGAATCCTAAAGCAATCAGGTTTCGACATATGATTAAATTCCTAAACCTAAAAGGATGAATTAATTAAATAAGAATTCTATTAGGATTCTAGTTTAATTAATTCGTATCCTAATAGGATTACGATTCCCTTTCCATACCTCTATAAATAAAGGCCTAGGGTCATTATTTTGTATAGAGTATTCAAGTATTCAAAGTGATTTTGAGAGCAAAAATTCAGTCATACAATTGCCTATACTAGCCGAAAATTCTGAGTACCTTAAGGGCGATCCTAGTTGGTCAAGCTTAAGGCGGATCCGGACGTGCTGTGGACTATCTACGGAGGGACGACACTTGGAGTCCTAAAGACTTGTTCTTGTTCGGTTCGGGCGCAGCTAGGGAAGGCACGCAACAAAGTGTATGCATCTAAACTATGCTAAATGATTATGTGTAAATAATATGTTTTCCTGGCTTTATGGTTTTTCCGCATGATTTATGAATTGTCATATGTATCATAACCTAATAGTGGTATCAGAGCCTCTTATTATTTTCATAATCTAAATTGCATGAACATGGTTAAATATTACAAATTTGCAAGAATTAAAAGGGGTGATTAATTTTCGTAATTGTTAATTAATTTCAAATTGCGTTTATTTAATTATACGTACGCAGTTTTTCGGCAGTTTCTTCGTTACTCATCCAAATCGAGTGATTTTTGTGTCAATTCTGCATGTAAAAGGCATTTTAAAATTTTTCGGCCGAACCCAGAATCCTCAAATTCGAAGCCTAACTATGACTTTTCGGAGGTTTTAGTTTTTCGAATGCAAAATTTCGTAAATTTAAGATGTTAATTTAAATATTTGCGATTCTTGTTGATAAATCTTGAATTTTTGATTGACCTACTGTATATGTTTAACAAGTTTGAATGCCTAGCCTTGTTAATTATGCAATCTAATTTGTAATTATGATTAATTTGTTGAAAATTTGAATAATTTAGAATTAATTTGATTTTCATAATTAGTTATAATTTAATCAGATACCTATGATTAAAAACCACCATAAAAATTGTAAATTTATGTTAAATTTTAAATCTTTTATGACCTAGACTTGAATCCATTTAATCGGAAATCAATTAAATAATAAATGTTCGATTTTTCGCCCTAAAATTATGAAATTAATATTATTTATTAATTTTTCATTAATTTTGAATAAAAAATTTTAAATTTTTATGCGATTCGCTCATATAACTTGCACGCACAAAGCAATGGACGCTACGTGTTACCCTTAAGGGGTGTTGTATAGTGCGGGCATGTGACGACGAGCAAGGGAGCTCGTCGCCCATGCGGTACGAATGCAATGAGCAAGGCCATGGTGCACGAGCACAAGGCAACAGCCCTGCCTTGTGTTGTGGGCTGTGTGCAATGGGCGAATGGGCGAGGGCGAGAGCAAGGCACGAGCAGTCGCGTGTGGGCAGCAAGCGAGCTGCGCCACAGCGCGCACTGCCTCGCGCAAGCGTGCGGAGCCTCGCGCACAGCGAGCGCAAGCTCGCGGAGCCTCGCACACAACGAGCGCAAGCTCGCGTGCCACGAGTGCTACGCCCTGCATCGATCGCTCGCGCGCAGCGAGCGCTATTCTGCGTGCGACAGGCGTTGCGCCCAGCGATGGCGTGCAGCGTGCTTGTTGTGCTTGCGACAAGCGCTGCGTCCAGCGATGGCAACCAGCGTGCTTGTTGCGACGTGCGACGAGCGCTGCACCCAGCGATGGGCTGCGACAGCATGCTTGTTGCGTCGAGCGCTGGCGCGCGCAGCGAGCACCAGCTCGCGTGATGCCTTGCGATGGTGAGCAGCAGCGATGCGACGCAGCGCATGGGCTGTGCGCACATGGCCAGCGATGGCTGTGTGCGTGTGGCCCATGGGCGTGCGTTGCGTAGGATTGTTGCGTTGCGATTAAATCGTTTTGAAATTTTAATTTGAAATTTTCAGTTTACGTAATTTTAATTAATTTTAAAATTAATAATTTAAATTATTTTCTTGGATTTTAATTTTGAATATTGTAATTATAATAAATTTTATTATTCTAATTATTTTACTAAAATTAAAATCATGAATTAATTTAAATACGACTGAAATTAAATTAAACTTTTTGGATTCAATTATAAATTTATATGAGCTTTAAATTTTAATTAAATTTGTACGTTTCCAGTTAGACTAGAAATACATTTTTATGTTTAAAATTAGTAAAGCATATGAATTTATTGGTTTAAGTGGGAGCCCTTTTTAGTCATAAACTCTTGATTAGGTCTACAATTCCTTAAGGTTAAAACAACTTGATTAGAATTAATAAGGACTGAATAATTTGTAGATTATTGGTGCCCTTGATTAATTGCTGCAAATGTTTACGTGATGCATAATGTGTTTTACTAACCAGCTTTGTGGGCCATTCATGATAATGAATGGGTGAATGGTATATATTGTATATGTACTGTTTTGCAGGTTATGAAGTGACTAGTATGGCCCAAATAGGATAGAAAATATGGTCTGCGTACCATTAATTTGAATGTAATTGGTCTAAAGTACCAAAGTTGTTTTTCAATTCAAATATGGTCTGTGTACCATCAAATAGTTGTAATTAGTTTTAATTATAGCTTATCCTATTTGAAGAAAATGGTGCCTCCCACGGAGATTTTCAAGACGGACTTTGAAGTTAAAGCTTCAAGATGAAGTCGGGCCATACTAGATTACATTTATCTTATGCATGTTTTAAGTTATTTATTGCTTTTAAATATGTCTTAAAATGCATGAGATCAAAGCTTGATTATGTTGCATGATTAAGGATTTTAATTCACTTAAAATCTAACCAACATAGTAAGAGCCTTAAGTTCCAAACTTAAAAAATTGAGTTAAAAGGTGCCATGCCAAAATATACACTTGCTTGGATATCCTTTACATCAATCTAGTAATAGTTTTCGCTCAGCGAGGTGTTACTTATTGGTCCTAAAGGGGCAAGGTACACAAATAATTGTGAGTACATGTTAGTTTTGGTGAAACTCAACGATATAAGTAAGGAGTCCTTTTATGTCGTGGCAAAATCGATAGGTTTACCTAATAAGTTCTTAGACGTACCTATCAACCAAGAATAGTTTCTAGACTATTAGCAAAAGGCTTTTGCTTACCTAAGATGTTTTAGGATTAAGTCGACAAACTGTGCTTAGTTCTTCAATGATTTTAGGATCTTGGAATCATTTTATTCACACCTGCCAGAACACATAACTTGAATAAAATGCTTAATAAACATTGAATTATGCATGTATGCTAGAATTTAAGTTTATTAAGAGAAATTGTGAATGGTTATTTATTTGTTTATTCTTTTCAATTGTAGTTTTAAATATGGCAAACAACAATTCATTCAACATTCGATCAATTCTCGAAAAGGAGAAGTTGAACGGGAAAAACTTCCTTGACTGGCAAAGGAACTTGCAAATAGTTCTTATGCAGGAAGAAAAGGAGTATGTCCTAGAAGAGGCGATGCCCGAAGCCGCAGGCGACGGGGTCACTCAGGCAGCCCTCAATCGTTGGATTTATGCCAACAAGGATGTGAAATGTCTAATGCTCGCCGCCATGAGTGCAGATCTGCAGAAAACGTTCATCAACTCAGATGCTTTCACAATCATCAGTGAGTTGAAGAACATGTTCCAAGATCTGGCTCGAGTCGAAAGATTCGAGACTCATAGGCAAATTCTTGAGACCAAGCTTAAGAAAGGCGAGCCCGTAAGTCCACATGTTCTCAAAATGATTGGACTCATTGAGAATATGAGTCGGCTGGATCAGCAATTTTCTCAGGAAATGGCTATAGACACCATCCTCCATTCTCTTCATAGCGGGTATGATCAGTTCAAACTGAACTACAGTATGAATAGTCTGGAAAAAACGCTCACTGAGCTTCACGGTATGCTGAAGACCGCTGAAAAGACGCTCAAAAGTGATAAGCAGGATGTGCTTATGGTGCGTGGGGGCAAGTTCAAGAAATCTGGAAAGAAGAGGAATGCTAAGAAAGGTGGCAACAACGCCAACCCAACTAAGCAAACTGGCGCCAAATCTGTAAAGAGGAAGGTCAGTCAACCCACTTCTGAATCCGAATGCTTCTACTGCAAGAAGAAGGGGCATTGGAAGAGATATTGCTTGAAGCTAAAGGAAGATCAGAAGAACGGAACAGTCGTTCCATCTTCAGGTATTTTCGTTATAGACTGTATACTTGCTAATTCAACTTCTTGGGTATTAGATACAGGTTGTGGCTCACACTTATGTTCCAATCCACAGGGACTAAGAAGAAGTAGAAAGTTAAGCAAGGGTGAAGTCGACCTACGAGTGGGAAATGGAGCACGGATTGCTGCATTAGCTGTAGGAACTTATTATTTGTCGTTGCCCTCCGGGCTAGTTTTGGAACTGGAAGAGTGTTTCCATGTTCCAAGTCTTACTAAAAACATCATTTCAGTTTCTTGCTTAGATGCTAAGGGATTTTCCTTTTTAATAAAAGACAATAGTTGTTCGTTTTATTTTAAAGAGATGTTTTATGGATCTGCTAGATTAGTCAATGGACTTTATTTATTAGATCACGACAAACAAGTATATAACATAAATACCAAAAAGGCCAAAAAGGATGATTCAGATCTCACCTATCTGTGGCATTGTCGATTAGGCCATATAAACTTGAAACGCTTAGAAAGACTTCAAAAGGAAGGAATTCTAGAACCATTTGACTTAGAGGATTATGGTAAATGCGAATCATGTTTACTTGGCAAAATGACAAAGCAACCTTTCTCTAAAGTTGGAGAAAGAGCAAATGAACTATTGGGTTTAATCCATACAGATGTATGTGGACCAATGAGTACAAATGCTAGAGGTGGTTTCAGCTACTTTATCACTTTCACTGATGACTTCAGTAGATACGGTTATGTCTACCTAATGAAGCATAAGTCTGAATCCTTTGACAAATTCAAGGAATTTCAGAGTGAAGTAGAGAATCAATTAGGCAAGAAGATTAAGGCATTGCGGTCTGACAGAGGCGGTGAATATCTGAGCTATGAATTTGATGACCATCTGAAAGAATGTGGAATTCTATCAGAATTGACTCCTCCTGGAACACCACAATGGAACGGTGTGTCGGAACGGAGGAACAGAACCTTGCTAGACATGGCCAGGTCAATGATGGGTCAGGCCAAACTTCCATTAGAATTTTGGGGACATGCACTAAATACAGCTGCACTCACCATAAACAGAGCTCCGTCTAAAGCTGTCGAAAAGACTCCATATGAATTATGGTTTGGAAAACCTCCAAATGTGTCTTTTCTTAAGATTTGGGGATGTGAAGTATACGTCAAACGATTAATTTCAGACAAACTTCATCCAAAATCTGACAAATGTATCCTTGTGGGCTATCCAAAGGAAAAAAAGGGGTATTACTTCCACAATACATCTGAGAACAAGGTGTTTGTTGCTCGAGATGGTGTCTTTTTGGAGAAAGATCACATTTCCAAAATGACAAGTGGGAGAAAAGTAGACCTCGAAGAAATTCGAGTCGAACAACAAACTCTAGAGAATGCTCAAGATGACATTCAGGACGAAACTCAGAGATCTTTAGAAGAATCTGGTGAGAATCATGGTCAATCTAGAAATGTTACCCCGCGTAGATTGCAAAGATATAGATCTCAACCGGAAAGGTACTTAGGTATTTTGACGAACGAGAGCTATGACGTTCTATTACTTGAAAGTGATGAACCTACGACTTACAAACAAGCTATGACGAGCCCTAGCTCCAAGCAATGGCAAGAAGCCATGCAATCTAAATTAGACTCCATGTCTGAAAACCAAGTATGGGATTTGGTCGATTTGCCAGATGGCTACCAAGCCATTGGAAGAAAATGGGTTTTCAAACTAAAAAAGGACAAGGATGGGAAACTTGAAGTTTTCAAAGCTAGATTGGTTGCAAAAGGTTACAGACAAGTCCACGGTGTGGATTAAGATGAAACCTTTTCACCAGTTGCAATGATAAAGTCTATTCGGATAATGTTAGCAATCGCTGCATATTACGATTACGAAATATGGCAGATGGATGTCAAAACTGCTTTCTTAAACGGTGTTTTAACAGAAACTGTGTTTATGACACAGCCTGAAGGTTTTGAGGATCCAAAGAATGCAAAAAAGGTATGCAAGCTAAAGAAGTCAATCTACGGATTGAAGCAGGCATCCAGGAGCTGGAATATACGTTTTGATAAAGCAGTCAGTGACTTTGGTTTCATCAAGAACGCAGACGAATCTTGTGTATACAAGAAGGTCAGTGGGAGCAAAATTGCTTTCCTAGTATTATATGTCGACGACATATTACTTATCGGAAATGACATTCCTATGTTGAACTCTGTCAAGATTTGGCTTGGGAAATGTTTTTCGATGAAAGATCTAGGAGAAGCACAGTACATATTGGGCATCAAGATTTACAGAGATAGATCTAAAAAGATGATTGGACTTAGTCAAAGCACTTATATCAATAAAGTGATTGATAGGTTCAAGATGGCAGACTCCAAGCGAGGCTACCTACCCATGTCTCATGGAATAACTCTAAGCAAGACTCAGTGCCCAAAAACACTTGATGAGCGTAGACGAATGAATGGGATTCCATATGCATCATTGATTGGTTCAATAATGTATGCTATGATATGTACACGCCCGGATGTTGCGTACGCACTCAGTGCTACGAGCAGATACCAGTCAGACCCAGGAGAGGCGCATTGGACTGCTGCCAAGAATATTCTGAAGTACCTGAAAAGGCACAAAGATGACTTCCTGGTCTATGGTGGAGATGATGAATTAATTGTTAAAGGCTATACAGACGTAAGTTTCCAAACCGACAAAGATGATTTCAGATCACAGTCTGGGTTTGTCTTCTGCCTCAACGGAGGTGCAGTAAGCTGGAAAAGTGCTAAGCAAAGCACCATTGCGGATTCTACAACTGAAGCGGAGTACATTGCTGCACATGAAGCAGCAAAGGAAGCTATATGGCTAAGGAAGTTCATAGGTGAACTTGGTGTAGTCCCCTCCATTAAAGGACCAATAGCCCTGTATTGTGATAATAACGGAGCTATTGCACAGGCAAAGGAGCCTAGACACCACCAGAGAGTCAAGCATGTACTTCGTAGATTTCACCTTCTACGAGAGTTCGTTGAAAGAAAAGAAGTCGAGATAAACAAGATTGAAACTGATGACAACATATCAAATCCATTAACTAAACCTCTGCCGCAGGCGAAGCACAACTCGCACACTGCAGCTATGGGAATCAAGCATATTGGAGAATGACTTTGATATCCCTGTTTAATGTTTTAAAGTTTTAGAGTTTAAATCTTTGTAAAACATTATTGGTTAATCATTCACAACAAATGAAAAGAATTCATTTTTCCATTTAATTTGTGGTTTATTAAATGATGAGTCCCTTCAATTTGACGATATATTCAAGATAGACTGTCAGGACCAGTCCTGTGACTAAGAAATGTCTATCAAGTGAACTTGAATGTCAAAGGTTGAAAATGGTCCCTAGTCGGAGTTTTCTATAAAAATTGGACGCATAGAAAACGTTAGACTAGTAGTTTTGTTTCTTTAACTATGTGGACATGGCAATGTCATAATCATTTGCATAGATACTTACTTTGGGAAGACTAGTATCGGACAAGACCTATGAAACTTTACTGTAAGAGATGAAAATCTGTCATAAGTAAATTTCATTAAAATTATTATACACTAAATCCTCAATACATGAGTGATTTGAGATTACTTGTTTGAGAACTGGTTGCTTTGACGTTGACCAACCGTCGCACCGTAAAAGGAGGCTATAAAGGCAACGCTCAGGTAATCACCTATCAAACGAAGTCTAATCTCAAGATCGCAAGATTGGGATTGTCCTCCCATAAATCGGGATGAGATGCTTAAAAGTTGTACAAGGCCACTCGGAGAGCTAGAAACTGTGAAATGCATGGCCGTGCTCGGATGAATCATAGGCTATGATTATCTGTCTATTTGATCAGTTGAACTCTGAAATCGAGGAACACCTCTGGACATAATAAGGATGACAACTCTTACCTTATGTTCAAGAGCAAGCATCGAGCGACAAAGGAATTAGGAAATGCACACTTGTCCCTAAGGACAAGTGGGAGACTGAAGGAAATAATGCCCTTGGTCCAAGTATGCATTCTATGTTAAGTCCAATAAGTGCGGTTCATTATTAATTAACAAGTAAATAATTCAGTGAGAATAAGTGAGCTGAATGCCTAGCTAGAGGCCGCTTCAGTTCAAGTGGAATTAATGGTATTAATCCACAGCTTACTCTTGACTGAACCCGTAGGGTCACACAAATAGTACGTAAACGGATCAAGTATTTAATGGCATTAAATACTCCATCTATGGATATTCGGAATCAACGGATCTTGGTTTCAGTGGGAGCTGAGATCGTCACAGGCAAGAAATGAATGCTCCGGAAACGATGATATTGCCGGAAACGGAAATATGGATCGTATCGGAAATATAAATATTATCCAAGTCGTAGATGTTGCCGAAAACGGAAACATGGTACGTATCGGAAAATATTATCGGAAATGGAAATATTGCCGGAATCGGAAATATTGCAGGATTCGGAAATATTGTCAGAATCAGAAATATTATCGGAATCGGAAAATAATTCCGGAAACGGAAATATTAAATATTTGTTCGAAACGGAAATTAATTCCGGAATCGGAAATATTGAATATTGTTCGTATCGGAAATGAATTCCGGAATCGGGAAATTAATCGGAAGCGTATCGTACGAATTAGCATCGGACGAGGCCTGCCAGACGAAGGCCCAACACGAAGCCGGGCCATCGCCCAGCAAGCCAGCAAGCCACAAACGCACCAGCCAAGGCTGCGCCAGGCCCACCGCAAGGCAGGCCCAGCGCGCGCCAAGGCTGCGGCAGCGTGTGGGCTTGTGGCAGTGGGCTGCGAGCTCGCGCACTGCACGCGCGCGCATGGCGCCCCTCGTGGGCTGCTGTGCGTGCGTGTGTGCTTGTGTGCTATACGAATCCTAAAGCAATCAGGTTTCGACATATGATTAAATTCCTAAACCTAAAAGGATGAATTAATTAAATAAGAATTCTATTAGGATTCTAGTTTAATTAATTCGTATCCTAATAGGATTACGATTCCCTTTCCATACCTCTATAAATAAAGGCCTAGGGTCATTATTTTGTATAGAGTATTCAAGTATTCAAAGTGATTTTTGAGAGCAAAAATTCAGTCATACAATTGCCTATACTAGCCGAAAATTCTGAGTACCTTAAGGGCGATCCTAGTTGGTCAAGCTTAAGGCGGATCCGGACGTGTTGTGGACTATCTACGGAGGGACGACACTTGGAGTCCTAAAGACTTGTTCTTGTTCGGTTCGGGCGCAGCTAGGGAAGGCACGCAACAAAGTGTATGCATCTAAACTATGCTAAATGATTATGTGTAAATAATATGTTTTCCTGGCTTTATGGTTTTTCCGCATGATTTATGAATTGTCATATGTATCATAACCTAACAGAATTGAGATTCGTTTATTTTATAGGAGATGCGTTGTCAAGTGGAGATTTATGTTTTCATCATCGAACCTTTCCCTTTCGGGAATGGGGACAAAAGTAGGTGTCTACAGTTAGCCCCCACTTTGACTGAGTCTTGGAGTAAGACGATGGTCAAAGTATTAAACGGAGTGCGTCACACAAGCCATGGTGTATGTGACCTGTTTTGCGAGGGTCTCACGAGCCCCCGAGTGATAACATTTGACTTAAGGGTCATCACTTGAAGTGTCGACATATCCCTCACGTGTCATTGGGATTTGTCAACTGATAGTATAGAAACTTCCTCACTTTGTCATTGGAAGGATCTAAAGGTGCGTAGAACCTCCCTCACTTTGTCATTGGGAGTAGCTACAGATGTTTTCGAAATTAAAGCTGTAAAGTGTAATTGGGCCTGGCCAAGCCCAATCACGAGGTAAAACGTTTTTAAAGATTCTCATTTTCAGGGCTAGCTAAACGAGAAAACCCCCTTGTTTTTATAGGACGTAAAACGAAGGAAAATCCAGCACATCGTTCTTTTTTGGAAAAACGGAAAACCAATCCTTTAATTTTTAGAAAAAGGGAAAACCGAAAAAGGTTATTGCTGCAGCGACTAAGGACCTGCGCGGTTAGTGACGCAGACCCCGCCCGCTGAAGGTGGGCGAGCCTGTCCGCTGAGGGTGGACGCCCCGTCCGATAGAAGTGGATGAATCTGTTTTGATGTTTTGAAAATAAGGACCTACGCGGTTTGTGACGTAGACCCCGCCGGCTGAAGATGGCGAACCTTGTCCGCTGAGGGTGGACACCCCGTCCGATAGAAGTGGACGAATCTATTTTGAAATTTATTTTGCTTTTTTGAAAATAAGGACCTACGTGGTTTGTGCCGTAGACCCCGCCGGCTGAAGATGGCGAGCCTATTTTAAATTTGAAGACTTTATTTTTGTCGAAAACTGAGGACCTGCGCGGCTAGTGACGCAGACCCCGCCCGCTGAAGGTGGGCGAGCCCTGTCCGCTAAGGGTGGACGCCCCGCTCGCTGGAGGTGAGCGAACCTGAATTCGTCTTTTCGATTTGGGATTCGTGTGCCGCGATCTTGCCCGATTGAGGTGGGCAAGTCCCTATTTCATTTCTTTTCTTGTGATTTCTTTTGAGAATTTCTTTTTATTTATTCTTGCAGGAGCGAATTCTTTCGAGGGATGCTCGGATTTAGTTGCAACCTGAATGTGAGTTGACAACATGCTTAGACGGACCATTGTCTTGTGGTCATCATCCTTTATGGTTTTGAGTTAGTCCTTATGGCTCAATCTTGCCACTACCTGGGTCTTTGATCAGGGGATAAGTATCAACAGCGACCTTTGTCTTGAGGTCATAAACCGGTTTTATTTTTTGAGACATCCAAACACGGGACTTCGTACAGCGTAGTCTGGGAATATTGTTTTTGACTTTGTATACTTTCTTTTCAAATATATGTTTTCTTTCGAGCCACCAAGTACTCGTGCTTGGCGGCCAGTTCTTGTCAAAGAGGTTCTTTGGGGATACGCATTTTGTAATGTCCTTGATTGTGTTTGGGATCGTGCTCGTAAGTGCGAGCGATCTTCGTAGTGGTGTGCTACTCTTGACAAAGTCGTGAGGTGCGACTTTCAGTAAGGAAATTGGCAATTTTTGAGTCGAACAGATACGACAGGGCCCAATAGAAGTTGGGGCCTTTTTTGAGCCTGGGTTCATTTTCGGCGCCCAGGCCTGGGCGTTGAAATAATTCGCGCCCAGGTGGGGCGTTGAAAATGTTGTTTGGGCTGGTCTTTTGATGACACAGTTGGCCTCTTGTTCATTCGTTTATTTCACTTGGAAGTTCTATGTATTCTCATTTTTTCTTTATTTTTAGAACGTGATGTTTTTCTTGAGAAGCCGTAGCCGATTGGTGGACTACGGTGCTTGTCGCCTTGGGGCGATTATTTTAAGGAACTGTTGCTCTTAAGGCGTACAGTTATTGCGATAGTTGGGCGAGTCTATATGGCCCGAGGAACATATCTTGAGGCGTAAAACTTTGATCGCTCTTATATTTTTTTGAACGTGTTCGTGAATGATGATATGTATGTGCGAACAAGCGTTCATAGAATGCGGTCCCATTAATCAGTTTGCTTGAATCATTTTTTTTGAGCAATGACTGATTTCGAATAGTTTGCTTAGAAGCTTAGTAGGGTTCAGGCCCATTCATGAGGTGGGCTCAAACATCGTGCCCTTTCGATTGTTCCAACATTTGCTTCGAGATATTTTTTTATTTTGCTATGGTTGTTTCGTAGCTTGGAGCCCCCAAGTATGCATGTTGGGATGCTTCCTTTTGGCGTACGATTTTTGCAGGTTCTTTCGAGAAAGATGCCCTGGGGTTCCGCTCGTGTAGGTGCGAGCTATCCCTTTCGTGGTAGGTAATATTTTGCTACCTTTAATCCTTAATGTAGAAGTCGTGTGGCTTGCATTTTGAATTTGGGCGATAAGTAGTCTTTGCCTCTTTTACACATACTCTTTGATCGTGCCTACATTAGTGCAATATGCCTTACTCTCCTTTTTTAGACTTGTGCCGTGGGAGGGTTGAACTTATGGTGCGACGTAGGCTTGTATGGCCTAACCGCATGTATGAGAACATTCCTCCAGGTGTTGGGATATCATTATTATTTTTTGCATTGGAATACTTCATCACGCCTCGTTCAGGTGCTCGAACAAGTGTAGCACCTTCTGCGTGGGTTTGCACGGCTTATTACTTCGTTCGATGCGCGGATTCATATGTGTTTCTTTCTTATTTTTATATTTGGGCAAAATATGGCTAGCAGAAAGATTCAGCGCCCAGGCTGGGGCGTCAAAGATATCGGCACCCAGCTCTGGGCGTTGAAAAAGGATTTCTGGGTATATTTTGACGGTTCTTATCCTTGATTTTTTTTCTTTCGCTTTTGCTTTGGAACGAGGTAGGCTGTGTAACGGACGCTTATAGGGCGAGCGTTAGGTGCAGTAGTTTGATCGGAGTTTTGGTGACTCGCGATTTTCAGTTACCCTTGTTAGTGGGGTGACTTTATATATTCTAAGTAGTGCTTAGAATTTGGGAGGGGTTGTAGCCATTCTAAGGTTCATTTTACGCGATTAAAGCTTAGGATTGTGCCCTGTCATGTATGTATAGCATTAGCGTCGAGAATTTGCGATAAAATCGTCATTTCGAGCATTTTTAGAGTGTTTTTCTCAAGCCCCCAATTGTAGCTACGGGATTGGCTTGGTGCTATAATGCTTGGCATACGTTTTTATGCGTTCATGGTGACATGTATCATGAATAGTTTGAACCAGACTCGTTTAGTGCGAGGTACGTTCGAGTAGTGATTTTGCTACTTCTCTTGTAAATGTCGTATTGTGCGACATTGCCACGGTCAAGGTAGTCACATGTCGAAGTGTGCCTTGACCAAAAGCTAGGTGCCTTTCTTTACCCATAATCATATTTAAAAATCTTTTTGACTCACTTGCAACGTTGAGATAGACGCATACTAAGCTTAAACCAACGACACTTTATTATGTTCGAAGAAGTCTTTAAAAATCATTTGAAAATTATTTAAAACCCGAGTCCTACTGTGTACAATCCGAGGTGTCCTAAGTAGGTTGATTTATAGAAGGGTTCGTACAGGATTACATGAGTGAATCAAAATACTGTTACGATTTTTGGAATGCTGTCTAAGGATTTTCTAGAAGCCAGGGTGCAGGCGTCAAGATATTACTTGTGTCCGTTTGGCATATGCTTTAGGCTTTTAGGGATATCTTTTCCAGAATTGCGGGAATATAAACCGTTTTCAAATTGACTTAGATTTACTTGGTGTATGTCTGCACAAAAGGTCAAGGTATACTTAGTTATTTCCCTAGCTCTTTCATTTCAATTTTTTTAGCCCCCAGTTGCTATTATGTCTTCCCATTAACGATGTTTTTAGATTTCGATTTTAGATGCCCGTGTCATATGTCTTAGTAGGGTGAGCCTTGGTTAAGTGCCAAGTCCTATTGACAATGTCTGTTTTTTTTTCAAAGGGGATTCGCAAGCACTTGAATTACCATGAACGGGTGCCCTGAGTTCGAAGGAACGATGGGGCAATGCCGTAGAACAATCCTCTTTATTGCAAGCTTACTGCCCTTACTACTTGTTGGCGATCATGACTGTGTCTACTGGTGAAAGAAGGTCTTTAAGTGAGTTAGTTCGCTTTAGGGAGGGTCAAGTCGAGTACTTTAGAGGTCATGGACGCTTGCGCTAGCCCCCATTCAATTGAGGCAAAGCTGTCTTTTGAGTCTTGGCTAAGTGCCTAGGAGTGTGAGTGCTCCTTCTGGCAAGGGTACGTGCCCTTTATTATTTTTCGATGTGTGCTCATTTTGGCATCTTGACGACTTGGATTATTTCTTTGATTTAAACTTTTCTTTCGACTCGGATTGCAAGTAATTAAATTTCACTAAGGGACTTCTATTTTTTATTCTTGTTTTTCTATAGGCTTTAATATTTTTGCAAATTGGTTGGACCGAATCATGGATTGCCTACGTATCCGCCTTAAATAGATTTAATTTGGAATCAGGTCTTGCGTAGTTCTTAGCCAAGAAAATGGTTTCTTAGAATGCCGATTTTAAACAAGTACGTTCCGAGGTGGAAACATATTATTTGAAATGGTAGAATAAGTGAAGTTTATTATTATTTAAATATGCTGCCTTGCCGTAAGCCAAAAATTTGTTTTATATCATATTTGTTTTTGAGTACATGTATTTTTTTGTGGTACGTATATCTGAATACGTGCTGTACCCCTCCAAGTGTTCGTTATTTTTCCGTGCATGTGCGGATAAAATGACGAGCACTTCTGGACAAATTTTAGCAAGCAGAGAGATTCAGCGCCCAGGCTGGCGCGCTAATGATTTCGGCGCCCAGCTTTGGGCGCTGAAAATGACTTCTAGGAGGATCTTTTTTGGTGCGCTAAATGCTCCTTTTTTCTTTTTAGACTAACTTTAGAGGCGCTTTGCAAAGTTCCTTTTTTATTATTTATTACTTTTTTGTGCACTTTTCATTTGTCTTCCCTTTTTTTTTACTCGTGACTCAAGACGGTTTAAAAAATGGGTTGAATGAGATAGGATAATTTGTATGGGTATTGGTCAAGCATGAGGATCACATCTACTAGGACTCACAATTTGTAGCCTCAAGCTAGTGTCACGAGTTTACATCAACCAAGGCCAATGAGTAGCATGGGGACGGCTCAAGGGTATATCAACAGGATGTATCCAAACAAGTTATATGGTTATTACGCTAATGGTGGCGTAAGAGCAGGTTTTGGAAATAATGGGTATGACGCACGTGTCAATGGCCGTGCGTGGTTTGCAGTTGACAACAAGTTCAAGAACAAGAGTCGAGGTAGTGGTTTCTTGGGTTATGGCAATGAGAGCATGGATGGGTTAAATGAGCTGAACAGGGACCCCAGAGCGAGGGCGTCTAAGAGCATAAGGATTGGAAAGGGTAGACATCGTAGAATTTTATGATTTGGATTGGTTGACTCAATTCTTTTCCTTCGTGTACTTGGGTAAATGTTGCACTTTGGGAGGTACGGGCTAAGTATTTCATGGCTCGCTCTTTTCGCTCTCCCTTTTCTCTTTCTATTTTTCTTTTTGCTCGGGATTTCTCCCCAACATAAATTTTTTTATTTGGGCTAGAAGGTAGATGGTTGTGGTCTTTGAGTCACGAGGCGAGACTGAGTGAGCCTCGTTTGGTAGGCCTAGGTGGACCTCTAACTTTAGTAGGCCTAGGGTGGACTTTTAATTTTTGTTGGCCTAGGGTGGACCTTTAAATTGTCTTACTTTGCAAGCGTATTTAGTCGTTTCTTAAAATGTGCAAATAGCGTAGATTCAAAATGTTATTTTTACCTTATTGAAATTTAACGAAAGAATTACATCGAAATAATTTTTTTTGTTTCTTTTCAGACTCCAGTTTCTGGGATTTAATTGGAAGTCGTGATTTAGACTCAAACTTTCATTAATCTTTCTGATTATAACCCGTGTATGAATATAAGGAGGTGGCCTAGACTCAAAATAATGACATGGCGTAAGCCTATAACACTTGACCAAGCGACTCTCAGACTTAGGCTAATTGGACCATAACTTTCGTTGGTTGACACTTCAGATTTTAACCTTTGGGTGTTCATTTGTCATGCGCCATTTTGCTTAATGTTGGCAAGGTAGTTAATTGGGGAGATCGAATTTTTATTTTTGCAAGACTAGAATCATTAGTGCGGCTTCTCTCTTAGTGTGTATTGCTTTACCCCAATGGTAGACCTATTGGTATGTCGATTTGGGTATTTTTATGGTTGGTCATGTTGCATTCATGGAAAATCTTTTAGTCCGTACTTAGGGGTACTTCAAGGAGCGAGTGGCTCAAGAGGACTATGATAGTCGTGACCCAATGTGATCATAAGCCTTGAAGCCATTAATTTTTTCTTTGCCAATGGTATTAACACCTTAGGTTCACTTTGGGGGTTGTGCGACTATGGGGGAATGATTTCCAGAATGTGACCATTTCCATTTTGCAAATACTATAATATATTCTTTTTATTGGTGAGAGAGAGTATTGAGGCCGTGGATTCCTAGCAAGGGATGACAACTACATATGGGTGCTCATTGATTTAAATGTTAGGAAGGGAGACTCAAATATGGTTTAACCTTTTAACTTGCAGAACGACACCAAGCATTAGGACCGATTCTATGGATAAGACAACTAAGACTTAGGATTTGGATTGTATTTTGGCACAGCCTAGTCTAGACTCGGATTTATTTGAACATTTATTTTTTTTGAAGACTTTATTCGAACATTTTTTTTTTTTGAATACTTCGCCCATGTGACATTTAAGGTCATTTAATCAGCATGCTCGGTTTTTAGTGCCGAGCATTGTCGTCGTAGGCGGCCTAACAACGACGCAAAGAGTTATTAATTTTTTACAAGTCGCTTTTGAAATCGAGTTCTTTTCTTACGCCCTCGTAGCAATTCTTTTTACGAACGTTTTTTTTTTGTGCTACATATTTTCCCTTTGCGCGGGCACCGAGGCTGCTGCGCTTGACCAGAAGGCCAAGCAGCAACTTCAGCGCCCAGCGAGGGGCGTGAGAAATTCTGACGCCCAGCCAGGGGCGTTGAAAATGCGTCCCTGGCTGGTTCTCGTTTTCTGTTTACGTCTACTTTTGTTTATGCGACTTCGATTTGCGTGCTTGCCTAATAACGTCCTTTACGTGTTGTGCAGCGTTTGTGGGATTCGTTAAAGGCCATCCCGAGCGTCGCTTATTTTTGTGGCGATCATTCGGGTTTGCGGAACACATATTTTGGTACAACTCTTTGGCAAATTAGTCTATGAATGTTTGGGCAATTTTTAAGGTCGTTGGTTTTCTAGCATTATTTGTCTAGCATTATTCGACACACAATCATAACATAGTCACATAGTTCGCTACACATAACTACATTACAAACATGGATTTGAAAATTAAATATGTCACGTAGTTTATGATAGGCTTCTATGGGTAGTATTTGCGCCTAGCTTGGTACCGCTTCTATCGTAGATCCAACACATGCCCCGGTCGAGGTAGTGTCTTCAACAGACGAATTTCGCTCAAGAGGCCAACCCGCAAGTGCAAGCCAAGGGGGCATGCAGGCGAGAGGGACCTAATGGGCGAGCGATTGGGTTCGGGATAGGTGTACTACCTGCACAAGTACCGAGTGGGAAACATGTGCGGCGTATGCACCCCCCTATTGGCGAAAAAAGGTATCCTTAGTCCCAACTCCCGAGGGAGCCGAGATTCGTTATGATGTTCTGCCCGTTCACATTAATATGCTGATTTTCAGGTCGTCCCAACTTGATGGGGAAATAAACGCGGGGTAGGATCGTTTCACCCTTCGGCTATTTTGATTACCTACAAGCACGAGTATTTCCTTCACTATCCCCAGTGGAGTCGCCACTGTGAGGGGGTCGAAAAAGCGCGAGGCTAATGCGTGACCTCGTCCCTCGTGGGTGTGACGATTCTTTTTATTCAATCAAGTGTAATTGGATTTCCTGTGAGTATACACCCAATTGACTAGTAATATAGGAGTCGCCATTCAGTTTTTAACGACAATGAGAAAAACTGACAAAACCCGGTTATCGTGACATAAAGGGAGTGCAATTATGTTTGACCTCGACGGCCGTAGGTTCCCTTGTGATCCCTGGTGTGGGGATCTCTCAATATACACCCGCAAGGTAGAGATTGAGGGTTCGGGGGACTGTAACTACCGAGAGGAGTACTCGCTCGTCGATAACTCCAGAGGCAGGATATCCTTACTAGCTCAGCATAAATTAATAATTGAAGCGACATGCGTTAACTATTAAACTAATCTGAGTTGATTTTAACAATATGCAACACATAATACTAGATCGATCGCGATTATCTAATTTAGATTGTTTTAAGGGACCTAGCATGATAGTTCAATTTCCCAGAATATTATCTTTATTAGGCGTGATAGAACAATCAGATTTAATTAGTTTAACAGTTTATAAAAGGGCAAAGAAAGCGATTAAATCATGCGAAGGGACACGTTACGACGCACCCTTGAGAGGTGCGTCACGGTTCTCAGAAAACTAACCACTTTGACTGTGCTATTTCTCCTTTTTATTTAACGAATCTCAATTATGGGACAGGATACGTTCTGTTCGATTTATGGATCGATTGCGACAGAACGTGTGAACAGTTTCGCAGCGAGAGGCTTAGGCTAAGGGTTGGAGTCAATACTCAGAAAATAATTATGTGTTGTTGTGTGTTGTTTCACGTCGAATTTAGGGGCCTATTTATAGGAAAAAGTGGCGTAGAAAGATAGTTTTTCAGGAATTGGAATACGAAACGGATTAGGAAAAGAATCCGTCCCAGGTACTTTCGGCGCCCAGCTCTGGGCGCTGGAATTTTAGGCGCCCAGGGCTGGGCGTTGAAAATAGGGTCTGGCAGAATTCTTTGGTCAGATTCGGATTCCTGAAATCCGTAGAGTTTGAGACTTAATCGAGTCTTTTAGCGCGTATCAATTTTATCACGGAATGCGTCTGGGCCCGTTACGAACTCTAGGCTCGTTAGGATTTTAATTAATACGTAACTCTTATTTCAGAATCATATTATGAATAGGATTCTCGCAGTTTTCTATCTCATTTAGGATTTATGTTGGAGTGCAACACCTAATTCTGACAGGTTTCTATCTTTTATGACTTGCCACTTTTAGAAGCTACCCTTTACGGCAGTTACTATTTTTAGCAGGTTTCCATAAATAGCAGTTTTCTATAAATATCAGGTTTCGGGTGAAATGAAAAGGGGAATTGAGATTCGTTTATTTTATAGGAGATGCGTTGTCAAGTGGAGATTTATGTTTTCATCATCGAACCTTTCCCTTTCGGGAATGGGGACAAAAGTAGTTGTCTACAGGTGGGTAAAACTTGTTTCTTAAGGCTACCTTGAATGATTCCCATCCAAATCCAGGTGTAGCTCTCAAAGCATTCTCACATCCTTTCCACCATAGATCGGCTTCTCCCCTAAGGTAATAAACAGCACTATTAACCCTAAGGTTCTCTGGGCAATTGACAGCTACGATAAGCTCATCGAACTCCCTTAGCCAGTTCTGAAGTACAGTTGGGTCTATCTCCCCTTGGTACAAAGGAGGCTTACTTTGGGCCACCTTCTTAAACATCTTTACCAGCTGGATCAACTCCCTGGTTATTCCTATTCTGTGCTAAGTTCTGCATACTTCAGCCAGTTGCCTGACCACGTCAGCAATTCCTTGGGTAGTCATTTCCCTTCTCCTGAATAAAGCAAAAGACTAACTTTAACAACCGAGGTTGGACACTGCCTTACTAACACATTGCACTAGCTAGTCATTCAATTGGTGCACATACACAAAGATTTTCGGACGCTAAGCCGGATAGGCGCCTGTTTATGGGCCGCTTTTCCCCTTACGCCGCATCACAAAGTTCAAGTGGTGAAAGATTGAACCACCTTGCAAGTACAATTTCTTTGAAGAAATGCATAAAATTCCTTTCGCGATAATCGCTTAAAGATAGTATAGGCTTAGAATTAAGGATAAAAGAAGAAATTCTAGATTTTATTACTTCAAAAAAAATAATACATCCTTTGGATCGTACTTTATTCGGAAACCACAAAACTGAACTACTAAAGCCATAAATAGTAGTGTACTACTTTATTGCTTCACTAAATCTAGGCACTAGCTATTACAAAAGATTAAAATGCTACTCAACTATCCAGCCACCCTTACAAACAGGTGAAGAGGGCTCATGGTCTTCAAAATCATCAAAATCTTCCTCTAGATCACACTCATACTCCATATCCTCATTGTTTTGCTGTAACACACTGTTCACTTCATCATTGTTGATTTCAGGCTCAATTTCTGTGTCACTCGAGATCTCAATAGTGGGTTCAGGAATGATAGGATTAGGGTTCTCAATCTCAACAACATCATCATCACTATCCTCATCCATCTGAGTCTCTGTATAATGATCTTATCCTGTAAGGTTGATGTTCTCTACCGTCTTACCATCATCAAAACATTCCTCTGCGAGCTTTATAACTGTAGTCATAATCTCCAAATCGTATCTCCATCTACCATCTGGAGTACCATACTTGTAGTATTTAGGAATACCATTTTCCATATGCATATCCCGAAATCGGTTCTTAAGCTCTATGTATGGGTTCTTGGAAGGTAAGCAATGAATAACCATCTCTGCCATAACATCTTTCTTTCTCAATTCAGGTAGGTTCTTCACTGAAGCAAAGTAATTGCAGGCAAACTCAATCTTGTTGACATAAATGTGTGGGGTCTCACAGTCTAGCTTCTCTAGGTTTCTTAGATTTGCGTACTTTGAAATCAACATCTTAATCCTGAAAGTTAACAACTACAAAGTCTTACTAAAAGTGTTCCAAAACAAAGTAAGTTCGTTGAGCCATACAATTTTCAATGCACAAGTACATGCTTAATCATGATTCGTGATGCACTTAATCACATAAAGCAAAACAAAACATGATCAAACTTTAATTAAAAGATCACAACATCAAGGCATAATCACATAAACACTTGATTAGAAAGGCATACTTAAACAACACATACTTAGACTAATTATACCCTTCTTATTCTACCAATTCCTCACTTAGAAAAGAAATAAAAAAATCGAAATTAGTTTAAATAAATAACTTCAAATATACGCGAAATTATTAGAAATTAAAATCGAAAATTTAAAATAATTAATCAAATAATTTAATTAATTCGATTATTTTCAAAAATAATTAAAAGAATTAAATAAGTAAATAAATATTAATTGGGAATTTTCGAAAAATTATTATTATTATTATATATTTTTTTTTTTCGAAAATTCGGAAAAATCCGAAAATGAATTAAATTCCCCTTATTATTATTTTTTTGAAAAATCCGAAAATATTTCGGAAATTCGAAAATAATTCGAAATTTAAAATAATTTTTCAAATACTAGAAATAATTGGTATTTGGCTTTTCGAAATTTTGAGTACTCAAAAACAACATTTTGGCTTTAGGGAAATAGTTTTCGAAAAATCCTAGAGTTCCGCAATCGTAGTTTAAGGATTTACCACTTTGCACTATTAATTAATGCAAAGCAGCTCTCACACTAGAGCTCTGCAAATACCACTTTGTAGTATTACTTACTACAAAGAAGGACTGAACTAAGCTCTTAGTATACCACTTTGAAACACCCTATTAATTCCTTGCTTTTTATAAAACATTTTCCAACTTAAAACACAGGAATTACCAAGATATTACCGCCACCGTGATAACGGCTAAGGCTATTTACCAGAATTACGCGCGGAATTAACTAACTTTCAAAGCATAATAAATAGTTAATGGTCATTAAAACAAGTTGGAACCGTTGAGACCCAAACTAAAACAAACCGTTTGAAATCCATTAACTGAAAATAGCAATATTAGTCATGACTATAAATAGAAATAGAGTTTATAAATTACGGAAGCATAAAACTCTCAACTCAAATCACATGATAACTTCTCCCCCAAGTTATCTCTACAAACCTGCTTTATTGAAAATCTACTCCCCAACAACGCAAATGCAATTGATGGATCATCATAGGGTCATTAAGGCAAAGGCCATGACCAGAAGACATGAAGCACGAAGTCAGCAAAAGCTAAGTACGAACAAGCTAGAATAACATTCTATCCTAACATGCTTCACTCGACAAAATAGATAATCCACATGCAAAAGCCATTAAATAAACAAGTAAACATGGAGACAAGACTCGACACGAGATACGACCCTTGACTCACAGTTTAATAAAAAGTAGCTTCGAACGGGTAAAGTAAAGTATCCTCAAAAGGGAAGAAAAGGGTGATGGGAGCCAACCATACACCAAAATAAGTCGGGCTACTACCGAAAGTCGGGCCATACCGACAGGAATTCCAATGCGCAACGGCATAAAAGAAGAATGAAACAACGTCTTGTATCATTCTAGGAGTACAAGTTTTCCCGCAAGACTCCCTCCATTGTTCATACTCAATGTATATACGTTCCAAGAGTTTTGAAGCACTTTGGGTTACACTTTACGTTAATTAGTATATTATGTTCAAGGCGACTCAAGACACAACATACAAACAATTGAACAATTAAACAATTCAACAATGACTCTTTAATATTTACTTCTTTAGGACTTGTGATCAAACAAGACTCAAGTGAAATTACTCCCATTGTTCCTTCTCAAAAACACTGTTTGAGATAACCCGACATTGCCTATTAACAAGCGGGGTGTGACCTTAGCACGAATTGTCCTTAATTCAATTCACATAGACTCTCTAACATATTCTACCCCTTTGGTAGAATATATATTGCTCATTGGCAATATTCGACTGGCTCAATAATTATGCTAGACATCCCGTACTATAGCATAATAATAATAATAACAACTTGCATGCGCACTACTCATACATGCAAACCAACTTGAACAACATGCTTGACATAATTCAACGATTATAAAAGTCCATAACATGATAGTTCAATAGAATCTATAAAGCATAATTCAATTCATAACATGCTCGTTCATATAGATTCAACAATAATAACAACATACTTGTTCTCAACAATAATAACCAACCTTTTAAAGCTTATAAACATTCTGAAAATTTTGATTGATTTCCATAATTTAAATTGTTATTAAATTATGTAAATCAATTACTCAATCAATTTGAAACCAAAACGTACCCTAGTAATAGTTTAATCCGAAAACATACTTTGACTTCAAAAATCCATACTTTATAAACATATATAATCTTAAAATCTTAATTTAAATCATCAAAACCAATATCTTTAATCAAAACATGATACTATCCCAATACGGTGTTCATAACCGTTTTAATTGATCTCAACAATCCAATAATTAAATTAATCACAACAATTAAATCGATTCAAAACTGAAAATTAATATTTTGGAAAACAAAATTTGATCTTTCCAATTGGCAACACACACACACAACAATTACTTGTGTTGTGTGCGTGTGCCTCGCACGAACAATGCAACAACAACACACGCAACACGCACCGCAAGCAGCAGTGGCACGCGCGCAAGGGGCGAGAGGGGCGACGAGGGCGCTGGGCACATCAAGGCACACACACGCGGCACATCGTGCGCGCAAGGGACAGGCGAGAGGTGCTGGGCACAGGCGGGACACAGCGTGCGCACACACAGCACTGCTGTTGTGCTGCGACGCGACGCGGGACGAAGGCGAGCAAGGGACGAGTGGGCGCGCAGCAAGGCACCACCGCACAGCACGCAGGCACAATGTGCTACGCTGCGGCTGCGAGAGGCGAAAGGGATGGCTACCTTGCGCCGCAAGCAAGGGCGACGAAGAGAGGGAGTGTGGTTGAGTGTGTCGCAAGGAGAGGGGAAGAGGAGAGAGAGAGATTTCTGAATTTTTTGTTGTGAGGGTTTGTCATGAGGTCTTATTTATAGGTTCCTCGATCTCCTTTGTGGGCTAGGTTAGGGTAATTTTGAGTTGGGCTTGCTTTCAGGCTTAGTTCATTAAATTCCTTGCAAGCTTTGTTAGGTTTAATTAAAATAAAACGACCGGTCTTTAAGTTTATTAAATTCGTTTTTGAAATACGACCCAACAATTCCCGACTAAATAAATTGCTTGAATTTATTTAATAAAATCCGGTTTTCAAAATAATTAATATTTAAATTAATTAAAATAAAAGCGCATTTAATTCTCATTAAATGAAATTATTTTGTAAAAATACAACGAAATGCTTTATAAATATAATAAAATATATTTATAATAATAGAAAAGTACAAGGTATTACAGATCCATACCTTGTGCCTTGCATTATTCATCGAATTTGTAGTTTTCAAACTCTGTTCCATGATCAGATCTTATGTGAATCAATTGATGACCTGTTGTTTTCTGAATTTTCTTTGAAAATGTAACAAACTCATCAAATGTTTCATCTTTGCTTGTTAGAAAAATGACCCAAGTAAAGCGAGAATAATCATCAACAATAACTAAAACATATCTTTTTCCACTTCTACTTTGAATTCGCATTGGTCCACACAAGTCCATGTGGATGACTTCCAATGGCTTTGTTGTGCTTACCAGGTTCTTAGGCTTGAAGGAACTTCGGACATGCTTTCCTTTTGCACATGCATCACAAACTTTATAATTTAGGAACTTGATTGAGGGGAGTCCTCGAACCAGTTCCTTTGATCTTAGTTTGTCGAGCAGTGAGAAACTAGCATGTCCAAACCTCCAATGCCATAATAGTGGTTCTTCTTCAATGGCACTGAGACAAGTTAAGTTGTTCCTGGGAACCGTATTGAGATCCACAGAATATGTGTTCCTTTTGCGAGTTCCTTCCAAAATAACATTCCCAGTGTTATTGTTAATAATTTGGCAATTTCCCGAAGTAAAACTTACAGAGTTCCCTTTGTCGCAAAATTGAGAAATACTTAGCAGAATGTGCATCAAATCCTCGACTAAAAATACATTTTCAATGGCATGGGAACTTGACCTTCCAACTTTTCCATTTCCAACAATTTCTCCTTTCATGTTGTCTCCAAAGGTCACTGTTCCTCCATTGTAGGCTTCTAGTGAGATAAATTTTCCAATTCCAACCACGAGCTGTTCCCCCTCACTAGAACTTCTTCTGGTGGAACTTTTTCAGTTCCATCTGTTCTTGCCATTAGGCAAAGATTAGCAGTTTCTTCATTTGGTTGTTCCTCATCATCTTCTGAATCTATTGCTTCGCCCCATGCAGCTATCATAGCCTTCTTGAAGTTTGGCTTGTTGAAGGTAGACTTATTGTATCGCTCCTTGACCCGTTCCTTTCCTTTTCCTTTGGCTTTGTCGTTTTCCCACAGAGGGCATTCACGGATTTGATGATCAGTTTCTCCACATTTGAAACAACCTTGCTCAGTTTTGGAACTGATAGTTTTCCTTGCAAATTTTTGGTTGCCTGGTTTGAAGTTCCTATAGAGCTTTCTCATTCTTTTGATCAGCATGGCAGCCTCTTCTTCATCTGGCTCAGATTCGTTGAGTTCCTCTGCTTTTAGAGCAAGTCCTCGGTTCTGGATCTCTCAGGAACAGCAGCTCCAAGATGCAACTCATGTGTCATCAAGGAACCAGCAAGTTATTCAATTTTAAACTTTGTGAAGTCCTTGGTCTCAAACAGTGTTGTGACCTTTGTTCTCCAACAATCATCTTGTGGCATGCTCCTTAGTATTTTTCTTACCTGTTCATCTGTGGGAATGATTCTACCAAGAGAAACTAATTCATTTGTTATGTTAGTAAATCTAGTGAACATCTCTTGAATAGTTTCTTTTGGAAGCATTTCAAATTTTCGTATTTAGACATCAAAAGATCAATTTTGGAACGCTTAACTTCATTAGTTCCTTCGTGGGTTACTTGTAGTAAATCCCAAATTTGTTTTGTATTCTTGCACCCCATGACCCTGTTGTGTTCATGGGGTCCAAGCCCACAATGTAAGATTTTAACAGCCATAGCATTTATCTCATATTTTTCGAAATCCTCTTTTGCAAATTCAGATATTGGTTTAGGAACTACCTCGTTTTCTGCGTTTGTTTTTGTTACCTCAAAGTCTCCAACTTCTATCACACGCCATACTTGGTAATTTTCAGCTTTGATGAATATCTCCATCCTGTTCTTCCAATATGAGTAGAACTTGCCATTGAACATAGGTGGCCTTTGCGTGGAGTAGCCTTCTTCCAGTTTCTCTTGTGAGTTCATACTATCAGGAACTTGACTCAAACAGGGTTTCCTGTGATTTTAGTGAGTACTGGCTCTGATACCAATTGATATTCCAGTAGGAACACACACAAGAAGGGGGGGTGAATTGTATTTCGAACTTTAAGAGAGTTTCTTGCGGAACTTAGAAATAATAAAGGAACTGAGTATTAAGAAAGTAAAAAGCAATGATTTAGAAAACTTCTTGACACTAATCAAGAAGAGAATTCCTTTATATTGTGGTAATACCTCGATTACAATAACTCTCTGACTCGAGTTCCTCTCAAACTCGAGTTCCTCACAGTAACCTACTCAGATTACAACTCACTTTTCTTCTCTTTCTCTCAGAGTTACACTCTAAGTCTTTGCAGGATAACTCTATCCTTTCTAATCTGAAATACAGTTTTGTTTCGAGAACTCTAGATATTAATAAGCTTAAGTAAATATATAAAGACCTTTAAGAACTTGGATTAAACTAGGACACAAACTCGTTTTTATAAAACTCTTAAAAACGTTTTAGGAAATACAAAGCTCTAGGAATGTTTGTGTATTTTTCTCAGAAAACTTCGTGGCCTTATATAGAGTTTTGTCCTTAGGGTTTGTTCCCTTCAAAAACTCAACTGCCAATAACTGACACTTTGTTTGTCACGTCCCTAGACTTGAGGAACAAGGGAAGACCACTTCCCACTCAACTCCCTCAACTGCTGGATGTGTTCAAGACCAAGTCAGACTTCTTTGTTTAATAAAAAACGTTTATTTATTTTATCAAAATATTTAGGAGAAGTTTTAGGAAGGTAAAACTGTTTTTATTTAAATGAACAAGATTTAGAAAAAATCTGATTTTTTATTAAACGTAAAGATAAATTTTATTTAAATACAGATTCCTTAAAACTGTGTTGCCTGATATTATGATAAAAACAAACGGGTAATCCAAGTTCCTCTAGTTCCTTATATACCACTTAACATATTAATATATTACATATAATCTAAGTGAGATAAACTACCTAGACAAATATGTCTTCCCTTTGGTGAGGCATTCAACTCTGAAGCTTCACTTGTTCCAGCTCAGGAACATTGATGAGTTCCTCTTATGTTCACAGAGGAACTCGTAGCCATGATTCTGCAGCTTTTCTTGTGACTATGAAGAACACTCGATTTGTAATATGTGTTCCTCCTTTTGTGACTTTGAAACTCCAGCTTGTACTGCTTCCAGCTCAGGAACTCCAGTAGCTGTTCCAAGTGCATATCAGGAACTTCAACATTTGTTTCAAGTTCCTACCCTATTAGGAACTCAAGCACTTAACTGTCTAAAGTCATTAGCAACCACAATCAGGAAGTTTGCAATATGTGTGTGTGTCATCAACCAAAACCTAGGAACAACAGGTTGTAACTCAAACAACAAATGGCATATGTTGTGGCAATGGGATAAATTATGGTATTAATTTATTAACCAAGAGTAATTTGGAGATTACTTGCAATTGGTTTTGCTTACCTAGAATCTTAAAAGACTTAAGACATGCCAAAGCTTCTTAAGGATTTAGGACTTTTAGGGTCTTGGAATCGTTTGTTTTAGTTTTGCATGAATGAAATGTTTAATAGCCTTAATGATTGCGTGAATGCTTTTATTCAAGTTATTAAAGTATGATAAATATTTTCTTTGCTAGTTCATTTTGTAGAATTATAAATCTTCAACTCTATTGCTTTCGTATAATAGAACTGCGATATTTCCTCGATCGATTGGTAACTAATTTTGAGAGAGATTCTCAAAGAATAGGAGAATGAGAGCGTATCTTGAATGCTATTTTCTTATAGTGATCTTCATGGTTGTTTTCAAACTAAAATTTGAATGGTAGACCAATTGGACATAATAAATTCAGAATATTGGGTAGTTTTGGAATAATGAAGTATGAGTTAAAGGCTCGTGAATAACCAAGGGTTAACAACCAATTTTCTTTTGATTCAATAAATGAACTAGACTCATTGGATGTTGTCATTCAAAGTGAATAAAAGAAAATGACTTTGTAGGCATAACAAAGTAAGAAGATCAAGCAAAGAGTAAAATCTTTAGGACTATAAGAAAATGTGCTAGAAAGGATAGGAAACGGGAACAAAAGAAATGAATTCAAGATTCAATTTCTACCTAAAAAATTGCGTTGAAGAGAAACGACTTAGCAAATAAACTCCTATGGTATTAGATTACCGCTTGAGGCTCTAACTCTTGTTAAGAACTCAAATTCCGGGAGCTAAGTCTGGTTATTGACCTACAAGTGGGAAATGAAGCAAAGTCGTGTTACATTAGCTGTAGGGTCATCATTTTTGTTTTAAAGTCCTTCTAAAGGCTGGAACTTAATGGCATTATGTTCCATTAATCATCATAAACACTTCTGTTTGGACAACAGAAAGACTCACATTCAAAGTAGACAAAAACATTTGTTGGGTGTTTTTTTTGAGACAAGTGAGAGAGGGATATATTAATCAACAAACGGAGTTACAGCCAAGTCAGAAGGCCCAACAAGCCAAAACTGACAAAACAAACTAGACTAAACCTTAGTCTAAACAAGCCTAAGCAAAACAAAGCTAAACACAACAAAGCTATTACAATTGAGTTAGCCAAGTTCTATCAGCAGAGCTCACTGAGTTGCTATGAATCTTCAAGATTCTGTGCTTGACATCAAACTTGATACCAGTCATCAGGGAGCCAACTGTGGGAACAAAGTGATCCCAAACAGCTGAATTCCTAGCTTTCCACACTTGGTACCGGGCACCATCAATAACAGCATAATAAATCTTCTTCTGAAGGAGTTCCTGCAGTAAGTTCTGATCCACTGAAGGATTTGGAGAACTGAAGTTCTTCTCATTCTAAGGCCTAGCCATTCAAGAGTACACTGTAGGCACTCCTGGCTGTAGGGGCAGTCAAAGAACAAATGAGCACTGGTTTTTGGAGCATCACCGCACATTGCACATAGATTATTGTCACCAATGCCATACTGGTACCACCTAGTCTTGGTTTTCAGTCTGTCCAATAAAGCAAGCCAAATGGAGAATATGTGTTTAGGTAGAGTATACCTGTTCCGCACATATCTTGCCCATGGAACATTAGCAGAATGACCTTTAAGAGCATGATACATCTTCTGAATGGAGTATCTAGTCTCACTCAGCCAGCCAACAGAGTGAAGTTGTTCAGTACACAGATGTTTCACTTTGCACATGTATTTAACAGGCCAACTGGCAGCCAGGGTGGGGGAAAACATCTGCCAGTTCTTGTTCTTTATGTAAAGTGCATGAACCCATTTAACCCAGAGATTGTCCTTTTTTTGCTCAACAGCCCAAGCAAGCTTACCAATGGCTGCTTGGTTCCAGATTGCCACCTTTCTGAACCCAAGACCACCATGATCCTTGTCTGTACATAACTTATCCCAACTGACATTACCTGGTCTGCTATCATCATAACCCCAAACCAGAGATAAGACTTACACACAACATTAATTTTCCTGATAACCACAGATGGAATGAGGAAGTTTTGCCCCCAATAAACACTTATGCTCATAAGCACTGAATTAATGAGCTGCATCCTCCCTGCAAAGGAGAGGTGCCTTGTACTCCACACCTTAATCCTAGCAACCATCTTTTCAACAAAAATTCTACAATCGCCAGCTTGGATCTTTTTCGAACTGATTGGAACCCCTAGGTATTTGAGAGGTAGGGAGTCAAGCTGAAAGCCAGAAATGGCTACCAGATCATCTTTGGTTTGAGCATCCACCCCACAGCAATACATATATAGAGGATTTAGCAGGATTCACATGTAGTCCAGTAGTATCAGAAAAAAGTCTGAAACCCTCAAGCATCAGTTGGACAGTATGAGTATCCCCATTACAGAACATAAGCAGATCATCTGCAAAACATAGGTGATTAAGCCCAACTGTTCTGCATCTTGAGTGGAATTTGAACTGGGGATGAGTGTCAATTAACTTCATTGATCTTGAAAAGTACTACATGCATAAGGTGAACAGGAGAGGAGACAAGGGATCCCCTTGCCTTAAACCCCTTCTAGGTTGGATAAGAGGAGTGGGAGCACCATTGATCAAGATGGAATATTGAGTAGTGGAGAGGCAGGTCATCACAAGATTCACAAAGAAAGGAGGAAAACCCAAATCAATCATTACTTCTTCAATGAACTTCCATTCAACAGTGTCATAGGCTTTTTTTAGGTCAAGTTTCATCATACAGCTTGGTTTAGTGCTTCCCCTGGTATAATGTTTGATAATATCTTGACACAGCAAGACATTATGCAGGATGGACCTACCAGCCACAAATGCCCCTTGATTAGGGGAAATAATATCATGGAGCACTTGACTGAGTTTTTTACACAATAACTTAGAGATGCATTTATAGAGGACAGAACAACAGGCAATTGGTCTGAAATCACTCACAGTGGCAGGTACTGTAACCTTAGGGATCAAAGAGATAAAAGTTACATTGATTTCCTTCAAAAGTTTCCCAGTTAAGAAAAAGTATTTGATAGCCAAACAAACCTCATCTTTGATCACAGGCCAAGCCACCTTAAAGAACATGCTATTGAACCCATCAAGCCCAAGGGCTTTGTTATTTGGTATAGCATTCAGAACACTTTAGATATCATCATTTTGAAAGGTGCACTGGAGTAAATCTCTGTGAGAGTCAGTAAGCCTAGGTCCCTGGTCAATGATGATACTGTTGACCTTTGTCCTCTCCTTCATACTGTCACAAAAGAGGGAAGAGTAGAACTGAGTGAAGGCATTCTGCACACCTTCAGAGGATTGAATCCAATCACCAGTAGCATTGTGAATTGAGTTAATCTTATTGTGCTTTCTTTTGTGTCTAATACTTATATGGAACAGCTTAGAGTTTTCACCCCTGATAAGGCGATTTTCGCGTCGTTATACGAATACCACCTAATCAAACAAAATTTGTAAAACACCTAATCTACCGGCTATATTGACTATAGAGGCAAGCATAGGGATCTTCCCAAGAGAACGAATATGTTTGGCTTTTCAATCTAATGTGTTCAAAATCTAGTTCGAATGGGAAATGAGTTTGTTAATTAATCTAATGAAAGAAAGAATATGAAATATGAACAAGTAAATAAATTCTAGAGATTTCGGGAATCGTCAATGGAAATTGAATTAATGAAAGAACAAGGTCAAAACACAATGAATATGCAAAGACTTGATGCATAGGGGAATAGAAACTAATGACGTGCTCGCCACCTCTCGGATGGAGCACGCGAAGCATCTAATCGATGGAAAAGCTTTCGCATAGTCCTAAACTAGACCACTTGCATATAAGACCTACTATTCACTATCATAAAAGAGGTTCACAATGTCTTGCCAAACCTAAACTATGCATTCCAATCAATTCTAATCAACTAGCATTTGCAACTACTACTTAATTAGTCATGGACATCTGTAGACACCTACTTTTGTCCCCATTCCCGAAAGGGAAGGTTCGATGATGAGAACATAAATCTCCACTTGGCAACGCATCTCCTATAAAAAAACGAAACTAAATCACCCTTTTCATTTCACCCGAAACCGGTTATTTATGGAAACCTTCTAAAAATAGTAACTGCCGTAATGGGTGGTTGTTAAAAGTGGCAAGTCATAAAAGATAGAAACCTGTCAGAATTAGGTGTTGCACCAACATAAATCCTAAATGAGATAGAAATTACAAGAGGAATCCTATTCCTAATATGATTCAAAAATAAGAGTTACGTATTAATTGAAATCCTAACGAGCCTAGAGTTCGTAACGGGCCCAGACGCATTCCGTCATAAAGTTAATACGCACTAAAAGACTCGAATAAATCTCAAACACTCCGGATTCTAAGTGTCCAAATCTGAAAAAGAAAACGGCCCAGACCCTATTTTCAACGCCTGGCTCTGGGCGCTGAAATCTTGGGCGCCCAGCCCTGGGCGCTGAAATTACCTGGGACGTGTTCTTTCCTAATTCTTCGTGAATTAGAGTTCTAAAATTCTATCTTTCCACAAACTCTTTTCTATAAATATAGCCCCAAATTCGACGTGAAACAACACACAATTCATTATTCTGAGTATTGACTCCAACCCCTAAGCCTAAGCCTCACGCTGCGAAATTGATCCCGTGTTCTGACGCAATCGATCCAAAAATCGAACAGAACGTATCCTGTCCCGTAACTTGAGATTCGTTAAATAAAAGGAGAAATAGCAAAGTCAAAGTGGTTAGTTTTCTGAGAACCGTGACGCACCTCTCAAGGGTGCGTCGTAATGTGTCCCTTCGCATGATTTAATCGCTTTCCTCGCCCTTTTATAAACTGTTAAACTAATTAAATCTGATTGTTCTATCACGCCTAATAAAGATAATATTCTGGGAAATTGAACTATCATGCTAGGTCCCTTAAAACTATCTAAATTAGATAATCGCGATCGATATAGTATTATGTGTTGCATATTGTTAAAATCAACTCAGATTAGTTTAATAGTTAACGCATGTCCCTTCAATTATTTATGCTGAGCTAGTAAGGATATCCTGCCTCTGGAGTTATCGACGAGCGAGTACTCCTCTCGGTAGTTACAGTCCCCCGAACCCTCAATCTCTACCTTGCAGGTGTATGTTGAGAGATCCCCACACCAGGGATCACAAGGGAACCTATGGCCGTCGTGGTCAAACATAATTGCACTCCCTTTATGTCACGATAACCGGGTTTTGTCAGATTTTCTCATTGTCGTTAAAAACTGAATGTCGACTCCTATATTACTAGTCAATTGGGTGTAAACTCACAGGAAATCCAATTACACTTGATTTGACAAAAAGAAACGTCACAACCACGAGGGACGAGGTCACGCATTAGCCTCGTGCTTTTTCGACCCCCTCACAGTGGCGACTCTGCTGGGGATAGTGAAGGAAATACTCGTGCTCGTAGGTAGTCAAAATAGCCGAAGGGTGAAAGGATCCTACCCCGCGTTTATTTCCCCATCAAGTTGGGACGACCTGAAAATCAGCATATTTATGTGAACGGGCAGAACCGCATAACGAATCTTGTCTCCCTTAGGGAGTTGGGACTAAGGATACACATCGCCAACCGGGGGGTGCATACGCTTCGAATGTTGTCCACTCGGCACTTTCGCTAGTAGTACACCCGTCCCAAACCCAATCGCTCGCCCACTAGGTCCCTCTCATTGGTGCATGCCCCCTTGGCTTACATCGTGATTGGCCTCTTGGGCGAAATTCGTCTGTTGAAGGCACTACCTCGACCGGGGCATGTGTTGGATCTGCGATAGAAGCGGTACCAAGCCGGCGCAAATACTACCCATAGAAGCCTATCATAAACTACATGACATATTATTATATTGCCTCATGATGTAATGTTAGTTATGTGTAGAGAATTATGTGATTGTGTGTTACAAATAATGCTACAAAACCAACGACCTTAAAAATTGCCCAAACATTCATAAACCAATTGGCCAGAGAGTTATACCAAAATACGTGTTCCTCAAACCCGAACGATCGCCACAAAAATGAGCGACGCTCGGGATGGCCCGTAACGAATCCCATAAACGCTGCACAACGCGTAAAGGACGTTATTAGGCAAGCACGCAAAATCAAGTCGCATAAACAAAAAATATACGCAAACAGAAAACGAGCACCAGTCAGGGACGCATTTTCAGCGCCCCTGCCTGGGCGCCAATATTTCTCACGCCCTATGCTGGGCGCTGAAGTTGCTGCCTGGCCTTTTGGTCAGGCACAGCAGCCTCGGTGCCCGCGCATAAAAAATACGTAGCAAAAAAAAAACTTTTCGTAAAAAAAATTGCTGCGAGGGCGTATAAAAAGGCACTCGATTCTAAAAGCGAAAAAAATAATAATAAATAACTCTTTGTGTCGTTGATAGGCCTCCTACGAAGACAATGTTCGGCACCAAAACCGAGCATGCTAATTAAAATAACCTTGGATGTCACATGGGCAAAGTATTCAAAAAATAATGGTCAAATAGAGTCTTCAAGGAAAAATAATGTTCGAATAAAAAATAAATCCGAGTCTAGACTAGGCTATGCCAAAGTACAATCTAAATCCTAAGTCTTAGTTGTCTTATCCATAGAATCGGTCCTAATGCTTGGTGTTGTTCTGCAAGTTAAAAGGGTTAAACCATATTGGGTCTCCCTTCCTAACATTTAAATCAATAAGCACCAATATGTAATTGTCATCCCTTGCTAAGAATCTACGGCCTCAATACTCTCTCTCACCAACAAAAAGAATATATTATGTAATTCAAAGTGTTTGCAAAATGGAAACAGTCACATTCTGGAAATCATTCCTCCATAGTCGCACAACCCCGAAAGTGAGCCTAAGGTGTCAATACCATTGGCAAAGGAAAAAATTAATGGCCTCAAGGCTTATGATCACATTGGGTCACGACTATCATAGTCCTCTCGAGTCACTCGCTCCTTGAAAAACTACTAAGTACGGACTAAAAGATTTTCCATGAATGCAACATGACCAACCATGAAAATACCCAAATCAGCATACCATAAGGCTACCATTGGGGTAAAGCAATAAACACTAAGAGGGAAGCCGCACTAATGATTCTAGTCTTGCAAAAATAAAAATTCGATCTCCCCAACTAACTACCTTGCCAACATTAAGCAAAATGGCGCATGACAAATGAACACCCAAAGGTTAAAATCTAAAGTGTCAACCAACGAAAGTTATGGTCCAATTAGCCTAAGTCTGAGAGTTGGTTGGTCAAGTATTATAGGCTTACGCCACGTCATTATTTTGAGTCTAGGCCACCTCCTTGTATTCATACACGGGTTATAATCAGAAAGATTAATGAAAGTTCGAGTCTAAATCACAACTTCCAATTAAATCCCAGAAACTGGAATCTGAAAAGAAGCAAAAAAATTATTTTCGATGTAATTCTTTCGTTAAATTTCAATAAGGTAAAAACAACATTTCGAATCTACGCTATTTGCAAATTTTAAGAAACGGCTAAATACGCTTGCAAAGTAAGAAAATTTACAGGTCCACCCTAGGCCAACAAAAATTAAAGGTCCACCCTAGGCCTACTAAAATTAAAGGTCCACTATAGGCCTACCAAACGAGGCTCATTCAGTCTCGCCTCGTGACTCAAAGACCACAACCATCTACCTTTTAGCCTAAATAAAAAGGGGGGAAATCCCAAGCAAGAAAGAAAAAAAGAAAGAGAAAAGGGAGAGCGAAAAGAGCGAGCCATGGAATACTTATCCCGTACCTCCCAAAGTGCAACATTTACCCAAGTAAACGAAGAAAAAGAATTGAGTCAACCAATCCAAAAACTACATAAAGTTCTACGATGTCTACCCTTCCCAATCCTTATGTTCTTAGACGCCTTCGCTCTGGGGCCCCTGTTCAGCTCATTTAACCCATCCATGTTCTCATTGCCATAACCCAAGAAACCATTACCTCGACTCTAGTTCTTGAACTTGTTATCAACTGCAAACCACGTACGGCCATTGACACGTGCGTCATACCCATTATTTCCAAGGCCCAAACCTGCTCTTACACCACCATTAGCATAATGATCATATAACTTGTTTGAATACATCCTGTTGATATACCCTTGAGCCGTCCCCATGCTATTCATTGGCCTTGGTTGATGTAATCCTCGTGCTTGACTAATACCTATACAACTCCTTCAACCCATCTTTCAAGCCGTCTTGAGTCACGAATAAAAAAAAATAGACAAATGAAGAGTACGTTCTACGCTTAACGTAAAAAAAATAAAAAAAAAATTAATAATAATAATAATAATAATAATAATAATAATAATAATAATAATAATAAACAAAAATAATAAAAAAAAACTTTGCGAAGCGTACAAAAAAGAAAAGAAGCATTTAAAAAAGGGAAAAGAAGCATTTAGCGCACAAAAAAGATTCGCAAATATTTGGCGCGAAACGAAAAGGAGCAGCGCAAAAAGGCAGCCAAGAACACGCTTTCAACGCCCAGAACTGGGCGCCGGAAATAATAGCGCCCAGCCCTGGGCGCCGTTCTTGCTTTCAACTCCCAATTCCTAAAAGTGATCGTATATTTTCCTATATACATGCGGAAGAATAACGAACACTTGGGGGGTAGAAGATCGCAAAATACGCAAAATCCGCGCGCTCCAAAATTTTCGTACCCTTATTTCACCCTATTTCAAACATTGCGGTTCCACTCGAACGTATTTGTTTAAAAACAGCATTCTAAGAAACCATTTTCTGGCTAAGAACTACGCAAGACTTGATTCCAAATTAAATCTATTTAAGGCGGATACGTAGGCAATCCATGATTCGGTCCAACCCATTTGCAAAAATGTTAGAGCCTATAGAGTAACAAGAATAAGAAATAGAATCCCTTATTGAAATTTAATTACTTGCAACCCAGGTCGAAAGAAAAATTTAAGTCAAAGGAAGAATCCAAGTCATCAAGATGCCAAAATAAGCACACATCGAAAAATAATAAGGGCACGTACCCTTGCCAGAAGGAGCACTCACACTCCTAGGCACTTAGCCAAGACTCAAAAGATCGCTTTGCCTCAATTGAATGAGGGCTAGCGCAAGCGTCCATGGCTTCTAAAGTACTCGACTTGACCCTCCCTAAAGCGAACTAACTCACTTAAAGACCTTCTTTCACCACTAGACACAGTCATAATCGCCAACAAATAGTAAAGGCAGTAAGCTTGCAATAAAGAGGATTGTCCTACGGCATCCCCCTATCGTTCCTTCGAACTCAGGGCACCCGTTCATGGTAATTCAAATGCTTGCCAATCTCCTTTGAAAAAATCATTTTGGAAAAAATCAAACATTGTTAATAGGACTTGGCACTTAACCAAGGCTCACCCTACTCAGACATATGACACGGGCATCTAAAATCGAAATCTGAAAGCATCATTAATGGGAAGACATAACAGCAACTAGGGGCTAAAAATTGAAATGAAAGAGCTAGGGAAATAACTAAGTATACCTCGACCTTTTGTGCAGACATACACCAAGTAAATCTAAGTCAATTTGAAAAGGGTCTATATTCCCGCAATTCTAGAAAAGATGGCCCTAAAAGCCTAAAGCATATGCCAAACGGGCACAAGTATATCTTGACGCCTGCACCCTGGCTTCCAACAAATCCTTAGACAGCATTCCAAAAATCGTAACAGTATTTTGATTCACTCATGTAATCCTGTACGAACCCTTCTATAAGTCAACCTACTTAGGACACCTCGGATTGTACACAATAGGACTCGGATTTCAAATAATTTTCAAAGACTTCTTCGAACATAATAAAGAATCGTTGGTTTATTCTTAGTATGCGTTTATCTCGACGTTGCGAGTGAGTCAAAAAGATTTATAAATATGGTTATGGGTAAAGAAAGGCACCTAGCTTTTGGTCAAGGCACACTTCAACATGTGACTACCTTGACCATGGCAATGTCGCACAATACGACATTTACAAGAGAAGTAGCAAATCACTACTCGAACGTACCTCGCACTAAACGAGTCTTGTTCAAACTATTCATGAGCCATGTCACCATGAATGCATAAAAACGTATGCAAAGCATTATAGCACCAAGCCAATCCCGTAGCTATAGTTGGAGGCTTGAGAAAAACACTCTAAAAATACTCGAAATGACGATTTTATCGCAAATTCTCGACGCTAATGCTATACACACGTCATAGGGGCACAATCCTAAGCTTTAATCGTGTAAAACGAACCTTAGAATGGCTACAACCCCTCCCAAATTCTAAGCACTACTTAGAATATATAAAGTCACCCCACTAAGAAGGGTAACTGAAAATCGCGAGTCACCAAAACTCCGATCAAACTACTGCACATAACGCTCGCCCTACAAGCACCCGTTACACAGTCTACGTCGTACCAAAGCAAAAGCGAAAGAAAAATCAAGGATATATAAGAAAATAAAAAGAAAGAAACATCTATGAATCCTCGCATCGAACGAAGTAATAAGCCGTGCACACCCACGCAGAAGGTGCTACACTTGTTCGAGCACCTGAACGAGGCGTGATGAAGTACTCCAATGCAAAAAATAATAATGATATCCCAACACCTGGAGAAATGTTCTAATACATGCGGTTAGGCCACACAAGCCTACGTCGCACCATAAGTTCAACCATCCCACGGTACAAGTCTAAAAAAAAAAGAGTAAGGCATATTGCACTAATGCGGGCACGACCAAAGAGCATGTGTAAAAGAGGCAAAGACTACTTATCGCCCAAATTCAAAATGCAAGCCACACGACTTCTACATTAAGGATTAAAGGTAGCAAAATATTACCTACCACGGAAGGGATAGCTCGCACGTACACGAGCGGAACCCTAAGGCATCTCTCTCGAAAGAACCTACAAAAATCGTACGCCAAAAGGAAGCATCCTAACATGCATACTTGGGGGCTCCAAGCTACGAAACAACCATAGCAAAATAAAAAAATCTCGAAGCAAATGTTTGAACAATCGAAAGGGCACGATGTTTGATCCCACTTCATGAATGGGCCTGAACCCTATCAAGCTGCTAGGCGAATTATTCAAAATCAGTCATTGCTCAAAAAATTATTCAAGCAAACTGATTAATGGACCGCACACACCGGCCATTCTATGAACGCCCGTTCGCACATACATCGAACATTCACGAACGCGTTCAAAAGAAAAATATATACGAGCGATCAAAATATACACCTCAAGGTATGTTCCTTCGGCCATATAGACTCGCCCAGCTATTGCAATAAATGTACACCTTAAAGAGCGACAGTTCCTTTAAATAATCGCCCCAAAGCGACAAACACCGTAGTCCACCAATCAGCTACGGCTTTTCGAGAAATCATCACGATCACTCAACTCATTATAATCTCTAATAAAATTCTGCGTTCCAAAAAATAAAGAAAAAACAAAAAAAAAGAAAATACGTAGAATTTCCAAGTGAAGTAGACGAACGAACAAACAAGAGGCCAACTGTGTCATTAAGAAACCTCGCCAGAAATCATTTTCGGCGCCCAGTGATGGGCACCGAAATCTTTAACTCCCAGGCATGGGCGCCGAAAACGATCCCAGACCCAAAAAGGCCCCTGACTTCTATTGGGCCCTGCCGTATCTGTTCGACTCGAAAATTACCGATTTCTGAAAGTCGCACCTCACGGCTTTGTTAAGAGTAGCACACCACTACAAAGATCGCTCGCACTTACGAGCACGATCCCAAACACGATCAAGGACATTACAAAATGCGTATCCCCAAAGAACCTCTTTGACAACCGTCAAGCACGAGTGCTTGGTGGCTCGAAAGAAATTAATATATTTCAAAAGAGAGTATGCAAAGTTAAAACAATATTCCCAGACTACGAAGTCCCGTGTTTGGATAATCTCAAAAGATAAAACCGGATTACGACCTCAAGACAAAGGTGGTCGTTGATACTTATACATAGTCCCCTAATCAAGGACCCAGGTAGTGGCAAAATTGAGCCAAAAAGACTAGCTCAAAACCATGAAAAGGTGATGACCACGAGACTATGGTCCATCTAAACATATTGTCAACCCACATTCAGGTTGCAACTAAATCCGAGCATCCCTCGGAAGAATTCGCTCCTACAAAAATGAATAAAAAGAAATTCTCAAAAGAAATCACAAGAAAAAAATGAAATAGGGACTTGCCCACCTCAATCAGGCAAGATCGCGGCACGCGAGTCCCAAATAAAAAAGACGAATTCAGGTTCGCTCACCTCCAGCGAACGGGGCGTCCACCCTTAGCGGACAGGGCTCGCCCACCTTCAGCGGGCGGGGTCTGCGTCACTAACCGCGCAGGTCCTCAGTTTTCGAAAATGAAAAGAAAATAAAATCTTCAAAACAAAATCAGGCTCGCCATCTTCAGCCGGCGGGGTCTACGTCACTAACCGCGTAGATCCTTATTTTCAAAAACTTCAAAACAGATTCGTCCACTTCTATCGGACGGCGTGTCCACCCTTAGCGGACAGGCTCGCCATCTTTAGCCGGCGGGGTCTACGTCACAAACCGCGTAGGTCCTTATTTTAAAAAAAAAAAAACCCAAACAAATTTCAAAGTAGATTCGTCCACTTCTATCGGACGGGGTGTCCACCCTTAGCGGACAGGCTCGACATCTTTAGCCGGCGGGGTCTGCGCCACTAACCGCGCAGGTCCTTAGTCGCTGCAGCGATAACTTTTTCTGGTTTTCCCTTTTTCCGGTTTTTCCTTTTCCAAAAAATTAAAGGATTGGTTTTCCGTTTTTCCAAAAAAAAAAAAGAACGATGTGAGTAGTTTTCCCTTTTCCAAAAATTAAAGGATTGGTTTTCCGTTTTTTCCAAAAAAGAACGATGTGCTGGATGTTCCTTCGTTTTACGTCCTATAAAAACAAGGGGGTTTTCTCGTTTAGCTAACCCTGAAAATGAGAATCTTTAAAAACATTTTTACCTCATGATTGGGCTTGGCCAGTCCCAATTACACTTTATAGCTTTGATTTCGAAAACATCTGTAGTTACTCCCAATGACAAAGTGAGGGAGTTTCTACGCATCTTTAGATACTTCCAATGACAAAGTGAGGGAGTTTCTATACTATCCGTTGATAAATCCCAATGACATGTGAGGGATATGTCGACACTTCAAGTGATGACCCTTAAGTCAAATGTTATCACTCGGGGGCTCGTGAGACCCTCGCAAAACAGGTCACCATGGCTTGTGTGACGCACTCCGTCTAATACTTTAAACATCGTCTTACTCCAAGACTCAGTCAAAGTGGGGGCTAACTGTAGACACCTACTTTTGTCCCCATTCCCGAAAGGGAAGGTTCGATGATGAGAACATAAATCTCCACTTGGCAACGCATCTCCTATAAAATAACGAATCTCAATCACCCTTTTCATTTCACCCGAAACCTGCTATTTATGGAAACCTGCTAAAAATAGTAACTACCGTAATGGGTGGTTGTTAAAAGTGGCAAGTCATAAAAGATAGAAACCTGTCAGAATTAGGTGTTGCACTCCAACATAAATCCTAAATAAGATAGAAATTACAAGAGGAATCCTATTCCTAATATGATTCGAAAATTAGAGTTACGTATTAATTGAAATCCTAACGAGCCTAGAGTTCGTAACTGGCCCAGACGCATTCCGTCATAAAGTTAATACGCACTAAAAGACTCGAATAAATCTCAAACACTCCGGATTCTAAGAGTCCAAATCTGACAAAGAAAACGGCCCAGACCCTATTTTCAACGCTTGGCTCTGGGCGCTGAAATCTTCGGCGCCCAGCCCTGGGCGCTGAAATTACCTGGGAAGTGTTCTTTCCTAATTCTTCGTGTATTAGAGTTCTAAAATTCTATCTTTCCATAAACTCTTTTCTATAAATATAGCCCCAAATTCGACGTGAAACAACACACAATTTATTATTCTGAGTATTGACTCCAACCCCTAAGCCTAAGCCTCACGCTGCGAAATTGATCCCGCGTTCTGTCACAATCGATCCAAAAATCGAACAGAACGTATCCTGTCCCGTAACTTGAGATTCGTTAAATAAAAGGAGAAATAGCAGAGTCAAAGTGGTTAGTTTTCTGAGAACCGTGACGCACCTCTCAAGGGTGCGTCGTAACGTGTCCCTTCGCATGATTTAATCGCTTTCTTCGCCCTTTTATAAACTGTTAAACTAATTAAATCTGATTGTTCTATCACGCCTAGTAAAGATAATATTCTGGGAAATTGAACTATCATGCTAGGTCCCTTAAAACAATCTAAATTAGATAATCGCGATCGATCTAGTATTATGTGTTGCATATTGTTAAAATCAACTCAGATTAGTTTAATAGTTAACGCATGTCCCTTCAATTATTAATTTATGCTGAGCTAGTAAGGATATCCTGCCTCTGGAGTTATCGACGAGCGAGTACTCCTCTCGGTAGTTACAGTCCCCCGAACCCTCAATCTCTACCTTGCGGGTGAATGTTGAGAGATCCCCACACCAGGGATCACAAGGGAACCTATGGTCGTCGTGGTCAAACATAATTGCACTCCCTTTATGTCACGATAACCGGGTTTTGTCAGTTTTTCTCATTGTCGTTAAAAACTGAATGGCGACTCCTATATTACTAGTCAATTGGGTGTAAACTCACAGGAAATCCAATTACACTTGATTTGACAAAAAGAAACGTCACATCCACGAGGGATGAGGTCACGCATTAGCCTCGTGCTTTTTCGACCCCCTCACAACATCCTATCACCAACTCACATTTAATCACAACATCATCATGAATTTCCTTACAATTTTCCCAAATTCATTCCCAAGGCTTCTACCCTAACCTCTAGACTAAGACTACTCAATTAGCATGATTAACATCAAAATTAAACTAAAATTAATCCTAATCATGAATCTAATTGAAATAAAGAAACTAATTAAATCTACAAAATTCAGAAAATTCAAACATCCAAAAATTGGGGAAAAATCAATGAAATTCAAAACATGAAACTAATTCTAGAATTCAACAATGAAATCAAAGCAAGAACCAAATTAATGAAGCATTAAAGAATTGAAAGAACAAATCAAAAGAAGAATTAGAATTATACCTTGAATTGTTGAAATTGCATCAAACTTGAAGAACAAAATTGAAGAACAAAACTCAAATGAAAGAGAAAAGAAATCTGAAATTTAATGATTGAATCAACTAAGAATTAAGAATTTGAAGCTAAGAATCCTAATCCTAATCTAATTCTCTCTCTAGAATCCTAATTATGAAATCTGAAAAATGAAAACTAAAACTAATTACATAATTCTTCAATGCTGCGAATTTAAGCTTTATAACAGCAATCCCGCACCATTGTGCAATCGAACAAAGGGTATGTTCTGTCGCACAAGGTTCAGTTCGGTCGCACAACTTCTTGTGCGCTCGAGTGCCAAAAATGAGGAGCTTCTGTGAACAACCTGCCCAGTTGTGCGCCCGTGTTATGTAGCTCGCCCGCACAGCAGGTCTGTGCGACCACACAGCCCAGCTGTTCGATCGCACAGCACCAAGCTGCCATCTTGTTGTTGTTCTACTCGTGTACTTCTTGTGTTGCATGTTGCTGTGGCAAAGCTGCTATGATGCTCGTGTGTTGTGGCTAGGTTGTGGCTGCTATCAAGGCACTTCAAGGAGCTCGTTGGTGAGCACAAGAACTGCTGTAAAGCACGAGTTTGGGTGCTGCAAAAACAAGTGCACAAGGCTGCTGTGTTGTAGCTTGTTCAAGTGCAGCGTGGCTATTTGTGTTGCTCGTGAGGCCGCTACTATGGCTGCTATTCTGTTGTTCTTCTCATGCTTGGAAAACAATAGAGTCTCAAGCTCCCTTTGTTGCTGCTGTTCTGCACACACACACAAGAGCAAAGTGCCGTAAAGCATTATTAAATCGTAGAGCATTTTATTAAAAATCGAAAATCAAATTATTAATTCGTTTAACACTTCTACAAATCGCAAAACATATAACTCGTCTACAAGCATAATGACACAATATTAACACGTTAATACTCAAAATGACTCTTACGCAATGAGAATGCGCACAAAAGGCACATTTAGAGCAAAAACGACTAAAATATACGCAACACGAGAAAATGTTACGATAAATGCAAAAATGCAATAAACGAACTAAAAACGATAAAACTAAGCGAAAATAATAATAAAATGCTAATAAAATGAACTAAAATCCTAAGCTAAGAGCGACATAAATGTCGCTTATCAAACTCCCCCAAGCTAACCCTTTGCTTGTCCTCAAGCAAAGCTAGAATGAGAAACGGGGAGGAGAATGAGCTTAATTATTCAAAATCAAAATTACGAAAATAAGAAATACAAGAATGCACACTAACTCACTTTCGTAGGAATCACGGTTGCATTTAAGAACATGCAACAAGCTCTTTAAACCCCACAATCGCTCATGAGGGCGAGTGGGATCTCGCAAGGGTTTCCAAAGAGAACCACCCATAACTCTTCCAAAAATTGAATCAAGGCAAGACCTAAAAAGGAAAATAAACTAAAAACAAACAAAGAAAAGAGAAGAAAAGAAAAAGAAAGAAAAGGAAAAGAAAGAAATGAAAAGAAAATAGAAAAGAAAGAAAAAATGAAACTACAAAATTCAAGAAAATGGCCTTTATTATGGAACGAGCACAAAAGAATGCTAATATTACTAACCAAATAAACGAATGCACGCTAACCAATGTCCTAAGTCGAGTGAAGGATTCAAATGCCAAACAAAGAGAACTAAGGGTTCGCACTTATCAATTCCCGTTCAATCGAGCATACCGCATCAAATCTCTAGATCCCATCCACCCTTAAGAATAGTTTCTCATGACGCCGCTAAGGCGCCGGAAAACAAGAATTGCAAGGGAGAAGAGAAGGTTACCCGACATCTTAGCATGACAATCTCATTCCATAAATTTGACCAAATCCTCCCTCCACCGACAAAGACTCAACTCAAAAGGGCCAAGAGGACTTTTTAGGGTGTATCGTTAGGCTAGGGGTAAGGTGTGGAACAAATTTGGAAATTGGTGCTCAAACCTAAAGTGAAGTGCAATGAATGAACTCAACTCAAGCAAATCGAACCAAACCAAACTCATACCACTTATTTGGGGTACCCCCAAGCTTATTCAACAACAAAACAAAACTAAAACTCTTTTTGAACTTTTCTCGATTTGATTTTCTCTTTTTTTGTGTTTCAATTGAAACTTTTCTCATTGCCTTGGTTTTCCTCTATTTTTGGCTTTTTCAAAAATTTCCTTTCTCTTTTTGCTTTTGCTTATTTATTCACTATATACAACATAATTCCCAAACTTTGCCATTCATACCAACATCAATCATTCCTCATCATTGCATAATCATTCAAAACCACCAATAATCATAACTCAAAGCTTCACCATCACTTCTAAGGGTGAAAATAAAACAAAGGCTAATAGGCTTGTAATGTGCTTATAAGAAATGAAGGGGAAAGGCTCAAATGGCTAGCAAGGGGGCAAATGCAAATAAAAATATATGAGAAAAATAGAAAATAAAGTCCTAAACTAATTGATTTTCCGAATTATGAAGTATGGCGTACATTTAGGAAGTTATCCTTTATCAAGTTGGGAAGCTCAACATTTTATTAAATTATTTCGTTTGAGATCTTTATATGGTTTTCTGTGAAGAGTATGTTTGAATTTGAAAGACCAAGATTATTCTTTGAATAAGATGAAATAATATAAATAATTTATATTTCAATACGATTAAATTGTGGATTTATACATCGTTTTATACTTTATCCCTAATGATAATTAGTTATAAGATCTATGTGATAGAGTTTTGTACGTAACCATGTGCGATTGAGCATGAAATTATGTTTGGCTAGTACGAATTGAGCTATTAAGCTTGTTTGGGTATAGTATTTTATTGAGAAGTCAGATTCATTTAGGATTACTTATAAGTGAACAGACTTTATGAAGATTACGCATTAGAAGGATATGAGCTTATTATGTTATGGTGATTATAAGCTAATGGTTTGGAGGTGTGATCTTTGTGTTCCAAACCAAATTTAACGTGCAAATGTGTAATTGAGATTAAGGATTTCGATGGATTAATAGTGAGTTGAAAATTTGAGATGGAGAGTATGATTTGTGATAAGTTTAAGAAATATGAATCGCCTTGAAGTATATTTTATATTCGAGTGTTGTTAAGAATATTGGACTTTATATATATACTGTGTTCAAAATCGTTTTTCAAGAATCACGTACACGAAATTTGTGAAAAGTTATGAGTAATTCATTATGATCTTTAGGCGAATATTTTGGAAAAATTTATCACTTTGTATAAGTATGGTTTGTGCCAATATTTTCAATTGTGTTTAAGATTTCAGATGAGGTTTTGCTGTGATACAAGACTTTGAGTAAGTGTGAGAATATATATTTCCTCAATTTATTGGATAAGTTATCAAATATGTTTTAGTGGGGAAGAAGCCGTTAACAACGGTCATGAACAACACTTGTGTATTTGTGTGTGATCTGTGTAAATACACAAATGTGCATCTGTGTAAATGTACATCTGTACATCTGTGTGGCGACATGTCCTAAAGTCTTGCAAGCTTGTGTGAAAAGGTGGGTGACGACCCCTAAAAAGTTTGGAGACAGTGGTTATTCAACCCGTCTCTATTCGTGTTCTCTTCCCCCAATTAGTATATAAGTTTAAAAATAAAATGTGTTTGATTTGCTAGAATAAGCAAATATTGTGAAGGAATTTATGTGTGTGTTTTGAAATATCAAACGTATATTGTTTGCGAATTTTAAAGTATCTTTTGATACGTTTATCAATTATTTACAAGAACAAAAGAGTTATAGTTATTGTGAGTAATTTGGAGAGTTGATTATTGTGATAAATCAGAGTTAGAATATTAGTATTTTCAAAAGGTATATATTCAAGGAAATTTTTTGTTGATGTAAGAAATACAATGTAGATAATAGTTATTATTATACTTTGTGATGGATATTATTGTTTGAGCTATGCTAAAGATTATGTCAGTTCTACAAATCGTTATAGGAAGTGAGTTTAGAACCCTAACGAGATATTTTCTAAGTGTATGTTAGATATCGATCTTTGAGAATATATATATTTTAAGTTCGTGGAAGTTGTGAGAAATATGATCTTTGAAGTATGTAAACATATGCTAATAGCCTTGACTAGTTTATTTGATTAACAATTATGTTTTGATTCAAAGTTTAATGTGAAATGATTAAAGTTATTGCAATATGTTTATCGAGCTAAATTTAAAATATGATTTTATTCATAGCAAATAAGTTTTATCTTTGAAATAAGAAAATCACGATGTCATGTTTTATGCCACCAAAAATGAATTTTAGGTTGGACAGTGTGTACTCAGTTTCCCTGACTTTGTTCTTTGAATCTGTCCTGGTGGGGGCAGACTTCTTTCTAGTGATTTTGCAGGTATGGGAAAGTTCAGATGTGAATCAAGCATGTGAATGTGGAAGAAGTTTGTGGGCTGGAATATTGTGGGAGAACTAAGGATTTGTAATAGTATAAAATATCTTTGTCAATTTCTAAAGTTAATCGTGGGATTTAATCCAGGTTTAGTCTGGTGACTTGCATCATAAGTTTGATTAGTCAGTGGTAAGCACATCTAATTAACAGCTAAAAAGAGGAGGCTGTCAAGGTTGATTTTGGGTTTGCTATGATCTTCATATCATAATATATGAGTTGAAAATGAGTTTATTGATTTGATAAAGAGTTAATAGGTATGTGAGTTTTATTTGGGATGTTAAGCTCAATGTCTTAAATGAGTCAGGAATTGAAAGGAAGATTTGAATTGATGATAGTTTACTTGTGAAATGCCTTAGGGATATAAGGATTGGAAAGCTAAAGATATATGTTTTGGGAATTGGTGAACCTTCATTCAACCATGTGGAAAGAAGTGTCAAGGATTGAGGATATTAGTATGGTTATGCATTTGGAGATGATGGATTGAGGATTATAGATTTCGTTGGTTGTTTTGAGTTGTTAAAATTATATTATGGAATAGATTGTTTGATCTTGGGAATTAAAGTCTTAACGAAAAGATTAGGCTCATTCCAAAATCTATTGTTTCATTTCGCTATCTCATGATCGATTGTTTCAGCATATTGTCATTATCAATCTATACAATCCCTTCCTCCTAAGTTAAATTGAGTATAGTCTCATGCATTAATCTCCAATATATCCATTGTGCTCAATTCGACTCATATTTGTCAACAAAATCGAGTTATCTTGGTTTATTTCCTACACCGTGATTTCAAAATATGACTTCAAATTAATATGTTTTCTTCAATTGATCTAAATTTTGTGTTTTGAAGTTTCGAGGACGAAACTTATTTTGAGGGTGGTAGTATGTAATAGTCCTATATTTTAAATCCCTTTTTAATAAAAGAATAATCATTCTTTAGTAATCCAAATACGTTTAAAGCTTTGTTTAATGCAGTAGAAGTTAATTAATTTGTACTTATGATTTTAATATATTTTAAGAAAAACAAAATTTAGATTAATGACACGTGTATCCCTTAGGAAGTGCCACAAAATTGTTTTGTTGTCAATTATTCACTTCATTTCAGATGAAAATGGGAACCCAAAGTCATAGGAAACCGTTGGCCAAATATCCCTCTTACTTTCATATAATCATCTCTCTTTAAATCAGTTACTGCTGGTCTGTTGCTGCTTCTGTTTCGTCCAATTCGTACAACCTGCGTTCAAATTTTAATCATAGTTCCTTCATGAAAATTGTAGCCCTTGAAAATTTAATCAATTTTGCCTCAAGAATCACTCAATTTGGAGCTGTATGGTAGGAGATAAGCCCTCTTCTTGTCGCTGCTACTGCAGTTGTTGCTTTCAGCACCAGCTTCTATTTTCCATGTTTTGAATATCTTGTGCTTATTTTCCGCTTCTTGTTTCTGAATGGAAGTTGTAGATATCTTCTGGTAGATGAATTTAGGCACAAAAATCACTCAATTTGGATCCGTATTCTAGGAGATATGCTCATCTGAAATTGGTAGTCGCTGCTGGCTACGAGTTGTTGTTGATGCCTCTCTTCATTGTTGTTGCGGCCTTGTTGTTGTTGATCTTTCCTCTGATATCTCAACTCTGATTTTATTAAGGAAGCATAACCCTTGTTACGGTATAAAAAAAATCATGATCTTTTTTCTTCTTGTGATTTAAGAGCTATAATAAAATTTTATTATAAGATAAGTTTTAAATTTGTTACTTCATGATTAGGCTTTGGAAAAAGGATTTCTAGTAGAGTATTTAAGTAAGATTTGTTCCTTAATTAAGTGAGTTATTAATCCGGTATTGTTATTATTTGTGAGGTAAATATATGGAGCTTATTAAAGAGTTGAGTTCATGCATATATTATGAAGATTGAATTATGGATATATAATTGGGAGTTCAAGCAAAGGAGTCATGGGTATCATGAAATTGGTGGTGATGATGGGATTATGAACCTGAGATCATACTCTTGGAGTATTACTGTCGTATGCTTAAGGTACACATTGTCCACCCACTTTGTTAAAACTTATGACTTGTGTTTTAGAATAAAAGTTTGATTTAAAGTTCAAGTTCTATGTTGTTGTGAATTGGAATTTGAGATTTAGGAAATAAAGTAAGAAATGTACATTTATTTTAACATTTTATTAAACTCTCTATTTTGTTTTTTAATCTAAAATACTATGATTGGTTTGAATGTGAGACTTGTGAAAGCATAACTGTGAGATTTGTGAGAAGGGATTGTATGTCTTGGTGTATGATCAGTGTAAGATTTCGTTGAAAATAGTGATGCCTATATAAGAACAATATGGGTTGTAAAGATATTAGTCTCTTGCATTACGAGCAAGCTATGGGCAAGCTTATGCTAGTGTAATTATATTGTTGGTACGTCTGTTAAATTGTGTTGGGAATCTTTCTCGGTATTCAAGTTATGGTGTGAATTTTTTTAAAATAAGCTACGAAGTGCATGATTAGAAAACTATGAGTGTGACTCATATATATATTGACCCGTGTTGGGATTAATAAGGTTTAGCAAGAACTATCGATTGAATCATAAGAGACAGATATATTTCTTTTGTATTCATTTGTTTTCTTGAACTATTATTTGAGCCATATAATTTTATAATAAGATATATAAATTATCTTTATGAGAAAATTATTTTCTTTATGCTATAATTAACGTTATCACTAAACGTAGTTTTACCAACATAGTAGTTATTGTGTAATTTAACTCGGATATGACGATAAGGATTGGTTACAACGTAAAGGGCTTTTTGAAATAAGTTTTATGAATTGGGTAACCATAAAAATAAACTAATTGATCCTCTAAAAATCAAGTTTTGAGCTACTCAATATATAACGTATTTTGATTTTCCGAATTATGATTTATGGCCTATATTTACCAAGTTATTCTTTAACGAGTTGTGAAGCTCAATGTTTATTAAATTATTTCATTTGAGATCTTTATATGATTTTTGTAAAGAGTATGTTTGAATTTAAGAGACCAAGATTATTCTTTGACTAAGATGAAATAATTTAAATGATATATATTTTGATACGATTAGAATGTGTGTTTATACATCATTTTATAGTTTATTCATAATGAGAATTATTTTTAAGATCTAAAATACAGTGTTGGGTATTAACCACGTACGATCAAGAGAAAATTAAGTGGACTAGTCAATTGAGCTATTAAGCTAAATGGGGTATAACCTATATGCACCTGGAGTTATTTATATGGAAGATTTTGGGTTATTATACTTGGGGTTATGAAGGTTTCATAGTATAATACGAGTTTGAGTTTATTATACTATTGTGACTACATGTTGGAGTAATTTGAAAGGGTGATCTTTGTGCTACAAACTAAATATGTGCGTTTTGGGACCGAGAATATAACAATGGACTAATATTGAGTTTACTACTTTGAATTCGTGAGTATAATTCCTGACAAGTTTAAGGATTTCGGCTATACATTGGATTTTAACTATATGCGAGTGCTTTCAAGCGAACTGAATTACATATAGGTGCTGAGGTTATCTTGTTTTCAAGATTTATGTATACAAAGTTTGTGAAAAGATTTGGATAAGCTATTATGATTCTTAAGCAAATATTTTGTATGGATTGTCAATTTGAATAATTATCGTTGCGACAATATTTTCAACTATGTTTAATTGTGTTTAATTCAGATGTGATTTTGTTTGTGATACAAGCCTTCGAAGAAGTATGTTTATATATTTCTTAAATTTATAAAATGAGTTTTCACATGTGTTTTAGTGGGGAAGAAGCCGTTAACAACGACCATGAACAACACTTGTGTAGTTGTGTGTGATCTGTGTAAATGCACATATGTGCATCTGTGTAAATGTACATCTGTACATCTGTGTGGGGACATGTCCTAAAAGTCTTGCAAGCCTGTGTATATGTGTGGGGTGATGACCCCTGAAAGTTTAGAGACAGTGATTTATTCAATCCGTCTCTATTCGTGTTCTCTTCCCCGATTTATATATATATATATATATATATATATATATATATATATGTTTTAAAGATAGAATGTGTTGATTATGCTAGAAAAAACGAATATTGTGAAGTTTGTTAATGTGTGTGATTTGAAATGTAAATGATTTTCCAGAAAAAGCAAATATCTCCTAAATCTTTGATCTTGTGCAAGTTTTGAATTATCAAGGATTTCTAAGAAATACATTTTTGATATTACTATTTGATATTATTTCCAAAATAAATTATCGAGAGAAAATCGTACCGAGTTTATTGTTTCCAAATTAAGGAAAGTATATGTATGATTTGGAGGTGAGCCTCAACATGAAGATTTTCTCCATTATATCGGGAAGCAGAGAATTAGTCTTAGTTAAGTTGAGTTAGTTGTTTAAGCTCAGGTAGACTCTGAGATACGAGTTGAGAATTTGGGATGGATTCATTTTCAAAGCATATGAGATTAGTTACGTTGAAAAATGGATTTGAGGACTTCTGAAAATATAAATCTTACGATCTTTGGGAATCACCTGGTGATTGAGTCCAAGCCCTTGCTTGATTTATTTATCAATTATGAACATCAAAGTTTTTGTAACACCCCGACAATTCTCTCTTTTCTAAAATAACCTTTTAATATAAAACGTAGAGAATTATCAAGGCGTTATCGCCCGTGTGAAAACGTAACGGCTTATTCAGAATTTTGCAGCGGAAAACATAAAACTAACTTTAGCTTTATAAATAATCGATTACAGGTTTAGTCCCAAAAATCAACCAACGAAAATAAAGAAATATAAATAGTACGTCAAGTTTAAAGTCCAATTAAACAAACCCAAGTCAACTTAGCAAATCAAAACTAAATACAAGCTCTCTATTCCCGATCCCAATGATGCAACATCTTCAAACCTGCAGATGGACAATGCTTATTGATTCTTAGAGACTGCTCACCAAAGATTGGAACATCACAGGATCAATAAGGCATAGCCATGATCAACATGCACAAGCAAAAGCACGTAATCAGCAAAGCTGAGTACTACATACTAAATCAATAATAATCCTAACATGATTCTATTAAACGAACAACCCTAACATGATACAAATGAACACAAACAAGGGCAGGCAAAACATGATAGTTTGATGACCATACTTGACCAGACTAGACTAGGCTAGACTTTTAGCAATAATATTATTTTAGTTGAAATAGACAATGGACCGAGTGGTCCATCCAGAAGTCTTCACTAAGGAAGACGAGGTACGGGCCCGACTCCGTAACCTCAGTGACCTACGATATCGAGGAACGTTTTAATAAAAATAGAACACGGTGAACAATCCGGTCCCAGAAAAGGCCATGGGCTACCACCATGAACCCCAACTCCTGTTTGTCCGTCACTTTAGACGTGCACAGTCTAAAGCTATTGCTACTCAGTTTCACTTTACATGATTTACAAATTGAGACTCTGTTATGACTCAACAATCACATAAGGCATACAATCCACATTTATTCACAACTGTTTTTATCTTGGAATTAAGTAAGTGATCATAAAGGCATCAATCAAGACTCATTCCAATTTATCCAACCTTTCCTTTAACCATGATCAACCCCTATATATGGGTGTAAAGTTTCAACTTACTAAACAAGGTCCACCGCCCTCATAAAGTAGTGAAAAGCTAAAAAGGAACAACGTTCGATCAATCCAAACCAACATATATAGAATAATCTAGTGTTCCCAACCAACATGTTTGTATCAATCATCCATACTAACATGTTATAATTCTAATAATGCAATCTAGGTTCAATATGTCCATCCAACAGTATTAAACATGCAATTTCAACCTGACCAAGTTCATCAATAATATCAACATAACCAAGTTCATCAACAATCTCAACATAACCAAGTTCATCAACAATTTCAACATGGTTTCAACAAATAGCACGCATTCCAAGCACACAGGTATGTACGTACCTTGTGTAAACAAACTGATAGGCCACTTTAACATTTTCAAAAGTCGCCTAAAGAGAATTCCCCGTCTAAAACAACCAACAAATAATCCCAATGAATCTCTAATCATTCGCAACTATAATAAAACATTTTAAATACATCCTAAACATACTTAGAACCTTCCCCAATATCAAAACTTGAACATTTGATTTCCTAGCATCATAATTATCGAATTCGATGTTTGAAATTCGTTAAAACTTTTTGCAAATATCATACTTAAATTTCAGCAATATAAATTCGTTTCAAACTACTCCAAATTATATCCAACATGCTTAAAATCATAAAAATAATAACTTTCATAATTTATAATCATCCTACTATGATTTTAAAACTATTAAAACCTTAAAATTCATGCTTTAATAATTAAAAATCATTATTTCAATGCAATTACATAATCTGAAAATTAACTTTATTATTTAAACATAATGTATAATCTGAAAATATAATTTAATCATAATAACTTATAATTCACATTCAATAAACATGAATTAAATCACTAAACTAATTAAAACCCTAACTTATATATTAATCAACCAAAACTGAAAATAATTAATTTATAACATCAACACCAAATCTGAAAATTATAATTTATCTATAAAGATTAATAATTTAATTCAAGAAACATAAATTCAGATTAATAAACTTAATTAAAACATTTAAATAACTTAGGGTTTAAGAAATAACCAAATGGAGAGAGAACAAGAAGCTGCCGGCGGACAAGGTGGTGCGGCGGCGTGAAGGTGGTCGCGGCTGTGCAACGGTGAAGGTAGTCACCCTGTGGTGGTTGTGCGAGCAAAGGGAACCACGAGTGTGGAGGGTGCTTGCACAAAGGAGAAGGGAGAGAGAAGGGTGGCCGACGGCTGGTGGCACGACAACAGGAGGTCGGGCAGTAGGCAGGAGGTCGACGCAGTGGCTGGTGGTGGTGGCGACGAGGTGGTTGCTGGGGCAATAAATAGAAACAGCCAAGTGAAGAGATTAAAAAAAGAACGAGAGAAGAAGAAGAAGAAGAAGAAGAAGAAGAAGAAGAAGAAGAAGAACGAAGAGAGGAGGAGTTACCAGCGGTGCGACTCGCCGGTGGCTGGTGGCCGGAAGTCGGTGCGGCGGCTGGGCATCAGCTACGAACGTGGAGGATGGGTTTTGCTGTTTATTCTCTTTTGGTTTTTCACGTGAAATTCAAAGGGGTTTTGGCTTGCTTTTGTTTTTACGTGAAATAGGAAGAGAAGATAGGAAGGAAGGAGTTTTGGGCTTATTATGATGGGCTTCACTAGATTGGGCTAACATTAAGATTGAGTTGTTTGAATTCAAAAAAAAATTGTTAGGATTGTTTTTCAAAATTCAATCGAACGTGTTTTCGTAATTCGAATTCTTTTCAACGTAAAATTCTAAAATTATTTTCGATTTCATAAATTCTTAAAATATTTAAAATGCATTTGAATAAATAAGTATACATTAAGTATGTATATTTTTACTAAAATTCACCAATACAATTTAAATATCGTTAATTATTAGTAAAACTATATGAATAAACTTTATAAATATACGGGGGATTACAATTTACCCCTCTTAAAAGAAGTTTCGTCGCGAAACTTGACACAAGAACTCACACATTTTCCGAAAGTCTTTAATTCATTCTTACTAGAGAAATACTTGTGTCAGTCATGTGCACTCTTTTGTCAACTTAAAGTTGTTTGTGTTACTCATGAACACCTTTTTCTTATGCGGAGAATCTATTTACTTGCATCAACATTCATAAGTTGCTAAAAATGGGCATAAAATGCATAAAATTGCTATAAAATTAGGTTAAAAGCGCGAAATTCTATCGCATTCTACCCCTCTTAAAGAAAACGAGTTACGCCCTCGTAACTCATCTCAGGGAATCATTTTGGATATTTCTATTTCAACGAATCATGTCCCCAATTCTATATTTCCACTAAAGTCGTAGCAAGTAGGATTTATACCCTTCTTTCCACACAATGCCTCAACAGGTGCCATCTTAATGCTCGCATGGTAACTATTGTTGTATGAAAATTCAATCAAATCTATGTGGTTCTCAACTACCCTTAGAGTCAATAGCACAGGCTCTCAACATATATTCCATAGTTTGCTTAGTCCTCTCAGGCTGACCGTCAATTGCAGGGTGGAAAGCAGTAATCTTTTTCAATGTTGTCCCCGAGATTCAACTTGACCTTATTGCCAAAATTTCAGACTTTTGTTCTTGGTAAGGATCTTACATGTTGCCCTATAAAGGTAATGTCTCCAAATATTCGCAGATAACACAATATCCTCGTAAGGTTTCAACTGACGCGACAACGAGTGTGGAGGTCAAATGCTCCTTTAAAATCTGGAAAGCTTCCTCACATTTCTCACTCCACTTGAATTTCAATTACTTTTTCAACAAGTTGGTCATTGGTTTTGCTTTCTTCCAAAAGTCTTTCACAACCTCCTTTAATGGTCATCTAGGCCTAGAAAACTTTAGATATCCGACACGTTCTTGGAATAGGTCACTCACTCACAGCTTGAATCTTAGCAAGAATTACAAAGACTCTTTCTGGTCAACTTTCCCTTTTTACCAAACCTCATTATGCCTTTCATGGATGTATAACTTTTGGGCTTAACTCTTAGCTCTTGCACTAATTCATGTATTTCTTTTCATCTTTTCCAGACAACAAATGATTTCTAACGATCCTGGACCACTCGAATCTTCTCTTAATTTTATTCCCTTAAGTAACGTAGTTTCAATCAATTTAGTCCCTCACTTTTCCATCGATGTCACTTATACACACATTACTTCAAGATTTGTATACTTCATTCACATAAAAATAAATTCTTTCTAAGCGTCTCCAATATAATTCTCAAGTGTTTGTCATGTTCTTTCTCATTCCTTGAATAAATCGGGATATCATCAATAACATAGTTATGGCAGTGCATTGGTTAACCCAAAAGACATTATTCTAAACCCATAATGACAATAACGAGTCCTAATGAGGTCTTAGGCCCTTATTAGTTATTCGTAATTGGTGGTACTTCAAAAACAAATCAGTCTTCGAGAACACACTCGCCCAATTCAATTGATCCAATATGCCATCTATCCTAGGCAAAGGATACATGTTCTTGATGGTGTTTAGTTCCCTAAAATCGATGCATAATTCCATACTCTTATCTTTCTCTTTAACAAACAACGCAGGAGCTTCCCATGGTGATGCACTAGGCCTAATATACCCCTTAACGAAACAACTCTTGCAATTGTGTCTTAATTCGCTCATTTCGGGAGGTGTCATTCTATATGGTGCTTTAGATATAGGCGTCGTTCCAGGAACTAAGTCTATAGTGAACTCAAAGGCTCTAACAGGTAACATACTTGCAATTTTACTCGGAAACACATCAATGAATCCACTCATAATGGCAACATCCTCGGTTTTCACTCCAACTTCGTTACTCACCTCTAACACACTACAGAAAAATAGTTCACACTCCCTATTCATCAATTTCCTCACTTGCATTACCGAAATAACTAAAGGTTCTTGGTCTTCTCACAACATCTATATGAGGTCAACCTTCCAATAGGGTTCCTTAAACTTACTTTCTGAGTTTCACAATCTACCTCAGCCTTGTACAAACTTAGCCAGTCCATCCCCAGAATTACATCTAGGTTTCCCCGGTTAAACTCTATCAAATCAGAAGGAAAAATGAAGTCTTTTATCCCCAAAGGCAAGTTCTTCAACAATTTGGTACACCTTGTGGTTACACCAATAGGAATACTAACGGGTAAATCAATCACCTCAAAATCTACTAACTTCAGACTCTTAATAAGAGATGACGAAACGAAAGAATAAGCTTTCCCCGAATCAAATAACTTTCTATCTAGCACGTAGGTAATAGAAAAGTAACATAAACTAAGTCAGCATGTCGTTCAGCTTTATTTCGACTTATCACAGACAGTTTATCCGGGGCCTTGTGATGGTTGTTATTCTAATCCGCATACCTATGGAGGTTTCCTTGGTTGTCCTGCGCCCTTATAGGCTTCGGACCCTGATTTCCTGATTGGTTATACCCTGACTACCCATTGTTACCACTCTCATTACAATTTTGCCCCTTTTTCTACTCAGTTGCAGGTCGCTAATCCTCCCTTACAGTTTCTACCAGGATGGTTGTTATTGCACATCTTATAGTGATACACTCTTTCAGATTGGTTCCTATTGTTGTTCCCCTGATTGTTCCTTCCTTGAAAATTTCCATTTCCATTTCCATTTCCATTCCCATTCCTATTCTCATTCATATTCCTCTTGAAATTCCCTTGGTTTTTCCAGCATTAAACTCTTTTCTTTTCTCCCCAACAACATTTTTCTTGTCCATTCTGGACTACAGGCCATAAATATGAGCAGCTCCCCCATACACAATATATAAAGACGTAAAGGTTTCCCCACCTAATCCTAAGGTGGTCATGCTATAAGTCTGCATAGTATTCAGCTATGGTCATGCTCCCTATGCTAAGGTTTATGAATTCCTAAGCTTTTTGCTTTCTCATAAAAGGTAGGGTAAAACTTTCCCCTTAAGGCAGTAACAATTGAATCCTAATTGAATCTCTCAGCAGCGCTAAGCCTAGCTCTATTTTCTCTCCACCATAAATCAGCTTCATCTTTCAAGTACATGACAACTTGACCCACTCTCATGTTCTCAAGACATTTCACATCCCCAAACAGTTTCTCAAACTCTCTAACCTAGTTCTCTAAAAAGTAGGATCAACTTGCCCCTTAAATCATGGTGGCTTAACTTTGGCTAGTCTCTCAAACATGTCCCCAGCAGGATCGGGACGCTCAATTCTCTCCTGGGTCAGCTTTTCCGCCAATAGGCGAATAGCAACAACTAGGTCATTATTGTTGGTCATCCTAGAGCGCGACCTGAGATTAATATACTCTACTTTAGGTATAAACATCACTTAATAGTATCCTATACCACGTAATATCGCCTCAACAGACATAATTCACGTAAATCAAACAATCATTTACGAATATGCAACAATCATCTACGAAGGTGCAACAATTATTTCAAGGTAATCTCCTTGAACATTCCTGAACGATATTCACATAGGAGACATTCAATTGAGGAACAAGGAACGAAATTCAATCATCACGAATAATAAGGTAGAATAAAGGAAGAAAACATTCTTCATCGCGTCCCAAAATGAACTCTTGATCCTTTGAATAATCAATAATCTAACTTTTATTCCTCAAAAGAGTGTGAAGATCAATTTCTAAACCGTAATAACGCATTTGTCCTCAAAATACCATAAAGGTTCTATTACATCCTTGAAAAGAATAAAGAATAACTCAAACTCCTATTGCTTTAACTTTAAACTGTTGTAGCTTTGCTACTTATTCTTTAAAACATAAAAGAACTAACTAACTTTACAACTTCAAATACTTGTGGCATCTTGCCTATCTGCTCTTTCCTAGGAAACTTGCGGAGTGAAATCTAGATCTTCAAGATTCGTCGAACTCTTCCTCTATCTCCCTATCTGAATCACTAGAGATCTCAATGGTAGGCTCATGGGCCCCTGGGTTAGGGTTTTATGCCTCAACCCCTACATTCTCATCCTCAACGGCTACATCATTTCCCTCTAGATCATTATTTACACCCACTCCCATAGGTTCCTCAATAAATGCGTCCTAAGCATGACTCCCTATGTCGTCTTTACCCTCCTTGAACCCACTTTCTGCTACCTCAATAATGGTGGTCATAATCTCTGAATCGTATCTCCAACTACCCTCCTAGTCCCATACTTAGCCAAATTTGGTGTCCCATCATTAGAATGCAAGTCTTTAAACCTATCTTTGAGTTCTAGGTATGGCATTTGGTTAGGTAAGCAATGAACAATAGTGGATGCTATGGTATCCTTTCTCATTAAGATAGGTTGCCCTTGAACTTTAGCATGATATTCACATCCAAACACAATTTTCTTCACGTAAATGTCAGGGGTTTCTATATCAAGTTTCTCGAAGGATCCTATGTTGGTATACTTGGAAAGAAACATTTTATTCCTGAAATAAACAATTACATGTCTCACTAACGATTTTCCAACCAAATCATAAACAAAGTTCAATAATGCAATAAGTTTGGTGGAAGCAAACAATTCTTTATGCACATTTAAATGTAACATTAAACAATTAGCACACGCACGTACATAACAATCAATTTCTTATGCTAGCATTGACTAGCTACTAATGCACATATAATTCTATCTTATATGCCCTTCTTATACTACCCATCTCTCATAAACTAAAGAATTGAAATAATTTAAATGACAAAGTAAAAGAACGATAATATAAGAAAATTATAACATAAAATAATAACATAAATATAAATATAAAATAGATAAAGTAAAATAAATTAAGGAAATGCGTAGCGAATAAATTCGAAAATAAAGTTATTAATTCGAAAAAGATTTATATTTCCTAAATAACGAATTCTAACTCTTGAAACAACTTAAAGAAAAAATTTGAACTTCTAAAAAAATTGTACTCATTTTTTTTTTTGAATAATAAATAATAAGAAAAAGAATAAAAATTTCGAAAGTCACTTTAATTCGAATAAATAATTTGATTTCAAACTTAAATAAGAAATATTATATACTTTCAAACAAGATAAAAGGAAATCGGCCCACCAAAAAAAAGTACCAATTTTTGAACACTATAATACGTTGAAGCTCGATTTTTAAGAAATTTATTTCAAATAACTAGATAGTTAGGCGTCTAAAAATTTATTAAAGTAAAACCTTAGCTTCTAGATACCACTTTGTAACACCCCGGCAATTCTCTCTTTTCTAAAATAACCTTTTAATATAAAACGTAGAGAATTATCAAGGCGTTATCGCCCGTGTGAAAACGTAACGGCTTATTCAAAATTTTGCAGCGGTAAACATAAAACTAACTTTAGGTTTATAAATAATCGATTACAGGTTTAGTCCCAAAAATCAACCAACGAAAATAAGGAAATATAAATAGTACGACAAGTTTAAAGTCCAATTAAACAAACCCAAGTCAACTTAGCAAATCAAAACTAAATACAAGCTCTCTATTCCCGATCCCAATGATGCAACATCTTCAAACCTGCAGATGGACAATGCTTATTGATTCTTAGAGACTGCTCACCAAAGATTGGGTCATCACAGGATCAATAAGGCATAGCCATGATCAACATGCACAAGCAAAAGCACGTAATCAGCAAAGCTGAGTACTACATACTAAATCAATAATAATACTAACGTTATTCTATTAAACGAACAACCCTAACATGATACTAATGAACACAAACAAGGGCATGCAAAACATGATAGTTTGATGACCATACTTGACCAGACTAGACTAGGCTAGACTTTTAGCAATAATATTATTTTAGTTGAAATAGACAATGGACCGAGTTGTCCATCTAGAAGTCTTCACTAAGGAAGACGAGGTACGGGCGCGACTCCGTAACCTCAGTGACCTACGATATCGTGGAACGTTTTAATAAAAATAGAACACGGTGATCAATCCGGTCCCAGAAAAGGCCATGGGCTACCACCATGAACCCCAACTCCTGTTTGTCCGTCACTTTAGACGTGCACAGTCTAAAGCTATTGCTACTCAGTTTCACTTTACATGATTTACAAATTGAGACTCTGTTATGACTCAACAATCACATAAGGCATACAATCCACATTTATTCACAACTGTTTTTATCTTGGAATTAAGTAAGTGATCATAAAGGCATCAATCAAGACTCATTCCAATTTATCCAACCTTTCCTTTAACCATGATCAACCCCTGTATATAGGTGTAAAGTTTCAACTTACTAAACAAGGTCCACCGCCCTCATAAAGTAGTGAAAAGCTAAAAAGGAACAACGATCGATCAATCCAAACCAACATATATAGAATAATCTAGTGTTCCCAACCAACATGTTTGTATCAATCAACCAGACTAACATGTTATAATTCTCATAATGCAATCTAGGTTCAATATGTCCATCCAACAGTATTAAACATGCAATTTCAACCTGACCAAGTTCATCAATAATATCAACATAACCAAGTTCATCAACAATCTCAACATAACCAAGTTCATCAACAATTTCAACATGGTTTCAACAAATAGCACGCATTCCAAGCATACAGGTATGTACGTACCTTGTGTAAACAAACTGATAGGCCACTTTAACATTTTCAAAAGTCGCCTAAAGAGAATTCCCCGCCTAAAACAACCAACAAATAATCCCAATGAATCTCTAATCATTCGCAACTATAATAAAACATTCTAAATACATCCTAAACATACTTAGAACCTTCCCCAATATCAAAACTTGAACATTTGATTTCCTAGCATCATAATTATCGAATTCGATGTTTGAAATTCGTTAAAACTTTTTGCAAATATCATACTTAAATTTCAGTAATATAAATTCGTTTCAAACTACTCCAAAATATATCCAACATGAAAATAATAACTTTCATAATTTATAATCATCCTACTATGATTTTATAACTATTAAAACCTTAAAATTCATGCTTTAATAATTAAAATTCATTATTTCAATGCAATTACATAATCTGAAAATTAACTTTATTATTTAAACATAATGTATAATCTGAAAATATAATTTAATCATAATAACTTATAATTCACATTCAATAAACATGAATTAAATCACTAAACTAATTAAAACCCTAACTTATATATTATTCAACCAAAACTGAAAATAATTAATTTATAACATCAACACCAAATCTGAAAATTATAATTTATCTATAAAGATTAATAATTTAATTCAAGAAACATAAATTCAAATTAATAAACTTAATTAAGTCATTTAAATAACTTAGGGTTTAAGAAATAACCAAATGGAGAGAGAACAAGAAGCTGCCGGCGGACAAGGTGGTGCGGCGGCGTGAAGGTGGTCGCGGCTGTGCAACGGTGAAGGTAGTCACCCTGTGGTGGTTGTGCGAGCAAAGGGAACCACGAGTGTGGAGGGTGCTTGCACGAAGGAGAAGGGAGAGAGAAGGGTGGCCGACGGCTGGTGGCACGACAACAGGAGGTCGGGCAGCAGGCAGGAGGTCGACGCAGTGGCTGGTGGTGGTGGCGACGAGGTGGTTGCTGGGGCAATAAATAGAAACAGCCAAGTGAAGAGATTAAAAAAAAGAACGAGAGAAGAAGAAGAAGACGAACGAAGAGAGGAGGAGTTACCAGCGGTGCGACTCGTCGGTGGCTGGTGGCCGGAAGTCGGTGCGGCGGCTGGGCATCAGCTACGAATGTGGAGGATGGGTTTTGCTGTTTATTCTCTTTTGGGTTTTCACGTGAAAATCAAAGGGGTTATGGCTTGCTTTTGTTTTTACGTGAAATAGGAAGAGAAGATAGGAAGGAAGGAGTTTTGGGCTTATTATGATGGGCTTCACCAGATTGGGCTAACATTAAGATTGAGTTGTTTGAATTCAAAAAAAAATGGTTAGGATTGTTTTTCAAAATTCAATCGAACGTGTTTTCGTAATTCGAATTCTTTTCAACGTAAAATTCTAAAATTATTTTCGATTTCATAAATTCTTAAAATATTTAAAATGCATTTGAATAAATAAATATACATTAAGTATGTATATTTTTACTAAAATTCACCAATACAATTTAAATATCGTTAATTATACGTAAAACTATATTAATAAACTTTATAAATATACGGGGGATTACAGTTTTGTTCAATGTTTCAAGTGCTTTAAATTATTGCAATTTGATTACTGAGCTTAATTTGAATATGATTTGATTCGTATTGAATCGGTTTTATCTTTGAAATAAATAACTCACGAAATTATGTTTTAAGCCACTAAAATGATTTTCAGGTAGGGCAATGTGTACTCAGTTTCCTTGACTTTGTTCTTTGAACCTGTCCTGGTGGGGGCAGTTTCTTATGTAGTGATTTTGCAGGTTTAGTAAATGCCGAAGTTAAATCAAGGATCGTGAACGGGGGAAAGAGATGTGCTAGCTGGATTGTGTGAATTTAATAAGGTTGTAATAGTTTTATTTGTCTATATTCTGAGGTTTATTATGAGAGTTGTTGATGAGATTGGTTTAATCCTTGGTGGATTAAGAGTTAATTTTGATAACTGTTTAATAAGCTATTCTAATTAGCAGCTCGTAGAGAGCGGGCTGTTACAGGTGGTATCTTTGCAATTCCGACCAGGGTGATTGTTACTGCACATATTGCAATGATGCACTCTCTCAAATTGGTTCGTATTGTTGTGGTGCCCCTGATTGTTTCTCCTTGGAAATTTTCGTTTCCATTTCCGTTTCTATTCCTTTTAAAGTTCTCTTGGTTACCCCCAGCATTAAAATCTTTTCTCTTTTCCCCAATTACTACAGTTTTCTTGTCCCTTCTGGACTGCAGACCATAAATATGAGCAGCTCTCCCATACACTATGTCTTAGGATGTAAAAGTTTCCCCACCTAATCCCAGTTAATCTCATCAGTCAACCCTTGCTCAAACCTTTGAGCTTTTAGTTCCTCCGTGGCTACAACCTCAGGTGCAAACCTCGATAGTGTTATAAATTTAGTCATACTCCCAATTCTAAGGTTTATAAATTCTTGGGCTTTCTGTTTTCTCATAAAAGGAGGATAAAACTGTCCCTCAAAGCAGTAACAAAGGAATCCAAATTAAATTCTTCAGCATCCCTAAGTCTAACCCCATTTTCCATCACCACAGACCGGCCTCATCCTTTAGATATAGGACAGCTTGACCTACTCTCATACTTCCAGGGCAACTTTCAGCCTCAAACAGTTTCTTAAACTCCCTAATCCGGTTTTCCATGAAGGTAGGATCTGCTTGACCCTTGAAATACGGTGGCTTAACCTTAGAAAGTCTTTCAAACATTTTCCCTGCAGAATCGGGGCGCTCAGTTCTTTCCTGTGTCAGTTTTTCTGTCAAGAGGCGAATAGCGGCAGCTAGGTCGTTGTTGTTGGTCATTCTAGAACGTGACCTGGAATTAATATACTCTATCTTAGGTTCTAAACACCACTTACACATCATTCTATACCAAGCAATATTTGATTTGACCATAGAGATCGCCTCAAATAAATAATATTCACATAAAATCATTTACGAAAGTGCAACAATCATTTACGAAGGTGCAATAATCATTGCAAAATAATCCTCCTCGATCATTCATGAACGACATTCACATAAAGGACATCCGGTCGAGGGAAAACAAATCAAATTCAATCATCACAAGTAATAATAATAAAAGAAATTATTCCTCTTCGCGTGCCCAAACTAAATCATTGACCGCTTGGATAATTAAATATTTAACTTTAATTCCTCAAAAGAAACTTTTATTCCTCAAAAGAATATTAATAACAATTTCTAAACCATAATAACGTACTTGTCCCAAAATTTTATGATTTGGATTGGTTGACTCAATTATTTTCCTTCGTTTACTTGGGTAGATTTCGCACTTTGGGAGGTACGGGCTAAGTATTTCATGGCTCTTTTCGCTCTCCCTTTTCTCTTTCTATTTTTTCCTTTTGCTTGCGATTTCTCCCCAACATAAATCCTTCGAATTTTTCATTTGGGCTAAAAGGAAGATGGTTGTGGTCTTTGAGTCACGAGGCGAGACTGAGTGAGCCTCGTTTGGTAAGCCTATAGTGGACATTTAATTTTAGTAGGCCTAGGGTGGACCTTTAAATTTTCTTACTTTGCAAGCGTATTTAGTCGTTTCTTAAAATATGCAAATAGCGTAGATTCAAAATGTTGTTTTTACCTTATTGAATTTTAACGAAAGAATTACATCGAAAGTAATTTTTTGTTTCTTTGAGATTCCAGTTTCTGGGATTTAATTGGAAGTTGTGATTTAGACTCAAACTTTCATTAATCTTTCTGATTATAACCCGTGTATGAATACAAGGAGGTGGCCTAGACTCAAAATAATGACGTGGCGTAAGCCTATAATACTTGACCAAGCAACTCTCAGACTTAGGCTAATTGGACCATAACTTTTGTTGGTTGACACTTTAGATTTTAACCCTTGGGTGTTCATTTGTCATGCGCCATTTTGCTTAATGTCGGCAAGTTAGTTAGTTGGGGAGATCGAATTTTTATTTTTGCAAGACTAGAATCATTAGTGCGGCTTCTCTCTTAGTGTGTATTGCTTTACCCTAATGGTAGCCTTATGGTATGCCGATTTGGGTATTTTCATGGTTGGTCATGTTGCATTCATGGAAAATCTTTTAGTCCGTACTTAGTAGTATTTCAAGGAGCGAGTGACTCGAGAGGACTATGATAGTCGTGACCCAATGTGATTATAAGCCTTGGGGCCATTAATTTTTTCTTTGCCAATGGTATTAACACCTTAGTTTCACTTTGGGGGTTGTGCGACTATGGGGGGATGATTTCCAGAATGTGACTATTTCCATTTTGCAAATACTATAATATATTCTTTTTACTGGTGAGAGAGAGTATTGAGGCCGTGGATTCCTAGCAAGGGATGACAATTACATATGGGTGCTCATTGATTTAAATGTTAGGAAGGAAGACTCAATATGGTTTAACCTTTTAACTTGCAGAACGACACCAAGCATTGGGACCAATTCTATGGATAAGACAACTAAGACTTAGGATTTAGATTGTACTTTAGCATACCCTAGTCTAGGCTCGGATTTATTTTTTTTATTCGAACATTATTTTTCTTTGAAAACTTCATTTGAACATTATTTTTTGAATACTTTGCCCATGTGACATTCAAGGTTTAATTAGCATGCTCGGTTTTGATGCCGAGCATTGTCGTCGTAGGAGGCCTAACAACGACACAAAGAGTTATTTATTTTTATTTTTTTGTCGCTTTTAGAATCGAGTGCCTTTTCATACGCCCTTGCAGCAATTTTCACGAAAAGTTTTTTTTTTTGCTACGTGTTTTTTCATGCGCGGGCACCGAGGCTGCTGTGCCTGCCAAAAAGGCCAGGCAGCAACTTCAGCGCCCAGCAGTGGGCGTGAGAAACTTTGGCGCCCAGCCAGGGGCGTTGAAAATGCGTCCCTGGCTGGTTCTCGTTTTCTGTTTGCGTATACTTTTGTTTTTGCGACTTTAGTTTTGCGTGCTTGCCTTATAACGTCCTTTACGCGTTGTGCAGCGTTTGTGGGATTCGTTACAGGCCATCCCGAGGGTCGCTTATTTTTGTGGCGATCGTTCGGGCTTGCGGAACACGTATGTTGGTATAACTCTTTGGCCAATTGGTTCATGAATGTTTGGGCAATTTTTAAGGTCGTTGGTTTTCTAGGATAGTTTGTCACACACAATCACATATTTCGCTACACATAACTACATTACAAACATGGATTTGAAAATTAAATATGTCACGTAGTTTATGATAGGCTTCTACGGGTAGTATTTGCGCCTGGCTTGGTACCGCTTCTATCGTAGATCCAACACATGCCCCGGTCGAGGTAGTGTCTTCAACAGACGAATTTCGCTCAAGAGGCCAACCCGCAAGTGCAAGCCAAGGGGCATGCAGGCGAGAGGGACCTAATGGGCGAGTGATTGGGTTCGGGATAGGTGTACTACCTGCACAAGTACCGAGTGGGAAACATGCGCGGCGTATGCACCCCCCTATTGGCGAAAAAGGTATCCTTAGTCCTAACTCCCGAGGGAGCCGAGATTCGTTATGATGTTCTGCCCGTTCACATTAATATGCTGATTTTCAGGTCGTCCCAACTTGATGGGGAAATAAACGCGGGGTAGGATCGTTTCACCCTTCGGCTATTTTGATTACCTACAAGCACGAGTATTTCCTTCACTATGCCCAGTGGAGTCGCCATTGTGAGGGGGTCAAAAAAGCGCGAGGCTAATGCGTGACCTCGTCCCTCGTGGGTGTGACGATTCTTTTTATTCAATCAAGTGTAATTGGATTTCCTGTGAGTATACACCCAATTGACTAGTAATATAGGAGTCGCCATTCATTTTTTAACGACAATGAGAAAAACTGACAAAACCCGGTTATCGTGACATAAAGGGAGTGCAATTATGTTTGACCACGACGGCCGTAGGTTCCCTTGTGATCCCTGGTGTGGGGATCTCTCAATATACACCCGCAAGGTAGAGATTGAGGGTTCGGGGGACTGTAACTACCGAGAGGAGTAATTCGCTCGTCGATAACTCCAGAGGCAGGATATCCTTACTAGCTCAGCATAAATAATTGAAGGGACATGCGTTAACTATTAAACTAATCTGAGTTGATTTTAGCAATATGCAACATATAATACTAATTCGATCGTGATTATCTGATTTAAATAACATTAAGGGACCTAGCATGATAATCCGATTTCCCAAAAATATTATATTTGTTAGGCGTGATAGAACAATCATATTAGGTTAGTTTAACAGTTCATAAAAAGGGAGCGAGGAAAGCAGTTAAATCATCGAAAAGGGACACATTACGACGCACCCTTGAGAGGTGCGTCACGGTTCTCAGAAAACTAACCACTTTGACTTTGCTATTTCTCCTTTTTATTTAACGAATCACGATTATGGGACAGGATACGTTCTGTTCGATTTATGGATCGATTGCGACAGAACGCGTGAACAGTTTCGCAGCGAGAGGCTTAGGCTAAGGGGTTTAGAGTCAATACTCAGTATATATTATGTGTTGTTGTGTGTTGTTTCACGTCGAAACTAGGGGTCTATTTATAGGGAAGAGTTCGTGGAAAGATAGAATTGCAGAGTTCTAATCCACAAAGAATTAGGAAAAGAAACGTACCCAGGTATTTTCAGCGCCCAGGCATGGGCGCTGAAGATTTCGGCGCCCAGAGCCAGGCGTTGAAAATAGGGTCTAGGCAGTTTTTTGTTTAGTCAGATTCGGATTCTAAAATCCGTAGAGTTTGAGATTAATTTGAGTCTTTTAGCGCGTATCAATTTGTGACGGAATGCGTCTGGGCCCGTTACGAACTCTAGGCTCGTTAGGATTTAAATTAATACGTAACTCTTATTTCCGAATCCTTTTAGGAATAGGATTCTCGCAGTTTTCTATCTCATTTAGGATTTATGTTGGAGTGCAACACCTAATTCTGACAGGTTTCTATCTTTTATGATTTGCCACTTTTAGACGCTACCTTTTACGGCAGTTACTATTTTTAGCAGGTTTCCATAAATAGCAAGTTTCGGGTGAAATGAAATGGGGAATTGAGATTCGTTTATTTTATAGGAGATGCGTTGTCAAGTGGAGTTTTTATGCTTTCATCATCGAACCTTTCCCTTGCGGGAATGGGGACAAAAGTAGGTGTCTACAGTTAGCCCCCACTTTGACTGAGTCTTGGAGTAAGACGATGGTCAAAGTATTAGACGGAGTGCGTCACACAAGCCATGGTGTATGTGACATGTTTTGCGAGGGTCTCACGAGCCCCCGAGTGATAACATTTGACTTAAGGGTCATCACTTGAAGTGTCGACATATCCCTCACGTGTCATTGGGATTTGTCAACTGATAGTATAGAAACTTCCTCACTTTGTCATTGGAAGGATCTAAAGATGCGTAGAAACTCCCTCACTTTGTCATTGGGAGTAACTACAGATGTTTTCGAAATTAAAGCTGTAAAGTGTAATTGGTCCTGGCCAAGCCCAATCACGAGGTAAAACGTTTTTAAAGATTCTCAATTTCAGGGCTAGCTAAACGAGAAAACCCCCTTGTTTTTATAGGACGTAAAACGAAGGAAAATCCAACAAACCAATCCTTTAATTTTTTGAAAAAGGGAAAACCAATAAAAGTTATCGCTGCAGCGACTAAGGACCTGCGTTGTTAGTGACGCAGACCCCGCCCGCTGAAGGTGGGCGAGCCTGTCCGCTGAGGGTGGACCCCCCGTCCGATAGAAGTGGACGAATCTGTTTGATATTTTTGAAAATAAGGACCTACGCGGTTTGTGACGTAGACCCTTCCCGCTGAAGGTGGCGAACCTTGTCCGCTGAGGGTGGACACCCCGTCCGATAGAAGTGGAAGAATCTGTTTGATGTTTTTGAAAATAAGGACCTACGCGGTTTGTGTCGTAGACCCCGCCCGGTTAAGGTGGCGAACCTTGTCCGCTGAGGGTGGACACCCCGTCCGCTGAAGTGGACGAATCTGTTTAAAAAAATTTTGAAAGTAAGGACCTACGCGGTTTGTGACGTAGACCCCGCCCACTGAAGGTGGCGAGCCTATTTTAAATTTGAAGTTTTTATTTCTTTCGAAAACTGAGGACCTGCGCGGCTAGTGACGCAGACCCCGCCCGCTGAGGGTGGGCGAGCCCATTTTGATTTTCTTATTTTGCCTATATAGAAGGGCTTTTGAGATTACAACCTGTTGGTGGGTCGTAATTTTTCCTGATTAGATGTGTCCTATAAGTGGGTCCACATTGTTTATATTTTTGTTTAACAATATCTTTTGAGATATCCAAACATGTTATGGTGCGTGGCGCAGTCTGGGAATGTGATTTCGATTGCACGCTTTGTTGGAGTCCACTTTTCGCGAGCCCCCAAGCGTTGGGGCTCGTTGGTCGTTTTTCGCGTCTTGTAATCATGTTTGGGGTCACACTCGTATGTGCGAGCGATCTCCTATAGTACTGTGCTATTTTAGTGAAGCCGTGGGGTGCGACTTTCAGTGAAGAAATCGGCAATTTTCAAGCCGAAATATGGCAGGGCCCAATAGAAGTTAGGGCCTTTTGAGCCTAGATTCATTTTCGGTGCCCAGGCCTGGGCGTTGAAATAATTCACGCCCAGGTGGGGCGTTGAAAGTGTTGTTTGGGCTGGTCTTTTGATGACACAGTCGGCCTCTTGTTCATTCGTTTATTTCACTTGGAAGTTCTATGTATTCTCTTTTCTTTTGTTTTTTTCTTTGTTTTTAGAACGTGATGATTTTCTTTGAGAAGCCGTAGCCGATTGGTGGACTACGGTGCTTGTCGCTTTGGGGCGATTATTTTAAGGAACTTTTGCTCTTAAGGTGTTCAGTTATTGCAATAGTCGGGCGAGTTTATGTGGCCCGAGGAACATACCTTGAGGTGTAAGACTTTGATCGCTCTTATATTTTTTGAACGTGTTCGTGAATGATGATATGTATGTGCGAACGAGCGTTCATAGAATGGTCGTTGTGCGGTCCATTAATCAGTTTCCTTGAATTATTTTTTTTGAGCAATGACTGATTTTGAATAGTTTGCTTAGAAGCTTGATAGAGGCCAGGTCCATTCATGAAGTGGGCTCAAACATCGTGCCCTTTCGTTTGTTCAAACATTTGCTTCGAGATTTTTTTTATTTTGTTATGGTTGTTTCGTAGCTTGGAGCCCCCAAGTATGCATGTTGGGATGCTTCCTTTTGGCGTACGATTTTGTAGGTTCTTTCGAGAAAGATGCCTTGGGATTTCGGTCGTGTAGGTGCGAGCTATCCCTTCCGTGGTAGGTAATGTTTTGCTACCTTTAATCCTTAATGTAGAAGTCGTGTGGCTTGCATTTGGGCGATAAGTAGTCTTTGCCTCTTACTCTTGGTCGTGCTTGCATTAGTGCAATGTGCCTTACCCTTTTTTTTAGACTTGTACTGTGGGATTATGGTGCAACGCAGGCTCGTGTGGCCTAACGGCGTGTCTCTGAACATTCCTCCAGGTGTTGGGATATTATTATTTTTTGCATTGGAGTATTTTATTATACCTCGTTCAGGTGTTTGAACAAGTGTAGCATCTTCTGCGTGGGTTTGCACGGCTTATTACTTCGTTCAATGCGAGGATTCATAGGTGTTTCTTTCTTATTTTTATATCCGGGCAAAACTTGGCTAGCAGAAAGATTCAGCGCCCAGACTGGGGCGTTAAGGATATAGGCGCCCAGCTCTGGGCGTTGAAAATGATTTCTGTGCAGAATTTTGACAGTATTTTTTTTTCTTTCTCTTTTGCTTTGGAACGATGTAGACTGTGTAACGGGCGCTTTATAGGGCGAGCGTAATGTGCAGTGGTTTGATCGGAGTTTTGGTGACTCGCGATTTTCAGTTACCCTTGTTAGTGGGGTGACTTTATATATTCTAAGTAGTGCTTAGAATTTAGGAGGGGTTGCAGCCATTCTAAGGTTCATTTTACACGATTAAAGCTTAGGATTGTGCCCCTATGATGTATGTATAGCATTAGCGTCGAGAATTTGCGATAAAATCGTCATTTCGAGCATTTTTAGAGTGTTTTTATCAAGCCCCCAATTGTAGCTACGGGATTGGCTTGGTGCTATAATGCTTTGCATACGTTTTTATGCATTCATGGTGACACGGATCATGAATAGTTTGAACCAGACTCGTTTAGTGCGAGGTATGTTCGAGTAGTGATTTTGCTACTTCTCTTGTAAATGTCGTATTGTGCGACATTGCCATGGTCAAGGTAGTCACATGTTAAAGTGTGCCTTGACCAAAAGCTAGGTGCCTTTCTTTACCCATAATCATATTTAAAAATCTTTTTGACTCACTTGCAACGTTGAGATGGACGCACACTAAGCTTAAACCAACGACACTTTATTTGTCCGAAGAAGTCTTTAAAAATCATTTGAAAATTATTTAAAATCCGAGTCCTACTGTGTACAATCCGAGGTGTCCTAAGTAGGTTGACTTATAGACGGGTTCGTACAGGATTACATGAGTGAATCAAAATACTGTTACGATTTTTGGAATGCTGTCTAAGGATTTGCTGGAAGCCAGGGTGCAGGCGTCAAGATATACTTGTGCCCGTTTGGCATATGCTTTAGGCTTTTAGGGCCATCTTTTCCAAAATTGCGGGAATATAAACCGTTTTCAAATTGACTTAGATTTACTTGGTGTAGTTCTGTATAAAAGGTCGAGGTATACTTAGTTCCTTCCCTATCTCTTTCATTTCAATTTTTAGCCCCCCAGTTATTGTTATGTCTTCCCATTAATAATGTTTTCAGATTTCGATTTTAGATGCCCGTGTCATATGTCTGAGTAGGGTGAGCCTTGGTTAAGTGCCAAGTCCTATTGACAATGTCTGATTTTTTTTCAAAGGGGATTCGCGAGCATTTGAGTTACCATGAACGGGTGCCCTGAGCTCGAAGGAACGATGGGGCGACGCCATAGAAAAATCCTCTTTATTGCAAGCTTACTGCCTTTATTACTTGTTGGCGATTATGACTGTGTCTAGTGGTGAAAGAAGGTCTTTAAGCGAACGACTATGTCTAGTGGTGAAAGAAAGTCTTTAAGTGAGTTAGTTCGCTTTAGGGAGGGTCAAGTCGAGTACTTTAGAGGTCATGGGCGCTTGCGCTAGCCCCCATTCAATTGAGGCAGAGCGATCTTTTGAGTCTTGGCTATGCGCCTAGGAGTGTGAGTGCTCCTTCTGGCAAGGTACGTGCCTTTATTATTTTTTGATGTGTGCTCATTAATTTTGGCATCTTGGTGACTTGGATTCTTCCTTTGACTTAAATTTTTCTTTCGACTTGGGTTGCAAGTAATTAAATTTCAACAAGGGACTTCTATTTTTATTCTTGTTATTCTATAGGCTTTAATATTTTTGCAAATTGGTTGGACCGAATCATGGATTGCCTACGTATCCGCCTTAAATAGATTTAATTTGGAATCAGGTCTTGCGTAGTTCTTAGCCTAGAAAATGGTTTCTTAGAATGCCGAATTTGATAAGTATGTTCTGAGGTGGAAACATATTATTTGAAACGGTAGAATAAGTGAAGTTTATTATTATTTTAATCTACTGCTTTGCCGTAAGCCAAAAATTTGTTTTATATATTTTTTTGAGTACATGTATTTTTTGGTGGTACGTATGTCTGAATACGTATTGTACCCCTCCAAGTGTTCGTTATTTTTCCGTGCATGTGCGGATAAAATGACGAGCACTTCTGGACAAAATTTGGCGAGCAGAAAGATTCAGCGCCAAGGCTGGGGCGCTAAAGATTTCGTCGCCCAGCTGTGGGCGCTGAAAATTATTTCTAGGCGGATCTTTTTTGTGCGCTAGATGCTTCTTTTCCTTTTTTTAGACGAACTTTAAAGGCGCTTTGCAAAGTATATTTTTTTTATTATTATTATTATTTTTGTGAAGCGTTAAGTGTAGAATGTACTTTTCATTTGTCTTCTTTTTTTTATTCGTGACTCAAGACGTCTTGAAAGACGGGTTGAATGAGATAGGAGAATTTGTATAGGTATTGGTCAAGCATAAGGATTACATCTCCTAGGACTCACAATTTGCAGCCTCAAGCTAGTGTCATGAGTTTAAATCAACCAAGGTCAATGAGTAGTATGGGGACGGCTTAAGGGTATATCAACAGGATGTATCCACACAAGTTATATGGTCATTATGCTAATGGTGGTGTAAGAACAGGTTTTGGGCTTTGGAAATGATGGGCATGACGCACGTGTCAATGGCCGTGCGTGGTTTGCGGTTGATAACAAGTTCAAAAACAAGAGTTGAGGTAATGGTTTCTTGGGTTATGGCAATGAGAACATGGATGGGTTAAATGAGCTGAACAGGGACCCTAGAGCGAAGGCGTCTAAGAGCATAAGGATTGGAAAGGGTAGACATCGTAGAATTTTATGATTTGGATTGGTTGACTCAATTCTTTTCCTTCGTTTACTTGGGTAGATTTCGCACTTTGGGAGGTACGGGCTAAGTATTTCATGGCTCTTTTCGCTCTCCCTTTTCTCTTTCTATTTTTTCCTTTTGCTTGGGATTTCTCCCAAACATAAATCCTTCGAATTTTTCATTTGGGCTAAAAGGAAGATGGTTGTGGTCTTTGAGTCACGAGGCGAGACTGAGTGAGCCTCGTTTGGTAAGCCTATAGTGGACATTTAATTTTAGTAGGCCTAGGGTGGACCTTTAAATTGTCTTACTTTGCAAGCGTATTTAGTCGTTTCTTAAAATATGCAAATAGCGTAGATTCAAAATGTTGTTTTTACCTTATTGAATTTTAACGAAAGAATTACATCGAAAGTAATTTTTTGTTTCTTTGAGATTCCAGTTTCTGGGATTTAATTGGAAGTTGTGATTTAGACTCAAACTTTCATTAATCTTTCTGATTATAACCCGTGTATGAATACAAGGAGGTGGCCTAGACTCAAAATAATGACGTGGCGTAAGCCTATAATACTTGACCAAGCAACTCTCAGACTTAGGCTAATTGGACCATAACTTTTGTTGGTTGACACTTTAGATTTTAACCCTTGGGTGTTAATTTGTCATGCGCCATTTTGCTTAATGTCGGCAAGTTAGTTAGTTGGGGAGATCGAATTTTTATTTTTGCAAGACTAGAATCATTAGTGCGGCTTCTCTCTTAGTGTGTATTGATTTACCCTAATGGTAGCCTTATGGTATGCCGATTTGGTTATTTTCATGGTTGGTCATGTTGCATTCATGGAAAATCTTTTAGTCCGTACTTAGTAGTATTTCAAGGAGCGAGTGACTCGAGAGGACTATGATAGTCGTGACCCAATGTGATTATAAGCCTTGGGGCCATTAATTTTTTCTTTGCCAATGGTATTAACACCTTAGGTTCACTTTGGGGGTTGTGCGACTATGGGGGGATGATTTCCAGAATGTGACTGTTTCCATTTTGCAAATACTATAATATATTCTTTTTACTAGTGAGAGAGAGTATTGAGGCCGTGGATTCCTAGCAAGGGATGAAAATTACATATGGGTGCTCATTGATTTAAATGTTAGGAAGGGAGACTCAATATGGTTTAACCTTTTAACTTGCAGAACGACAGCAAGCATTGGGACCGATTCTATGGATAAGACAACTAAGACTTAGGATTCAGATTGTACTTTGGCATAGCCTAGTCTAGACTCGGATTTATTTTTTTATTCGATTATCATTTTTCTTTGAAAACTTCATTTGAACATTATTTTTTGAATACTTTGCCCATGTGACATTCAAGGTTTAATTAGCATGCTCGGTTTTGACGCCGAGCATTGTCGTCGTAGGAGGCCTAACAACGACACAAAGAGTTATTTATTTTTATTTTTTTGTCGCTTTTAGAATCGAGTGCCTTTTCATACGCCCTTGCAGCAATTTTCACGAAAAGTTTTTTTTTTTGCTACGTGTTTTTTCATGCGCGGGCACCGAGGCTGCTGTGCCTGACAAAAAGGCCAGGCAGCAACTTCAGCGCCCAGCAGTGGGCGTGAGAAACTTTGGCGCCCAGCCAGGGGCGTTGAAAATGCGTCCCTGGCTGGTTCTCGTTTTCTGTTTGCGTATACTTTTGTTTTTGCGACTTTAGTTTTGCGTGCTTGCCTTATAACGTCCTTTACGCGTTGTGCAGCGTTTGTGGGATTCGTTACAGGCCATCCCGAGGGTCGCTTATTTTTGTGGCGATCGTTCGGGCTTGCGGAACACGTATGTTGGTATAACTCTTTGGCCAATTGGTTCATGAATGTTTGGGCAATTTTTAAGGTCGTTGGTTTTCTAGGATAGTTTGTCACACACAATCACATATTTCGCTACACATAACTACATTACAAACATGGATTTGAAAATTAAATATGTCACGTAGTTTATGATAGGCTTCTACGGGTAGTATTTGCGCCTGGCTTGGTACCGCTTCTATCGTAGATCCAACACATGCCCCGGTCGAGGTAGTGTCTTCAACAGACGAATTTCGCTCAAGAGGCCAACCCGCAAGTGCAAGCCAAGGGGACATGCAGGCGAGAGGGACCTAATGGGCGAGTGATTGGGTTCGGGATAGGTGTACTACCTGCACAAGTACCGAGTGGGAAACATGCGCGGCGTATGCACCCCCCTATTGGCGAAAAAGGTATCCTTAGTCCTAACTCCCGAGGGAGCCGAGATTCGTTATGATGTTCTGCCCGTTCACATTAATATGCTGATTTTCAGGTCGTCCCAACTTGATGGGGAAATAAACGCGGGGTAGGATCGTTTCACCCTTCGGCTATTTTAATTACCTACAAGCACGAGTACTTCCTTCACTATCCCCAGTGGAGTCGCCACTGTGAGGGGGGTCGAAAAAGCGCGAGGCTAATGCGTGACCTTGTCCCTCGTGGGTGTGACGATTCTTTTTATTCAATCAAGTGTAATTGGATTTCCTATGAGTATACACCCAATTGACTAGTAATATAGGAGTCGCCATTCATTTTTTAACGACAATGAGAAAAACTGACAAAACCCGGTTATCGTGACATAAAGGGAGTGCAATTATGTTTGACCACGACGGCCGTAGGTTCCCTTGTGATCCCTGGTGTGGGGATCTCTCAATATACACCCGCAAGGTAGAGATTGAGGGTTCGGGGGACTGTAACTACCGAGAGGAGTAATTCGCTCGTCGATAACTCCAGAGGCAGGATATCCTTACTAGCTCAGCATAAATAATTGAAGGGACATGCGTTAACTATTAAACTAATCTGAGTTGATTTTAGCAATATGCAACATATAATACTAATTCGATCGTGATTATCTGATTTAAATAACATTAAGGGACCTAGCATGATAATCCGATTTCCCAAAAATATTATATTTGTTAGGCGTGATAGAACAATCATATTAGGTTAGTTTAACAGTTCATAAAAAGGGGGCGAGGAAAGCAGTTAAATCATCGAAAAGGGACACATTACGACGCACCCTTGAGAGGTGCGTCACGGTTCTCAGAAAACTAACCACTTTGACTTTGCTATTTCTCCTTTTTATTTAACGAATCTCGATTATGGGACAGGATACGTTCTGTTCGATTTATGGATCGATTGCGACAGAACGCGTGAACAGTTTCGCAGCGAGAGGCTTAGGCTAAGGGGTTTAGAGTCAATACTCAGTATATATTATGTGTTGTTGTGTGTTGTTTCACGTCGAAACTAGGGGTCTATTTATAGGGAAGAGTTCGTGGAAAGATAGAATTGCAGAGTTCTAATCCACAAAGAATTAGGAAAAGAAACGTACCCAGGTATTTTCAGCGCCCAGGCCTGGGCGCCGAAGATTTCGGCGCCCAGAGCCAGGCGTTGAAAATAGGGTCTGGGCAGTTTTTTGTTTAGTCAGATTCGGATTCTAAAATCCATAGAGTTTGAGATTAATTTGAGTCTTTTAGCGTGTATCAATTTGTGACGGAATGCGTCTGGGCCCGTTACGAACTCTAGGCTCGTTAGGATTTAAATTAATACGTAACTCTTATTTCCGAATCCTTTTAGGAATAGGATTCTCGCAGTTTTCTATCTCATTTAGGATTTATGTTGGAGTGCAACACCTAATTCTGACAGGTTTCTATCTTTTATGATTTGCCACTTTTAGACGCTACCTTTTACGGCAGTTACTACTTTTAGCAGGTTTCCATAAATAGCAAGTTTCAGGTGAAATGAAATGGGGAATTGAGATTCGTTTATTTTATAGGAGATGCGTTGTCAAGTGGAGTTTTTTGCTTTCATCATCGAACCTTTCCCTTGCGGGAATGGGGACAAAAGTAGGTGTCTACACCTATGTTGGTGTACTTGGAAAGAAATATTTTATTCCTGAAATAAACAATTTCAAGTCTCACTAATGACTTCCCAGCCAAATCATAATCAAAATTCGATAACACAATAATTTTGGTGGAAGCAAACAATTTCTATTATGCACATATAATTGCAACATTTAAACAATAAACACATGCACACACATAATAATTAATTGCTTATGCTAGCATTAACTAGCTACTAATGTACATGTAATTCTATCTTATATGCCCTTCTTATACTACCCATCTCTCGTAAACTAAAACATTGAAGTAATTTAAATAATAAAATAAAACGAGAATAATGATAAGAAAATAAGAAAATCAAATAATAAATAAACAAAAATATAAAATTAGTAAAATAAAATAAATTAAGAAAATTCGTAGCGAATAAAATCGTAAATGAAGTTATTAATTCGAAAAAAAGAATTTATATTTCCTAAAACAAAGACTTATAACCTCCTAAAGCAACTAAAAATTTCGAACTTCTTTAAAAAAAATTGTACCAATTTTTGAATAATAAATAATAAGAAAAGTAAAAATTTCGAAACTATCACTTTAATTCGAATAAATAAGTTAATGTTATATACTTTCAATCAAGATAAAGGAATTCGGCCCCCCAAAAAAAAGTACCAATTTTTTTTTTAACACTATAATACGTAGGAGCTCGAGTTTAAGAAATTTATTTTAAATACTAGATAGTTAGGCGCCTTAAAATTTATTAAAGTAAAACCTTAGCTTCTAGATACCACTTTGTAACACCTTAGCTCTGATACCACTTTGTAACACCCCGACAATTCTCTCTTTTCTAAAATAACTTTTTAACATAAAACGTAGAGAATTATCAAGGCATTATAGCCCGTGTGAAAACGTAACGGCTTATTCAGAATTTTGCAGCGGAAAACATAGAACTAACCTTTGGGTTTATAAATAATCGATTACATATTAAATCCAAAAACTACTTAACGGAAATAAGGAAATACGAATAGCACGACAAATTTCAAGTCCAAATTAACAAACCAAATCACTTAGCAAAACAAATCTAAATACAAGCTCTCTAATCCCGATCCCAATGATGCATCATCTTCAAACCTGTAGATGGCAACACTTATTGATCCTTAGAGACTGCTCACCAAAGATGGGTCATCACAGGATCAATAACAAAGCATTCTAAATACATCCTAAACATATTTAGAACCTTCCCCAATATTAAAACTCGGATATTTGATTTCCTAACATCATAATTATTGAATTTTATTATTGAAATTCGTTGAAAACTTTTCAAAGCATCATACTTTAAATTTCCAACAATATAACTAATTTCAAACTACTCCAAAACATAATTAACATGTTTGAAATTATAAAAATAATAACTTTAATAACTTATAATCATCCTACCGTGGTTTTTTTTTTTTTTGGCAAGCAAGTAATAAAATTTATTGATCACCCAAAACAGTTTACACACAGGCTAACCTGTTATCACAAGGAAACATGAGCAAACAAAGAAGCTAAGAAACCTTAGCTAAACAGACCCACCCTTTACAGGTTGAAAACCCAGTCCCTATCCCTTGTACTTGCTTTACTACTTATTAGATTAGTGACTCTACCCTTCACTTCAGTTTGTACAGACTGAACAATACTCTTGATACTAGGAACCTTCAAGTTCCACACTGCAGAGTTCCTTGCCTTCCATATGTGGTACACCAGACATGCAATTGCAGTGTATAAGATGGTTTTATGAACCTTGCTTCTACCATATCTCTAGATCCACTTCAAGAGAGGTAACATGGAGTTTCTGCCTTGTTGGAATCCCAACCCGTCCAAGACCTGCTGCCTGCAAGCAGTGCCAAAAGAGCACTCAAAAAAGAGATGCATTGTGGATTCAGTGCCAGTCCCACACACAGGGCACAAATCATCAGTGCTGATATTTAACTTATACAATCTGTCTTTAGTCTTTAATCTGTCCAAAAGAGCAAGCCATAGAATGAATCTATGTTTAGGAACACTCAACCTGTTCCAGACATAAGATTGCCATTGAACTTTGGCTCCTTGAGTGCAAAGCTCACTGTAGGTGTCCCTGATGGAGTACTTGGGCTTAGCCAGCCATTGAGTAGAATTGAATTGGTGATTGCAGTGGCTTTTGATTTTGCATAGAACTTTCACTACCCAGCTAGCAGCAGTGGGGGCAGTGAACTGGCTCCAATCTTTGTCTTTCACACACACAGTATGGATCCACTTGACCCATAGATTGTCTTGCTTTTGAGCAATAGCCCATACCTGTTTCCCAACAGTTGCTTGGTTCCAAATTAAGATGTTCCTAAACCCAAGACCCCCCCCTGTGCTTTTGGTTGACATAAATTATCCCAGGCAACTGCTCCTGGTCTGCTATCATCATAGGTGCCAAACCATAGGAAAGATCTGCATACAGCATTGATTTTTTTAAGATAGCACTAGGAAGCAAGAACATTTGAGACCAGTATACACAGATGCTCATCAGGACAGAATTCACCAGTTGAGCTCTACCAGCAAAGGAGAGATTCCTAGAGCTCCAAATTTTGATTTTGGAGGTCATTTTATCAATGAGGCAATCACAATCCTTAGCTTTCATTTTCCATGGACTGACTGGTACACCAAGATAAGAAAAAGGAAGAGATCCCAACTTAAAACCAGTAAGAGTGGCCATTTCCCGTGACTGAGAAATAGACATGCCACAACAATAAAGAGATGATTTATTGGCATTAACCTCTAGCCCAGTGCTGTCAGAAAACCATTTGAAACCTTGCAGAGCTAATTTCACAGACTGAGCATCACCTTTACAGAATAGAAGAAGGTCATCTGCAAAGCAAAGGTGGTTAAGCTTTAATCTTCTGCATCTAGAGTGGAATCTGAAATCAGTTTGATCACCAATGGATGTCATTGCTCTTGTGAGATACTCCATGCAAAGAGTAAAGAGCAATGGTGACAAAGGGTCCCTTGTCTCAACCCTCTTCTTGGGTGAATCAGTTCTGTAGGTGTCCCATTGATCAGAATTGAGTATTGAGTGGTTGTCAGGCAAGTCATGATCAATTGAATAAAATGAGTAGGAAAACCCAGGTCCAGTAGAACTTCCTCAATAAAGTCCCACTCAACTGTATCATAAGCTTTTTTGAGATCCAGTTTCATCATACAGTTAGCTTGAAGTTGACCTTTCCTGTACATCTTGATTATATCCTAGCACACCAGGACATTGTGGAGAGTGGATCTCCCTTTCAAAAAGGCTCCCTGGTTAGGAGAAATGATATTTGGCAGCAGTGAACCCAACTTATCACACAAAAGCTTGGATATGCATTTGTACAGAACTGAGCAACAGGCTATTGGTCTGAAATCACTTACTGAAGAAGGAACATTTATTTTTGGGATCAAGGTGATTGAAGTGACATTAATCTCTCTTAGCATTTTCCCACTTTCAAAGAAGTCATTCACTGCAGCAAGGAGATCATTCTTGATGATGTCCCAAGAACTTTTGTAGAAGTGGCTATTGAAACCATCTAAACCAGGAGCTTTATTGCTTGGTATGCTATCCAGAACTCTCTTGACATCATTCAAAGAGAATTTACAAGTGAGAAAATTCCTGTGGGTCTCAGTGAGCCTTGGCCCTCTATCTATGATGCTTTTCTGTATGGGAATCCTGTTGTCTTTTTTGTAGAAAAAAAGGTTCCTGTAAAAGTCCAAGAATGCAACTTGGACCTCCTTAGGTGAATTCACCCACACCCCTGCAACATTTTGAATGGAATGGATGGTATTGTATTTCCTTCTTTGTTTGATGCTCTGATAAAAGGCTTTGGTGTTTTCATCTCCCTTTTCAAGCCAATGCACTTTGGTTGTTTGGTGTAGGAAAGACAACAGGTTGTCTTGTGCTTTCCTGTAGTCAGCTGCAGTATTCTTCTCTGTTGTAGATAAATCAATGTTGGTGGGATCAGAGTGAAGTTTATCCTGGATCTCAGCCAGATGGTCTTGCATCTGAACTTTGGTTGCCTCAACATTGCTGTAACCAGTTTTGTTTAGGAGCTTCAGATCATGTTTGATCCATTTCAGCTTCTGAATGATTCTGAACATCACACAACCATAAACATATTTTGACCAGTTCCTTTCCACAATGGGTATGAACTCATCTGATGATGTCCACATGTTATAAAATCTGAATGGCTTCTTCTGGTGTATGGTGGGGTAGGAACTCAGAACCATGGGGCAATGGTCATAGGTGCCTACAGGGAGGTATAAAGCTTCTGCATTGGGGAACATAACATCCCATGCAGAGTTGGAGAGAACTCTGTCAATTCTAGAGAACACCCTATTACCACCATCTTGTTTGTTGTTCCAAGTGTAAAGTCTGCCTATGGTTTTTACTTCTGTAAGTTGACACTTAGCCATGCAGTTTCTCATTGGCTGGATATCTGACAGTCTCACAGGAGATCCAATCATGTCTTCTATTTCTTTTACAGCATTGAAATCACCCATGATCACCCAGGCAGAGTGGATCATACCAGCCAGAGTGCATAAAGTGGCCCATAATGGTTCTCTCTCAGTTGCAAGGTTAAAACCATAAATGAAAGAGACAAAAAATGCCACTCCCGAGTATCTAGGGATCACAAAACCATGAATCATTTGACTTTCCATATGGATAATGTTCATCTGAAACACGTCAAGGTCCCAAGCTAGGACAATTCTACCATTTCTGTGATGACTTAGGTTAGAAGTAAAGCACCAATTTGGGAAAATGTTAAGATACAGATCACCCATTTTGGTTGACTTTACTCTTGTTTCCAGGAGGCAACAGAGTTTTATTGTGTGAGAATGAATCATTGATCTCACATCTGCTTGTTTATCTTTTCTGTTGATCCCCCTTACATTCCACCATGGCACTTTATCCATTAGGACTAGGGGATGCCACCCCCCTGCCTAATGAGTGCCCACTACCAGCATGATTCTTCATAGACACCTCAACATCACTTTCCACTTCATTATCAGATTCAGACAAGGCTTGGTATGTGTTTGAGGTGACCACTGGTTTCAACTGCTGTCCCACTATTCTACTGAACTTGGTTGCTTGAACAAACACATTGGCTGGTTCCACAGGTTGTATAGGTTGAGTGGTAGTTGTTTCCTGCTGAATAGGTTTTGGAATCCATACCTTTCTAGTATGTCCAGCAGGTTTCCTAGTGCATTTGACTTTGTCATGCCCCATACCCCCACAAATTGTACAAGATATAGGCAACCAGTCATATTTGACCTGTTGGTCAACCTGGATTCCTTTTTCATTGATGAAGTGAATCATCTCTGGAAATGGTTGGTCCACACTAACCTCCACAAGGACTCTTGCATACAACACTTTATCCCTATTTTTTGTAGCCTGGTCAACTTTGAGCATAGTACCAAGTTGACTAACAATCTTGGTGAGACTTTTATCCCCCCAGTATTTGACATCCAAGCCTCGCAATTCGATCCAAATTGGGATTTTCTTGATAGGGTCCTTACTGAAATTGATGTCAGGTGACCATGGTTTCACAATTAATGGTTAGGAATCAAAGAACTGGAAACCACTCTGGAGAACTTTCTCACAATTCTCCATAGTTGCAAAACGAACCAGGTATATGCCTTTCCCAACCAGAGAAACTTTGTCTACCCCAAATTTCCCCCAAATTCGTCTCACATATCCTTCCATCACATTTTGTGGAGGGTTTGCACCCAACACATAACAAACAACAGCTGATTCCCAGAATTCAAGTTCCTCTTTAATATCATCCTACCGTGGTTTAAAACCATTAAAGTCTTAAAATTCATGCTTTAATAATTAAAACTCCTAATTTAATCAAATTATATAATCTGAAAATTAACAACTTAATTATATAAAACATACAATCTGAAAATTATGATTAAACCATAAAACTATAAATTTAATCCAAGAAAACATGAATTAAATTAATAAACATAATTAAAACCCTGACTTAAACATGTTTAACAAATCTGAAAATAAATTAATTTATAATATCAACATATAATCTTAATTCTAAATATGAATTATCAAAACTAATAATTTAAATCATGAAAAAAATTAATTAATCTATTAAAACATAAATAATAATTCAAATAAATTGAAGGGGGAAAAAATAATCAAAAGAAGAAGAAAAGGACTGTTGGTCGGCGACAATGGCGGCGCGGCAGCAGGTGTGGGTGGTCGTCGGTCGGTCGACAAGGCTGGTGGCGCAGGTGGCTTGCTGGGTGGTGGTTGTGTGCGCCTATGGTGGTAACCCGCGAAAGAAGAAAGGGAGAAGAAGCAACGGGCAGGCGCGACGGTGAGCAAGGACGGCGAACTGGTGACGCGGATGGGCTTGCATGGTGGCGAGCACTGGTGGCAGCGGCGGTTCGGACGGAGGGGATCGGCGGTGCAGCAATGCGGCGGTGGTGGTAGGGTGGTGCTGCAGCTGACAAAGGAGGAGGAGGAAGGTTTGAGAGCAGCAGTTCCACGTAAAAACCTTGAAGGAGGGTTTCACAGTTTTGTGTTTCACGTGAAAAACAAATTAAGAGAGGGTTATGGGTTTATTTTGTGGTTTATTTATCTTGGGCTTTACAACTTGGGCTAGGATTATGATTGAGTTTTAATGTTTGAAATCCAAACGATTAGGATTGTTTTCCAAATTCAAAGTGTTTTCGTAATTCAGATTCTTTTCAAAATAAAATTCTAAAATTATTTTTGATTGCATAAATCGTCAAAATATTTAGAATGTAGTTAAATAAATTTATTTAGAATGTAATTAAAATAAAATAAATATACGTTAATTATATATTTATTACTAAAATTCATAAATTCTATTTAAATATAAATAATATACGTTAAAATATATTAATAAAATTTATAAATTTACTGGGGATTACACACAACTCCTAGCTCTTTCACCAATTCATATATTTCCTTTCATCTTTTCAAGACGCCAAATGATTTCTAACGATCCTGGACCGCTCGAATCTTCTCTTAAATTTATTCCCTCACTTTTCCGTCGATGTCACTTATACACACATGACTTCAAGATTTGTATACTTCATTCACATAAAATAAATAAATTCTTTCTAAGCGTCTCCAATATAATTCTCAAGTGTTTGTCATGTTCTTTCTCATTCCTTGAATAAATCAGGATATCATCAATAGCATAATTATGGCAGGTGCATTGGTTAACCCAAAAGATATTATTCTAAACCCATAATGACAATAACGAGTCCTAATGAGGTCTTAGGCCCTTATTAATTATTCTCAATTGGTGGTACTTCAAACACAAATCAGTCTTCGAGAACACACTCGCCCAATTCAATTGATCCAATATGTCATCTATCCTAGGCAAAGGATACATGTTCTTGATGGTGTTTAGTTCCCTAAAATCGATGCATAATTCCATACTCTTATCTTTCTCCTTAACAAACAACTCTTGCAATTGTGTCTTCATTCTCTCATTTCGGGAGGTGTGATTCTATATGGTGCTTTAGATATAGGCGTCGTTCCAGGAACTAAGTCTATAGTGAACTCAAAGGCTCTAACAGGCAACATACTTGCAATTTCACTCGGAAACACGTCAATGAATCCACTCATAATGGCAACATCCTCGGTTTTCACTCCAACTTCGTTACTCACCTCTAACATACTACAGAAAAAAAATAGTTCACACTCCCTATTCATCAATTTCCTCACTTCCATTACCGAAATAACTAAAGGTTCTTGGTCTTCTCAAAACATCTATATGAGGTCAACCTTCCAATAGGGTTCCTTAAACTTAGTTTCTGAATTTCACAATCTACCTTAGCCTTGTACAAACTTAGCCAGTCCATCCCCAGAATTACATCTAGGTTTCCCAGATTAAACTCTATCAAATCAGAAGGAAAACACATTCTTTTATCTTCCAAGGAAAGTTCTTTAACAACTTGGTACACCTTATGGTTACACGAGTAGGTACACTAACAGGTAAATCAATCACCTCAAAATCTACTAAATTCAGACTCTTAATAACAGATGACGAAACAAAAGAATGAGTTGCCAACGAATTAATTAATACTTTAACTAGTACGGGGTTAATAGGAAAGTACCAGAATCTATATCGGCAGATCGTTCATCCTCATTCTGACTCATCATGTACAGTTTTCCTGGAGCCTTATTCTGGTTGTTGTTATCGTTTGCAGGCTTATTATAGTTTCCTTTATTGTTTTGCAACCCTCCAAGCTTTGAATCTTGGCTTCCAGACTGGTTAAACCTCACTCTATTTCCACTTCCATTACCATTTTGTTCCTTTTTTCTGCTTGGTGAAGCACTCATACTCCCTATGCCCCCTTTTCTGACAATAGTTGCATGTCACTAATTCTCCCTTGCAGTTTTTACCAGGATGGTTGTTGCTGCACATCTTACAGTGATGCACTCTCTCAGATTGGTTGCTATTGTTGTGCCCCTGATTGTTCCTCCGTTGAAAATTTCCATTTCCACTCTCAGTCCTATTCACTTTCGTATTATTCTTGAAATTCCATTGGTTTTTCCCAGCATTAAACTCTTTTCTTTTCTCCCCAACCACATTTTTCTTGTCTCTTCTAGACTGCAAATCATAAATATGGGTGGTTCTCTCATACACATTATCTAAGTATGTAAAGGTTTCTCCACCTAATCCCAACGGGATCTCATCGGTCAACCCTTGCCCAAACCTTTGACCCTTTATCTCCTCTGTGGCTACAACCTCAGGTGCAAACCTCGACAGCGCTATAAATTTGATATAGTATTCAGCGATGGTCATACTCCCCATCCCAAAGTTTATGAGTTCCTGCGCTTTTCGTTTTGTTATAAAAGGAGGATAAAACTTTTCTCTCAATGCAACAAAAAATGAGTCCCAATTAAATCCTTCAACAACACTTAGCCTAGTTCCATTCTCTTTCCACCACAGACCGGCCTCGTCTTTTAGGTAAAGGACAGCTTGACCTACTTTCATGTTTTCAAGACAGTTTACCGCCCCAAATAGTTTTTCAAACTCCCTGATCCAGTTTTCTAGGAAGGTCGGGTCTGCTTGCCCCTTGAAGTATGGTGGCTTAACTTTCGCAAGCCTTTCAAACATGTCCCCTGCAGAATCGGGACGCTCAGTTCTTTCCTGGGTTAGCCTTTCCGCCAAGAGGCGAATAGCAGCAGCTAGGTCATTATTGCTGGTCATCCTAGAACGCGATCTGAAATTAATATATTCTACTTTAGGTTCGAAATGTCACTTAATAGCGTCCTAGCAACGTAATATCACCTTAACAACCAAAATTCACGTAAAATAAATAAACATTTACGAATGTGCAACAATTATTTACGAAGGTGCAATAATTATTGCAAAATAATCCTCCTCGATCATTCGTGAACGACATTCACATAAAGGACATCCGATCGAGGGAAAACAAATCAAATTCAATCATCACAAATAATAATAATAAAAGAAATTATTCCTCTTCGCGTGCCCAAACTAAATCATTGACCACTTGGATATTTAACTTTAATTCCTCAAAAGAAACTTTTATTCCTAAAAATAATGTTAATAACAATTTCTAAACCATAATAACGTACTTGTCCCAAAATAAAATAAAAGCAGTATGCAATAAATTTAAACTACCGTTGGGCGACTTGTCCCACCTTATTCCCAACATAAATAAATAATGAAACAATCTTAGAGGGAAACATTATCAATCTTGTTCTTTGATTTCTTATAGCTTTCTGAAGTAAAGGGCTCGTATTTAAACTTTTCCTCATCCTCGGTATTAAAATATTAAGCTAGTTTTCTCGGCCTTGTGGATCTTCGTAGTCTTTGAGACTGAGGTCATCTTCCTCTGGCTCAGTCTCACTACATTATAAATATCAACTCTAGTATGCCCTCTAGCACGGTCAAACTCACAAAGGGGTTCTCCATCCCTATCAGGGTCTCCTGTTCTTAATATATGACGCATAGTGTATTCAAAACTGGTGTACCTATTAACGTTAGACTCATAATCTATTTCATTCTCCTTATCACTTAGTACTATTGGGTTGCTCTTGAATCCTAGCAAGATATTCACATCTAAACACCACTTTCTTCACAAAAATATCAGTGGTCTCTATATCGATCTTTCTCGAGAGATCCTATGTTGGTGTACTTGGAAAGAAATATTTTATTCCTGAAATACACAATTCCAGGTCTCACTAATGACTTCCCAACCAAATCATAATCAAAATTCGATAACACGATAAGTTTGGTGGAAGCAAACAATTTCTATTATGCACATATAATTGCAACATTTAAACAATAAACACATGCATGTACATAACAATTAATTTCTTATGCTAGCATTAACTAGCTACTAATGCACATGTAATTCTATCTTATATGCCCTTCTTATACTACCCATCTCTCGTAAACTAAAACATTGAAGTAATTTAAATAATAAAATAAAACGAGAATAATGATAGGAAAATAAGAAAATCAAATAATAAATAATAAATAAACAAAAATATAAAATTAATAAAATAAAATAAATTAAGAAAATTCGTAGCGAATAAAGTCGTAAATGAAGTTATTAATTCGAAAAAAGAATTTATATTTCCTAAAACAAAGACTTATAACCTCTTAAAGCAACTAAAAATTTCGAACTTCTTTAAAAGAATTGTACCAATTTTTTGAATAATAAATAATAAGAAAACTAAAATTTTTGAAACTATCACTTTAATTCGAATAAATAAGTTAATGTTATATACTTTCAAACAAGATAAAAGGAATTCGGCCCCAAAAAAAAAACAGTACCAATTTTTTAACACTATAATACGTAGGAGCTCGATTTAAGAAATTTATTTTAAATACTAGATAGTTAGGCGCCTAAAAATTTATTAAAGTAAAACCTTAGCTTCTAGATACCACTTTGTAACACCCCAACAATTTCCTTTTCTAAAATAACCCTTTTTATAAATATAACTATAGAGAATTATCAAAGTATTATCGCCCGTGTGAAAACGTAACGGCTTATTCATAATATTGCAGCGAAAAACATAAAACTAACTTTTAGGTTTATAAATAATTAATTACATATTAAATCCAAAAACCAATTAAAAAAAATAAGGAAATATAAATAGCACGACAAGTTTCAAGTCCAAATTAACAAACCAAGTCACTTAGCAAAACAAAAATAAATACAAGCTCTCTAATCCCGATCCCAATGATGCATCATCTTCAAACCTGTAGATGGCAGCGCTTATTGATCCCTAGAGACTGCTCACCAAAAATGGGTCATCACAGGATCAATAAGGCATAGCCATGATCAACACACACAAACAAAGCACGTAATCAGCAAAGCTCAGTAATACATACTAAAACAATAACAATCCTAAAACGATACTATTAAACGAACAATCCTAACATGATACTAATGAACATAAATAAGGGCAGACCAAACATGTTAATTTGACGACCATACTTGACTAGACTAGGCTAGACTGGACTAGACTTTTATAATCACAATATTATTTTAATTGAGATAGTCAATGGACCGAGTTTTCCAGCCAGAAACTTCTTCACTAAAGAAGACTAGGTACGGACACGACTCCGTAAACCCCAATGACCTGCGATATCGAGGGACTTTTAAATAAAATAGAACACGTTGATCAATCCGGTCCGAGAAAAGGCCATGGGCTACCACCATGAACCCCAACTCCTGTTTGTCCGTCACTTCGACGTGCACAGTTTAAAGCTATTGCTATTCAGTTTCACTTTACGTGATTTACATATTAAAACTCTGTTATGACTCAACAATCACATAAGTCATACAATCAACAATTGTTCACAATTATTTTTATCTTGGAATTAAGTAAAGTGATCACAAAGGTATCAATCAAGACTAATTCCAATTACATTCAACCTTTCCTTTAATACTGATCAACCCCTCTATATGGGTATAAGGTTTCAACTTACGAAACAAGGTCCACGGCCCTCATAAAGTAGTGAAAAGCTAAAAGGGAACAACGATCAATCGATCTGAATCAATATATATAATAATCTAGTGTTCCCAACCAACATGTCTGTATCAATCATCCATACTAACATGCTATAATTCTCATAACGAAATATATGTTCAACATGTCCATCCAACAATATTAAACATGTAAATTCAACATAACCAAGTTCATCAACAATTTTAACATGGTTTCAACAAATAACACACATTCCAAGCACACAGCTATGTACGTACCTTGTGTAAACAAACTGATACGTCACTTTAACACTTTGAAAAGTCGCCTAAAGAGAATTCTCCGCCTAAAATAACCAACAAATAATCCCAATCAATTTCTAATCATTGGCAACCATAATAAAGCATTCTAAATGCATCCTAAGCATATTTAGAACCTTCCCCAATATCAAAACTTACACATTTGATTTCCTAGCATCATAATTATTGAACTAGTGACTGAAATTCGTTGAAAACTTTTTGCAAACATCGTACTTTAAATTTTCAGCAATATAAATTCATTTAAAAACTTCACCAAGGTCAATCTACGCTCATGTACATCAAAACAATAAATTTAATAATCCATACTCAACCTACCATGATTTAAAATCATAAAAACCTTGAATTTCATACTTTAAACAATCAAAAATCTTATTTCAATGAAATTAGATAATCTGAAAATTAATAACTTTATTATATAATTCGCATAATCTGAAATTTATAATTTAAATCACAAAAACCATAACTTTAATTCAAGAAAACATAATTCGAATTAATAAAACATAATTAAGCCCTAACTTATATTTTAATTAACTAAAACTGAAAATAATTGGTTTATAATAACAACACCCAAATCTGAAAATCATATTCCACAATAAAAATTATAAATTTAATTCAAGAATATCATTTAAATTAACAAACTATAATTAAAATAATTAGTTACTTAGGGTTTAAGAAATAACCAAGAAAGAGGGAGAGAGGAGGCTGGGAGGCGGTGCACGAGGAGGCTGGGCGGCGGTGCACGAGGCGGCAGCGGCGGTGGCTGGCTGCTGTCGTGGGCGGCGGTGCACGAGGTGGCAGGGTGGTGCTGACAAAAACCGAACAAAAAGGAGGGGAGTGAGGGAGGACGAACGACAATGGCACGAAAAGAAAAGGGAGCGACGGAGAAAGGGATGCGGCGGCTTACCAACGTGACTAACGACGGTGGTCCGACGGCCTTGGTGGCTGCAAGAAGACAACACATTAAGGAAGAGAGAAATTGCAAGGAAGAAATAAAACAGGGAGGGAAAAGGACGACGAAGGAGAAGGTCGGAGGAGACTTACCGACGGCGAGGAGACCGACGTGAAGGAGGAGAGGAACGGCAAGGAGAGAGAATGAGTGTTTGGTGTTGTACGTGAGGTTGAAGGAGGATGGAAGGGTTTTGGGTGTAGTTGGTTTTGTACGTGAATTAGAAAAGAGAAGGGAGTATTGTTTTGGGTTTTATTGGTTTGGGCTTTGCCCAATTGGGCAAGGAGTAGAATTTAGGTTGTTAAATCCAAAATGGTTAGGATTTGCTTTCTAATTTCAATAGAACGTGATTTCGTAATTCGAATTCGTTTTAACGTAAAACTCAAAAATACGTTTTGATTTCATAATCATTAAAAGTATTCAAAATGAAATAAAATAATTATATTTTAATTACATATTCATTTCTAAAATCCGCAAATTATATTTAAATATATTAATATATGTTAAAATATATAAACAAAATGTATAAAATTACGGGGGATTACAAATTAAATTCACCAAATAACTTGAAAACTCTCAAATAACTGATCGAAATCATCTTTAGAAAGAGGCATAAAATCCAGCTCCAAAAAATCACACAAAAAATCGCGAATCACAGTCGATTTCTCAAGGGAGTAGAGAGAGAAAGTCGTGATATTTTTGGAAGGAGGAGAGAGAAACACGTATGTTTGAATTTTGGAACCAAAGGTGATCGGGAGTGAGTTTGTTAAGATTCGATCTCATCCGTTAATTAAAGTTTAATCGGACGGTGACAAGAGGTTCTCATTGTAAGGAGGTTCTCATCTTAAGGGAGGTTCTCACCGGAACCTGGTCCTATATATATATATATATATATATATATATATATATATATATATATATATATATATATATATATATATATATATATATATATATATATGATATAAAGTTCCCAACCGACATGCTCACACACAAGTATGTACGTACCTTGTGTAAAAAAATTGATAGGCCACTTTAACACTTTCAAAAGTTGCCTACAGAGAATTCTCCGCCTAAAACAACCAATAAATATTCCCAATCAACTTCCAATAATTCACAGCAATAATAAAGTATTCTAAATATATCCTAAACATATTTAGAACCTTCTCCAATATAAAAACTTGGATATTTAATCTCCTAGCATAATAATTATTATATTAATGATTAGAAGTTCATTAAAAATCTATAAAACATCGTTCTTTAAATTTCCAGCAATATGAAATCGTTTAAAGATTTACCAAAACCAAATTATCATGATTAGAACATAAGAATAATAGTTTTAATAATTCATAATCATTCTACCAAGACTTAAAACCATTAAAGCCTTAAAATTCATGCTTTAAATAATTAAAACTCTTATTTCAATCAAATTATGTAATCTGAAATTTAATAATTCAATTATGTAAAACATATAAATCTGAAATTCATAATTGAATAATAAAAACTATACATTTAATTAAGTAAAACATAATTAAAACATTTAATTAGCTTAGGGTTTTTAAGAGATTAACCAAAAAGGAGAAGAGAGGAGGCTGGCCGGCGGAGCACAGGCGGCGCGACACAAAGCGGTGGTCGCGGGAACGGGCGACGCGACTGGAGTAGGTGACTGCGGTGGTCGCTCTCGGTCGTGCTTGGTGGCTGTTGTGAGAATGGAGAAACAAGAAAAGAGTATAATGGAAAACGATGGTCGGCGAGCTGGACGGTATAGCAGCAGTGCATGGTGGCAGTGATGGTGCGGTGTAGCTGGTTGTGTAGTGGTGGTGGTGTGCGCTGGTGGTGGTGGCAGAGACAAGCAAGCAAAGAGTTAAGGAGGAGAGAAAAATAAACGAAAGAGATAATAAGGAAAACGAGGAGGAGGAGTTACCGGACGACGGAGGGCGGCAGAAACGCCAGCGGTCGTGTGGTGGTTGCTCGACGGAGGTGGCATCTAAAGCAAGAAAAAAGCAAGGGGAGGTTGAGGGTTGTTCACGTGACTTTCAGCAGGGGAGAGGGTTTTGGTTTAATTTTCTTTTTACGTGAAGTTGAAGTTGAAGTTGAAGTGGAAGGAGAGGAGAGGAGATTTATGGGTTTATCTATTTGGGCTTCAACAAATAGGGCTAGGATTAGGATTTAGTTTTAGTATTTGAATCCAAAACCGATTAGGATTGTTTTCCAATTTCAACCTTGTTTTCGTAATTCAAATTCTTTTCAACATAAAATTCTAAAATTGTTTTTGATTTCATAAACCGTTAAAATATTTAGAATGTAATAAAATAAATATACGTTAATTATATATTTATTTCTAAAATCCGTAAATTCTATATAAATATAATTAACTATACGTTAAAATATATTAATACCATTTATAATTTTACGGGGGATTACAAAAATGTTCCATAAGAATCTAAACCAAATTAAAATCTACCGTTAGAGTCATTATTCACCTAGAATTACCTTCTATAGAGTCCACTTACACCTAGTATAGTTCCTTTAATCCTCATCCGTAACTAAAAGTCCAACCCGTATAGCCAAAAGTAAAAACACTAAAACGGTCATAAAATGAGTTTTACTAAGAACTGTGAGGCTGATAACATATCAATCCGTAGGTCTAACCTTAGTCCATCATCCAGAATCAGTTTCAGCCCAAAACAATTAGAGGATTGAAAGTTATGGCTGCTACAATCTAGCAGTTTTGTTAAAATCTGTTGTGTTTTGAGTCAAACCCATGTCCAACATTTGAGTCTGAGTCGTCCGAAATAGCGTGCTAACATATTCCAAATAATCAGTACGTTTGTTATAGATGGCATTCACCATCTATAAGGATTATTAAGTCAGTTCATACCTCGAAATTAATAAATTAATACTCTTAATTTATAAGCGATTACTACATTTCGTTCAAAATCACCTAGATCTTAAAAATATAGACCATGAGAGCACTATAACTCTCACTTAGCTAATAGGCACGGAATTATTGCCCAAAATTACAAATTGACTAAGTGTCAAACTTGTATTTTGGGCAATAATTCCGTGCCTATTAGTCAAGTGAGAGTTATAGTACTCAAACGAAAAATCTCAAATTTGATATTTGATCGATTACAAAAAAGGTTGCATATTTATTGTTCACCTGCCTCATTGTGACAAGAATCCCAATCCAGGCCTGATACCTACACGATGATCCTATGTGAATTGGAGTGAAGATCAATCGCATAAGGGAAATTCAAGCTCGAATTTGCAGAATTTTATCGCTTTTGAATCCGATCGCAAATCTTCTTCAGTCTTATGGATTTTTGGCAGCCTTTAAATCTTCTTCAATCTTCTTCAAATTCGATCGGAAAATCGAGATTGAATTTGCAGATTTTATCAGGTTCTCTCTCTCCGCTGGTTTTGGGCTTTTTTAAATTTTCTCTCTCCTGGTCTTATTTTCGCAGGCGTGGAAGGCGACTAGAATTCCGCACGTGTGATAGTAATATTAACGTGCACCTGTTGCACGCAAGACCGATTGTAGTATTTAACTCCATAATATTTCCTATTTTTGTACGAAGTATATAGCAATTGTCGGAAATGTCTGAAGACATAATTCCTTCACCGCTCTGCTTGAATTCATCATCATCTAAATCCATGGCATCTTAAGTTGGTCCTTAATTAATTAATTTAGTCAAGGGTAGTCATCTTTGTAGGAGTCATACGGAGTAAATTTTAATGACATATGAGCTGAATGGATAAGAATTAAAAACCAGAAATTTGGTTATTTTAATTACAACATCAAAAGTATTATTGATTATTCCAATAAGAACAACTCTTTCAAGGTTCTTCAACGTCGCCATTAATAAATGGATGCGACAGGTTTATTTTTTGCAGGTGGCTCGTGGGGGGTGGTCGGAGCTTGGCCGGAAAATGACATAGGAAAATATGAAGATTGGGAGAGATGTAGTGGAGAGGGGCATAAACGTCCTTTCACCATAAATACGCGGCCCTTTTTATCGAACGTGGACGTCGATTAGAAACTTCCCAAGTTTAAGAATTCTAATTCTAACCACAACGCACACAACCTACCAATAGTATATAAAAAATTGTGCAACTATTTTCCTTTTTGGAAATAAGCAATAAATTTCTTGTGTGGAACAATACAAATATTGTACATTAAATAGTGAATGTCTTATTTTCTGTATTTACACAAATATAAACCTGGTCCACACTAACTTAGCGCGGACCAGGATAATGGAGTAATTTGGTTGGGCAACATGTGTAACTGTCACGTGATAGTTATTTCGTGATTTTAAATAGTAATTATATGCGCATTACAGTAACTATATGTTTTAAAGAGTTACTATAAGTTTTTTTGAGTTTCTATGCGATTTGTTTCGATCCCACTTTAAATACGTTTTTATTTTATTTTTATTTTTCAAAATTTCAGATCTGCATTTGTTCACTTCTCTAATTATTTTCTCTCTATGCTTTTCAGATTTTTGCCTAAATTTCTACGGTTTGTTCAATTTTATTTGATTTTCGTCGTAATTATCTTACAATTCTCATAATTTGATCTATTACATGAGGAAACATTAAAGAAGTAGTAGATCAAGAAGGAGGGTCGTCGTTATCGAAACTGAATCGAAGAATTTGCGCTCGTCTACAAATCATCGCAAGAAATTTGAGAGATCACATCACGGTTCGTTGTTTAATCAAGTATTTTAAGTCTATTTTTATTAAAAATTGACAATATTTGTTGTTTTTGAGAAATTAACGTTTGTGCTTTGCCGAAATATCATTTTCACTTCGCGAATTCGATTAGTGACTTCACGATTTTAAATAGTAACTATATGAGTTATACAGTCACTTTATAGTTTAAAGAGGTACTATGTGATTTTTAGAGTTTTTATGCGATTTTAACTATAACATTTACTTATTGTATGTTATAAAGATTTGTCTCTATTTGACTATAAATTTCATGATTATGTGTCTACAATCCAAAAGGTTTGTGCTCTTCTACAAACCGATGCAAGAATTTGGAAAAAGGATTGAGCCTACAAATTCCCCAATTGCTAAATTACTATATATTTGAAATAGTTACTATGTTAGTTTATTATATTTTGTGCATGTTTTTGATGTTATTCTATATTTTTAGTGATAGAGTTACTATATTATTATTACACCAACTATGTCTGCAACTTTGTGACTAAATGACCGTCAATAATATTTATAGGTACTATATCTTGTATAATAGTAACTATATGTTTGATATAGTTATTATGTATATTATTATGTTCTTTTTATATTCTTTGTTGTCCTCTATGTTATTAGTAATAAGAGTTACTATGTTATGATCACCGTATATGATCATAACAATAACTATATCTGCAACTCTGCTAGTATATGTCTATCATTAATATATATTAAGAGATATTATATCATGTATAATAGTAACTATATGTTTTTAATAGTTACTATTGTAATCCCCCGTAATTTTATACATTTCATTTATATATTTTAACGTATATTTAATATATTTAAATAAGAATTTATGAATTTTGGAAATAAATATACAGTTAACGTATATTTATTTATTACATTTTAATATTTTCAACGATTTACGAAATCGAAAATGATTTTAGAATTTTAAGTTGAAAAGAATTTGAATTACGAAAATTGATTGAATTTAGAAAACGATCCTATTCAGTTTTGGACTCGAATCATAAAATCTAAATCCTAAATCTAGCCCACTTGAAAAGCCCAACATTAAAACCCAAACTCAAACCCTCCCCTTCTTTCTTCTAATTCACGTGAAAGCTAGAAAGAGAAAAAAAAAACCCTCCTTCACTATTCACGTAAGTTTTCAAACCCTCAAGAACTCATCCTCCCTCTCCTCGCCGCTGCTCTCCTCCCTCTCGTCGGTCTCCTACCGTCGGACTCCTCGACGCCGGTGAGTCTCCTTCTCCTTCTCCTTCGATCCCTCTTCCTTCGTTCCTCCTTTGAATGCTAATTTTGTTTCTTGCAAACCTTTACTCCTTGTGCAAGCTAGCCGCAGCCACCAGCAACCACGACCACTTGACACCGTCTTCTCACTCCTCCGCCAACCGCGTCGCTGAGCCGCCACCCTATTGCCGCCGGTAATGATCTTCCATCCTCCCTCCTTTTCTTTCTTTTTTCTTTCTGTTATTTTCGTACTCGTTCCTCCTCCCTTTTCATGGCTGACCTTCACCAATTCGCGCAGCCACCGCAAGTAGCACCACCATGTGCCGCCGTCGCACAGCCCCTGCCGCAAGCCACCTCTGTTCGCCGGCCAACTCTCTCTCCTCCTTCTTGAATTGGTTACTTTCTTAAACCCTAAGTAACTCATTATTTTAAATTAAAGTTTGTTAATTTAGATTATGTTCTTAAATTAAATTTATAATTTTTATGGAAAATATGATTTTCAGATTTGATGTTGAGATTAAAAACGAATTAATTTTCAGTTTTGATTAATTAAAATTAAGATTAGGGCTTAATCATGATTTATTAATTTGAATTATGTTTTCTTGAATTAAAGCTATGGGTTTTGTGATTTAAATTATGAATTTAAGATTATATGAATTTTATAATAAAGTTATTAATTTTCAGATTATCTAATTACATTGAAATATTGGTTTTGATTGTTTAAAGTATGAAATTCAAGGTTTTTATGATTATTAATCATGATGAGTTGAGTGTGGATTATTGAATTGGTTGTTTTGAGATACTAGGAACGTAGATTGACCATGGTGAAGCTTTTAAATGAATTTATATTGCTGAAAATTTAAAGTACGATGTTTGCAAAAGTTTTCAACGAATTTCAATCACTAATTCAATAATTATGATTCTAGGAAATCAAATGTTTAAGTTTTGATATTGGGGAAAGTTCTAAATATGTTTAGGATGCATTTAGAATGCTCTCTTATGGTTATCAATGATTAGGAATTGATTGGGAATATTTGTTGGTTGTTTTAGGCGGAGAATTCTCTTTAGGCGACTTTTGAAAGTGTTAAAGTGGCCTATCAATTTGTTTACACAAGGTACGTACATACCTGCGTGCTTGGAATGTGTGCTAATTGTTGAAACCATGTTGAATTTGTTGTTGAAGTTGGTTATGTTGATATTATTGTTGAACTTGGTGATGTTGATATTATGGACGAACTTGGTTATACGGAATGTGCATGTTTAATACTGTTGGACAAACTTATTGAACTTATTTTGCACTATGAGAACTGTAACATGTTAGTATGGATGATTGATACAAACATGTTGGTTGGGAACACTAGATTATTCTATATGATTGGTTTGGATCGATTGGTTGTTGTTCCCTTTCTATCTTTTCACTACTTTATGAGGGCGGTGGACCTTGTTTAGTAAGTTGAAACTTTATGCCCATATACAGGGTTGCTCATGGTTAAAGGAAAGGTTGGATAAATTGGAATGACTCTTGATTGATGCTTTTATGATCACATACTTAATTCCAAGATAAAAATAGTTGTGAACAAATGTGAATTGTATGTCTCATGTGATTGTTGAGTCATAACGGAATCTCAATTTGTAAATCATGTAAAGTGAAACTGAGTAGCAATAGCTTTAGACTGTGCACGTCTAAAGTGACGGACAAACAGGAGTTGGGGTTCATGGTGGTAGCCCATGGCCTTTTCTAGGACCGAAATATTATTGTTTTAGTATGTAGTACTCAGCTTTGCTGATTACGTGCTTTGTTTGTGTGTGTTGATCATGGCTATGCCTTATTGATCCTGTGATGACCCATCTTTGGTGAGCAGTCTCTAAGGATCAATAAGCGTTGCCCATCTACAGGTTTGAAGATGATGCATCATTGGGATCGGGATTAGAGAGCTTGTAGTTATATTTGCTTTATTAAGTGATTTGGTTTGTTAACTTAAATTTGAAATTTGTCGTACTATTCGTATTTCCTTAATTCAGTTAATTGGTTTTGGACCTAATATGTAATAAGATTATTTATGAACCTAAAAGTTAGTTTTATGTCTTCCGCTGCAAAATTCTGAATAAGCCGTTACGTTTTCACACGGGCGATAATACTTTGATAATTCCCTACAGTTATATTTAAAAAGGGGTATTTTAGAAAATGGGAATTGTCGGGGTGTTACAAAGTGGTATTTTTGAGCTAAAGGTTTTACTGACATTTCGTGTCTACCTTTTTAAATTTTAGGCGCCTAACTAACTAATTAGTTACGTAAAAAGAATTTAGTTGAAGTAAACTACAACTTTTGAATAAATTGAAAGTTATTAGTTAGAAATGTTTGAATTTATTTTAAAATTAACTCTTGAATTACGTGCTTTGAAATACGTTCTTGTTTATGTGACTTAATGTATTTCGTTTTTTTTTTGAAATTTAAATTAATATTTTAGTAATTATTTTAAAAAAAAAATATTGTATTGATTTATTAATTATTTGTCGTTTAAATAATTATTCGTTTAATCAAATTAATTCTTATAAATCATTCTTGTTTATTCATTTATGCTTCAATGTTTGATAAATTATGATTATTTTGAGAGATGGGTAGCATAGGAAAGGGCATATAGAATAGAAGCATTGTGTCTGCATTATGTCAACATGATTGTACTTTCTCTACCTGCTAACTGTTGTGTCTTTCCTATGCTTTGAGATTGATATATATTCTGACTTATTGTGTATTGTGGGATCATACGGTAAGTGAGAGTACTAATTACTAACATAGAAACTATGTTCAATTGTTATAGATCACTAATCATGTCTGGCATAGAAGGAAATAGAATAGGGAGCAATTCTAACCCTATTGTTCTAAGCAATGATGAAAATGAAATGGATTACGAGTCTGACATTAACAGTTACACCAGCCATGAACTTGTTCTGCGTCGAGTTTTAAGAGCAGGAGAACCTGATAGTGATGATGAAGCCCTTCGTGAATTTGATCGTGCTAGAGGGCAAACTAGGGTCGATATTTATCAAGCTGTTTTGAGACCTGAAAGCGATTCGGAGCCTGAGTTTGAGCATGAATTTGGGTTTCAGTTCGAGCATGAATTTGAGTTTGAGTTCGAGCATGAATTGGAGGTTGAGCCTGAGTTTGAGTTTGAGCCTGAACCCGAGCCTGAGCATGAACCTGAGCCTGAGCCTGAGCCAGAAGAAGATAATCATCAACTTCAAGGTCTACGAAGATCCTCAAGGCCAAGAAAGGAAGCTTATTATTTTGATATGGATGATGATGATGAACTTAAATATGAGTTATTCACCCTAGAAGGTTATAGCGAATCAAAGGACAAGTCTGATGATGTTTCCCTTTAGCTTTGCTTACATATTTAGTTGTGTGTGAGAAAAATGTTGGACAATTCGCCCAACCATAGTTTATGTTCATATCGTAGAACCTTTTAACTTCATTTTGAGAACAAGTGTGTTAATATTTAGGATGGTTATCGACATTCTTCTGAGGAATAAAAGTTAGATTATTGACTATCTAAAGGATCAAGGTTTATTACGGGCACGCAAGGGGGAATGTTTTATTCTTTTATTCTACCTTATTATTCGTGATGTTTGAAGTTATTCCTTGTCTCTCGGTTGAATGTTCTGCATGATTGTTCATTGTGTGTGAATTTTGAATGTTGATGTGATATTGCATTACTAGAGGATAATATAAGTAAAGTTTTGAACCTGAATTAGAGTATATTAATTTCAGGTCGCGCTCTAGGATGGCCAATAATAGTGACCTGGCTGCTGCTATTCGCCTCTTGGCGGAAAAACTAACCCAGGAAAGAACTGAGCGCCCCGATTCTGCAGGGGACATGTTTGAAAGGCTTGCGAAAGTTAAGCCACCATACTTTAAGGGGCAGGCAGACCCCACCTTCCTTGAAAACTGGATCAGGGAGTTTGAGAAACTATTTGGGGCGGTAAACTGTCCTGAGCATATGAAAGTAGGCCAAGCTGTCCTCTACCTAAAAGATGAGGCCGACCTTTGGTGGAGGGAAAATGGGACTAGACTAAGTGCTGCTGAGGGATTCAATTGGGATTCTTTTATTGTTGCCTTGAGGGGGAAGTTTTATCCTCCTTTTATGAGGAAGCAGAAAGCACAGGAGTTTATCAACCTTAGGATGGGGAATATGACCATTGCTGAATACTACAGTAAGTTTATAGCTTTGTCGAGGTTTGCACCTGAGGTGGTAGCTACTGAGGAATTAAAGGCTCAGAGGTTTGAGCAAGGGTTAACCGATGAGATCCAACTGGGATTAGGAGGGGAAACCTTTACGTCCTTGGACATTGTGTATGGGAGAGCTGCTCATATTTATGGCCTGCAGACCAGGAGAGACAAGAAGAATGTTATTGTTGGGGATAAAAGGAAAGAGTTTAATGCTGGGGGAAATCAGGGGAACTTCAAAAGGAATAGAAATGGAAATGGGAATGGTAATGGTAATTTCCAAGGAAGAAACAACCAGGGGAATAACTATAACAACAGAAACCAAACTGACAGAGTGTACCACTGCAGGAGGTGCAACAACAACCACCCTGGGAAGGATTGTAAGGAGGAATTGGTAATTTGCAACTATTGTCATAAGAAGGGACATAGGGAGTTTGAGTGCTTCACAAAGCAGAAGAGAGAGCAGAATGGTAGTGGGAGTAGTAACCAAGGGAAACCAGGGTTTAACCATTCGGGGAACCAAGGTTCGAAGCCTGCTGGGGCACCAAATAACCAGGGAATCCAAAACAAACCTGCCAATGGAAACAACAATAACAACAAGGCTCCTGGAAAGCTGTTCGTAATGAGTAGAAATGAAGCTGAACGTTCTGCAGATGTAGTTTCGGGTACTTTCTCTGTTCACTCCTTACCTGTTAAAACGTTGTTTGATTCAGGGGTAACTTATTCTTTTATTTCGTCCTCTATTGTTAAAAGTTTGAAGTTAGTAGATTTTGAGGCAATTGATTTACCTGTTAGTATGCCTACTGGTGCAACCATAAGGTGTTTAAGAACTTGCCCTTTAAGATAAAATATTGCACTTTTCCATCTAATTTGATAGAATTTAGTTTGGGGGACCTAGATGTGATTCTGGGGATGGATTGGCTAAGCTTATACAAGGCCAGGATAGATTGCGAGATTCAGAAAGTAAGCCTAAAGAACCCTACTGGGAAATCAATATCATATAGACGTTTTGGGAAGTCTAGGAACTTTGGGGTGATCTCCGCATTGCAAGTGAGGAAATTGGTCAATAAAGGGTGTGAACTATTTTTCTGTAGTGTCCAAGATGTGAGTAAGGAAGTTGGGGTAAAGATAGAGGATGTCCCAATCGTAAGAGAATTCGTAGATGTATTTCCGGATGAGATTCCGGGTATGCCACCGGCTAGAGCCCTTGAGTTTACCATAGAGTTAAATCCCGGAACCGCACCTATATCCAAAGCGCCTTATAGGATGGAACCCCCAGAAATGAGTGAGTTAAAGACACAATTGCAGGACTTGTTCGACAAGGGGTACATTAGGCCTAGTGCATCACCGTGGGGAGCTCCAGTATTGTTTGTCAAAAAGAAAGATGGGAGTATGCGGCTATGTATTGGTTATAGGGACTTGAACAACGTAACAATCAAAAACAAATATCCTTTGCCTAGGATAGATGACCTGTTTGACCAGTTGAATGGGGCAAGTGTATTCTCAAAGATTGATTTGCGTTCGGGATATCACCAATTGAGGGTAGCTGAGAAAGACATTCCTAAGACTGCATTTAGGACTCGTTATGGCCATTATGAGTTTACAGTAATGCCTTTTGGGTTAACCAATGCACCCGCCATATTTATGGATTTGATGAATAGGATTTTCCATGAATTCCTAGATAAGTTTGTGGTGGTATTCATTGATGATATTCTGATCTATTCGAGGAATAAAAAGGAACATGATGAGCATTTGAGGGTTATCTTGGAGATGCTTAGGAAGAACCAGTTGTATGCAAAGTTCTCTAAGTGTGAGTTTCGTCTGGAAAAGGTAGCATTTTTGGGACATTATGTGTCAAAGGAAGGAGTCTCTGTGGATCATGCCAAGATTCAAGCTGTGAGTGAGTGGCCTACTCCGAAGAATGTGTCTGATATTCGGAGTTTCTTAGGTCTAGCTGGGTATTATAGGAGATTTGTGAGAGATTTCTCAAAGATAGCAAGACCCATGACCAACTTGATGAAGAAAGAATCAAAATTTGAGTGGAGCGAAAAATGTGAGGAAGCCTTCCAAATTCTCAAAGAGCGTTTAACCTCAGCACCTGTTTTGACCTTGCCTGATGGGAATGAAGGGTTTGAGGTATATAGTGATGCATCGAAGAATGGGTTGGGGTGTGTGTTACAGCAAAATGGGAAGGTGATTGCGTATGCGTCGCGTCAATTGAAACCATATGAGGCTAATTACCCTACCCACGATCTAGAGCTAGCTGCGATTGTTTTCGCTTTGAAAATTTGGAGACATTACCTCTATGGAGCAACATGTAAGATCTTCACAGACCCCAAAAGTCTAAAATACATTTTCACCCAGAAAGATCTCAACATGAGACAAAGAAGATGGTTAGAGTTGATCAAGGACTATGATTTGAACATTCAGTACCATGAAGGGAAAGCAAATGTAGTTGCCGATGCATTAAGTAGGAAATCTAGCCATAGTATGAATGTCTTGGTAGTGCCTGAAGAGTTGTGTCGAGACATGCAGAGACTTAGCCTGAAAATAGTAAATCCTGGGGAAACCAAAGCAAAACTGAGTGCATTATCATTGGGGTTGTCCATATTCGAGGAGATTAGAGAAAGTCAGGTTGGGGATGAGTACTTAGAGGAAATCAAAGAAAAGATGGGACAAGGGAAAGAAGTAGATTTCAAGATTCATGAAGATGGTAGTTTGAGGTTCAAAGGGAGATGGTGTGTACTACAGAAGTGTGAAGAACTCAAGAGACGTCTTATGGATGAGGGGCATAATACTCCATATTCTGTGCACCCTGGGGGTGACAAGTTGTACAAAGACCTGAAGCAAATCTATTGGTGGCCTAATATGAAACGGGAAGTTGCTGAGTTTGTGTCTAGATGCCTAACCTGTCAGAAAGTCAAAATAGACCACAAAAGACCCATGGGGAAGGTTCAACCTTTAGAAGTGCCTGGATGGAAGTGGGATTCCATTTCTATGGATTTTGTTACTGCCTTGCCTAGATCAAAGAACGGAAATGATACCATTTGGGTGATCGTGGACCGTCTAACAAAATCAGTCGTGTTTATTCCGATTAAGGAGACATGGAAAAAGAAACAGCTTGCAAAGACTTACATTAAGCATGTAGTGAGGTTGCATGGGGTCCCAACCGATATTATCTCAGACCGTGATTCAATATTCCTCTCGAAATTTTGGCAAAAGGTCCAGTTGAACCTTGGGACAACTTTGAAAATGAGCACTGCCTTCCACCCTACAACCGATGGTCAGACTGAGAGAACTAACCAGACTATGGAAGATATGTTGAGGGCTTGTGCGATTGACTTTAAGGGTAGTTGGGAAGACCATCTAGACTTGATCGAATTTTCATACAACAATAGTTACCATGCAAGCATTAAGATGGCACCTTTTGAGGCACTATATGGGAGAAAGTGTAGAAGTCCCACCTGCTGGAATGATTTCAGTGAAAATATAGTCTTGGGAACGGAATTCATTGAGGAAACTGTCAGGAATGTAAAAATGATTCAAGCTATAATTCAAGCTGCCCAGGATAGGCAAAAGAGTTATGCTGATTTGAAAAGAAGAGATGATGAATTTGCAGTAGGTGATAAAGTGTTCTTGAAAGTATCACCAACCAAGGGTGTGATGAGATTTGGGAAAAAGGGCAAGCTAAGTGCCAAGTATGTAGGCCCATATGAGATTCTGCAACGAATAAGGAAAGTAGCATACAAGTTAGCCTTGCCAATGGAGTTCGAAAAGATGCACGACGTGTTTCACATTTCCCAACTAAAGCGCTATATCCCTGATGAGCGTCATATCTTAGAGCCTGAGAGAATCCAGATTGATAGTAGCCTCACATACGAAGAAAGGCCGGTGAAAATCCTTGATAGGAAAGTGCGTAGTACACGCAATAAGGACGTCAGCATAGTGAAAGTACTTTGGTCGAACCACGAGTACGAAGAGGCAAGGTGGGAAGCCGAAGCTGAAATGAAGATCAAGTATCCAGAGTTATTTTCTGAGGTGAGTTACGAGGGCGTAACTCGTTTTCTTTAAGAGGGGTAGAATGCGATAGAAATTCGCGCTTTTTACCTATTTTTATGGTATTTTTATGCATTTCATGCTTATTTTTTTACATGTTGATGCAAGTAAATAGATTCTCCGCATAAGAAAATGTGTTCTTGAGTATTACAAGTAACTCTTAGTTGGCAAAATATTGCACAAGAGTGGCACAAAGTACTTCTACAATAAGAGTAAGTTGAAAAGTTTGGAAAAATATGTGAATTTTCGTGTCAAGTTTCGGGACGAAACTTCTTTTAAGAGGGGTAGATTGTAATCCCCCGTAAATTTATACATTTCATTTATATATTTTAACGTATATTTAATATATTTAAATAAGAATTCATGAATTTTGGAAATAAATATATAGTTAACGTATATTTATTTATTACATTTTAATATTTTCAACGATTTACGAAATCGAAAATGATTTTAGAATTTTAAGTTGAAAAGAATTTGAATTACGAAAATTGATTGAATTTAGAAAACGATCCTATTCAGTTTTGGACTCGAATCATAAAAGCTAAATCCTAAGTCTAGCCCACTTGAAAAGCCCAACATTAAAACCCAAACTCAAACCCTCCCCTTCTTTCTTCTAATTCACGTGAAAGCTAGAAAGAGAAAAACAAAACCCTCCTTCACTATTCACGTAAGTTTTCAAACCCTCAAGAACTCATCCTCCCTCTCCTCGCCGCTGCTCTCCTCCCTCTCGTCGGTCTCCTGCCGTCGGACTCCTCGACGCCGGTGAGTCTCCTTCTCCTTCTCCTTCGATCCCCCCTCTTTCGTTCCTCCTTTGAATGCTAATTTTGTTTCTTGCAAACCTTTACTCCTTGTGCAAGCTAGCCGCAGCCACCAGCAACCACGACCACTTGACACCGTCTTCTCACTCCTCCGCCCAACCGCGTCGCTGAGCCGCCACCCTATTGCTGCCGGTAATGATCTTCCATCCTCCCTCCTTTTCTTTCTTTTTTCTTTCTGTTATTTTCGTACTCGTTCCTCCTCCCTTTTCATGGCTGACCTTCACCAATTCGCGCAGCCACCGCAAGTAGCACCACCGTGTGCCGCCATCGCACAGCCCCTGCCGCAAGCCACCTCCGTTCGCCGGCCAACTCTCTCTCCTCCTTCTTGAATTGGTTACTTTCTTAAACTCTAAGTAACTAATTATTTTAAATTAAAGTTTGTTAATTTAGATTATGTTCTTAAATTAAATTTATAATTTTTATGGTAAATATGATTTTCAGATTTGATGTTGAGATTAAAAACGAATTAATTTTCAGTTTTGATTAATTAAAATTAAGATTAGGGCTTAATCATGATTTATTAATTTGAATTATGTTTTCTTGAATTAAAGCTATGGGTTTTGTGATTTAAATTATGAATTTAAGATTATATGAATTTTATAATAAAGTTATTAATTTTCAGATTATCTAATTACATTGAAATATTGGTTTTGATTGTTTAAAGTATGAAATTCAAGGTTTTTATGATTATTAATCATGATGAGTTGAGTGTGGATTATTGAATTGGTTGTTTTGAGATACTAGGAACGTAGATTGACCATGGTGAAGCTTTTAAATGAATTTATATTGCTGAAAATTTAAAGTACGATGTTTGCAAAAGTTTTCAACGAATTTCAATCACTAATTCAATAATTATGATTCTAGGAAATCAAATGTTTAAGTTTTGATATTGGGGAAAGTTCTAAATATGTTTAGGATGCATTTAGAATGCTCTCTTATGGTTATCAATGATTAGGAATTGATTGGGAATATTTGTTGGTTGTTTTAGGCGGAGAATTCTCTTTAGGCGACTTTTGAAAGTGTTAAAGTGGCCTATCAATTTGTTTACACAAGGTACGTACATACCTGCGTGCTTGGAATGTGTGCTAATTGTTGAAACCATGTTGAATTTGTTGTTGAAGTTGGTTATGTTGATATTATTGTTGAACTTGGTGATGTTGATATTATGGACGAACTTGGTTATACGGAATGTGCATGTTTAATACTGTTGGACAAACTTATTGAACTTATTTTGCACTATGAGAACTGTAACATGTTAGTATGGATGATTGATACAAACATGTTGGTTGGGAACACTAGATTATTCTATATGATTGGTTTGGATCGATTGGTTGTTGTTCCCTTTCTATCTTTTCACTACTTTATGAGGGCGGTGGACCTTGTTTAGTAAGTTGAAACTTTATGCCCATATACAGGGTTGCTCATGGTTAAAGGAAAGGTTGGATAAAGTGGAATGAGTCTTGATTGATGCTTTTATGATCACATACTTAATTCCAAGATAAAAACAGTTGTGAACAAATGTGAATTGTATGTCTTATGTGATTGTTGAGTCATAACGGAATCTCAATTTGTAAATCATGTAAAGTGAAACTGAGTAGCAATAGCTTTAGACTGTGCACGTCTAAAGTGACGGACAATCAGGAGTTGGGGTTCATGGTGGTAGCCCATGGCCTTTTCTGGGACCAGATTGATCACCGTGTCCTATTTTTATTTAAACATTCCTCGATATCGCAGGTCACTGAGGTTACGGAGTCGCGCCCGTACCTCGTCTTCCTTAGTGAAGACTTCTGGATGGACAACTCGGTCCATTGTCTATTTCAACCAAAATAATATTATTGTCATAAGTCTAGCCTAGTCTAGTCAAGTATGGTCGTCAAATTTTCATGTTTTGTCTACCCTTACTTTACGTTCATTAGTATCATGTTAGGGTTCGTTTAATAGTATCATGTTAGGAATATTATTGTTTTAGTATGTAGTACTCAGCTTTGCTGATTACGTGCTTTGTTTGTGTGTGTTGATCATGGCTATGCCTTATTGATCCTGTGATGACCCATCTTTGGTGAGCAGTCTCTAAGGATCAATAAGCGTTGCCCATCTACAGGTTTGAAGATGATGCATCATTGGGATCGGGATTAGAGAGCTTGTAGTTATATTTGCTTTATTAAGTGATTTGGTTTGTTAACTTAAATTTGAAATTTGTCGTACTATTCGTATTTCCTTAATTCCGTTAATTGGTTTTGGACCTAATATGTAATAAGATTATTTATGAACCTAAAAGTTAGTTTTATGTCTTCCGCTGCAAAATTCTGAATAAGCCGTTACGTTTTCACACGGGCGATAATACTTTGATAATTCCCTACAGTTATATTTAAAAAGGGGTATTTTAGAAAATGGGAATTGTCGGGGTGTTACAACTATGTTATCATTATGTTCTTTTTTTGTACTCTATGTTATTAGTAATAAGAGTGATTATATAATTATCACAATAACTATATGACTATAACAATAACTATATCCGCAATTCTGCGAGTATCTTACCATCAATAATTCTAAGAGTTACTATATGATACATAATAGAAACTATATGTTTTACATAGTTACTACGTTATTTTTTCATATTTAAATGTTAAATTATTAACTTAGTTTACATATTATTGATTCAGAAATACAAAGATGATGCATCCAGAATTGAAGTCGTGCAAAGAATAACTTCTGCAAGGAAAACAAAAGCAACTGAAGAAGAAGAAAATTCTGACAAGGAAAACCAAAGAGAGGAAGCGGACGTGGAAGGAGGGGAGGCGGACGTGGAAGGAGAGGGCGTGCTGGTGGAAGGAAGGGACGTGGACGTGGCGATTAGTATTTTTTTAGTTCAAAAAACATTTGAGTTTAATGTGGTTTATTTAATGAAAATTTTGTGAAACACTACCTTAATGTTTGGACGTTTTGTGAATTACTACCTTGTAAAAACTTTTTATATTTTCCTACCTTATAAGTTTCATTTGTTTGATTAACAATACCAGTTAACAACAGACGTCAAAATTCTCCGTTTGTGGGCCCCACCTCAAGAGGTTCCCTCCATTTTTCAACTTGAATTTACCCCTAAATCCTTCCTTTACTTGACTTCTCTTTTCTACTTTCTCTTTCCTCTTTCTCAATCTCTCTCCTTTTATTTATTCTTCTCTATGTGAGGGGGTCGAAAAAGCGCGAGGCTAATGCGTGACCTCGTCCCTCGTGGGTGTGACGATTCTTTTTATTCAATCAAGTGTAATTGGATTTCCTATGAGTATACACCCAATTGACTAGTAATATAGGAGTCGCCATTCAGTTTTTAACGACAATGAGAAAAACTGACAAAACCCGGTTATCGTGACATAAAGGGAGTGCAATTATGTTTGACCACGACGGCCGTAGGTTCCCTTGTGATCCCTGGTGTGGGGATCTCTCAATATACACCCGCAAGGTAGAGATTGAGGGTTCGGGGGACTGTAACTACCGAGAGGAGTAATTCGCTCGTCGATAACTCCAGAGGCAGGATATCCTTACTAGCTCAGCATAAATAATTGAAGGGACATGCGTTAACTATTAAACTAATCTGAGTTGATTTTAGCAATATGCAACATATAATTAATTTGATCGTGATTATCTGATTTAAGTAGCATTAAGGGACCTAGCATGATAATCCGATTTCCCAAAAATATTATATTTGTTAGGCGTGATAGAACAATCAGATTAGGTTAGTTCAACAGTTCATAAAAAGGGCGAGGAAAGCAGTTAAATCATCGAAAAGGGACACATTACGACGCACCCTTGAGAGGTGCGTCACGGTTCTCAGAAAACTAACCACTTTGACTTTGCTATTTCTCCTTTTTATTTAACGAATCTCAATTATGGGACAGGATACGTTCTGTTCGATTTATGGATCGATTGCGACAGAACGCGTGAACAGTTTCGCAGCGAGAGGCTTAGGCTAAGGGTTGGAGTCAATACTCAGAACATAATTGTGTGTTGTTGTCTGTTCTTTCACGTCGAAACTAGGGGCCTATTTATAGGGAAGAGTTCGTGGAAAGATAGAATTGCAGAGTTCTAATCCACAAAGAATTAGGAAAAGAGACGTACCCAGGTATTTTCAGCGCCCAGGCCTGGGCGCCGAAGATTTCGGCGCCCAGAGCCAAGCGTTGAAAATAGGGTCTGGGCAGTTTTGTTTAGTCAGATTCGGATTTCTAAAATCCGTAGAGTTTGAGATTAATTCGAGTCTTTTAGCGCGTATCAATTTTATGATGGAATGCGTCTGGGCCCGTTACGAACTCTAGGCTCGTTAGGATTTTAATTAATACGTAACTCTTATTTCCGAATCCTATTAGGAATAGGATTCTCGCGGTTTTCTATCTCATTTAGGATTTATGTTGGAATGCAACACCTAATTCTGACAGGTTTCTATCCTTTATGATTTGCCACTTTTAGAAGCTACCTTTTACGGCAATTCCTATTTTTAGCAGGTTTCCATAAATAGCAGGTTTCGGGTGAAATGAAATGGGGAATCGAGATTCGTTTATTTTATAGGAGATGCGTTGTCAAGTGGAGTTTTTATGCTTTCATCATCGAACCTTTCCCTTGCGGGAACGGGGACAAAAGTAGGTGTCTACAGTTAGCCCCCACTTTGACTGAGTCTTGGAGTAAGACGATGGTCAAAGTATTAGACGGAGTGCGTCACACAAGCCATGGTGTATGTGACCTGTTTTGCGAGGGTCTCACGAGCCCTCGAGTGATAACATTTGACTTAAGGGTCATCACTTGAAGTGTCGACATATCCCTCACGTGTCATTGGGATTTGTCAACTGATAGTATAGAAACTTCCTCACTTTGTCATTGGAGGGATCTAAAGGTGTGTAGAAACTCCCTCACTTTGTCATTGGGAGTAGCTACAAATGTTTTCGAAATTAAAGCTGTAAAGTGTAATTGGGCCTGGCCAAGCCCAATCACGAGGTAAAACGTTTTTAAAGATTCTCATTTTCAGGGCTAGCTAAACGAGAAAACCCCCTTGTTTTTATAGGACGTAAAACGAAGGAAAATCCAGCACATCGTTCTTTTTTGGAAAAACGGAAAACCAATCCTTTAATTTTTGGAAAAAGGGAAAACCGATCCTTTAATTTTTGGAAAAAGGGAAAACCGATCCTTTAATTTTTGGAAAAAGGGAAAACCGATCCTTTAATTTTTGGAAAAAGGGAAAACCGAAAAAAGTTATCGCTGCAGCGACTAAGGACCTGCGCGGTTAGTGACGCAGACCCCGCCCGCTGAAGGTGGGCGAGCCTGTCCGCTGAGGGTGGACGCCCCGTCCGATAGAAGTGGACGAATCTGTTTTGATGTTTTGAAAATAAGGACCTACGCGGTTTGTGACGTAGACCCCGCCGGCTGAAGATGGCGAACCTGTCCACTGAGGGTGGACGCCCCGTCCGATAGAAGTGGACGAATCTGTTTTGAAATTTATTTTGCTTTTTTTGAAAATAAGGACCTACGTGGTTTGCGCCGTAGACCCCGCCGGCTGAAGATGGCGAGCCTATTTTAAATTTGAAGATTTTATTTCTTTCGAAAACTGAGGACCTGCGCGGCTTAGTGACGCAGACCCCGCCCGCTGAGGGTGGGCGAGCCCATTTTGAATTTCTTATTTTGCCTATGTAGAAGGGCTTTTGTGATTACTGTAACACCCCGACAATTCCCTTTTTCTAAAACAACCCTTTTATAAATATAACTATAGAGAATTATCAAGGCATTATCGCCCGTGTGAAAACGTAACGGCTTATTCAGAATTTTGCAGCGGAAAACATAAAACTAACTTTTATGCCCCTGAGGTTTGCAATAATGCACCAAATACCCCTGCGCGTTTCAAAATTCATAGAATACCCCTATTTTTTCAAACTGGTTCACCAAATACCCCTATTATGACTTTCCGTTAGTCCTCCGTTAAGTCATGTTTATAATTCACCAAATACACATATTTATAAACTTTTTGCATAATATACACCTATTTATAAAGTTTTTTGTACCAAATACCCAAACAACTTATACCATTAATAATTGAATTTGAAGCCCAAAATTGAAGAACACATGTGAAAATTGAAGAACAAAACCCATAATATTGAAGAAGAGAATATTAAATTTTGAGAGTTTAATTCCTAAAATCGAAAATCTAAACTACAAATTCGAATTCTAGTGTCTATATATAATCTCTCTCTAATAATCTCTCTCTAATCTGCCTAAATTCTGCTGTTTTTACAACGTAGATCCCAAATCATATGGAAAAATTTACAATATTGGAAATCATATCCGCGGAAATCATATTCGCCGCCAACCTTCAACCTTCAATGAATTGTTTTACATTTACAACATAGATCCAAAATCATATTGTCAACCTCTGTACCAACAGTTTCATGTTGGATTGTGCGAGGTCCCATAATAGCATCCACAGCCTTGTGCGCTACGACACTTCCAGTTCCAAAAGCAACACCTTGAGCTATAGTGGCTTGTAAAGCATGAATTGGAGACATCCCCATCTAACTCACCAAATGGAGAAATAAATTGAAATAAATTGGTGTCCCTAAATTGAAATGGAAAATGAGTAAAAACAATTGAAATCATCAATTGGAAAATAATCGCCCACAAATTGGACTGAGATTGGAGATACAACAAAGGAGAACACATAGGAGAACATACGAGAAGGTAGATTGGAGAAACTCGCGTTTATCGCCCTCCTCCGACTCACCGCATTATCCATCTTTAAAATTCCAAACCTCAAACAAATCAAATTGGGTAAAAAATTGAAAATTGCAAACCCAAACTTTTGTCCGGTTCCGCCACCGTCGCGAACGCCTGACATGCCGCGGTGAGATCCGCTCTCATTGGCGACCAACATGGGCTGACCGGAGGCGATATCATGTCGGATAAGTCGCCGCTTGAACTGAGATTGGAGAAACAAGAAGGGCGAAACCAAAGAAGAGGGTTTAAGGTTGAATTCAGATTGGAATACGGATACGAATTCGAGTTGGGTTAGGCTAATCAATGGGCAAGAAATATTTTTTTGTTTTGTGAAGAGATAGGAGAGAGAAGATAGGAGAGAGAAGAAGAAGATGAACAGAGACAAGATGTCAAAGATGGGTCGAGCAACATAGAGGAGAGGAGAGAGAATAAGAAGAAGAGAGGAATTTTTTTATTTTTTTAAAAAAAAAAGTTAAATGTAGAATATTGGGTGAGTAAGGGCATAAAGGTAAAATAACGTTAACGGAACACTAACGGCCGTTAAGTCAAGGGGTATTTGGTGCACTCTAAGTTCAAATAGGGGTATACTATGTATTTTGAAACACGCAGGGGTATTTGGTGAATTTCGTGAAACCTCAGGGGCATTTCATGAAAAAACCGTTAATATTAAGTCCAAAACCAATTAACGGAAATAACGAAATACGAATAGTACGACAACTTTCAAATCTAAGTTAACAAACCAAATCACTTAATAAAACAAATATAACTACGAGCTCTCTAATCCCGATCCCAATGATGCATCATCTTCAAACCTGCAGATGGACAATGCTTATTGATCCTTAGAGACTGCTCACCAAAGATTGGGTCATCACAGGATCAATAAGGCATAGCCATGATCAACATGCACAAGCAAAATCACGTAATCAGCAAAGCTGAGTACTACATACTAAATCAATAATAATCCTAACATGATTCTATTAAACGAACAACCCTAACATGATACTAATGAACATAATTAAGGGCAGACAAAACATGATAATTTGACGACCATACTTGACTAGACTAGGCTAGACTTATAACAATAATATTATTTTAGTTGAAATAGACAATGGACCGAGTTTTCTAGCTAGAGGCTTCACTAAGGAAGACGAGGTACGGGCGCGACTCCGTAACCTCAGTGACCTGCGATATCGAGGAACGTTTGAATAAAAATAGCACACGGTGATCAATCCGGTCCGAATTAAAGGCCATGGGCTACCACCATGAACCCCAACTCCTGTTTGTCCGTCACTTTAGACGTGCACAGTCTAAAGCTATTGCTACTCAGTTTCACTTTACATGATTTACAAATTAAAAACATGTTATGACTCAACAATCACATAAGGCATACAAACCACATGTATTCACAACTGTTTTTATCTTGGAATTAAGTAAGTGATCATAAAGGGGTCAAACAAGACTCATTCCAATTAAATCCAACCTTTCCTTTAATACTGATTAACCCCTCTATATGGGTACAAGGTTTCAACTTACTAAACAAGGTCCTCGGCCCTCATAAAGTAGTGAAAAGCTAAAAGGGAACAACAATCAACTGATCTGAATCAATATATACAAAGTAATCTAGTGTTCCCAATCAAACATGTTTGCATCAATCATCCATACTAACATGTTATAATTCTCATTATGCAATATAGGATCAATATGTCCATGCAACAGTATTAAACATGCAATTTCAACCTGACTAAGTTCGTCAATAATATCAACATCACCAAGTTCAACAATACTATCAACATAGCCAAGTTCAACAACGAATTCAACATGGTTTCAACAATTAGCACACATTCCAAGCACACAGGTATGTACGTACCTTGTGTAAACAAACTGCAAGACCACTTTAATAATTCAAAAGTCGCCTACAGAGAATTCTCCGCCTAAAACAACCAACAAATATTCCCAATCAACTTCTAATCATTCACAACTATACTAACACATTCTAACTACATCCTAAACATATTTAGAACTTTTCTCCAATAACAAAACTTGAATATTTGATTTCCTAGCATAACAATTATTGAATTAAAGATTGAAATTCGTTGAAAACTCTTTGCAAATATCATACTTAAATTTTCAGCAATATAAATTCGTTTACAAACTTCCCAAAACCAACTTATCATGCTTAGAACATAAAAATAATAGTTTCAATAATTCATACTCATTCTACCATGATTTAAAACCATTAAAAAATTAAAATTCATGACTTAAATAATTCAAATTCTTGTTTCAATCGAATTATGTAATCTGAAATTTGATAATTTAATTATGCAAACAAGTAAGTCTTAAATTCGTAATTAAATCATAAAATCATAAACTTAACTCAAGAAAAATATAAATTGAATTAATAAAACGTAATTAAATAATTAAATTAGCTTAGGGTTTAAAAGGAATTAACCAAAAGAGGGAGAGAGCAAGGCTGCCAGCAGGCAAGGCACGGCGGCAGCAGGTACGGTGGTCGCTGGCTGGGCGGCACGATTAGCGGGTACAGCCAACGGTGGTGGCGCGAATGGTGGTGTAGCTTGCGAAAGAAGAAAGCAAAGAAAAGGGAAGCAAGAAGAACGCTGGCCGAAGGCAACAACGATGGCTGACGCGCAGCTGGTAGGTGGCGCGGCGCGGGATGGTGATGCGAACGAAGGTGGGCGAAGGTGTCTGGTTGAGCAAAAAGAAAACAAACATTAAGGAGGAGAGAAAAACAAATTAAATAAAGAAAAAAAAGAAAAACGAAAGAGGAGAAGGGGGAGGACGACGAGTACCGACGACGGAGGAAGGAGGTCGGCGGCGACGACGGTGGTCCAGTGTGGCGGCTGGCTGACGGTTGAGCAAAGGGAGGAGTGCAGATTTTGTGTTAGAGGGTTCACGTTACGTGAATAGTGAAAAGCTTAGGTCTCTTTCTTTGGTTTCACGTGATTTGGAAAAGGGGAGGGAGTATTTGTTTTGGGTTTTATTGGTTTGGGCTTTATCCAATTGGGCTAGGAGTAGGATTTGGGTTGTTGGTTCCAAAATGGTTGGGATTGTTTTCTAATTTCAATCGAACGTGATTTCAAAATCCGAATTCGTTTTAACGTAAAATTCAAAAATAAATTTTGATTTCATAAATCATTAAAATATTCAAAATGTAATAAAATAATTATATTTTAATTACATATTCATTTCTAAAATTCGTAAATTACATTTAAATATATTAAATATACGTTAAAATATATAAATAAAATATAATAAAATTACGGGGGATTACAATCTACCCCTCTTAAAAGAAGTTTCGTCCCGAAACTTGACACGGAAATTCACATATCTTTCCAAACTTTTCAACTTATTCTTATTGTAGAAGTACTTTGTGCCACTCTTGTGCACTCTTTTGCCAACTAAGCGTTACTTGTAATACTCAAGAACACATTTTCTTATGCGGAGAATCTTTTTACTTGCATCAACATGTAAAGGTTGCTAAAAATAAGCATAAAATGCATAAAAACACCATAAAAATAGGTAAAAAGCGTGAATTTCTATCGCATTCTACCCCCCTTAAAGAGAACGAGTTACGCCCTCGTAACTCATCCCAGGGAATGACTTTGGATATTTCTACTTCAACGAATCATGCCCCCAAAGCTATATTTCCACTAAGATCGTAGCAAGTGGGTTTTCTACACTTCTTTCCACACAATGCCTCAACAGGTTCCATCTTAAAGCTCGCGTAGTAACTATTGTTGCAAGAAATTCAATCACTCTAGTTGGTCTTCCCAATTACCCTTAAAGTCAATAACACAGAATCTCAACATATATTTATAGTAATCTCAGTCTGTCTATCGGTTGCAGGGTGGAAAGAAATACTCATTTCAATGTCGTTCCCAAGATTCACTAGACCTTTTTGTCAAAATTTCAGACTTTTATGGTCGGTAAGGATCTCAAATGTCCCCCTTAAAGATAATGTCTCCAAATCATTCAATGCGAACGCACTAGCAGCTAGCTTTAGGTCATGGGTAGGGTAATTGGTTTCATAAAGTTTCAATTGATGCGACAACCGGTGCGGAGGTCAAACGCTCTTTTAAAATCTAGAAAGCTTTCTCACATTTCTCACTCACTCGAATTTCAATTCCTCTTTCAACAAGTTGGCCAATGGTTTTGCTCTCTTCGAAAAGTCTTTCACAACCTCCCATAATGGTCATCTAGGCCTAGAAAACTTTAGATATCAGACACGTTCTTGGAATAGGTCACTCACTCACCTCTCTAATCTTAGCAGGATCTACAGAGACTCCTTCTGGTCAACTTTTCCTTTTTACCAAACCTCATTATGCCTTCCATGGATATGTATAACTTTTGGGCACAACTCCTAGCTCTTTCACCAATTCATATATTTCTTTTCATCTTTTTAAGACGCCAAATGATTTCTAACGATCCTGGACCACTCGAATCTTCTCTTAAATTTATTCCCTTAAGTAACGTAGTTTTCAATCAATTCAGTCATTCACTTTTCCGCCAGTGTCACTTATACCCATATGACTTCAAGATTTGTATACTTCATTTAATAAAACTAGATTCTTTCTAAGCGTCTCCAAGTAATCCTCAAGTGTTTGTCATGCTCTTTCTTGTTCCTTGAATAAATCGAGATATCATCAATAACATAATAACGAACTTAATTCGGAATTCGTAGAAAATCTCATTCATCAAATCCATAATTAATGCAGGTACATTGGTTAACCTAAAAGACATTATTCTAAACCCACAATGACAATACGAATCCTAATGAGGTCTTAGGCCCTTATCAGCTATTCTAAATTGGTGGTACTTCAAACACAAATCAGTTTTCGAGAACACACTCGCCCAATTCAATTAATCCAACATGTCATCTATCCTAGGCAAAGGGTACTTGTTCTTGATGGTGTTTAGTTCCCTAAATTCGATGCACAATTCCATACTCTTATCTTTCTCCTTAATAAACGACACAGGAGCTCCTCACGGTGACGCACTAGGCCTAACATACTCCTTAACGAAACAACTCTTGCAATTGTGTCCTAATTAGATCATTTATAGGTGTCGTTTCAGGATTTAACTCTATAGTGAACTCAAATGCTCTAGCTGGTAACATACTTGCAATTTCACTCGGAAACACATCAATGAATCCACTCACAATGGCAACATCCTCGAATTTAACTCCAACCTCTTTACTCACCTCTAACACACTACAGAAAAATCGTTCACACTCTCTATTCATCGATTTCCTCACTTGCATTACAGAGATAACTAAGGTTCTTGGACTTCTCAAAACATCTACATGAGCTCAACCTTTCAATAGAGTTCCTTAAACTTACTTTCTGAATTTCACAGTCTACCTTAGCCTTGTACAAACTTAGCCAGTCCATCCCCAGAATTACATCCAGGTCCCTCAGATTAAACTTTTATCAAATCAGAAGGGAAAACGCAATCTTTTATCTTCAAAGGCAAGTTCTTCCATAATATACACCTTATGGTTACACCAGTAGGCATAATAACAGGTAAATCAATCATTCAAAATCTACTAACTTCAGACTCTTAATGACAGATGACAAAACAAAAGAATGAGTTACTCCCAAATCAAACAACGTTTCAACTAGCACAAAGTTAATAGGAAAAGTAACATGAACTACGCCTGCAGAATGTTCGGCTTCATTTCGACTCATCAAGAATAGTTTACCCGGTGCCTTATTATGGTTGTTGTTCTCATTGGAAGACTTATTGTGGTTCCCTAGGTTATTCTGCGACCCTATAGGCTTCGAACTCCAATTTCCGGATTGGTTAAACCCTGGTTTCCCTTGGTTTTCCCCAACATTTTACTCTTTTCTTTTCTCCCTAACAACAATATTTTTCTTGTCCCTTCTAGACAGCAAACCATAAATATGAGCAGTATCCAAAGATGTAAAGGTTTCCTTACCTAATCCTAATTGGATCTCCTTAGTCAAACCTTGCTTAAACCTCAGAGCCTTTAGCTCCTCTGTGGCTACAATCTCAGGTGCAAACCTTGAGGATATTATAAGTTTGCAATAGTAATCGGCAATGGTCATACTTTCATCCTAAGGTTTATGAATTCTTGTGCCTTTTGCTTTCTCATAAAAGGAGGATAAAACTTTTTTCCTTAGGGCAGTAACAAACGAATCTCAATTGAATCCCTCAACAGCGCTAAGTCTAGCTCCATTTTCTCTCAACCATAAATCAGCTTCATCTTTCAAGTACAGTACAACTTGACCCACTCTCATGTTCTCAATACAGTTCACAGCCCCAAACCGTTTCTCAAACTCTCTAACCCAGTTCTCTAAAAAGGTAAGATCAGTTTTCCCCTTAAAGTATGGTGACTTAACTTTGGCTAGTCTCTCGAACATGTTCCCAGCAGAATCAGAACGCTCAGTTCTCTCTTGGGTCAGCTTTTCCGCCAAGAGGCGAATAGCAACAACTAAGTCATTATTATTGGCCATTCTATAACACGCCCTGAAATTAATATACTCTATCTTAGGTTCTAAACACTACTTACATGTCATTCTATATCAAGCAATATTTGATTTGACCATAGAGATCGCCTCAATAAACAATATTCACATAAAATCATTTACGAAAGTGCAACAATCATTTACGAAAGTGCAATAATCATTGCAAAATAATCCTCCTCGATCATTCGTGAACGACATTCACATAAAGGACATCCGATCGAGGCAAAACAAATCAAATTCAATCATCACAATTAATAATAATAAAAGAAATTATTCCTCTTCGCGTGCCCAAACTAAATCATTAACCACTTGGATAATTAAATATTTAACTTTAATTCCTCAAAAGAAACTTGTAATCCTCAAAAGAAACTTTTATTCCTCCAAAGTATATTAATAACAATTTCTAAACCATAGTAACGTACTTGTCCCGAAATAAAATAAAAGCGCTATGCAATAAATTTAAACTACCGTTGGGCGACTTGTCCCACATTATTCCCAACATAAATAAATAATGAAACAATCCTAGAGGGAAACATTATCAATCTTGTTCTTTGATTTCTTATAGCTTTCTGGAGTAAAAGAGCTCGTATTTAAATTAATCATCATCCTCAGTATTAAAATATTAAGCTAGTTTTCTCTGCCTTGTGGATCTTCGTAGTCTCTGAGACTGAGGTCATCCTCTAGCTTAGTATCACTACATTATAAATATCAACTCTAGTGTGCCCTCTAGCACGGTCAAACTCACGAAGGGTTTCCTCATCCCTATCAGGGTCTCCTGTTCTTAATATATGACGCATTGTGCGTTCAACGCTGGTGTAACTATTAATGTCAGACTCATAATCCATTTCATTCTCATGATCACTTAGTACAATTGGGTTGCTCTTGAATCATAGCAAGATATTCACATCTAAACACTACTTTCTCACAAAAATATCAGTTGTCTCTATATCGATCTTTCTCGAGAGATCCTATGTTAGTGTACTTGGAAAGGAATATTTTATTCCTGAAATGAACAATTACAGGTCTCACTAATGACTTCCCAACCAAATCATAATCAAAATTCGATAACACAATAAGTTCGATGGAATCAAACAATCTCTCTAATGCACATTTAAATGCAACGCTTAAACATTTAACACATGCACATAGCAAGTAACTTCTTATGCTAGCAATTAACTACTAATGCACATATAATTCTATCCTATATGCCCTTTCCTATATTGCCCATCTCTCATAATAAATTATAATAGTTCAAACATTGAAGAATTTAAAGAATAAAACAAGAACGATTAATAAGAAATAATTTTATTAAACGAATAAATAATAAACGAATAAATAAATAAAGATTTTTTTTTTTTTTTAAACGAATTAATAATAAGAAATTTTTGTTAAACGAATAAATATTTATTAAACGAATAAATATTAAACGAATAAATATACTTAAGGAATAAGATTTTTATTTTTTTGAATATATTTAATTTAATTTCGAAAAGAAAGAAAAACGTATTTAATTCATAAAACGAAAAGTTTCGAATAAATAAGGTAATTTCGAACTTAAATAAGAAATATTAATATACTTTCAAACAAAATAAAATGAATTCGGTCCCCCAAAAAAAGGTACGCATTTTTGAATGATGTAATACGTAGAAGAGGAAATTCGTTTTAGGAAAATAGCTAGTTTAGGCGCCTAAAAATTATTGAAGTAAAACCATAAGCTTCTAGATACCACTTTGTAACACCCCGACAATTCCCTTTTTCTAAAACAACCCTTTTATAAATATAACTATAGAGAATTATCAAGGCATTATCGCCCGTGTGAAAACGTAACGGCTTATTCAGAATTTTGCAGCGGAAAACATAAAACTAACTTTTAGGTTCATAAATAATCGATTACATATTAATATTAAGTCCAAAACCAATTAACGGAAATAAGGAAATACGAATAGTACGACAACTTTCAAATCTAAGTTAACAAACCAAATCACTTAATAAAACAAATATAACTACGAGCTCTCTAATCCCGATCCCAATGATGCATCATCTTCAAACCTGCAGATGGACAATGCTTATTGATCCTTAGAGACTGCTCACCAAAGATTGGGTCATCACAGGATCAATAAGGCATAGCCATGATCAACATGCACAAGCAAAAGCACGTAATCAGCAAAGCTGAGTACTACATACTAAATCAATAATAATCCTAACATGATTCTATTAAACGAACAACCCTAACATGATACTAATGAACATAATTAAGGGCAGACAAAACATGATAATTTGACGACCATACTTGACTAGACTAGGCTAGACTTATAACAATAATATTATTTTAGTTGAAATAGACAATGGACCGAGTTTTCTAGCTAGAGGCTTCACTAAGGAAGACGAGGTACGGGCGCGACTCCGTAACCTCAGTGACCTGCGATATCGAGGAACGTTTGAATAAAAATAGGACACGCTGATCAATCCGGTCCGAATTAAAGGCCATGGGCTACCACCATGAACCCCAACTCCTGTTTGTCCGTCACTTTAGACGTGCACAGTCTAAAGCTATTGCTACTCAGTTTCACTTTACATGATTTACAAATTAAAAACCTGTTATGACTCAACAATCACATAAGGCATACAAACCACATGTATTCACAACTGTTTTTATCTTGGAATTAAGTAAGTGATCATAAAGGGGTCAAACAAGACTCATTCCAATTAAATCCAACCTTTCCTTTAATACTGATTAACCCCTCTATATGGGTACAAGGTTTCAACTTACTAAACAAGGTCCTCGGCCCTCATAAAGTAGTGAAAAGCTAAAAGGGAACAACAATCAACTGATCTGAATCAATATATACAAAGTAATCTAGTGTTCCCAATCAAACATGTTTGCATCAATCATCCATACTAACATGTTATAATTCTCATTATGCAATATAGGATCAATATGTCCATGCAACAGTATTAAACATGCAATTTCAACCTGACTAAGTTCGTCAATAATATCAACATCACCAAGTTCAACAATACTATCAACATAGCCAAGTTCAACAACGAATTCAACATGGTTTCAACAATTAGCACACATTCCAAGCACACAGGTATGTACGTACCTTGTGTAAACAAACTGCAAGACCACTTTAATAATTCAAAAGTCGCCTACAGAGAATTCTCCGCCTAAAACAACCAACAAATATTCCCAATCAACTTCTAATCATTCACAACTATACTAACACATTCTAACTACATCCTAAACATATTTAGAACTTTTCTCCAATAACAAAACTTGAATATTTGATTTCCTAGCATAACAATTATTGAATTAAAGATTGAAATTCGTTGAAAACTCTTTGCAAATATCATACTTAAATTTTCAGCAATATAAATTCGTTTACAAACTTCCCAAAACCAACTTATCATGCTTAGAACATAAAAATAATAGTTTCAATAATTCATACTCATTCTACCATGATTTAAAACCATTAAAACATTAAAATTCATGCCTTAAATAATTCAAATTCTTGTTTCAATCGAATTATGTAATCTGAAATTTGATAATTTAATTATGCAAACAAGTAAGTCTTAAATTCGTAATTAAATCATAAAATCATAAACTTAACTCAAGAAAAATATAAATTGAATTAATAAAACGTAATTAAATAATTAAATTAGCTTAGGGTTTAAAAGGAATTAACCAAAAGAGGGAGAGAGCAAGGCTGCCAGCAGGCAAGGCACGGCGGCAGCAGGTACGGTGGTCGCTGGCTGGGCGGCACGATTAGCGGGTACAGCCAACGGTGGTGGCGCGAATGGTGGTGTAGCTTGCGAAAGAAGAAAGCAAAGAAAAGGGAAGCAAGAAGAACGCTGGCCGAAGGCAACAACGATGGCTGACGCGCAGCTGGTCGGTGGCGCGGCGCGGGATGGTGATGCGAACGAAGGTGGGCGGAGGTGTCTGGTTGAGAAAAAAGAAAACAAACATTAAGGAGGAGAGAAAAACAAATTAAATAAAGAAAAAAAAAAGAAAAACGAAAGAGGAGAAGGGGGAGGACGACGAGTACCGACGACGGAGGAAGGAGGTCGGCGGCGACGACGGTGGTCCAGTGTGGCGGCTGGCTGACGGTTGAGCAAAGGGAGGAGTGCAGATTTGGTGTTAGAGGGTTCACGTTACGTGAATAGTGAAAAGCTTAGGTCTCTTTCTTTGGTTTCACGTGATTTGGAAAAGGGGAGGGAGTATTTGTTTTGGGTTTTATTGGTTTGGGCTTTATCCAATTGGGCTAGGAGTAGGATTTGGGTTGTTGATTCCAAAATGGTTGGGATTGTTTTATAATTTCAATCGAACGTGATTTCAAAATCCGAATTCGTTTTAACGTAAAATTCAAAAATAAATTTTGATTTCATAAATCATTAAAATATTCAAAATGTAATAAAATAATTATATTTTAATTACATATTCATTTCTAAAATTCGTAAATTACATTTAAATATATTAAATATACGTTAAAATATATAAATAAAATATAATAAAATTACGGGGGATTACAATTACAACCTGTTGGTGGGTCGTAATATTTCCTGATTAGATGTGTCCTATAAGTGGGTCCACACTGTGTATATTTTTGTTTAACGATATATTTTTTTTTGAGATATCCAAACATGATGTGGTGTGTGGCGCAGTCTGGAAATGTGATTTTGATTGCGCGCTCCTTGTTGGAGTCTATTTTTTGCGAGCCCCCAAGCGTTGGGGCTCGTCGGTTGTTTTTTTGTATCTTGTAATCATGTTTGGGGTCACGCTCGTATGTGCGAGCGACCTCCTATAGTAGTGTGCTATTTTAGCGAAGCCGTGGAGTGCGACTTTAGTTTTCAGGCGACATCCGGTTTTGGCTTGGCCCGGATTATCCCTTTGACAGACAGACAATGACTTGACGACACATATTTTTGGTGTTTCGAAGAATGACCATGATATTTAACTTGCTTTTTTTGAAAAGTGTACATGAGCGTTTTCTGAGACGAGTCTAAGTTTCGACCAAGTTTTAATGTTATTATTTTTTGCTTATTTGGGAGCTAAAGGTGCTTTGGGCTTGATCCTTCTTGCAATAGGGCCTCGTATTTTAGCAACACGGTCTTAAGTCTTTTCCTATTCCGTGTTTTGTGAAATCTGGGCCTTGGGCTGCATTTTCAGCGCCCAAGTTCAGGCGTCAAACATTTCGGCGCCCAGGCGTGGGCGCTGAAAGTCCTTTCCTGGTAATATTTGACTTTCGGATTTCCTAACACGTTTCCGAATGGGATCAGGATGTCATGGGGTGCGTTCAGCTATATATAGGGGCTAGATACGTCCTTATTTTCCATCACTCTCAAATTCTTTCTCTCTTTTTGCTGTGCTCTAATTATTTACTGCTTTTGCCATGTCGATCCCTACTTTCTCACTCCAACGGACTGTTAGGCGTTGGCTACGAGCCCTTACTCCCACAGAAAAAGCTTTGTTAAAAGAATACCACTTAGAGGCACTTTTAGGCTTACAACAAATTAATATTGATTATAACTTTCTGCATGCTGCCCTAAGCTTTTGGGACTCTGATCATCATGTTTTTTCCTTTCGGGGCAATGAAATATGTCCTTTGCCCGATGAATTTGCTGCGATCCTTGGTTATCCTACTAATGCTACTCCTGTTACCCCTGGTACTGTTGAAGAGGGTAAAGCAACCATAAGGGCTTTCCTAGGGTTAGATGATAACATGTTTGCTGAAATTGTCGTAGATGATAAGGTTAACTTGGCGAAACTTGTAAAACATCACTTTAGGCCTAGTAAGAATATGACTGAACAAAAATTGAACATTCGAGCCCTTGTATTTTGCTTGTTGAATCATTACTTGCTGTCGAATAATAGTGGTGAGTTCGGTGACATAAGGTTGATCCCCTTGATTAGCCAGATGGAAAGTTGCTATTCTATTATGCCGTTGGTTGTTGCTGAGACTTTGCTGAGTGCGGATGAGCTGAAGAAGGATGCCAAATCCGAATTTTTTAAGGGAAGCCCCCTATTACTGCAGGTAATCCATTTTTTTCTTTGCGCACACATACGCCACTTTTATATATTTCTTTTTGCCTAGGGCTGAGTTTCAGCGCCCACGGCTGGGCGCTGGTATTTTTGGCGCCTGGTCCTGGGCGTTGAAACTGCGCTCCAGGAACCGTTTTTTCTTTCTTTTCATTCTTTTGATTCGATCGTACCTGTTTTTGCAGATTTGGCTTGCGGAACGGCTTAGACTTTTGGAAGCTCCTGCCGATCCTAAACATTATCGCCCTATAGCTTTGGGTAACCGAAAATACTTGCACCAAGGCCAGGACGAGGCCGAATGGACCTCCTTTTTTACTTATGGCATTTGTTCTATTAAGTGGGTGGTACCATGGTGGGGTTTGACTACTATGACAAGGGGGTCTGATGTATCGGTTTATGTTTCTTTGTTGGGGCTTTCTCGTCCCATTTATATTTTCCCTTACCGAATCATGCGTCAATATGGTTTAAGGCAGACTATCCCCTTTTCTGATACGGTACCACCTAAGGTAGCGGCTTTTCACAAACACGGGTCTTAGCGTGGGCTAGGTATTATGATGGTCTCCCGCGTTGGGCCGTAGCTACAAATGGCTTTGTGGGTCTTTCTGAAAACTATAAGTTGTGGATGAGTTCCGATGACAAAGATGTGAGGACCGAGGCTCGAAATGGGGAGCCGGCTGAGCTTTTGATACCTCGTATTCGTGTTAAGTATGAGGGTCCTGATTCTGCCAGACCTCGTACCTATAGTTTTAAGACTGTGAAAGCTCGTCCTGATCGAAAGCGAAAGGAAGTTCCTCCCCGTTCCAGTGTCAGGCCTAAAAAGATGCCTAACATGAAGGGGCCTGCTGTTGTTAAAAGAAATGCAAGCTCTCGCGGAGATCGTCGCCGGAACAATGTATGGGTTAGGAAGGCTCAGTCGCCTGTAGAAACAGTGGCTAGCCCAGTTGATGATATTAACCCTTCTCCCATCATTGCCTGTGCCTTCGAGGCTGAGCGGGCTATAATTGAGAATGTTTTTGAAGCCTTGACATCTTTGGAAGTTAGTGTCCAGGAGCCGGTTCTTATGGAGATTGATATTGGGGCAGCGCAGAAGACTGTGGGGGTGGATCCTGCGAACATTGCTCTCTACAAGACTTTATTTGATGATCCGGAAGAACTAGAGTAGTGTAGTTCTTGCTAGGGTGTAGGTGCCCTTTATTTGTTTCAGTTGTGTTTGTTTTTTCCTTCTAGCACTTTGTTTCCCTTCTTATTATATTTTAATAAAGGCGTATTTTAGTTTTCATTTAATTTTGTTTCTCCTCTTTTATATGTCTAACACTTTTTTTACGCAAAGAATATATTTTTTATTTGGACCGAATCCTTGGTAAGGATTGCCTACGTATCTTGTCAGAATCAGGTCGCGCGTAGTTCTAGCTTTAGAATAAGTTCTAGTATGCCGGATTTCGGTAGATATGTCCTGAAGTGGAAACATATTACTTAATCGGTCAAATGAGTGAAGTATTTATCATTATTTTCATCTGCCATTTTTTTTTTTTTTTTTTTTGCCATAGGTTGCGTAAAATTCGACTAATTTGTTGGTAAACCTATTTGGATACGTACTGTACCCCCCCAAGTGTTCGTTGTTTTTCCGTTGCGTGTGGATAAAATGACGAGCACTTCCGAAAAGGAAAACCTTTGGCAGGCAGAGAGTTTTCAACGCCCAGGCTGTGGCGTCAAAAATTTCGGCGCCCAGCCCTGGGCGCTGAAAATGACTTGGGCGGTCAATTTTTGACGTTTTCCTTCACATGTTCTTGCGTTTATTTCTATTTCTCTTTTTTTGTTCCTTGGTATTTTGCTTCGTATTTAAAGTTAATTTTGAGGCTATTTTGGAGGCTTTTTTGACTGTTAGCGTGAAACGCATTTTTGTCCAGATTAATTTTTTTCTATTGGTGACTCAAAACAGTTTTGAAAATGGAGTCAGGGTGCGGAGCTTACGAAGATCTTTGTGTAGGCTTTGGAGGTAGGTTGGTAGTGAAGGGTATGATGGAATCTATCTATATTTTTTGGTAACATTTGCATTTGTTTTAAATTTGATTTCCTTTGATTTTGGGTTGCATGGATTGGCTCTTATGATGACATTGGTTGGCTTTTTAGGTTTTGGGGATGTGGTTTATTTTGTGGGTTTCGGGAACTGGTTCCCATGGCACTATTTCAAAACCGAATGGGCTTTGTTTGTTGGGCCTAGAGTGGGCCGCCTCTTTATTTTTGTATTTTGCAAGTACATTTGGTGTTTATTTAGTGTTAGAACAAAATTTTTAGGAGAAATATTACGCCTTTATTGATTTGGAAAGTAGGGAAAACACACTGAAATAAAATTGACCCATATTCTAAGGGGCCTTAGGACCATCTAAAGTCTCTATTATTTTTTTCTATCAATCTAAAGAACTACTAGGCGTTTTTTACTAATGGTGCTCTATATGGCTCAAGCCTGGGGTTTAGTCTCATAAAACTTCGGTCCTTCACCGGTACTCATCTTGAATTCCATTCCTTTTGCGTTGACCCACTGATATGTCTTCACCCATCCGTTCTCGACCTCTTCTAGTGTTGATGCAGGAGAGATTAACCGGGTTGGATCGAAACCTTCATCTTGTAAAGCTAGGGTAGTCATCACAGTCTCGTTCTCCATAGGCATCGATTCGTTAAACAATGTCCATAGAGCTTGGTTGTCCAATATTTCAGCTGTTTTAGCCTTAGCGAGGTGGGGTGCCTCATCCCAGGTGTGGCAGTCATGGAAAATTTCAAATCCGGGTTTTAGCAAGCCATCTTGAACGAAGGGTTCAGGGAAATCACAGCATGGGTGTTCTTCTCCTTCCCGAACGAACATCCCGTTAAGGGTCCTTTGATATGGGGGAAGGAGGGTGGTTTGTTTGGTTTTGTTAAGGCGTAGCTTAGATAGGCGGTCAGCAATATCTTCCTCCGTTGGTTCATAACCTAAGCCAAAGGGAGTAGATTTGTTGGGAAAAGGATGGAATGTGCATTCCTTCTTCCTTATGCCCAATGGGGTTCCTGGAAAATAGCCTTGAGCTAACAGCATTCTAGGGATGACTCGGGATGCATGCGGGTCTAGGAATGCTGGATCATAATCTTCGATGAACTGGATTGTTTCTTCCATTTGAAACCCATAAAGGTCGTCTGCAGTTTCAGCCGTTCCAACCATAGTACAACTGACGTCGAGAGGAGGGGCGCGGATTTCTAGTATTACCCCGTTATGGTTAAGTTTAACCATTTGGTGCAAGGTAGAAGCCACACCTCCTAAGTCATGGAGCCAAGGTCGCCCCAAGAGGAGGTTGAAAGTGGGCTTGATGTCGATTATTTGAAACTCCGTGGTGCGTGCCACAGGCCCAGTTTGTATGGTAAAGTTGATTTTTCCCAATACAGGCCTTCGGGAGTTATCATAAGCTCGTACCCCTTGTGAGGAGGTTTGGAAGTCATCGCTTCCTAGCCCCAAGCAATGGGCGGTTCGCAATGGGCAGACATTAACCGCCGAACCATTATCTACGAGCGCTAGGGGGATGTTTTGTCCTTTGCATCCAACCACTAGGTAAAGGGCTTTATTGTGAACACCCCCCTCTTTGGGTAAGTCTTTATCAGTGAAAACTATGGCCTTTTCTCCGGCATCTCTCGTGACATGGCTGACCAATGAGTCAGGTGTGATATCTGTAGGTACTGAGATGAGGTCAAGTGAGCGAATAAGCTTTTCGCGATGTTCCTTTGAAGTACACATAAGATCCCAGATGGTAATCTCAGCCTTGGTTCTTTTTAGTTGCTTCAGGAGAGGATTTTCAATGACTTCCGCGACGGTGGTGTGCCGTCCATTCTCAGGAGTTTGCCTAACCAGGATGTCGTCCATAGGAGGCGGGTGAATATCCGGTTGGTATATCCTTCCGGATCGGGTGAGGTTGTCGACCTCGGGCTCCTGAGGGGTGGTGTCAATGAGAGCATACCCGGGCCAAGTTTCAGTGAAGAGGTCCTGGCTCGAGACTTGAGATAGGTAAACATCTTCAGCATCATCATTCCACACACCGCACACTTCCCTCTCGATTCAATCCATAGGGACCACAGCGAGTGGTGCACCTTGGGGTGTAATATACACCGTGGGGTCGAAATTCTGTGGTTGGTCGAGAGAGATGTGACAAGAGCCGAGTGGGCTCTTGTTGTTGTTGGGTTTGCCAACGTTAGGGAGAGGTATCACTTCATCCTCTATCATGTCCTGGATCGTATGTTTTAGAGTCCAGCAGTTTTCAGTGTCATGCCCATTTCCTTGATGGAATTTGCAGTAAGTACCTTCGACCCAATATTTGTTTTTGACAGGAGGGTCACGGGTGGGGCCTATAGGTCTCAACTTTCCTTGATTGGTTAGTCTTTCAAAGGCTTGTACCAAAGTTGACCCGAGTGGGGCAAACTTTCGGTCTCGGACCCATCTTACAGGGTTTCTTCGGGCGGGAGCCTCTTCTACAGCATGGACTTCTTGGGCTTGGGATGTGTTACCCCGATTATAGGTGTTGGTCTTATATGTGGGTTTGCTCTGTATGGTTTTGGCGAGGTCGTCCTCGATCTTTATTCCCACATCATAAACTCTTTTGAAAGTGTCGAGTCCCAGGTACCTAAGGTGTTGTCTGTAAGCCGGGTCCAGGTTGTCAATGAATTTTTAGACCAATTCTGTTTCGGGAGGCCTATTGATTAGCTGGGCCGCCTGGTCCCTCCATCTAGCAAAGTAGGTTATGAAACCCTCATTTTTCTTTTGGAAGAGAACTTCCAGCTCGCGCATGGTGACTTGGAAATCCATGTTCGACGAGTATTGCTTGATGAAGACATTGACAAAGTCTTCCCAAGTGGGGAAGAGCTTAGGGTCCTGGTGATAGTACCATTTGAGCGGCACAGGTTCTAAGGACAAAGGAAAGGCAGGTAAGTACATGGACTTGTCCACGCCTTTCAAGTTCATGGTATTCACAAAGCTCAGTAGATGATCACGGGGGTTGTCCGTGGCCTTGAACTTTGGTAAGTCAGATGAACTGAACTTTTCTGGTAATTTGCCAGGAAAAGGTTCAGGCTCGAAGGAGAAGTATTTGCTCCCCATGGTTTGCTGTAGAACCATTTTTTCAATCCTCTTCTCGTTTTCGAGGTCATTTTTGGCTTGCGCAGCCGCTAAGGCTTCGTTTTCCATTTTCAGTTGGCCCATAAGTTGGGTCATTTGGACCATCTGGTCTCGCAAATCTTCGATGGACATGTTTGGAGGTGCGAATCGAGGTTGGGGAAGCGGAGATCCTTGAAATGAGGGACGACGGACGGAGCTTGGAGTTACTAAACCTGGTGTTGGTGATGTATCTTCGAGACGCACTAGCCGTTGATTCCCTGATCGGCACCAAGTGGCAGGACCAGTCCTAGGCATAAGATAAGCTAAAGTTTAGGTTCCCAAAGTTTCAAGCATTACTTAGTCTAGACTTCGACTCTCTAAATTGGTTTTTTTTTTCGCTCTTTCTTCTGTCGGTACACTTTTTGGTTGTTTTTTTTTTTTTTTTTTGGTCATCCTTTGGATTTTCGAAACACTTGCCCGTGTGACATTCATAGTTGTTAGCATGTTCGGTTTCGATGTCGAGCATTGCCGTCGTAGGAGGCCCAACAACGACACAAGGAGTTATTAATTTTTCACGAGTCGCTTTTTGAAATCGAGTGCTTTTCTTACGCCCTCGTAGCAATTTTTTTTATGAACATTTTTTTTTGCGCTACGTATTTTCCTTTCGCTCGGGCACCGAGGCTGCTGCACCTGACCAGAAGGCCAAGCAGCAACTTCAGCGCCCAGCTAGGGGCGTGAGAAATTCTGGCGCCCAGCCAGGGGCGTTGAAAATGCGTCCCTGGCTGGTTCTCGTTTTCTGTCTTCTGTTTATGCGACTTCGACTTGCGTGCTTGCCTAATAACGTCCTTTACGCGTAACAGCGTTTGTGGGATTCGTTACAGGCCATCCCGAGCGTCGCTTATTTTGTGGCGATCATTCGGGTTTGCGGAACACGTGTTTCGGTATAACTCTTTGGCCAATTAGTCTATGAATGTTTGGGCAGTTTTTAAGGTCGTTGGTTTTCTAGGATAGTTTGTCACACACAATCACATATTTCGCTAAACATAACTACATTACAAACATGGATTTGAAAATTAAATATGCCATGTAGTTTATGATAGGCTTCTATGGGTAGTTTATTTGCGTCTGGCTTGGTACCGCTTCTATCGTAGATCCAACACATGCCCCGGTCGAGGTAGTGTCTTCAACAGACGAATTTCGCTCAAGAGGCCAACCCGCAAGTGCAAGCCAAGGGGGCATGCAGGCGAGAGGGACCTAATGAGCGAGCGATTGGGTTCGGGATAGGTGTACTACCTGCACAAGTACCGAGTGGGAAACATGTGTGGCGTATTCACCCCCCTATTGGCGAAAAAAAGGTATCCTTATTCCCAACTCCCGAGGGAGCCGAGATTCGTTATGATGTTCTGCCCGTTCACATTAATATGCTGATTTTCAGGTCGTCCCAACTTGATGGGGAAATAAACGCGGGGTAGGATCGTTTCACCCTTCGGCTATTTTGATTACCTACAAGCACGAGTATTTCCTTCACTATCCCCAGTGGAGTCGCCACTGTGAGGGGGTCGAAAAAGCGCGAGGCTAATGCGTGACCTCGTCCCTCGTGGGTGTGACGATTCTTTTTATTCAATCAAGTGTAATTGGATTTCCTGTGAGTATACACCCAATTGACTAGTAATATAGGAGTCGCCATTCAGTTTTTAAGGACAATGAGAAAAACTGACAAAACCCGGTTATCGTGACATAAAGGGAGTGCAATTATGTGTGACCACGACGGCTGTAGGTTCCCTTGTGATCCCTGGTGTGGGGATCTCTCAATATACACCCGCAAGGTAGAGATTGAGGGTTCGGGGGACTGTAACTACCGAGAGGAGTAATTCGCTCGTCGATAACTCCAGAGGCAGGATATCCTTACTAGCTCAGCATAAATAATTGAAGGGACATGCGTTAACTATTAAACTAATCTGAGTTGATTTTAGCAATATGCAACATATAATACTAATTTGATCGTGATTATCTGATTTAAGTAGCATTAAGGGATCTAGCCTGATAATCCGATTTCCCAAAAATATTATATTTGTTAGGCGTGATAGAACAATCAGATTAGGTTAGTTTAACAGTTCATAAAAAGGGCGAGGAAAGCAGTTAAATCATCGAAAAGGGACACATTACGACGCACCCTTGAGAGGTGCGTCACGGTTCTCAGAAAACTAACCACTTTGACTTTGCTATTTCTCCTTTTTATTTAACGAATCTCAATTATGGGACAAGATACGTTCTGTTCGATTTATGGATCGATTGCGACAGAACGCGTGAACAGTTTCGCAGCGAGAGGCTTAGGCTAAGGGTTGGAGTCAATACTCAGAACATAATTGTGTGTTGTTGTCTGTTCTTTCACGTCGAAACTAGGGGCCTATTTATAGGGAAGAGTTCGTGGAAAGATAGAATTGCAGAGTTCTAATCCACAAAGAATTAGGAAAAGAGACGTACCCAGGTATTTTCAGCGCCCAGGCTTGGGCGCCGAAGATTTCGGCGCCCAGAGCCAGGCGTTGAAAATAGGGTCTGGGCAGTTTTGTTTAGTCAGATTCGGATTCCTAAAATCCGTAGAGTTTGAGATTAATTCGAGTCTTTTAGCGCGTATCAATTTTATGAAGGAATGCGTCTGGGCCCGTTACGAACTCTAGGCTCGTTAGGATTTTAATTAATACGTAACTCTTATTTCCGAATCCTATTAGGAATAGGATTCTCCCGGTTTTCTATCTCATTTAGGATTTATGTTGGAATGCAACACCTAATTCTGACAGGTTTCTATCCTTTATGATTTGCCACTTTTAGAAGCTACCTTTTACGGCAATTACTATTTTTAGCAGGTTTCCATAAATAGCAGGTTTCGGGTGAAATGAAATGGGGAATCGAGATTCGTTTATTTTATAGGAGATGCGTTGTCAAGTGGAGTTTTTATGCTTTCATCATCGAACCTTTCCCTTGCGGGAACGGGGACAAAAGTAGGTGTCTACACTCTATCTTCTCCTTTACTCTCAACCACAAATCGAATAATCCATTAATGATGATGTTATACCTCTAAGCCAACTTCAACATAGGAGATCCTTCTCTCCCTTACGCACAAAAAGGGTTATTTAGAAAGATGTCAATGACATGCGATAATCATCTGAATTATGCGGGCTAATAAGCAGAATATGGTAGTGTTTGACTGATGAACTTTTAATTCCCAGGTGATTACGATCAGAATGGAGAAATTTAATCCATTCAACGTGTTGTTTAAAACTGGCTTTTTGTTTTTAATTTATGCTTCGGAAACTAGAACACTTCTCATTTACAAGGAGATAGTTCACCATATGAAGCAACAACAAATCAAAATGAAAATCAACAGAAATTAAGGGATTCTCAGATGCTAAAATTAGGAACTTAATATGTGGACTACGAATTGACTAATTTTTCGGGATCGTTGTTGTAAAAAAGATTAAGAAAACCAGATTGAAGTTATAATTGTAGAAATATTGTTGTATGCTCCCCTTGACACGTTCATCGGAATTGAGATTAGCCGATTAACGCAACGCCTCGGAAATACAGAATTAAAAATAATTGATTAACAGAATAGTTGCAGAAATGTAAATTAAAATTCGAGAGAGTGGAAATTGCGATGACGGAGGTTGAAGATGATTCTGGGGAGGGGGGATTAGGGTTTCTTCAAAGAGCGCGAAGTTGACGACTAGAGTAGATGTTCTTGCTCTTAATTCTTAAATTGTAATGTTCTTAGTGATATTTAGTTTCTGATTGTAAGCTTTATTCTACTTGAATTTTGTAATTTTTAGTGGTTATACTATTGGAAATCTCTCACTGAAAAAACGAAAGAAATTACAAAATCAAACCTGGTTTCATCTGAAGAAATGGAGGGTTTATTCGAAGCAGAGCAAGTAAAAACAGGGAAGAACAACTTCTTCTTCTGTTACTGTTACACCCATAAATAGAGAGAGAGAAACCTTCCAAAAACATATTTTTGGTGAGAAAATCTGGAGCAGGTGTTAATCCTACTATTTTGAAAAGAGAAATTGTGGGGTTCCCATCTCATAAAATGCGAAACTTGGGGCACAACGACCATAATTTAGAGGACAATGTGAAGGGTGAAGAACATCAGCAATCAAAGTTCGTCAATGGCGAAAGTTAGTGTTAAACTGTTTGATTAAGGATACCCGTATTTTAATTTTTGGTGGGGTTACCCAAATATTTAAAGATTTTTTGAAGTTATTGAATATGGTAGTAGCTGTGTTTAAATAAGGGGTATAGGAAGTTAAAGTTGTTGAAGAAAGTCGTAGGGGTGAGGCCCACAAACGAAGAATTTTGACGTCTGTTGTTAACTGGTAGTGTTAATCAAACAAATGAAACTTATAAGGTAGGGAAATATAAAAAAGTTTTTATAAGGTAGTAATTCATAGAACGTACAAATATTAAGGTAGTGTTTCACAAAATTTCCTTATTTAATAGATGGAAATAATTAAATGTCGTAGCTAAAAATAACTAACAATGTAGTTAATGTTTTTCCTAATTACTGTTCAAGAGTTATAATTACTCTTACTTTTGATATACTTAATTTTTTTATTTCAATAATTAATAAGATATATATATATATATATATATATATATATATATATATATATATATATATATATATATATATATAATAGAAAAAGTTACTATATGACCTCTAAAGCATATTTATCATATTGTTTATTGTATAATATAGTAATTGTTTTATAGTTAAAATTACTTTTTTATATGATATAGTTACTCTTTGGATTGAGTAATTATTCTTATTTAAAAGAGAGAGGACCCTTCTCTTACGTGGGACATGGTGGGACCTACTTTCAGACTTAGCCAAGGAACGAGATTTTGAACATGAGAAAGACTGAGGCCTGATTCAGGAGGGGCTCCTCTTTCTCACCGGAACATCTTAATATTCTAAAGTATAATTAGTCCCCAACCTTAAAAATGAAGGATCAAAACTTTCCAAAACCCACGCAAACGGAGGCCGATGACCTCAGACTCATAACAGGGGTAGAACAAAGCTTTTCCATATAGCAACTTCCTCCATTATAGGAAGCCTCTGTCATTAGAAGAAGACCGCCTTGAAGTTAGAAAAAAAAATGAGCATTCCGGCGTTACGCGCCTTTTCCGTAAAGGAGCGAAAGGTTAGACCTTAGAAAGTAAGCGAACAACATAATGAAGAAGACTGCGAAAGTATGGAAAAAATATGGGAAGAGAACAAGGAGATCTAAGCATATATTGCACGAAAAGGAAATCCGATTTCGGTAAGACTTGATTTGAATCGTAGTTCGGATTCAAGTTGGTTTAGTGATTATTATTATGGTAAATTAGTATATCAAGATATCAATCTGAGATCTTATTTTAGTTCGATACGTCCACCTACGAGACTTACCTTTGGCTTTCGCCTCGGTAGGTGTATTATTATACATTTTCAAAAAAGAACATTCATTAATTTATTTCTTCCTCGTCTACCATTATTATAGGGGTATGGGGTTCGAGACAAAGAAAGATCAAGGCAGCATATTGAAGAGTCAAGACCAGGCTCCCTAATAGAATGTTTAACCGATCCATTCCGGATTGGCCGAATTGGTACAGAAGTTGTAACATGGGAAAACTACAGTCGGCCAACAAAGCTAGTTCCTATTCGAGCTTTTCTATTCTCTAGGCCAAGATGTTTCTTTTCCAGGAGAACTTTTCTAGGCGCCGTTCTTGGCTAGGCTAACTCTTATAGATAGAAAGATAGAACGCAGACGAGTATCAAACTCTTAAATACTCTAATTTGCATCCGGTACGCCTGTTACAATTTTTACTGCCCAATAGCCAATTTGGTCCCAAGGTAAGGAATAACCAATTACTCCAAAAGACGCGGTCAATATACCCAGATGAATGATCTTACTCCTGTTAGAATGGTTGAATGATCTTACTCCTGTTAGAATGGTTGAAAATGCTTTCACTTGGTGTAATAACCAATCTGGGGAGGATAGGATCTATTATTCTCAATTGGGATTGGGTTTTTATAAACGGAGCCTGGATATATTATTATTATTTGGAAAATTTGTAATTATTAATCCAACCTTTGCCTGATTTTCTTTAATTAAGCCTACCTATGCGATATTTCTAAATAATCCAACCTTTATGACCCAACTACTATTATTAAGCCTAACAAGTTACTAACCTGCTATAGGCGGTATAAACCCTTACGTGGCATATAACAATTATAATTCCCCCCCCCCCCCCCTTATTTTCTTTAATTGCTATTTTAATTTTCGTTCCTCTCTCCTCTGCGATTTTCTGCTTCATCTCTGCCCTCCTCTCCATTATTTCTCTTCTACCTCTTCTCCACCATTGTCGATCCCTCATACCTCTCCATTCGAAGTTCATCAAAAATAATCAGCAATTGCTATGGCTGGGGTAAAGCAATTGCCTGTTGGATCTGAATCTTCTTCAAATTCAGGGTTTTTTTTCTTTCTAAATTTTCAACAAGACCACAATAACCAACATCCCACAACATAAAAAAAAAACTATATTATTGCAACAACTCGGGTTTTTACGAACTGACCATCAAGGAAGCCCAAAATTCAAAATTTACCAAAAAAGGAACAAAAACGCTAAGGTTCGTAAGTTCACCTTCAATTGTACGATTTTGGAGACGAAATTTGAATGCGTGTGGATGAAGTCACCTATTTCCACAAGAAAATCGCTGATGATGTCATGAACCAGTACAATTGTGGTTGAAGCAGCAGTAATGGAGGAGAGAGGAATTGAAATACGGTACAGAGAAGAGAAGGGTTAAGGGTTTTTTGAAAAAAAAAATGAAATCCTTGTTTAGGTGGCAAGTGATGATGACGTGTCCAATATTTTAGGAGGGAAACCAACTTTAGATTGTCAACGTTTTTAACGTTGACTTTGTAGCAGGTAACCGATCATCCAGGCTTAATAATATTAGTTGGGTCATAAAGGTTGGATTATTTAGAAATATCGCATAGGTAGGTTTAACTAAAGAAAATCGGGCAAAGGTTGGATTAATAATTACAAATTTTCCTTGTATTTGTAGCAGGTAACCGGTCATCCAGGCTTAATAATAGTAGTTGGGTCATAAAGGTTGGATTATTTAGAAATATCGCATAGGTAGGCTTAATTAAAGAAAACCGGGCAAATGTTGGATTAATAATTACAAATTTTCCTTATTATTTTCATAGTTACTATTCTGAAAATATAATTACTTTATTAAATATTATAGTTTCTATAATTTACTCTTTTTGTCTGCAAGAATGCATATATAATTACTCTTATTTTTTATACAATACGTTACTCTTTTTTATAACATTAACTATATGATACTTCCTCCATTTTTTTATTATTGCACCATTTGGGTTAGGCACAAGATTTAAGAAAGGGGGTTAAAAGGTGATAAATGACAAATATACCCATGTGATCTAAGCACAAATGTGATTTAACAAATGATGATAAGGATAGAAATGTCATTTTATGTGGATAAACTTACCAAAAAAGGAAATGGTGCAATTAATATGCAACTTCCAAAAAAGGAAAACGGTGCAATTATAAAAAAATGGAGGAAGTATATAATAATAACTATAGAATAGGAGTTACTATATGATATAGAAGAGTAACTATTTCTATACGATAGAAATATTTACTATATGATATAAAACAATCAATATCTTTGTATACTTGGATTCTTGTCAAAATAGTATCAAAAAGTTATTGTATGACTATTAGAGTAATTATATTACATATAAGTACAACTATATCAACTTGAGTTACTATATGATCTTTGAAGTAACTATGTCACACTTATTAATTATTATATTGTTAAAATTTACTGTATTACTATATTACATATAAGTACAACTATATCAACGTAAGAGTTACTATATGCCGCGCGTTTTTTGGATCACGTAAACGGTTCTAGTACATGTCATCTTTAAATGTTGTAAAATACCATTGTACCTGGTCTATGCAAGTGAAATTGTATTTTCCGTGGATGTAAGACATGAGTAATGGACATCTAAAACAATATTCTCGTGACAAAAGTTTAAAAAAGAATGAGAAAAAGCATTACAGCAGGAACAATAAATACCGGTTGGTGAGGGTTTAGGGAGACTACACAATTTGAATTACACTGTAAAAAAATTTGTATTATTTATCAAACTGGATCTACAGAGCCCCACAACCCCCTCAAAAAAAAAACCCAACTAGAGCACATTATCATATATTCACAAGCACACCGTTCAGTTGGGAGAGGCACCAGTATCCTTAATCCCATCCATGACTTCATTTAAGGATTATTTAGCTGTGAGAATAGAGAGCATCTACGGCATAACAATTCGAGGGCTGTATCATTTTGAGAGTTGAATGGAACAAGTTTAGAGGGCCAGCACCAGGAACTTTGTGCAGGTAATGGACATAGGTGAGGAAATGTCTCATTTCGGACAAGGTTAATCATGTAATGAAAATAATGCTTAGGACATAGGATTCTGGACAAGCTTTGGATGAGTAGAAGCATAGACGGAAGAATTTACATCAGTTGTTAGGTGAGATAGAAGATGTTGTGCATCTGGTCGCAAACTTTCTAATGCTCTACTAAACAGTACCAAAACCTCTGCTCTAGGTTTACTTGTAGACTGCACTGGCCCAACCTGCCCTTCATAATGCACAACATGGTGCCTGAAACCAAAAAGAACAGTAAGTAATTGGTGAGGACGCAGGTAAGAAAGCAACAATAGATTGTACAGGAATAAGTTCAGATTCGTTCCAAACTTGCAACAAGTTCTTAGAACTAGAGAAGTACCAATAAATTTCAGTAAATTCAGATAAGTTCAATGCACAACAAAAAAAAGATCTGATAAAGTTAGAAAAAAGTTGCAACAAGTTCAGATGAGTTGTTTACAGGTGAATAGAACGAAGCCAAATACTTACAGGAAGTCAATCAAGTCAATTATCTCCGATGCCTGAGCAGGCACAGATGGTTGTGCGGTCTTCCCAAAGACATCCACCATTGAACCAAGTAGTAGAGACAGAGTCTACAAGATCACATAAGGTACTTCCAGAAGTTAGGATAATTAAGAAGGAAAATGGAGTCAGATAACTGAAAGATACTGAAATACCGAATTGAATACATTATAGCCCGCTGTTAAAAGAAAAGGAAAACCAAATTATTCCTGTGCTCTAGATTAAGGGCAACGATGACTAATAAATCCAATACCTGAGTACTCCGAGACTCTTTTGAGTTTGTATACAAACTACATGCCGCATTCCGCATTTCGTTTCCACAAGTTTTATTTGAAATTCCAATCCGTTTCAAAATATAAGTGGAAAATCAAACAATTATACAATATCTGCCCCTAGATCAAGGACAACCCATAGCATTGTAGTCCTCAATCTAAGGCAAAGGAATAATTTATTTTTCCTTTTCTTTTAACGGCGGGCTATACCATACTCCATTTTCCAAAAAGGATCATAAAATCGTACAAGATAAGATCCTACTTAGGATCATAATTGATCCCATATTTTAGGATCGCAAAATTTCAAAAATATCGAGATTTTAACAACAATGCTTTGAACTTTAGACTCCAAAGGGTTGTATAAGAATCCAAAACCTATATATTGAGTCCATACCAAGTCCAAAATTTCCCATGTTTATTCCCATGTAGCTATTCAAATAAATTGGATGTTTTGCAATTCATCCAAAAACCTACGCCGCTTGTTATTCAGCCTCTTTATTTTAACCTGCGATATCATTTGACCCTCAAACACAGATGAATTTGAACAAGGAGAGTTCAATTTTCTAACCCAGAGCAATACATAGCTGTACCCAGTCATTGTGGTGGGGTCGAATAAACATGGCCAATGTGTTCCACAACCTCTGAAGGAGACACTAATTAGATGAACATATATCATGATTTAATAGGAGATAACGCTATTCCAAGATGACAGAAATGCCAGAAGCATAGAGGATGTGCCTGCAGAAAATTTATGCAGAATTTTAGGGAAGAAAGGGCAAGTCATCTGCTGAAGATGTCTTGAACCATACACATCGTGCAATGGGGAATTCGTTGAGTTTCATGAAGCACGTATTAGAAGCTCCTCAGTGGATTTAGGAACTGACGATAGGTTTTTATGCATGATAGTACTGGATCTGGTGCTTTATTTCGCAGCACAGAATTATAGAAGCAGATCTCCAACCAAGTAGTCAGAAGTTTAAGGAAAACAACCTTGGAACTTTCGAATTTGAAAGGCCTAAAATCGAAGAACTTTCATATGACGAATATTGGCTAGTACTTTAGAAAACATTGGATAAATCAACAGTTCAAACATGATTCTGTTGAGGTTTCAAAGACAGGTGTTTTTCTCTATAGCTTAAGGTGAACACAGATCTTTCAGGAATACGTAATTCCTCTAGTGTCTTGACGAAACTTCCCTAGTGCTCATAAAGGTGTCCCAATTTATTCGGTGATAATAATGAGATTAGACTCAGTTTGAATTTGAGACTGTATGTAATTCGGTGGCTGTAACTTTAGAGTGCATAATCTCTACCATTTGAAACATACTAATATGCTCCTCTCTTTGAAACTCTGTCAATTCTGTGGAACCTTCTCGAACTGTGGCAAATTTGAATAACAACGAAGGAACAAATGCCAGAATGGCTATGTAGAACGGATGGGAGACATGAGCCACGGGGAGGAATTTGACCCGAGCCAACTAGCCAAGAAGCACTTATTTGAGAACACCGACGGAGAAGATGTCGACGGTAGGGTATTTTGGAGGCGGCTTGTATTATTGGAGGGCCATGTTACTTGGATCCTGGACACTCGGACATGGGTACGAACACAGGACACTTCAGTTTGGACAAAAATCAAGATTTTTTTTTCACAAAATAGCCGAGTCGGACACTTGGGTACCCGAGTCCGAGTAACATAGTGGAGGGAGGTTTAAGGTTTTGGGCGGAGATCAGGTAGATCTCAAGGAAGGTGGGTGGTTCCTCAGGAGGGTGTTGGTGACTTGGTGGTGGAAGAGGAGTAGGGGATTTCATTTCTTCCGAGAATTTTCTTGAATGAATATGGAAGATAGCAGCTTAAAAGAGGTGGGAAAAGAGGGTTTTAATGGGTCTTATGGGCGGTGGCTGTAATTGTGGAAGAAGAAAATGATGCGCCCCCGGAGTGAAAAGAAACGGTATGAGAAATGTTGCAGCACTGTAGTGAATCCCAGACAATCAGAGAGAAACTGATGGAGTATATATGCTCTTTTTTTTTTTTTTTTGAAAACAAATTAGCTTTTTTTGCTGGTTTTGAAATAGAAATAATCGGGAGTATTGGTTGCTTTGTTTGCAGGAGAAAGTATATGAATTTGGGAGAATTCATGCTTTGGGGGTTGGGCTGGGCGATGGGTTCTAATGGTGCGTGGGGTGGTTGGGCTGGGCAGATGGGGCCGAGCAAGGGCAGTGGGTGGTGGTTGGAGACCATGAGTGTCTTAGTGAGGTGTATTGTTTTGACAAAGTGGTGTATATTAACTAGAGGTCTAAGGGGTAGGTTAGTAATTACATAATCAGGGTTAGAAATATGCTCAATTAGTGGTGGGTTAGCAAAAAAATTAGTTGATAAACGCACTTAGTGTATCAAACAATACCATAAGGTCACTGAGTTAAATACTTTTTTTTTAGTTTCCACCATGTAGAATTTTCAAACCTCAACTCCCCCTTTCTAATTTAGGAACACCTGCTAGACAAATTATATTGTTTTACAGAAAGGTAAGGGAAAAGGTGATAACATGAAACATGACAAATTGTAGTTTGTAAGTTCCTTACCTTGTTAAAGAGTGTATGAGCATTCGCAAGTCTTGGGAGCAATGGACCCATTATACGGAAAACAATCCTCAGCATAGCCACTGAAGTAATTGGCCTGAGTTGCTTAATGATTACATGTGCCCCTTCAAGCCATTCTTGTGGAAGATTGCTAAAGAATGAATGGAGCAAACCGACAACATTTCCTGGCAAGTGGCAAAAACAATTAAACATTATAAGAATCTTACAAGGTATGATAGTAAACATAGTTTACAATTAAAAAATAAAGTTAAATGTTTAAGAAATATGAAAGACCGCATTATAATTGAAAAATTTACGTTAATTTTATTACAATTATTCTGCATAGTGCATTGTACTTTGGATTTGAAATAGGTTGCAACTATTTAGAGATGTTAAGTTAATTGGACAAAACTTTTTTTGAGAAAAGCGGTGACCAAAATATCCATCTTAGATTGTACAACAAAGATTTAGTTTCCGTACCATGCTATTGGGATATGTAACCAGTTTTGTTGTTGTCTGATAAATAAAAGGTTGAAATAAATTTTATGTCCATGTCTCAGGATTACCTTCGCTTCTCATTTACAAGACTTATGCAATACCTCAACACAACCCATTGTTGTTTAATTTTGAAGCAGAGACGAACACCACAGCACAGTGAGATACCACTTCACATAGTGGCTGGGCCCTGAAGTTCATTAAAGCAGTTTGTCCTATTACAGCTGCCGTCAAGGGCGGACCTATGTAGACCCCGTGGGGTCCATAGGGACCTCCATTATTTTTGGAAAAAAACTGTAAAATTGATATTGGGGTAATTAATTGCACTTGAAATAGTTAAATTATGTGTAATTAACTTACATTAATTACAATAAAATATACTTGTAGCATATTGGTTGCTTTACTATTATGTTACACATTTTGTCTAGGTTCGAATCCTCCTAAAAGGATGTTAAATATGATTTTTTTCCCCCTTTTTTTGTCTTTTACTTGTCCTTCCTTGATCATCTAAATTCTTCATGTATATTTTTTTTTCCTTTTTCCTTCATCTCTTTTTCTTTTTTTCCTATGGTTCATGATTTTGCTTTTACAAAAACACACAAAAAAATTCCACTTTTATAGACTTATAGTTGCATATTTCTTAGACTTAGAGGCTTAATTAATTCTCTGATACGTATACAATAGCATAATGCCCCATAACTGCTAATATTCCTTTTTTCATTAGTGTCTTTGTTTGTTATTTGTAGGGCAATTATTGTAATAAAGTAAATCTCCTTCAAATATGAAAAACTCGTTTTTTCCATTTTAAATTGATATCGCCCCAAGTTATTGTTGAAATTTGGACTAGGTGTTGAGTTTTATTGTTACGAAAACCCAAAAAAAAAGTTCCTAAATCCAACACATATTTTATCATGGTGTTTTTAATACTTCGACTACTTACCTCTCACCTTAAACCCCCTAAAGGAGTAAATATGAGAAATTAGAAATCAAATAATAAAATTTTTTTGGACCCCCATTTATAAATTCTTGGATCCGCCCCTGGCTGTCGTTATGTCTTAGCTACATCGCTTAATTGTTTTTGTCTCGTTCTAGTCTATTTTAAATAAAAGGGGAAGGGGGGAGATAGAGAAAGACATTTTGAGAGTAATTGGATTAAGTGGGAGAGTTGAGACCAACAACAACAACAACAAAGCCTTAGTCCCAACATGATTTGGGGTCGGCTAACATGAATCGTCGTAGGAGATCGTCAAAAAAAACAAGGAAGAGAAAATGGAATTAATGAAAGTAAGATAAGAGAAAAATGTATATATATTATAGAAGCAATATTGTAAGAGATAATAAAAATAAGTAAAGTTTAAAATAAATGAATAAGTAAAATAAGTATACTTCAAAATAGCATGTAAATTAAAAAAATATTTAAAGAATTTTAAAAATAAAATAAAAATAAAAATAAGAATAAAAATAAAATAAAAAATAGAAAGAAACAAAAACATGAAATCTGTTGTATAAATCAACTGAAGTCATCAATGTATATTCTCTTCCTCCACTCTGTCCTATCCAACGCCATATTTTCCTCAATCCCAAGAAAGCTCATATCGTGCTCAATCACCTTCCTCCAAGTTTTCTTAGGTCTTCCCCTACCCCTTGCAATTCTATCACTTTGCCCCCCTTCTATCCTCCTAACCGGGGCATCACTTGGTCTTCTGCTCACATGTCCAAACCATCTTAAACGATTTTCCATCATCTTAAACTCAATCGGTGCAACCCCTACTTTCTTCCTAATAATCTCATTCCTCAAACGATCCTTTCTTGTATGCCCACACATCCAACGTAACATGCGCATCTCCGCCACATTCATCTTGTGCACGTGACAATGTTTCACTGCCCAACATTCTGTGCCGTATAACAAAGCCGGTCGAATTGCCGTGCGGTAAAATTTTCCCTTCAATCTTTGGGGCATGCCTGAATCACATAGGAACCCCGTGGTATGGGCCACATCGTCATCCAATTCTCCATCCTTTTGGATAATAGATCCTAAATAACGGCACATTTCAGAGCCTTGGACAATTTTCCCATCTAAGATAATCTCCCCTGTCTCTCTAACTTGGACTCCACTAAACTTACACTCCATATATTCCGTCTTGTTTCTACTCAGCCTAAAACCCCGAGATTCCAAAGTTTGTCTCCATAACTCCAACTTACTTTCCACTCCTTCTTTTGTTTCATCAATCAACACAATATCATCTGCAAACATCATGCACCAGGGAATACCATCTTGGACTGACCTCGTCAATTCGTCCATGACTATAGGAAAAAGAAACGGGCTAAGTGCGGAACCTTGATGCACTCCAATCGTAATGGGGAATTCTTCGGTCTTACCAACACTAGTTCTCACACTCGTGCTAACTCCCTCATACATGTCCTTGATGATATCAATATACTTCCTCAGAATTCCTTTCTTACTTAATGCCCACCAAAGGATTTCCCTTGGTACCTTATCATACGCCTTCTCCAAATCTATGGAAACCATATGTAAGTCCTTCTTCTTATCCCGATAATTCTCCATTAGTTGCCTTATAAGATGAACGGCCTCCATAGTCGATCTCCCAGGCATAAAGGCATAAATCCAAACTGGTTCTCCGAAATTTTCACAGTTTTCCTCATTCTTTGCTCAATAATCCGCTCCCAAAGTTTCATAGTTGAGACCATGGTGTAAAAATGCGATATTGGTCGCGGTCGCGGAATCGTTTCGGTGATGCGGTAACGGAACGGTCTCGGTGGTCGCGGATCGTGTCGCGATGGTCATACATGATGAATTAGTGAGAAAAATAAAAATTAATTAAAAAATAAGAGTAGATTATTGAGGGATTAAAAAGAAACAAATAATTCAAAGATACTTGTATGAAAAAAGAGTATAACGAATTAAAAAGATAAGGCAAAATAGGTAGGTGAAAGTGAAAATGATGCAAAATAATGTTTATGGAAATAGATAAGTTTCTTTTCTGTTCCTAGGGATGAAGGTTAATGCATGAATTAAGGGCGATATCTCTAGGTTTTAAATGTCACCAGAGGCAGCATATTAAATATCAGTATACCATCGCGAGATTCGCAACTTCTATGTAAAGGTTTTTGAGCTCACACAACTAGTATGATAATAGGCCGCGACCGTTCCGTTACCGCATCACCGAAACGATTCCGCGACCGCGACCAATACCGCATTTTTACACCATGGTCTCAACTCTCCCACTTAATCCAATTACTCCCAAAATGTCTTTCTCTATCTCCCTAATTACACCTGGCCAGGAAGGCAGGTGTAACTAGGGAGTGGGGCATTGGCTGACTTTTTTACTTTTATTATTGTATTAAATATAATATGTGGCCAGGAAGGCAGGAACATATCTATTTTCACTTTTAAACTTTTATTAAAATATAATATGTGATATTTAACATGCTGCCTCTGGTAGGATTCTAATGTATATAGTGAGGTACGGAGTACTTTTCCTTTTTAGGAATAAAGTGAGGAAGTTTTTGAAATATTACGTTTAATGAGAGGTATTTTCTTTAATATGTAAATATTGAAATAATTGTTATATTTAAAAATGGGCACATATTATATTTTAATAAAAGTTTAAAAGTGAAAATAGATATGTTCCTGCCTTCCTGGCCACATATTATATTTAATACAATAATAAAGTAAAAAAGTCAGTCAATGCCCCACTCCCTAGTTACACCTGCCCCAAGCCTCACCCACCCACATGTTTTATTACTGTATTTATTATTAATAAAAGAAAAAAAGTTATCCAGTAAAAAAAAAAGAGGAAAAGGTATCCAGTAACCTAAAGCCCTGCCGCCCAGCAAGCCATCTCCTCCATCTCTCCTTCTGATTTTCTCCTTGATTCTAAAAATGGCCGAAACCAGAATGCTCTCCCAGAACCTTCTCTACAACATCCATGGCGGTAAGCTTCACCCTTCTACTTCTCTCCCAGGATAAAATACGAATTCTCTATTTCTCCTCCTTTTCTATGAAACAATTAGTCAATTTGCAGTCATATTGGTAATCCTCGGGCGAGTATCGGTATATCTCGGGAGATTTTTGATCGAAACGGTTAAACCGGACGAGATATCTCCTTTTTGTAAAACGACGTGATAAATCGGCAATTCTCGTATCGGCAACCTCAAAATCCGGTACAACTCGGCTGGTACGAGTTAACTCGGTCGAGTTTTTATTCCATGGTTGAGACCTCTCGAATGTCTCTTGGTTACTCTGTTTTATAAGGCTTGAAGCTCTATCATCAATATATCAATCAACCCTTTTCCATAGGTGATGTGTATTTTCTTGTTTGAATAGTTGTGCCGGCCAAAGAATTAACCAGCTCCTTGCACACTTGGTATCAGAGCAAGCACGAATCAGGGAAGGAAAAAAAACACACCATGTACTGTCTCACACACAGAGGATAGATGCCTTGGATATTGGATTAGTAGAGATTGGCAGCGTATGGACAGCCTTGAAGGTAAAATCCAGCAAGTCCTAGGGGAGGGTATGGCAGCCTTCCAAAAAACACTAGCCGAGAAATTCATGGCCAAGAGTGAGGAAGATACCAGGAGAAATCAAGAGGTTGTTGAAGAATAGACCGCTTCCGGGCTAGCAGATGAACTTGATGAAGAGGGATCAAGAGTGATGCCAGGAAGAGATGAAAGCATTGGTGGTTGGGCTCTACAAGACCACTGGTCCTCGACCACATATTGTGATATGAGAGGAGGCTAAAACTTCGGCAAAACGAGGAGAATAGGAGGATGTAGATGCCGTTGTTCTAAAGGAGCGATCCGGATGGGTGGATACTCTCATCATTATCATTACCCCATTGCCTCAAAGAGGCTCCCGCAAGAAGCGGGGTAAGGGGGGGTCGGGTGAACGCACCTTACCCCTGCAATTGCAGAGAGGTTGCTTTCAATTGACCCAAAAGCGATAACGGGACGACAACGGGAAGACCATCTTCTACTTCATGGAAAGGAAGCGAAGAGGTTTTAAGAGCCATTTTGAATTCGTCCATCACATCCCACAGCCAAAAGAACAAATGAATCTTTGGCTCCATACTTTGTGAGAAATATTTCATGGTCTTCGGGATCAATGAGGAAGAAAGATCGACGCGACGGATGTAGCCATGGAGGGCGACGCCTTGAAGTGGTACCAATGGGAGAATGGAAGAACTCCAGTACACTCTTGGTGAGAAAACCCGGATTTTGCAGCAATTTAGGCCTTTGAATGTTGGATCTCTCGATGAGCAACAGTTGGCCACCGTTAGATTTCCTCCATCTTGGAATATCAGTTGTGATTCATAGAGCTGCAGGCTCCATTAAACGACGTGTCGGTAGTTGGATCAATGGTTTTACGAAGGAAATCAAGGCGAAAGTGAGGCTACTTAACCCTTTTACCGTGGAACAAACCATGGAAGTAGCAGCTCGAGTCGAAGAATGGAATCGGGTTAGCGAGGTCAGGAGGGCAAGAACATTTTCCTCGGGCTAGGTCCGACCCGAATCTTTTTCTATATAATGGTCGCGGGGTCTTGCTTCTGGGTCGGGTGCAGACTTAAACCAACATAAGACATGAGGGGTAGGGTTAAGTAACCAACCAAATCTGCATACCCAAGGCATGTTTGGGCCAACACTTCAACAGGTTCTCAAAAACTTCAATCGATCTAATTCCACCTACACAAAACCAAGGGGGGCATTTAAGAGATTAATTGAGAGGGAACTCCAGGAGAAAAAAAACGAAGGGATTGTGCTTTAAATGTGACGGAAAATGGGAAATTGGCCACCTTTGCCAGCGGAAAGAATTAAGCGTGACCTTGATTAACGAAGATGAGGCCACTAAATTGGGAGGAGGGGAGGAGAGGTCGGAGACGGAGAACCTCCAAAGATGATCGAAGAACTCTCAGCGGAGGTAGCTTTGAACACTGTGATAGGGTTGTCAAATTCGAAAACAATGAAATTGTTGGGTGTAACAGGGGGGCATGATGTAGTAGTTATGATCGATCTTGGATCCACGCACAATTTAATCTCTTTGAAGACGAGTCGGGAGGTTTCGTGGTGGCTTTGGGCAATGGTAAATCGGTAAAGGAGATAGCAGTTTGGAAGGAGTGGTGTTGTTGTTTAACGACGAGGTGGTGTTGAGGGAGAATTTCTTTCCTTTAAGCTTGTGGAATTGGGATTACGGTATTCAATGGCTAGAGAAGCTGGGAGTGGTTATTAGAAATTAGAAATCCCAGAAAATGAGTTATCAAGGGCCATACTATCAATTTGCGACGCTGACTCAAACTACAATTCCCTTGAAAGCTTTGATTCACACCTTGTGTTAAGCTGCACCTAGTGTTTCATGTGTCCCAATTCAAGCAAGCATACGGTTAACAATACTCCTGTTCAACTAAGCTCGGACCTTGAGTGGATTGTAAAATCGGAGGAACTACGAAAGGCCCATAAGAACGGAGAGACTGTTGCGGAAGTGTTGTTGGAGTGGAAAGGCGTATCCGAATTTGAAGCTAAGATGTAAAGATGATTGTGCTATGTTTTCTAGAGTTCCACCTTGAGTACAAGTTGGGGGTATTTTTATTTGGGGAGGGGGGGGGGGGGGGGTTGTATTGCAACACCTCAACACAACCCTTTGTTGTTTCATACTTATGCAAGGAGAAGAAGAGGAAGGTCAGGACAATGTTAATGGAGCAGTTTGTCCTGGGATTCAATGAATCAGAGACAAACACCACACCACAATGAGATAACACTTCACATAATGGATGGAGCCCTGAAGTTCAGTTCATAAAGCAGTTTGGATTAATAGTAAAATCCCAAAAACATCAACAAAAAGCATGTAAAAATATAAAAAATTCCTACCGAATACGATGAAGAAAATTATACCTATTGCCGTGGAGGTATTATCTTGAGCAGCCCATGTCGGATCTAGTAAAGCATAATTAACAGCTGAATCCAGCTCACTAGGGGACCTTTTCCCATCAGTGAGCCACCAGGTCTCTTTAACAAGACGTGATACCTCAAGATAGAGTTGTATGTGGAAATCCTGTGGAAGCTGAGCCAGTAAGAGACCACAAGCTTGGATCAGCAAGCAAGATAACTGTTGACATGTATAGCCACTACGAGAAACAAAGTTGGACGTATTTAGTCCAGAAACTGGCGGGGCAGATCTGCTTGCATTCATAGAGTCTGTGCTTCCACCAGAAGGGGATGTTGGCAAAACAGAGGTTTGTCCCGAACTATTTGAAGTTCCATGCAACCCATTGCTGGACTGAATTAGTGTTGATTGGATATGGACAACAATTTGTACAAGTGACGCCACAATTTGGGATGCAGAAACTGGAAGAGAAAGCAATTCCATTACAGCTGTTTCAAGCACCAGCTGAGTGTATGTCCCAGGATCTTGGATCTGATAGAACGCTTTCTGAACCTCAGAAACATTTGTTTGCCCAGATTGATTTGTTATAGAAGTTTTGTTTGGCGGACAGCGAGACGAAAGGTATGAAGCATCTAAGATTGATCCTGATTTTGAGCTGCTACCAAGGGGAGGAATGACATTATTCACCAGACCCAACAGCAGGGAAGCAAAGTAATCCGGAGGAGGGCATGCTGATGAATTTGACAAGGCAATGTGCTGTGGAAATGACTCTGAAAATGGAATCTTAACCAAGTTTTGGATCACAAAAGGAATCAGCCACCAAAATGACAAGAAAACAATCAAATTAAAGAGACAAAGAAGCCTTCTTTTACCTTGGAAATATCAAGCACATTCAGTATGCGAACGATTAGCTTTCCTGGAAGATGGCCATAAAAATATGCTAGTATGTCACGGACAAAAGTAAACCTCAAAGGATGGTAGGCTAGCAATTGCTTATACATCACCAGAACTCTCTCAGCATGGTCCATAGCGTCATTTTCAATGAGTCGATAAACAACCAAAGGAATGACAGGCAGCAAACGGGCAGCAATGTCATCAAAAATAACAGGAAACCTGCAAGATAAGTGAAAAGTATAACTCTTCAATCAGTCTAACCACACTCAACGTTAATACAGAATATGCGAAGTAGGCTATGCTTAATCAGCCCGGACACCACAAAGAGGGTCCTTGTGATAATTGATGAACAACATTTATGTCGCTCGTAGCTTAGGATTTTCTTTCCTTTTCGTTGTTTTATTCCGTTTCTTACTCATTTCTTCTAGATTTTTGCCGTTTATATTTGCCTTGCTTCTTTATTTACTTACTTATTGTGTATATTTTATGGCCTTTTATGTGCTTCTTATTACTTGTAATTTGCATAGGCGATCCCGGAGCAAACAACATTGCATAAGAGGTTTTTCAGAGAAAACCGATCTGTGCGCACGCACAAAGACTGCACATGAAGAACTGGCAGCTATGCGCATGCACAGCCTCATTTTGTGCGCGCGCATAAAATGGGGTAAAATGAGGCAGGAACTTCTCCAAAGTCTGTGCACACGCACAAAGAACACTATGCCCACACACAAGATACTCGTTCCCACACAGCGCCCCAAGCATTTGCACGCATCGCCTCAGGCGTGCGCACAAATATTGTGTACGCGCACACTGCGAAGGAATGGTGGATTTCTCTCCGTCAGCTTGTGCGCGCATATACTTTCCCATGCGCGCGCACAACTGTCCGGAAAATGCAAATTTTTGTAAATAATTCTAATTTGAGGGAAGCATATATCCATATACTACCTCCGTCCCAAATTAGTCTTTACACTTATCATGACACAGTTTTAGAGGATAAGTTGTTTCGTTATCAAATATAATTTTTTGAAAAAGTAGATATGAAATGAGATAGTGGGATATTATTTTATTGAAAAGTAATTGTGAGATAAGATAATGGAGTATTTTTTTAAATTGAATGTGAGAGGGTATAGGGCCCTTACTTTTTGGTAATAGAAAGAGAGGTATTAAAATAATCGGATATTTCATGAAATACCCCCGAGTTATGAAGTAATTCACCAAATGCCCATCAAGTTCCAATAATTCACTAAATAACCCTGACAATTGACTTAATGTCCCAAATACCCTTACTTTTAACGGTCCGTTAGTCCGCCGTTAGCCTAGTTTCATAATTCCCCAAATACCCCTATTATTAAACTTATTTCACCAAATGCCTCAAACTTAAAATTAGTTATTCTGATGTTCCAACGGCTAGTTTTTTCGTTTGAAAAGTAGTTGTTGGTCTTGCTTGGCTATAAAAACCCACTTTCTGGATGTTTCTTGTAATTTAGATGTTGTTTTTATTTGTTTTTCTAATTGCATTAGATTTGTGTCATGAGTTTTTTTTCAAATTCATCATCCACACACAATGAGTCCACATATATTAGAGTACCTAACCAATTTTGCTATTGTGATAGGAAATTTGTCATCTGAAGCTCCGATACAACACTCAATCCGCAAAGGTTGTGTTACAAGTGTACAAGCGTGATCCTTGCAACAATCTGAGATGGTGCAAGGGAGTAGTTGAGCAAGAAAACAGAGGGCAGCAGCATGAAGGACAATACAGGGGAAGCTTAGACGAAGGAGAAAGTACTGAAAATAGGGGAAACAGTAAGATGCAATAGGACTTGAAGCAAATGAAGAAAAAGCTAATATTGTAATGTCAATACAAGGCATCTTACTTTGATTTTGAAATGAAGAAAGGCTAATCCTATTTATGTCATGGTTTGGGATGGACAGGCAGAACTTAGGACTCGGTAGAGTAAGCAAGTACTTTTAGCAAAGAAAGGTCAAGACTTCAGAGAACTCTTAGCAAAGAAATTGGGAGGCAAACAACATGTGAAAGAAGTCCGAGGGCAGGGTCTTATTATTGGTATAGAGTTGGATGTATAAGTTGGCCCGCTAGTTGATGCTTGTCGAAATTCGGGAATGTTAAATTGTTAATATTAACTACTAGAAAAGGAAAATATAGTGAGATTGGTTCCTCCACTGACCTTATTAGAACAGGAGCTCGAAACAGATTCTGAGATTCTCCTCAAGTGTTTCCCGTCCCTGGGTTGAAGCGGTGGAGTTGAATTTGTGTACGATGAGTCGATGCCTGTCAAATTTCCTTATGACATCAATAGATCCAAAGCTCATAATTGGCATCGTAGCTGTAAATCAGGAATAAGTTTCCTAGTAGCTTCTCTTTGGATTATGCCTTGGGTTTAATGTACAAATTGTCATTTCAAGATATCCCACTCGTTAATCAGAACATTGATTTTCTTTGTTGCTTGGATTCATTTCATAAGTATCTTTCTCCCTTATTATAAGGCTTAGTTTGTTATTTTGATACCTATAAATTACGTAGCTTTGTATTGAGTGGAACACACAATCAACATTATTATTTTCTCTTCGTACTACGTTTGTTCAAAATTAGCCTTTAGATATTATCACAACTTTAGTGGATCAAGAAGGCATAAGAAAACAATAAGCAATGACTAATTTTCAAACGAAAAAGCTAGCCGTTAGAACATCAGAATAACTATTTTTAAGGTTGGGGCATTTGGTGAAATTAGTTTAATAATAGGGGTATTTGGTGAAATAAATTTTTAAAAAAGGGGCATTTGGTGAATTATGAAACTAGGCTAACGGCGGACTAACGGACCGTTATCCGTAAGGGTATTTGGGGCATTAAGTCAATTGCAGGGGTATTTGGTGAATTATTGGAACTTGATGGGCATTTGGTGAATTACTTCAAAACTCGGGGGTATTTCATGAAATATCCGTAAAATAATTGTGGGATCTTTCCTAAAATAGAATTGCAAAAACTAATCTGGGACGGCTAATAATGGAAAGTGTAAAAACTAGTCTAGGACGGAGGTAGTAAATAGTAAGTTTTCTCTTTTTTAGAGGACATTCCATTTTTTTGATATTTTTCAGATATTCTTAGAGAGAGCTAGGTTTTAGTGTTGATACTCTTTGGATTCTTGAATAGTAAATTCTCTATCTTAATCTTTCATTGTTTCTTTGCTTAATCTTTTTTATTTTCCATTATTTTTGTTACAATTCCATAATATTGAAGAAAATCTCAAAAACAAGTTTGAATTTGATTCATGTTGATTTTGTTCAATGTTTTGCATTGATTGTGCCTTATTAAGTTGATTTAATTTGATAAATGTGGATTTTGTTCAATGTTTTGCATTGATTGTGCCATTCACTCCATACTATTATGGTTTGGTAGTTTCTTCCTTAGCAAGTAGAGAGAGATTTAGCAGAATTCAAGCTAGTGTTTGTGGTTGCTTTGATCATAGCATATATTCCAATTCCAGTTTGATTACGACATTAGTGATGATTACATAATGAAGTTGCTCATGAATTGATTGATGGCATTGATATGAGTAGTGACTAGTCATTCCTAGGGGTAGGGGTGTGGATATAGGTAGTAATTGGGGAACATAGAGGGTTGATTCATGCTAGTTATGAGATTAAACGATTTGGTGAAAAGGATCAGTAGTTGCAAATGTCAAGCTAGTAAATGAATTGGAGTGCTTCTTTGCTAATTTGTAAAGAAATTGAGGGTTAGTAAGAGCATACGGGTTAGCTCAATCATTAATACAGTCATTCTAGTTCCATGATGGAGCGAAAGCTTGCTAATAGAAATAGAGGACTATGGCTTTTCGCCGAAAGGCTTCAAAAGCTTATAACTTTGGTTGACTCCCTTTTGTACTTAGTCTTTACAATATCAAGCATGTTGCTCACTTGTCTTTGCCCTGTGAATTCATATTGAACCCCAATCCCCTAGTCTTTTATTCTTGGTCAATTCTTAGATTATCTTAGTTACTTCTTTGTAATTCAAACTCTTTTCTCTCTTTCCTAAACTAGGTCTTAGTTGATAAACCAAGAAAATTCATTCTCTTGGGATCATCCCTACACTTACCACTATAGTCAATACAATGCGTTAGTTAGGTGTTTCTACAAATATTGTTTGATTACGTGGCATTCGTAAATGACGCGAAAATCGCCTATCAATAATATTTTAAAAAAGTAGGAAACCATCGCAATGCTACTGCAGATCCGTCGAAATCAAAAAAAATGCTACTGCAGATCCGTCGAAATCAAAAAAAATGCTACTGCAGATACATTACTCTAAAAAATTTGGCACTCCTCCTTAGAGAGTATGGTCTTTTTGTGACACCAAGTAGGACCATCGCAATGCTACTGCAGATCCGTCGAAATCAAAAGATTGACCCTTGTTTGCTAAGGATGGCGAATCAAACAGTGTCAGTCAAGGTCTCGACACAAAAGAAAAGGCCGAGCGATTATGTTATAATATATAAACAACTGGATGCCCAATCATCCCCATGTTTCCGATTTGCTTGTACAAATCCATAACCCATGTCTCCCTCCCGCACAAACAAAAATAAAAGAGCAAAATTTCTATACAAACCAAGAAATTATGAATTTTACAAATAACCATTCACTATGGTTACTACGTAAAAGGTTCTTATTACCTTCAAAGGAAAAAAGTGTAAGAAACGGTGGTTGCCCAAAAGGAAGAAAAAGTGTTAGTTTAAAATAAACATAATCAACACTATACTATCCCCTTATTATGTTACTAGGACTTCATTAAATCTCAAGTACCCTTGTCAAATCCTCTAACACTCCAACATGGGTGTGGACCATAGATAAAAAATGCGGTATCGGTCACGGTCGCGGGATCGGTCGCGGAGTCTCGGTGTATTTAACTTTTGGAATAAATACATGTGAAATTTTATACTCTAACTGAGTTGGAGGGTTGGACTCACAGCCTCTGATGTGTGCTAGTCCAAGTAACATAGTCCCACTGCTCCTCCAGCCCACCACCACACTCAGAAGCCCACCCCCATCCCCCACCAAAGTTGGCTTTCCCTCCCATCCACCCCTCCCCGGATCCCGTTGTCCCCTTCCTCACAGGATTATTCAAAACTTGTCTTCCATATTTCACAAAATTGAAACCATCATTGCATCCACCCTAATCTGTAGAGCAACCAAAAAACACTAGTGAATTTGCCACATTCCCATACTCCTCTGAATGAAAGGAAGCCCCAACATATTGATGGATCAATGGTTTTGCCACTCAAACCCTCGATCTGAAAATTCTTAATTACAATGCCTTTCATGGTCATAAGCACAGTCTGCGTTAGAGTTTTGCAGAAACCCAATTACATGGCATCCTAGATCCTCAGCAGCCTGCTAGCCACTGCCCTCCGAAGATGACTACAACGAATTAATACAACTTAATTGAATAAATGATGGCAACTGTATTCAAATTCAATTTCCTATGCATTTAACCAAAAGAGATCTACCACACTGGTTGAGCATAATGTTGATAGAAGGAACAGAAATCACCTTTCCTTCCAAGAGAGATGATGTCCTAATGCCTTTTGCAGATCTACACGTTTGAACATTCCGGAGTATAGCCAATGCTCAGGGGGACCACGGGTCAAATAGAATAATTTCAATCTTTGCTGAAGTTCTTGTCTATCGAGCAGACTGATCTGCGAACCATTTTTGCGAGCAATTCATCATCAGAAAAGATATAGTATATCATAAGAGTTGACTCCCAATTTAAGAGACTATCAGCTGGATGACTTGTAAAAAAAATTATAGTTGACAGCTCCTGGAACTACATCATTTTCATATTTCACTATTTCAGTAACTAAGTCCATCATCAAATCAAATAGTTACTCTAATAACACCATATCATAAATGTCAAAGCATCCAATAGGAAAATATAATGGAACCGTGGATACTAAGGAGATTATTGCAAGGAAACAAAACTATCTTAAGGAGACAATATGAAAGCTCGAGTTCCCACTTGTAAAGACACTTAACTAAAAGAATCAGTCAAAAGATGAATTTATTTTGTTTATTTGTTAATATAGAGTCCTACATCCAATTGCCATGCTCTTGCATATCCTCAGCAATACTCGTGAGGAAGAATAATCAATTGTATTTGGACTAACCATTTTCCCGTAAATACAACTTCGTTAGATCAAAAGCAAGAAAAAAACACAAACTGAATCCACTTATACGGACAGGCTTGTTCCAGCACTAGAAATAGAATACAATACGTTATATGGGGAAACAAAAGTGGCAAAAAACTAACCACAATGTGTAAAGCATGTGCATCATCGTCACGGTCAATTAATGCAAGGATTAAAATATCCAAAGGAAGCAACTCATGAGTCCAAATAAAAAATGCCAAATTTGAAGATGCTTTCAAAAGAAGGTCCTGCAGAAGAGAAAATGAGATTATTAATTTTAAATTTCCAATTGTGAGTCAGAGAAAAGTTCAAAGATATATAAGGTGGCAAAAACCCACAGCATCACCTGCAAGGGATGTCCACGCTGAATTTCTACATGAATGTGATGAAGCAGAACATCAACCATTGTGTAAATGTTTGCAGTCACTTCTTCAGGAGAAAATTCTCTCAACACACGTGCCTGTGCTTAATTGCATGGAAACCTCACTTTAGGATATAGAAAAACAAGATCGCATAGCTTTCTAGACATAAGAATTATTCCACACACAATGAGGACACCATTTAAAAAGAAGAAATAGAAGCAGTCAAATGCAGGTACCAGGTTTGCACTATTTATACTTTCAGGGTGTCCATGCATTAGTATCCAAGCACCAGCACAAAGATATTGCCTGTGTTGAGGAAAGCTATGACTGATGTATGTCACTACATAAGTAGGATCGGCTGACGGTGAAAGAAGCTGGGTGCATTGATTGATAACAGTAGTCTCCGCCTGCCATAAACAAAAGTAAATTATAGAATCAGAAAATAGGTATCTATCTAAACAATTCTATGCTTAAGAAAATCAGTATAAACATACAGAAAAATACAGATGTTTTAAGCCTTCAGAGAAATGTAATATCGCGAAACTGTGAAAAGGCATAACAAGTGATCATTATGCTGCCATGCAAAGCTGATCACCATGAGTACAGCATGACCAAGAAAAGGTTTAGAAGCAGCATCAAAATTGTGTAAATCAAACTTGCAGCTGGGACAGACTGCTACAAGATAATTAACTAAATAAAAAAGGTTACTAAACCTGCTGCCATGCTTGAACGGCCAGCCCCCTTTTATCTGCACGGCCAACTAGCGTGTCACGCAGAACGGGAGGGAAATAACGTAGAGTTTTGTCAGACCAAGTATGTTGACTACTCGACAATATTTGCTCCACCATTGCAGGAAGATAAAGCAAGTGTTCAGATTCAGCTATTCCACGGGTCTTAATTATAATAGCGAGAGAAGTGATAGCAATTCGATTCAAAGTTTCAGTGAATTCAGTAGGACCCTGCAATTTAAAAATGATAAAATAAAAGAATGATACCCAGAGAAAAATATAACTTAATAAAAACATGTAAGCACTATCAAGAGCCGAGCACCTTTCCTTCCTTCTTCACTGAAAAGAAGTCTCTCAGGGACAAGATCAGGTTCAAGCACAGGTTTTCAGCCAGTCTAAATAAGCGATGATCCCCACGTTTCCCTTTCAAGGCAGCAACAATTTTTGTGACATCATACATTAAGCTTTTGTTCTTTCCTTCATACCTATATATAAAGGCAAGTAATATATCATCAATTTCCATCACTCAAGACCAGCAAAACAAAAAAGGGTACAACAAGAGGAGACCTGCTCCCAAATAACAGAGAGAACTATATGAAATGGTCATCTAATAGTTCCTCCGGATTCCGGAAACAGCTAGTGCAACTAAACAAAAACAAAAGATATAACAGAAATATAAAGAGGTATGTCACAAAATCTCATTCCATCTATCTCATTGAAAATTTTGACTACGGAAGAGTTCTCCAATAGATTTCACATAACTAACCCCTCGATATATATAGAACCCATAGAAAAAAAAACCCGGATGCGGTTACGTTCGCGGTAACGGTTGCGTTGTCGCGGAAATCGCTTGTAACGGAAGAATATAACGGATTGTGGCTGACGCTGTGTGAATTTTTTGAAAAAAACCACATTAGCATGTCTAAGCCTTATTATTACATTTTAAGTCTAAAAAGTATTATATCAACACAATGAGTGAAAATAATGGATCGACCATTTTTGGAGGCAGAGGCTTACATGAACTAAATCAAATGCTGGAAGTCTGGAACACAAAAGCAAAAGATCGGTTCACTGAGGCGAAAGCTGGCCGAAGCACCTAAGATCTCGGGCTAAAACCTTCACCCACGATGGCAAATCAAACTATTAATGATTTATGATCTTCCCTCCAGAGTTATATATGATAGAAATTTCTTCAGAAACGGAACTAGAGAAAAAGAGCTTTTATGGAGTTGGCTGAGAAGAAGGCTAAAAATATTGATTGGCGTTGGAAATGCTCAAACAGACGTTCACATCTAGGGTTTATTTTTCTGAATGGGGTTCCTTTTCAGAGAGAAGTCAGAGCTTCTGTCACCCCGGAGCAAAAAGCATATGAATCCTTAAAAGTAATAATCTTGAAAAGAGTGGTCTAGAACTCTAGATTCGTTTGTCAAGGAGAGTAGGGTACCAATGGAATCATCACTCCATAGGAATACATATATAAAGAAGCACACACACACAAATAAGTCAAACTCACCGATAGAGTGGGAGCAACCGATAATTCAGAATCTCTAGAACCAAAAGTGTCGCAAGTGGCTTGCTTAACGTGCTTGGATTCCTTTGAGTCAGATGCTGCAACAATGAAGAGATAAAACTTACACACTCAAAATACATACTTATATAAGTTGTAATCTTGTTTTATATCTTTAGAAGTTCAAATAAATCATCCGCATTACGACAACAACCAAGCCTTAGTCCCAAAATTGTTAGGGTCGGCTGATATGAATCGTCATAAGGAACCGTCATAAGGGTCAACTAACATCCGCATCTAAATAACATAATTTAAATATTATTCAGGTATACTGTTGTATGACACATAAATGCATGAATTGTATCCTACATAAAATTTCTTCGCCATGATAAACAATAAAAATAAAATAGAAAATAAAAAGGGAAAAACAAACTGGATAATGAAGTGAAAGATTGTAGTTGTTTCTTGTATTGAATGTTCATGTGTTTTCTTTACACTTTGCACACTCCTCAGTGATAAAAAAAATTATTAAAGAAAGGGATGTACCTCATGTACTTTTTCTGCAGATTTCTAGTTGCCTCTCTATTTGCACGTGTCTATTTATAAAAGTATATATCCCCTTACTATGGTAAAACATAAAAATAAAAACAGCTATACATCAGCCAGTTGATGGAAAAGAACTGTACACTGAAATGTGAGCGAAACAATGAATATGGCGCGATGAGAAGCAACCTTGTATAGGTTTCAACCATTCCGATGCTAGGAATGACCTGTACACATGAGGGGAAACTTGTCAGAGCCAGAGGAACATTCCAAGTCTATAATTTTGCAATGCACAAAAGCAATTGTTCCAATTTCAGATCAATATTCTTACACAAATGAAATGCAAGTGTCAGCAGGAAAGCAATATGATCTAATTATCCGGTATGTGAAATGGGCAGGAGTATGTAATTCAAGAGGTTGTTTACTTTGAGTTGTGTAGGAATTTGTAAATTGGTACACTTTTTGGTTAATCATATGCAATAAATCCACAATTTCTTGGAGAATTCTCATTGATAAGCCTTTTATAATTTCTATCTCTCTTTGGTCAACAAAAAAAACTTACTATCACTAATAAGCCTATACCAATTATGCATAATAATGATGAAATTAATGAGTAATTCCGGCCTATTTTCAGTTAAGAATTTATTAGACACAAACCATGGTCAACCATCCACCTCCCCTCTCAATTTCTCTCTCCTTAACAACGGTGTCATCTTCCTCTCCACCGCCGCAACTACTACTTTCAGATTACCCAAAACCTCCGTTAGGAATTCTGCTCCTTTTACCCGCACCACCACAACCAACTTCTTCCTCTCGATGCCTTTCTCCACCGTATTGGACCCCAACGAACGCCGCGATTATCGACGCTGACCTCGATAAATGTTATTCCCTCCTAAGCGGTAACCTCGCTTACTAGCAAGAGTTGTCGATTACTTCTACAGCTGCTGCCTCCATAGATTTAAAATGTGCGCCTAGGCGCGATTAAAGCGAGGGGCGAGTTGAGGCACAGTAGAAAACGCTTCAGCCTTCAAAGGCGAGGCGAACTACAGGGGTCGCGCGCTTTTTGCGCTTTTCCTTCGGGCGTGAGGAGGTTGAAGCGCACACTTTATGGGATTTGGGCATGCTGAGTTGTTTTTCAACGGACAAAAGAGTTTGCAATGTTTTAAAAAGACAAAAAGTGGATGTGACTACTGACTAGACCCATACACCCTTTTTTCACTGTCAAGAGAAGATAAAAAAAAAGCCATATTTTACAATTTTTTCCTTCCTTTGTCAGTAAATAGGTGCTAGATTCAGTCTCCTTGCCCACTATTCCCTCTTTCAATGCATTTATTTTTTGTCTTTTATAATCGTAATGTACTGCTGTAATGACACCAATTACTCTTTCTTTTTTCCATTTACTTTTTTCTTATTACATGCAACAAATCATCCATTACACACTTACATTCACAAATTTCTTTATTATTCTTCAGTAACCAAGTACAGTAGATGTTTGTATGATAGTTTCTTTATAGTCAGCTGCTTTATTTAATTTCAGCATTAGTGTTGATATAATATTAATCATATTAGTACAATTATTGATTTGTTCTATAGCTACAATGTTTTTACTAGTAAGAAGTATATTCATGAATCGATACGCACAAGTGCGCCTCACCTACAAAAAGTGTGTGCTTTCGCCATTTGCCTAGGTTACAGAGACCCTTGGCGCTCCGGTGCGTCCCGCGCTGTTTAAAACTAAGGTTGTCTCATGTTTCTTCATCGAAAACTACTGTCAAGTCCGCCATACAATGGTGGTAGAGGAGGCGGAAGTGCTGGTGGTAGAGGCGGCAGTGGATTTTTTAATGGTTTTGGGGGTTAAACATAGTTAATGTTTACATCAACCTTTAACGGAAAAATCGACGGAATTACTCATTAATGTCATCATATGCATATTTAATATACGCTTATTAGTGATATTAGTTTTTCTGTTGTTGACCAAAGAGAATCAGAAATTATAAAGGCTGCAATGAGAATTTCCCTAATTTCTTATTTGGACTTATCAAAAAAAGTTATCATAATTTGTAGGCTTACAACTACTCCCTCTGTATTTATTTAAGGGATACACTTGCCTTTTCCGGCCGTATTTATTTAAGAGATACACTTGCCATTTTTAGTAACTTATCAACCCCACCATCTAATTAAATAATCTATCTACACCCCACCCCCACTTCTCACCCCCTAAAATGACATGGTCCCCACTTGTTTTACTTATTAAAATATCAATCCAACTCCACTTGTTTTGTTACTTTATTTCACTAATTTTTTTTTCTTAATACCCGTGCCCGGCCAAGTGTATCTCTTAAATAAATACGGAGGGAGTATTACTTTGACCTTATTTTCAAAAATAAAATAATCATGTTACGGAGTTTCTGAAAAATGCTTTTCATAACAAGGGGTATATACAAAATTCTAATATTTTAGATATTTAAAAGAAGCTCCATTTTCCAGTAGAGTAAACAAGTAGATAAACTTTTAATTTTTACCTACTTTTTGGCTTAAAAATAACTAATTGAATAAAGCTATCTGAAAAAGGGATGAGTAAAAAAAGAAACGAATTCATTTTATTTGTACAGTACTTCCAAAGTATGACATGACTGTCAGCCTCCTCATCCTAAGGCCCCAAAATAATCCTTCGTATGACAGAAAAGTGGACGAAGGGTAGAATCAACTGTGAAAGAAAAGACTAACAATCAACAGCAGGTGCAGGCTTGTAGCGCTCAACGGTAAAGAATGCTGGAATAATTAACTGCACTACTGGTCATACTAACCAATTCGCCTTACGCTCCAAGCAATGAGAAGTGAAATTTTCTTGTCCAAGAAAATCCCCAACATTTAACAGATGTAGAGTTTACCATTTGAACCTTAAATCTGAAACTTTTTTTAATATCTGGCTTTCTCCATGCAACAGATTTGTTACTCATTGACACACAGTGATGTCCAAATGTTAGATACGCCAAATGAACCGCTATCCGGTTTAAACTCAGACATGGTTCATGGAGGTAGGAAACTAATTAGGAAAAATGGAGTTTGAATTTCTACAACTTTTAAATTTAGCCAAAACTCAACTTAACGAAGTCATGATGGTTGGATATGATAAAATTCGCCATTTAATTTCGAGGAGGAAATCCTTTCCAGATAGCACAACATTGCACTTGCAGAAATCTTTTCCTTCACAACACACGTAATTTTGAGTAATTGTGTATAATAAGCAGTTGACTTTGCTGCAGATACTTGTACGTGCTAAATAGAGGACAAGTTGTCCTCATTAGGAGGCCCTAAAAGACGAAGTTAGCAACTCATTTCTCTGTCGACGAACATGTCCCTTGTAGCTTCTAATATTCCCTTGATACTCGTATTTAGTTAGAAATGGCAGAATATACAAAGAGGATAAGGTGCCCTCAACAAGAAAAATGCGCCACGTGATTGAAACCCTAACTCGAGTAATCATTCTTAGAATAAACTTACATCCAGGCTTCTTTCCTTTTCCTATTGAATCAACTAAGTATACACTGAGATGCTGAGAAAAAGGCTGGGCTAGAGCATGAGCCAAGCATCTAATTTTTTCGTTCTAAATGTAAGCTGATAAACCAGTTAAGTGGGAAGAACTGGGGTGAGAAGAATCATCGATGTATACTCCTTTTGACCCCTTCTTAAGCATTGTCTCTCACCATAACAGGGGTATCCATGCCAGAAATCAGAACTTCCTTTCAGATGCATTGGACTATCCAGGTCAGGCTTTTGGATAAGCTTATAAACTAACAAAGAAAATAGAGCTCCAATCACCGTTGACCTGAATAGCTTTATAGATAAAAGAATCTACTATTGAATAAAGAGTAAAACAAAAAAAGGAAAATCTGAGGCTAGAACTAGTAATAGCAATGAACCAAGATTCAAATATATACAGCCAGTAAAACGAGTGGTAATGAATACCCATTCAATGATTTAGCTAGCTTGGCTAAATGGCAGAGTAATTCAGTTTGAAGTTTAATGAGATTTAGGATACCATAAGTCCATATTATCAGTATTAACGGAAAATCTATTGCCAAATTTAGTCATTGGTATAAATGGAAGAAACTTGCGAGATAAGCAATAACTCAAGGTCATTTAGATAGTCTATTGCCAAAGATTTGGACTTGGAGCACAGAAGGGAACCTTCACACAGGCATAAATGAGCTAAATTATAAGCCAAAGATCTTAAGGAAATCTAGTATACTCCATATAGGTCAATAATAGCATGCAAACTAAATTTGCAGCGAAACCCCAAAACGCATAAAGACAACTCTAGGGCACGGAAAGAGAATGAACGCAGCTTATATCAATGGCCATGGAACGATTTCTTAATGGAGCTTCTCAAATCTACCCCTAGAAATGGTGTTTCAGAAACCTTAACCGTACTACAATTCAACAGTTACTTCCTCCGTTTCTTAAAAGATGCATCATATTGACTTTTTACACTATACATTTCCCAACTTTGACCATAATTATTACTAACATGTAAAAACATATTTTGTACTTTTTATTGTTATTGGGTTAATCTCAATATATATTTTCAAAATATCTAACTTTTATTAATAAGATTGGTGGTCAAAATTGATATATAAATAGTGTCTAAAGTCAATATGATGCATCTATTGTGAAAAGGATGAAGTATTAAGTTTGCAAGCTAAAATCCAAAACAAGCAAAACAAAAACCACAAAATAAAGGAGTACCTGTCCAGAAAACAAGGAATCCTCCATTTGATATGCAAGTTTCATGCACAAATTGATTGAGAATCCAGATAATAGTGAAATTGGCAGAGGACTTGTTTCCCGCATCATTACTAGTCTCTCATTTGACTGTATACCAGAGACTGGCAGTACTTCTGTACCAGCAGAAGTAAGCCAACCCATCACCATCTCACAAGCAGGCTGTGCCATTGTGTAAGATACAACCCAAAACATTCCAATTGATCTTTCATCCATATTCATGTAATCGAGCATCCGTTCACCTGTACCAGAAAATCATAAAAAATCCAATTCGTTACGGATTTCTAGAGCAATTAGACATTAAAGTAAAAATGTTTATTCTATAATTTCTAAGGAAAATTCTCTTCTTTGCATTAGCAATGCAAATACACTTGTGCACTTACCTGGTAAAAGAAAAAATTGGAAGTTTAAGATCCGCATGAATTTAGCAATTTACATATTCTTCTAAGATCTTTGCCCTATTTCCACAATACAAAGTACTACCTCCGTTCCCGAATGATCTTTACGCTTATTAAGGAACTTTGATGAGCATGTGATGGTGGGTAACAAATAGAAAAATGAGAGGCTATAAAATTGCCCAACAATATAAGTGGGTGAAAATTAACATTAAAGTATTGTGAGTGGGTAAGTTGTGGAGGACTCCCGTGATAAAAATATGGCAAGTTGTATGTTGCGGTGGGCCAAATGAGGGTATAAATGTAAATTTATATGCCAAAAATGGAATAAAGTAGAGTGTAAAGAACTTTCAAGAACGGACTAAAACGGAAAGTGTAAAGAACTTTCAAGAATGGAGGTAGTAACTTTTTACCGGTGAAAAAGTTCTTACAATATACTATCATTTTTTAGAGAAATAGTGGCACTTTACGTAATACTTAAATTTTATAACAACAGATACTTATTATATAGAATCTAAAAATCAGAAAAATGAATGCAGCACTGTTAAAATAAATGAATGATCCTACAGAAATCAAGACAGAAGACCATGAAGATGATGCGGGTGTTTGAAGGATGTAGTTGTAATGTCTACCAAAATAGAAATATTCTCCTGTTCTCTCCACCCACTCAGTCACTCCTTTCTTTCTCCACTTCTCTAAATTAGGATCAAATTCATCTAAGGCCAACTTAATTGTTTTGATATCTCCAAATCAATGAGAGTACTAATGAAGGGGTTTATTAAGGATTCGGCAACCTTATTTTGTAAATCTCTGAATAGATTCTTCAAATTAGAATCCTACCAAAAAATAATGAAGTTTAAATGGAAGTGTTTAGGAAAATTCTAAATCTCTGTTTGGCCCTATGTTACTCGGACTCGGGTACCCACATAGGACACTTGGAGGTACGTGTCTCCGGTGCCCATCCCATGTCCGAGTGTTAGAGGATCCGACACGGGTACTTGAGGTAAAATGAAGAGTCCAAGTAACATAGCTTAGGCCCGATGATGCTAGCAGCCTCAAAGCCAAGAATAAACAACTTAGCACAAAACTAAAATCTTCAGCTTCCCCAACCATATTTTAAGTGATACAAAGAATTCCTATTACCCATGGATAGCCGAGCTATTGACATATTGTGATAAATCCACAACTATTTGACTGAAGCAACATGTACCATTGTAGTATAATTGACAGTTACCTTTGCTCACTTGCCTCCACCACTCATCTATTTGCTTTCCTTTCTGAAGCTGCTCATTATTCAAGTGATCTCTAGTTAGCGTGTTCAAAGACCAGATCCTCAAGTTCTGGCAACTGCTGATAAAGTCAAGCAGTATACTCTGTGGGCTGTTCGGGTCAGAACTCTTATCTTCTCTATGAAATGACAAGATCTTTTTTGTTGTTTCAACCTGTATGCAAGAAACGAAAACTCACACTATATACAGCCAAAAAGTGGGTTCAAAGCAAAGAAAAGGCATCAAAAGGGGAAAAAATACATCATTCCTGCAGCTGTTAAAAATTAGCTTACGCGACAAATATTATCACACGTAAAGTGCACCAGTAATAGTCATACTTACTGCAGGCACTAGTTATAAGTCCCTGCAAAACTATTTTATCAGCCTGCTATACAGCCTTTAGGATGGCAGAAAAGAGGGAACAATTTTAAGAATAAAGAAATTTTAATCTTAATAATCCAACTTTTGGACGGTCTTCTTAAACAGTCCCACCTTTGGATAATTCGGGAATAATCCAACCTTTAGGGATGTCTTCTAACAATAGTCTTGACCTCTTGGTAACCGGAATGACGAGTAAACATGACACGTGTATCTTTTTTACTGGTTTAGCTTTTTTATTTTATTTTAGTTAAAAAAATATCTCCTCTTTCCCCCTCCACATCACCTCTCCTCCTCCATGTCCACTTCCCCCTTCCTCTTCTCTGTGTTCAACTGTTCATCAATGGCATCAAAAATCATTAGATTTTTCTTTTCTTATATGCATTCCTAAGCCCTTCCTCGATTAAGTTTCTCTAAGTCTCTATCTCCCTCTTATTTCACATTGAATTTAACTTGATTTTCTCTTTGACTTTTTCTATTCATTTAATTTTTCGTTTTTTCGTCGAAAGGTTGCCGAAAGGGTTGGGAGGAGTGCATTCATTGATGTCACTGCACAGCACCTCGCCCTTTTTCTCTCCTCCTCCCCTTTCACTAAAACCACCGCCAACCATCGTCTGGTTGGATTTTTTCTTTCAAAGGTCTTAGACTAGTATTGTGATTTGTTTAGAGTGATTTGTTTAGAGTGATTTACAAGGCAGCGGTTCTTGAAACGATATAAATGGGATCTATGCTTGAGCAGTTTGTTTGTTTTTCTTTGTGATTTTGAGGTGCAACGAAATAATGAATTCTCAATTATTTCAACGTTATGGGTTACCAACTTACCATCTAGCTTATTGCAATTTGCAAATAGGCAACAAAAGTTCTTTTTTGTTTTTAGAACTGGAAATTACTGTAGCCTCTGTTTTTGTTTCTTCTGGTTTCTAGTTTCCTATTAGCTGACCAACGCTAATTATATCAGGTTCTCTTGAAAATGTCAGCTCCTAATAACTCTTTCTCAAAGAGAAACCCCGGTTAATCTTTCTCTGATTTTCTCTCTCCTCTAGTGGTGACCACCATTGTAGCATCTGCTAAACATGAAAGGTAGGTAGTTTGACTTAGATTTCAAAAAAATTACAGGTTTGTCAGGTTGTAGGTTATTAGAACCATTCTAAGAAGACACCCCTAAAAGTTGGGATTATTCCTAAATATCCAAAAGGTGGAATATTTTAAGAAGACCGCCCAAAGGTAGGATTATTTTAAAATCAAATTTTCTTAAAGATAAAAGGGATCATTAGCTAGCTATAAACAGCTGGAATGGCCTGGAATACCTTTCTGGAATCATTATTTAGAGCGTTCATAACAAGCTCAACACGAATTATTTGTGCAAGCAACCATGTAACATGATTTGTCCGAAGAATATGGTAGTCATCTTCAATGAGGCGCAAAACAAGCTTGTCCACAAAATCTACAAAGTCAATGCAACCGCTCTTCATCAGAAAGAAGAATATGTCTGAAAAGATAAGCCACTCCTGCCAACAATTTGACTCTGAAAATACATAGAAAAATCAATTAGCTCAATACAATCGCAACTTATTCTGACACAATATGATGCAGAATCACAGATTAAGACGCTAAAGAAAAAGGAAAAAAAAAAAACCACTGTTATAAACATGAGATCAACAACATTGGACATTCTTATGCGGTTATGCCTAGTGAAAACACTAATTAGGATGCTTAAGAAAATTGGGAAATATAAGTATACAACCCTTGGGGGTATTACATTCAAACTTCTGGATCATAAACCCTGTAAGTTGTTGGAACACTAATTTAAACATATATCAGAATATTCAGTTTACAGTAACATATTCCAATTGAACCACGGAAATTGTTGTAGTTAAATTATTAAATTGGCCTGGTATATTATATATTTTATACATTATATACAGAAAAATGTAACACTTTTTAACCTACACCTAGTACTTCTCTACAGTTCATATAGCAGTATTTCATTCAGGGGAATGAAAATAAAATAGAAATCAACTTTTGTATAGACAGCTGAGTGGTTGATAGGTCCAATCTTGAATACAAGCATGGTTCTTCAGCATGAACTACCAAGGGTACAATCCCTCTCCGAAGGAATACTTTTAACACCACAGTAAGTTATATTATTACTAGAGTGACCTAGAAATTACATTGCAATTCTTAGAAATGGTACAACAACGCATTAATGTATTACTACATTAAGCTTTGTGAACCTAACATACAGAACATTAAAAGCCAGACGATCACAATCCGGCTGGTGTTCTAATATATGTCTTGGCACGCATAAAATCCAGCTAATATTCTAGGACGTGACTTGGGCACGCATGGGAAGGTGGGGGCTGAGAAAATTAAGTAGCATTGTAGCATATACCCTAGAAGAGATTCAGGAGTCTCAAGATGTCCATTGATCCAAGCCCCTGTGATACCAAAGAGAGAAAAGGCCCAACAATACCACACACTATAGCAATACTTCATCAATCAGATCAACATCCAATTTAAAAACTAGGGCATCACCAAAATAATATTCAGAATATTTTCTGCTGCCTCGGCCCTTGGGGAAAAGCTGAACCGCAAATGGTGCTCAGACAGCAAGGACAAGGAGGATACTCAAACGATTCAAGGCTACTTAAGAAGGAGTCATAGCCCATTTTCTGTTATGTTACTCAGACTATTCACAGCACTCAGTGTCAATCTAGGTTGTCAGCCACTTCATGTTAATGGCGTGCCCCATCCCATATCTGACATGTTTGGACAACTACAGGGGTCTAAAAAAGCTCCATACATAAGGCATGCCAGAAGGCATACAGCTTTTTCTTACATTACAAACACTAATAATAAAGCACATGTGGGACACCTCTGGAACAGATGACATAAGTTTTCAACCGGAACCTTTCAAAAGAACAAAGAATTTCAAGAGAAGTGATTAAATAAGGGAAAAGGAAGAGAAAAGAAAGTAATCAAGAACAGAGGAAAAGAACCCAAAGGGGGGAAATTTTATTCATCGTTGGCTTGATAGTTGATACTCCTCAGAAACATCTTGCAACCTGTCTATTACCTTTTAATATAGATGTAGCCCCGTGTCCATATCCACTACTATTGGACTCGACATTTCCAGTGTCTACACCATATTTTTACCCAGATTTTGTATCCAGTTAGATGAAACTAGTGGTTTCCCTGGTTCGGTACTTGGTATTCAGACATAGGTGTGCGTTGACACTTGAAACTACATAATAAGAAAATTTTCACAAAAATTGAGTCTGATAATTTGGCGCACACCATGAACACCCAAGTCTGGATACCTTAAATATGTTGCGGAGGTTCTGAAAGATCAAACATATTCAGTATCTCACTCATGCCTAGAAACCCTAGAAAAACAGTATTCCAACTAACCATAGCAAAACACTTCAGCCATAAAACTAGTAATCTAGAAACTCAGTCCAGATAATACAAGAAACTGATCACAAGGATTCAAAAGCCATTGTCAGCTAACCATCAGAATTTGGTGGGAAGGGGCTGACTTCAAAAGTATGAAACAAGTTTCAGCTTCTTTTACAATGTTTACGACTTGTTGACAACTTGACATTACATTGAAGAAGAGGTAAGTGACATGGAACTAAATCAAGGTCATTCTGTTATGTAAAGGGCATGTGTTACGCCATAGCCTTCAGGTTACCTAATAACCAAAAACAGCACATTTCATATTTCTCCCTATACTTTATATAAAAATGCTCCTGTGTATAGATTTTTGACAAGAGAGAAAAATGAAAAACGGCCAACAAGTGTCTTGCCTGAATTTGTCAGCTTCAAAAGTTCAACAATTCTGTCAATTGTTGCCTCACAAATCATATCCCATGTGAAAACGGCTCCAGGAGAGGAGGATACATTTGGATGTGGCCGGTAACAGGGCGCGACAAGCAGCACACGCTTCCACCAGTCTGGAGAGGGAGTTGTGCGCAGAGCATGTCGGATACACCGCAAAGCTCTATCCCAGTCTAAAGTACCTTTTTGGATACAAACTGCCAGATCCTGCAACATGGTATATATGAGCCCCATAAAGACTATTACGAACGAATCAAACACTAAAAAGAAGCATTAACAATTAAAAAACAAACTACTTTGCAGGTGTCCAAATAGAAACTAATTATTCAAATAAAATACAGAACCTGATTATCCAAAATCCATTTCATGGACCCTTCGAAGCAAAAAAGCAACTGAATAAAATAATTGGATATTCCACCCTATCTTTGTGACTACTTCCTCTCATGAATTTCCAAAATGCCTTCACTCTCCAATCCTCATCTTATAGATGATTTCAATGCCCTTTAGCAACCTAATACTTATCTTCTCATCGTTAATGCATGTTTTGTGTCATCCTCAATGCCGGGCGGGACAAATCATTTACAAGAACAGTCAGAATAAAGATGAAGACACCTTGAATTTTTTGTTGATTTGTTGTCAATCTGAGCTGATATTAGAGTATTTCAAGACCTATGAGTTCTAGTAATATTGTTTAATGATAATGGACAGACAAAGGAATGACGGGTAAATCAACACAAGTCCAAAACGTTTGAACAAGAAGAAGGAAGACAGAAGAGTTGGTTAAGCATCTCATGTCTCCTGTTGTTGGTTTTATTTCTGTGGCTCTTATATTGTTTCTGTAGCCCTTATATTTAGCCTTTTTGTGGATGAGCTAGGTGCGGCCTTGTTCTGTAAAGTATGTTCTTAATGAATTGAAAAATAAGCAACCATCAATATTTTAGGGTAGGGATGATATCAAGAGTAAAAGTTCCGCTCTTTGAGGCAATTTTATAGCTGGAACCAAGTGTCAAGCATTGAGAAACACTTGGCATGTATTGATGTTGTAGATTAACCGTTACATGTTGGCGTTAAGGCATGACATCTTTTACCTCAGCCTTTGTTTGTACATGGATGACATCCTCTTGGTGTTTTCTAGTATGTCTATAACCATACGTATAAAGGAATTATACAAAGGTTTGGAGTAAATGGGCTAGGGTACGATTATCTAATAAGCTCAGCCAAGTTTAAATTTTTAAAAGAACAAATATAAAGTAAACATTTTAAATTTATCCAATAAAAAGAATAAAACTAATTGATTAACAGCTTATATCAGTACACCAAAGAGAGGTTTTTGAGCTTGTTAGAGTTCTACTAATTATCTTTTAGTACTTTGGTGCAGGAAAAAATATAAACAATGGAGACAAACTTTAAGTGTCCTGATCACCGTTACCTGATTCGCTAGTATGAGATTGGGTACGGGTTCGCCATTCGTTACCTAATTTGCTAAATAAGACCAATGTACCATTTTCATGTTATAATTCGCTTTTTTGGTTCGCGGTTCGTGGGGTGATTAAAGAATTAGGTAACATTGGTCCTGATAAAAGGGCTGCTGAGGTCTCCAACAGATAGCAACATGAGAAAGGTAAGCCACTATTAAATATTAATCATTTTGAGCAAGGACGGATTTGGGCAGACTGGAAAGAATACATGAATTTTGCTGATACTAATGGTGGAAGCTCACATGTCAGGGGGTTGTACAAATGGATTAAGGCTGCGGGACCTAATTCCAAATCTAAATGGATCATTAGTGGTTACCTAAAGTATCCAAGCTGGATAAAGGATGATTTCAGAGTTCTAACATGCAATGAGGACATGATTAAAAAGCTTTTGCTTCAAATACAGTTTAACAGGGTCCTTTTTGTGTTAAATGTTGAAGAGTGAGTTATGGACAACCAACATAGTTAAGGCGGGTTAGGTAGAACTTACGTATCCTAAATTCACCTTAGCAGACACTCCCAGTAAATATAAGCGACTAGAAGGTATCTTAGTCATCTAAGTTCTTGCTCTTGATTCGGGGTTTTTTTCCTTGCCTTTTCCCTCTGTTGTTGAGTTTGGACAATCTATCATGCGAAAGCAGCAGCAAGCAGCCAAGGATACTAAAATAAAGAAAAGAATAAAAGTATTGCTTTGGACAAACCAAAAAGATGCAACGTACATTAATAAGAAATTTAAGTTTTAGACAAGTGGTCTTGTTTCCAATACACATGCAAGCTACATCAGCGACAAACCCTCACTATAAATTTTTAATTGACAGCTCGCACTTCATAGATACCTCAGAAGGAAATCTAGAGTAAAGACAGTACAGCTGAAGTTAGGCAATAATTAACCTACGGGCTAATTAAACCAAAACATATGACAAAACAAAGATGATTTTTCACACAAGATAATTCTATATCAAACCCTCTTTTTTTATGACAAAAACTAGTTGTTAAGCAGTTGGGACAGGTTTTTAAGGCAAACTACCATAAACGAACACAGAAAATGTGTTGCAGGAGAAATTTAACTTATAATAGCATTAATATAATCACCTCTCCATGCAGTGGCTCCCCCAAAACACTTGGATATGTGATGGGTGAATAGCGCAAATTTGTTATCACCTCGCCTCCGAAATGAGGAGTTGCTAGAGGTAAAAATCGTTGGGTACCAAAAGTAGGACAGTGTAGGTGGTGGTCTAACATTTGCATATGCATAGCCATCATGTCCCGTCGTCGGTGAATCTCCATAATAAGTGTAAACAAGGATTCATCATCTGGTATGTTTTCAATAAACTGTAATCCGCTGCGCAGTAACTCATAAAATGGTACCCGACATTTGTCCTCCTTGACTAACAACCACACAACATCCAAACAACTATGAAGCCAATCAATGAGAGCCTTGTCAGGTCTCCAAGATTTTGTGATATCAGAATCATCACTGGCTTGATGTCTTTGATCCCAACTGACCAGCCAAGCTTGCATGTGACATAATATTTCAGCATGTGTGGCAGGTTTCAAAGTAGAATCTAGACTGATTAGAATAATTTTACAGCAGAGCTGACGCAGACTGCTTATGGCACTATCCCTTATAGCTGAACTAACCAACAATGGTGACTGTTGAAGGTTGCTAGAAATCTCATTCAGTTTTAGTGGAGATGATGTTAGAGCAGATGATGGTTCATTAGCAGACTGAGCAGGGGATCCTATACCCTGAGCTGAGATTAATGGGGATGCAGGATTAGACTGAAAAGTAGAGGATATTGATATTGTATTTGTGGATGGCGGCATCCCAGGTTGAGATACATTCGCTGAAGTGACAGCAGGTGTAGCTTGACTACCTTGACCAAATGACAACTCCGCAGAGGACACTGCACTGAGAAGGGATGGTACAAAAGTATCCCAATTTATATGCTCGATACTGCACAAGCTTCTCAGAGCGAACAGAAGAAATTCTGCTCGTGGTGAATGGCTACTGCACTGAATAACTAGAGAAATTAGAACAGATTCTGTTACCAAACGTAATTGCTCTTGATCCTGAAACAAATGTCACATCAATATCAATTTAAAGTCAAAGTTGAAACTACAAAATACAAAAACAAAAATTCATGTGAAAATTTCTTAGATCAGACATCCCAACTGAAACTCACAGGAAATTGCCTCAGAACTTGTTCAAAGTCTGAAACAAATCGCTCATTTGGAGGAGGAAGGTCTCTATTGAGTGCTGTTACACGCTTTTGTGCCTTGTTCCTAGAGACAATTGAGCCAAATAACTTATCAATGTATATATCCAATGTATGTTTAATTATTAACGTATACTTCCATGTGCCTTGTCTGTTACCTTTCTTATATCCAGTCGTTCATTGAATGATAAATCACCACAAGTGAAGAGTACACATGATTAAGATTATGGAAAATCTAATATTTCTAATTTGTATCTAATGACTGGAAAAGTTTTCCACCAAGGAAGATCTTGCTACAGGCAGGGTTTTGGAAATTCAAGATGAATGCACAGTTGTTAACTATCACTGGTGGAGAAGGCACATCAAATAACCCGCAACAAAAACAATTGACTATGAAAATTAGTACAGGATGCTAATAACAATATAGAAATAAAAGTAGCAGGTAGACAACTTGAGACCTATCTTAGTTTTCTCTTTCGTGCTCCTTTTTTACTTTCAAGATTCAACTAGCCCTCTTTACAAGCCTCCAACAATAAAACACTCTCGAACCGGAAAAAGATGAAGAAGAACAGCAGAGCAGAGAAACGTGTCAAAGTCCTAGAACAAAAACTGTGGATGACAACAAATACAAAAGTAAACCCCAATCTTAAGAGCAAGAACATCCACATACACACCAAACTGTCACAGTCCTTGAACAGAAACTACAGATGACATAGTTTATAAGGAAACACTGTATGTTTACCAATATCACCAACTCAGTGCCTTATGTTACCTCCATTCCACGGTAGGCAGTGTTAGCACACACTACTAGCAGTTGCAAAGCACAGCAGGCAGCCAGGCAGTGTTCCAGCAGTCATGGAACTTTCCACAATAATTCTTTTCTCATCTTTCAGCATTGTTCATTTCTGAATTTTGGTCCACTTAATATCATTGATAAGAATAAATAACCTTATCATCTAAGGTTCTAGGTCCTGTTTCCCTTTGATGATGTTTGATACGTAAGGGAGCCTTTTCAATAGGTGTGCTGAGATGATAAAGTTGGTGTGTTACCCATTGTTGGTTTGGTAGGCAGTAATACATGGATTATAATTGAACAGCAATGAGTTTATCTGTAAATATGTGAGAAAAACTCATGATAATGCCCCTTTATTATACTAATACAACCACTCCATCTACACAACCCGGTAAAAGATTGTCCAAAACCCCTGCGCTACTTCCACCATCTAGGCATCAATCACCAATCAAGAAAACTGTATATTGTCTTTGACAAGACAGCAACTTAAACTATCTACTGCATTCACACCTTTTTCATCTTATTCAAACTTGTTACCATTACGCATCAACCCTTACCAAATGGACCATCAGCATTTGTGATCCCTAAAAATCAAATACAAAAAATATGAGCAATGAGCTAGGAGTAATCATCAATGTTTTAACCTAATCAAAGATCGCTCAAAACCCTGACACCACTTTCACCATATACCACCAACAGTTTATAATTGTCATTAACGAGACGACATGAACTAAACTACTGCATTCATACCTTTTCCCACCTAATCAACGATGACGGTTCATAAACTGGAAACTGATCGTCATACCAAACGAGCCTACGTACGTTAAAAGCCAAGTGATGGCAATCCTAATTACTCCACCATAGACCAAATGAACTAACATGTAAAGTGGGTTATTAATTAATATGTTGACAAACCAATCTTAAGTAACTAAATTCCATAATATACGACATACATATGAAGAAGCAAAATTTATTCCGAAAAAATTAACCAATTAGCGAAAATAAAATGGGCGAAAATGTAACTTACGGTGGTTGTTCATCAGATTTTTGGCGCGAACTTCTCTGAAACAATGAAAAGAAACAAATAAAATTATAAAAAATTGAAAGGTGAGAGAAAAATGGGAGAAGAAACTGCAGTAATTATTGAAATTACCCCTAAATAAAGGTTGAAGAGATCGATGATAATGGGTTTAGCAGGGTGTAATTGGTAAGATCTTGAAGAAGATGGCCTTTGAATTTGCTCCATTTGATTTGGATTTGATTATTTTCAGCTCCGTGCAGCAGCTTTAAACAGGTTTAGCAGGGAAGGGGAGAGAGAGAGAGAACACTAGTGCTTACAGCAAGACTATTTCATTTTCAATTAACGCACGACTCGAAATTGACTGCCTAACTTCAAACAAACAAGTTATCGGGAGTTCGAGACCTTATTGGCTATTCGGGTATGGGCGGTGGTTGCAGTCTTGCATATGAGTTAACCTTACAATTGGGGTCTTAATTTTGACAAAAATTACCCATTGGAACCTCACTTATTTTACTCAAGAATTGGGACCTAAGGTTAAGAATCCGGCAACTTAACCCACGTTAAACTCATCAGAGCTAAAACTAGGTCCTTCTATATTATTTTTTAAAACTAGCTAAAATCATTTATTATTATTATTATTATTATTATTATTATTATTATTATTATTATTATGGGAAAACACCAAAACGTTACAACCTTAACAAGCTACAAAGATCAAATGAACTACAAGAAGTTGGAGGGGAGCCGAGATACAATCTGGGCCCCCACTCCTCTAGCTATGGCGAACCCGATCCTGCTGAAAATGTGGGCAGCTGCCCGTGCCCCAATGTCTTGAGCCCTGGAGTACGTCTGGACCCGTTTCAGCAAAGAAACAGCCCCTTTCTCCAATTCCCCAAAAGAAGAGAAGGAAAAAGGAAAGAAACCGTAACCCAAAGCCCTACAACGTGCCCCATACTTATCCTGCTTCCGCTGCGCTGCAACCGCCACAACCCGACCCGGAACGAAGCCTGACAACCCAGATTGCGTCATAGGGGAAGACCCAGTCAAGTCAACACACACATCTAAACCGCCATCTCATGAGTAAAGCAATATATCTGCAGGACGAAGAGCTCCATCACTCTCACTAGTCAGCCCAACATCAACCTCCTTGCGAGCAGAGATCCCCGACCGATAGCAAATATCCAAAAGGGTATCACGAACAACATTATGTCGATGTTTGATACCCACAATCCCAGCACAAGACACGGCATGATCCCCATAAATGTCCCCATCGAAAACCCGAGAGCAAGCAGAACACGGCGTCGAATAAGAGAACAACGGAATACCCAACCGATAGCAAAGAACCGAACGATAAGTCTTACCGTTCATAGTCTGGCCTAACCCCGAGATGGGGACTGCCCGCAACCAAGCTGAGGAGTGATCCCCCTGCTGTGATTTCCATAGGGCAACAAGACGTGAAGATAAGGAGTAGGCGGATTCCGCATCAGCAGTAACCTTCGTGAAATATATGTCTGCCAATTTCTTCATGAGTCTGGGGGCAGCGATCTCACTAGGGCTACGCATAAGGTCGGTCTCCACGGTCCTATTGAAAAGACCAAGAGCATCATCAAAGGCCGGTCCCGGACCATCAACACCTGAAAGCCGAAGAAGCGAATCCTGCAAACCAGAAGACTGCAAACGGGATGCAAGAAAAGCATAATGCCGAACATCACCAGCTGAATAAACACCCAATCCTCCATAAGAATAAGGCAAGGTGGAAAGGCGCCATTGCCAGTCACCGAACCCAGGTCTCGAAGCAGTCACGATGCGCTCTAAAGAAGCCCGCAGAGCCACATCAAAAGATAATTGGGCCGCTTCGAAAAGATGAGGCGGACAAGTGCGCATAGCAAAGTAGAGTTTAGAAACTCCAGTACACGCACGAAGAAGCAACAACTCACACTGGGGATCATTAAGCTTGGCTACAGCATCCATCAACACAACAGTCTTCGACACACGCGGCGAAACCAACTCCTTACAAAAAGAGGAATCCGTACTGACTGGGCCACCAAGCAACTTAACACCAAGCGCAGGACGAGCAATATCCGTAGGAAAGACACCCTCTAGACGACTGCGGGGGTCCTCTGAAGGCCAGAAAACCTCCGTCTTCTCAACATTAACATGGAGACCTAAATGAGGACCCTCCTCCAAAATCAACCCCAAGACCTGTCCAACCACCAAAGTGTCACCAACGATAGTGCCATCGTCCAAGTACCAAGCCTGAAGAGATAGATCAAATGAGTCTCTGATTCGACACACGAATGGATGTAGAACCAGAGAAAAAAGCAAAGGGCCGAGAGGATCCCCTTGCTGCACACCCTGAGAAGACCACAAGGTATGCTCCCCATAATACAGCCGCGCTGGAGAAGAGTAGCAGAATTCAACCCAACGCGAAAGAGCAGGACAATGTAGCCGTACCTCACGCAACAAAGTCGATCGATCAACTAAATTGAACGCATTCCGAAAATCCACCAATAACATAGAGAGGCCAACATCAGCCCCACGAGCCTCAACCAACCGATTGACAGCATGGAGAATGGCCTCACCACCTGCTGGAACCCCAACTCCAAACTTAAGACCTCCAAAGTAGTTTCCTAAACGCGGACCAATCAAAGCTGCCCCGACCTTAGAAACAAGGCGCCTCCAAATAGTGCCCACGGCAATAGGCCGAATACCCCCACCAGGCTTAATAAGTGGCGTAAGAGGAGCACTAGCAATGTATCCTCCAAGCTCAGCAGGACCTTTTCCAGCAAGAAAGAGATTAACTACCTGAGTGATAGCATCCACCAACTCATCAGAAACAGCTACAGCAGCACCACCCAAGCAATCCAAAAGGTGTTGAGCACGCAAGCCATCTCTACCGCACAAAGTACCACGCGGAAAGCCCATAATCCGCTCCAAAACAACAGCGGAGGAAGCAATAAGGTGATGATCAACAGGGATATCCGGTAAGGTAGGGACCGGAACGGAAGGGTGCTTTGCTTGCAAATCTGCAAGAGTAGCATCATCGTAAGGGGCAAGACCTGAGGAAGAAAGAACCCTAACGGCAGCAGTGTAGTGACCGTCAGAAATCTTTCTCTTGCATTGCTTAATATTACGCTCTGCCAAATCATGGTCGTCGTCAACCTCCAATAGAGGGGGAGACACGCTAGCCAATGTGTCTATGACAAGTTGCTCAGAACCACCAGGCACACCCCAAGAACGAATAGCAGAGGTGATACACTCTTCCTGTTGTCGCCGCCTAACACCGGAGGAACACTCACGATTAATTCGTGGAGAAAAAGTCTTGAGGACACAAAGAGGTAACACGAGCAACTGGACCCAACAAGCGATGTCATTATTATTATTATTATTACTCCAACATTTTTATTTTATTTTTGACAGAAAGCCAACGGGCCTTAGGAATTATCATTAAAAGCTAAGCAAAAATATGCCGCAACAATGTCAACAACAACACTCGAAGTACTCCCTACCCAAAGTCCTGTAGAGTAATTATCTGGGTTAAGATGTGCTAGAGTATGTGTCCCTTCATTGGCTTACCTAAAAATGTGATTAAAAATAACATGCTCAAAATTACTAGCTAAAGAAACAATCTCTCGCAAGATAACCCAAAGATAAGAGCCATCTTCACTCCTGGACTTCAATTTAGATATGACTTGTAGATTATCAGACTCCACTTTGATTATTAACCCATGTGAAAATAATAATAGATAACAAAATTGATTTTGTATAGGCTTAATTTTTTGGGTATAATTTTCTTTAAAAAAAATCAAGAGCATGCATACTAATCAATTTAGGAGTAATTTATCGGTGAGGCAATAGTAGAATCCTCTAAAGGTGAGATTACGTTGAGGTATTATGTTTTATTCAACAATTAGACGAATTAGTAAGATTAAATTTGAATTACATTATTCATGCATTACTTTAGACTCTTTAGTTGCTAAGTCAATAACCATGAGTGGAAAAGAGGAATTGGAGGAGAAAAAAAAATATATGGTATGAATTATGGATAATGAATTAGTTTGTATTTTTGTGTAAATAAAATATATTTTCTCTATTTCTTAACTCATGGACCTATCTTTTTTAACTAAAATGGTTAACTTTGACCGGAAAAAAGGAGATGAGGTCCCAATTATTGATTAAAAAAAAAGTGAGATCCTCATCGGTGATTTTTTGTAAAACTTGGGCCCCAATCATGGGGTTAACTCGGTTGCAGATCAAAAAACTACTATGGTAACAATATATGAAGTACAAATCACATTACAAAATCGTAAATAAATACTCCCTCCGTCCCGGAATACTCGACCCGGTTTGACCGGCACATAGTTTAAGGAACTTGAATTGACTTATTTAATTTAATAGGTAGTAGTTGATAGTGGGGTATTATTTTAATGTAGTTAGTGGGATGTGGGTTAAGAGGTGGGGTTGGGGGAGAGTAGGGGTTGAATTTTTAATTATTTTTTGTATGGAGTAGGGGGTGGGTGGGTTAATAGGGGTGGAGTGAGAAATGATATAATATTGTTAGAATATTTCCATTTTTAGAAACAGGTCAAGTATTAAGGGACGGCCCGATAAGGAAAACAGGTCAAGTATTCCGGGACGGAGGGAGTAAACTTTTACAATACTCTATATACATTTAAAATCAACTTTTGGTCATTTAAGATTAAATTATATTTATTTAACATCAAAGTTTATTCATTTAAGGTAATTGTCAAAAATTAACTTCTTTTTGTCTCACTTTGTGAACTAGTACCTTATTTATTCAGTTTTTTAAATAGTACCTTGAATTAAAAATTGTATTAAAAATGGCACCTTACAGCAACAATCCGGCCAAAGTGTCAACTTTATGGCCATTGATTCCGTTTGTTGGCACAATTTGAGATGGAAATAAACGTGTGTGAACACGCGCTCAACAATCAACCACATTCAAAGTTTACAGCGCCATTTCTTCTTCTCATTTACTCCTCTGTATTCTATTCTCTCATTACTTCACTCAACCACCATTTTTTCAGTCAAAAGTAAAACCTCAACCACACCATTTATCTCTTTTATCTTCCTTGTTGTCATTGATTCCTTAATGTTGTCATCGTCCTTGTGGTCCAGAAATTGACAGTGTAACGTTGAAAAAGAAGGAAAAAGTGTTGTCTTTTGTACCTTGGACAAAAGGAGAATCAATCTGGATTTTCTTACTTTCATATGAGAGAATCAATCTCAAATTTTATTCATTTAATTCACTTTTTTCGTTTCTTTTTTATTTCCACTTTTTGAAAAAAAATTCTTACCGATTTAATTACGAAACGGTCATGTTATTTGCACTTTTGATAAATCACAAGTATTAATAGATATGAATTTTCGTTCTGAATCCTATAGGCTATAACTGGCCCAACTGGCTCAATAATCATTTTTCACATATATAAATGTTTTTCATGGAAATCATTTGTCGTGATAAATGTTTTCTGTCAAATCACATGGAGCCATAGTAGAAAATGAAAATATTTTTTTTGTTTCAGTCATTTTTCGTTGTTTGTTTTGGTGACAGGCGGAAACAATTTTCCCAATATAGAAAATGGGTGGAATATATTTTCCATTTGAAAGGTTGTGGAAGCATTTTTCTTCCTAACATACATATTCCCTCTTCTCATCAACTACTCACATCAACTTCCATTTTTCTTTTCTTGATAACTTTTTCTTGTAAAGAAACAAACAAACACTAGTAGAAAAAAGGTCATATGCCTCACCTCAAATGTGCCACTCTTTTAAAAAGTGTCACCTTTGACTATTAACTTTAACTTTTTGGAAAAAAAAAACTTGACATTGGTGGCGCTATAAGTAAAAGTGTCACATTTGAACACTAGATATGCCAAATGTGGCATTTATCTTTCAAGTGCCACCTTTTCCACATTGCTGGAATTCCTCTTTTCCCTCTTCTTTCCCTCGACTTTCCCTCAAATAAAAAACAAAACATGGTTGGTCTCCATCCCAGCTCCTCCATCCCAACTCCTCTTCACTCTCTCTCAGAACTCTCCGGCAACCATGATTATGTAACAACCCCGATTCTAGACCTTATGAATATATTACTTAAAATAATAAAATATTAATTTGAGTATAAAATCCGGCAAAATTTCCTTTGTAAATTTAACAAACCCAGATTTGGGATTATTTAAAACCTGAAATAAATTCAAACAAAACCAACATCCATCCAAAAATGGGATTTACAAACCTGTATATTTTTAAACATAGGCGGAAGCAACAACAAAGAATCGGAGTATTACTGCCGCAATTACCTAAGGGCAAATGCAAGGCTACAAATCTAAAGAACGATAAAAGATAATCAAGATTACGAACCTTTCTACATTAACTAAATTAAAACTTGACAAATATATAAACCTTATAAACTCAATTAACTATTAAGAATTTAAGATTGAAAACCCCCGTTGTAATACATTTACTTCTATTAGCATCATCCCCACTCGAACAACCTATGGAATCAAAGATACTTGTAGATAATGGTCATCTTCTCAACATAATAAAATGGGTCATCGCAGGTTCAATCCCAAATGGGAGAACAACAAAAACAACAACAACGGAATACACACGTCAGCAAAAGCTGAGTACCACAACCCCACCTTAATCGAGCATTAAGAAAACTCATGTACACATTTAAGGAATAAACAATAATACACTAACACTGAGTACACACAAATGTCAAAGTGTAATACCCCAAATTTTTAAAACTCGATTAATTGTGATTAATTATTTTTATTTAGTTTAAAATCGTTTTAAATCCTAATTTCGAACTTTATTTTAATTAATGAAGCTTTATTTCGCTTGAATTTTTGATATTGTTACACGATTTACTTTTCAGATTTTATAATTTAATTTTTATATTTACGAGCTTAACGAACTTTTTAAATCTGAATTATTTTTGGATTTTTAATAATTTCGAAACGTTCTTATTTTATTCGAAAACTAAATTATTTTTTTCCGTTAACGATATTTTTATAAAGAATTAATTACAAAACTTAGTTTTAAGTAAACATTTCTATTTCGATTAATTTCCTAAAAATAACACCAATTTTCAGAAATTTGCCTAACCATGTGAAATTACAAAAAATACCCCTCAAGAGCAAAGATTCCATTTTCCTTCTCTTCCCTTTCTCTTCACGTACAAACAAGAAGGAAGCAATTCCTTCCTTCCTCTCTTCCCCTAAATCAGTCCATGTTCATGCCTTGTTCTCCAAGGACTTCAAGCTTCATCTTCACTCCACTTAACACTATAAACAAACCACAAATTGTCTCAATTTTTCCAACCAAATCAGTTATAAAAACTGAAAACAATCACCACCAATATCCACCACCATTGTTGCCTCTTTCTTCCCTTCGCTGAAACCACCGCCACCACCATTATTCGCCACCACCACTGTCCACCACCACGGCCAACTACCCCGCACTGCCCCGACCACCCATCACCACCTCAACCACCCCCTTGCTTTCTCTCCTCTCCTCGCAACTTCAAACTCCCCTGCCCCCATCTTTCTTGCCTCCGCCACACCACCCAGCCACACAACCACCACATTTCAGCCACCCTCACCAGTTGACAACCAACCTCCGCACTATATTCTCCGGCGAGTCGCCACTTCCACCGCCTAGAACCACCCTCATCTCCCATGTTTTATTCGCCCTGCTCGTGCCCCTACTCCCTCTCTCTCTCGGCGTTCTGCCGCCGCAAAACCACCACCCTCACCGCCGCCCTCCGGCGCGCGCATCCCCGGCGTTGAGCCACCCAACCCAGCCTCCTTTCCTCCCTCCTCTCTTCCCTCCTCTTCGTGCTTCCCTTTCCCCTGTTTCGGCTCCCCTGTTCCCAATTCGTGCCTCCCCCCCTTTTTTTTTCCAAAAACCCAAAACCAAGGTTTCAAAATCAAACCCATATTTAAGTTGGGCCGTTTGGGCTTTTGAGTAAGTTAGGAACTAAATTGTTATTTCAGATTTCCGTAATTATTAGTTTCTATGTTTTAATGAATCATTTTTATAATTATTACTAATAAAATTGGTTATTATTTTTCAGGTTTAATTATCGATTTACTAAAATAAATTACTAGTTTTTTTTTTTGGCAAATAATTTTCTTTATTACCAAAGAATAGGATTAAAACTAGCAAGCTAGCTACCAATCATACAGACCAACAGGCCAAACAACAGAACAACAGCAACAAAGACACCAAAACAAGGCTAGCCTAGCCTAGAACAAAAGTAACTGCTTCTGTTTATCAGTAGCTTTACAAGCTACTTTAAATTTGATCTCATTCAAGACATCAGTAGGGCTCTTGCAGGCTTGAGTAAAGACTTTTGCATTGCGTTGCAGCCAAATTCCATAAATGCACTCAGCAAAGAACATCATCAGAAGTTTGTATTTGTCACTGGTTCTCTTTGCTACCGTTATCATCCACATCAGTTCATGATCAAATGTGCTAGGGGTTCTGGTAAAGTTCAGACTCACTAACACCTTCTGCCAAATAACAGCTGAGTAAGAGCACTCAAAGAATAGATGCTGAACAGATTCAGGTGAGCTGGTACACAAAGGACAGACATTGGTATTCACAACTTTCCAAGTGATCAATCTATCTAGAGTAGGCAACCTACCCCATAAGGTGAGCCAAGTAATGAACACGCTTTTTGGGGTAGCTTTGTATTACAAAGCACTCTTCTCCAGTTAACGTTCTCATAAGAACCCAAGAGCTTTTGGTACATACTCTTAATAGAGAATCTCCCATTTTTGCATAAAGAGTCCCAACCACCAACATCATTAACTACCTGGTGAGATTACAAGATCTTCCTCAGTGACCAAGACATAGAGGCTGGCCATTGAGCAGTTGCAATATTCCTACCTTTAATATAGTAACTATGGACCCATCTGCTCCACAGTTTATCTTTCTTATGAGAAATAGCCCAAAGTAGTTTAGCAACAACTACCTTATTCCAAATTGTCATATCCTTCAAGTTCAGACCACCATCACACCTAGGGAGGCATAAAGTTTGCTAGGCAACCAAAGATTTTCTAGATGGGTCAGTGTTGCCTGTCCACAGGAAAATTCTGCAGAAATTATGGATTTCTTTGATGACTTTCTTGGGCAAAATAAAAATCTGGCACCAAGGATTGTAAGCTAAGAAAAATATTCTGCACCAGTTGTAATCTACCAGCATATGACAGGTGTTTAACAGTCCATGACTTGGCTCTAGCAACAACTTTATCAACCAAGGACTTGCACTGGTTGTAAGCCAGTTTTTTTTGTGTGCAAAGGCACTCCAAGATACCTGAAAGGGAACAACCCTTCAGGAATATGAATTGCATCCAAGATAGAAGTCTTAGTATCTGCATTGACACCCCCAATGTAAATGTTTCTTTTATCCAAGTTAGCTTCCAGACCAGAAGCTTTAGAGAAAGTAGAGAATGCATCAAATAGAAGGGAAATAGACACAAGATCATCTCTGCAGATGTAGACACCTAATTTGTGTCTCCCCTTTGGGATGATGACGATACCATTATCCTTTCTAGGTAATTGGAGTAACTCTAGGCGGAAATCCCAATTGCTAAGAACATCTCCCAAATTCAAGGTCCAAAATCCAATCCCCGAGGCCGTTCCCCTCCCGGAACTCGGTACAAAATACAACTTCCAAAATCCAATTTCAAAATACAAGTTCAATCTCAATTATTAGACCATCCCATTGGTTTTACTAGGCCTTTTCCACTCAAAATCATATAAGGCAAGACAAATTCGGGCGCCGACCCACAAAACCGAGCATGCCGGGCCCCGTCCCGTAAAACCGGAATTCAAAAACCCGAGAAAGGCTTGTTTTTAGACGCTAAACAATGCCTTAACCTCCAAGAAAATACAAGACGCCAAACCTAGTACAATTCGTACAACGGGTACAACACTACAAGACGAAACAAGGACGATTCCCCGTCCTTGCTTTGGCGGCATTCAAGCCACGTCAGCAGCGCGCAGCGCTGGCCTGGCGCCAGGCGCTGGCGTGTGCTGGCGTTTTGCACCATTCCCTCCTATAAATACCCCTCATTTCCATCGGAAAAAAGGGGAGCACAAAACATACAACATCGTAATTTCGACATTACTCCTCACAATACAAACTCAAAAACTCCTCAAAAACACATACAAAATTCCTAAATTCAAAAGCAATTGGGAGCTCTTGCCTAAACCTAAATAGGTAAATCCGAATCCCATTTCAATCAATCATGCTATTTTGATTTCAAATGATTAGCAAGTTAGTGTTTTTTGCCATAAAAAACACCACTTGCAACAATCATACACATTTTTCAAAAATACAAACTTTCAAGATTCAAGGATGTTCAAAGTTGCTTGCATTCATCTCTTTGAACTAGAATAACCTTCAAGTATGGAGTAATCAAAGATGACACCTTTTTAGCATTTAAAGGTTTAGTCTTTTGAGATTCAAGACTCCATTTTTCAATATACAAGTTCAAGTTTTCAAATTTCAAGATCCCACCATGTTTAGGGTTGTTCATAACTACCTCTCTAAACTAGGATCATTTCAAGTTCAAGTTTCAATCATTTCAAGTTCAAACCTTTCAATATTCAAGCTTTCAATTTCAAGTTCAATATGCAAAATCTAGGACATTTAGGTTGAGCAACCTCTCCCAAGTTGAGATTTTTGGCTTTGAATTCGTGTCGGGCGCACTTATTTTTAAGGAGCCGCTTGGCGTTCGAATCTCATGTGCCCAAGTACAAGTTTCAATTATGCAATTTCAATATCGGAATTTCAATATCGCACTTTCAATTATGCCATTTCAATATCGCAATTTCAATACCGCACTTTCAATACCGCACTTTCAATTCCGCAATTTCAATTATGCACTTTCATTTCCGCAATTTCAATTCCGCACTTTCAATTCCGCACCTTTACTTGCCTAGTCCATTTCTAGGCAATGTGGACCTACTCCCTAGTCCATTTCTAGGGGGTCTTGTATTTACTAATTCCGCATTTTATTTAGTATTGTGATGTTGCTTTATTTGCTTTATTGCTTTCATCACCAACATGCTAAATACAACAAACTACAAAGGTTACATCACGCTTAACAAAGATAATTTCTTGGACAAACCGGCCTTAGGTTCCTTAAATTAATCTTTAAAGCAAAGTGACCACCATACAATTAGAAATTCTATTTTCTCTAAATTCAAACCCACATAGTCTAATCTAGGGTGTATTTTCGAAATAATGTTGTGCCAACGTACTTGAATATTTCTAAAGCTCGCCGAATAAGCATTTTCGTTCCCGATCCCAGATCTCACCCATCCGTTTCAAGGATTCAAGGCCTTATCCAAAAATAGAGTCATTTTGCGGTCTTCCCAAACGGGACCTAAAATAAAGTTTGGTGGCGACTCCTTCGAGGTGCAAAAACAATTCAACGGTTCTCTAAACGAGCCGCCGCGTGCCAACCCCCCTTGTAGGAAACGGGAAAAAACAAAAAAAAAAACCCCTACAATTCTGGCGACTTCACTGGGGACATTTCTAATTTCAATTTCGAAAATGAGAGCAGATTTCGAGTAACCGGCCACTGATCTGCCAAAGTACTGGATGCCAGCATTGGCGCCAGGCGCAGCCCCTGCGCCCAACGCCACTGCCTGCATCCAGGACAGTGGCTCACAGTGGCTTGTCGCCCACTTTTTCTCAACTTTTCGTGTTGGGAGTTAGTCTGTTTTTGCATCTGGAAGGACGCTCCCAAACCTCGTGAACGAGTGCCGAAAAACGAGCTTTACAAATACAAATTCAAGTACGATTTCAATTTCAATTTCTAGGCATTTCATGCATTTTTCGAAAACCATATTGCGCAAAATGAATTTCTACCTTTGCCCAAACGGATGTGTTCTACATTCGGGCTAGCCCCGGGGGCAACGAAATGGTGACTCTCCATAACCAAAGTGTGTGACCATTTCCGCGCCTACCGAAACTTGGCATTTACTTGACATTCCCGATGTCAAGTATGGAGGCCGTCTGCCGACACACACTTCCTTAGACGGATGTGCAAGCATGTCGCCGGATCCGTGTCTTAGCCGAGTACCTTTTGACACCCAAAGCCGACCACTTGCATCATACAAAACTTAGACCGACCTTAGGTTGAGAACTTTGCATGTCGCATTCATATTCATGATTAGTGTGACAACGTGCTACTTGTGCATTGTGTGGGCGTCTTTGCACGCGTGAATGGCTAACCTCGAGTTCTAGCTTGCCAAAACCAATTAGCCTCCAACTAGGAAACCAAACCCCTAGGAGCATCATTCAACCTCATGCATCTAAATAGCCGATTTTAGGGTCTTTAGAAGTGCCACTCCGTTTGATTCAAAACCCTCAAACACGCCTCACGCACAAATCAATCCAACGGCGTCATAATGCCGGATTTTCAAGTCCAAATTCCAAGCTACAAATTCAAAATCAATCCAACGGCGTCATAATGTCGGATTTTCGAGTTCCAAATTCCAAATTTCGAATTTCAAATTCAATCCAACGGCGTCATAATGCCGGATTTTCCATTTCGAGTTCCAAATTTCAAGTTTCAAGTCAAATCCAATCCAACGGCGTCATAATGCCGGGTCTTCAATTCCAAATTTCAAGCTTCCCATTCAAAACCCAATTTTCTAGTCCAAAACCTCAATTGTCAAGTCCAAATCCAACGGCGTCATAATGCCGAATTTTCTAGTTCAAATTTCGAGTTTCAAGTTTCAAGTCAAATCCAAATCCAACGGCACCATAATGCCGGATTCTCTAGTCAAAATTTCAAAACCAACGGCGTCATAATGCCGGATTTTCTAGTTCAAGTTTCGAGTTTCAAAGTTCCAATTCAAAACCCAAATCCAACGGCTTCATAATGCCGGATTCTCTAGTCAAATTTCAAGATCAAATCCAACGGCGTCATGCCGGATTCCCTATTTCAAACATTCAAGTCTTCAAACCTCAAACTCAAGTTGCTAACTCCAATCTCAAAACCTCAAGTTCAAATATCCAAACTCGTTGCCGGCGTAATGCCAACTTTTCAACTTAAACCTCAAGTTCCATGTTCAACCTTTCGAACTTCAAGTCCTATACTCAAAGTTTCAAGTTCCAAATTCACACCGTCATAACGCCGACTTTCCCATTCCATATTTCAAACCTCAAGTTCGAAGTTTAAAAATTCCAAACCTTCAAACCTCAAGTCCTATACTTCAAGATTCCAAGTCCACGACGGCATAATGTGAGGGGGTCGAAAAAGCGCGAGGCTAATGCATGACCTCGTCCCTCGTGGGCGTGACGTCGTAAGATCAAGTGTAGTAAGATTTCCTGTGAGTTTACACCCAATCGACTAGTAATATAGGAGTCGGCGTTCAGTTTTTAACGACAATGAGAAAAACTGACAAAACCCGATTATCGTGACATAAAGGGAGTGCAATTATGTTCGACCACGACGGCCATAGGTTCCCTTGTGATCCCTGGTGTGGGGATCGCTCAACCTACACCCGCAGGGCAGAGATTGAGAGTTTGGGGGACTGTAACTACCGAGAGGAGTGCTCATCGATAACTCTAGGGGCAGGTTATCCTTACTAGCTCAGCATAAATAATTGAAGGGACATGCGTTAACTATTAAAATATTCTGAATTAATTTTAGCAATATGCAACACATAATACTAAATCGATCGTGATTATCTTGTTTAGATTGATTAAAGGTACCTATCATGATAGTTCGTTTGTCCAAGATATTATTTTTATTAGGCGTGATAGATCAATCAGATTAATAGTTTAACAATTTTATAAAGGGTGATGAAAGAGATTAAATCATGCGAAGGGACACATTACGACGCACCCTTGAGAGGTGCGTCACGGTTCTCAGAAAACTAACCACTTGACTTTGCTATTTCTCCTTTTATCTAACGAATCTCGGGTTTCTGAGCAGTGTTCCAGTATTTAGGCTTAGTTCATCAGCTACAAGGGACAAGATACGTTCTGTTCGACTTTTGGGTCGATTGTGACAGAACGCGGGATCAATTTCGCAGCGTGAGGCTTAGGCTTAGGGTTGGAGTCAATACTCAGATTATGAATTGTGTGTTTCTTTTCGTCGATTATGAGGCTGTATTTATAGGAAAAGAGTTGGTGGAAAGATAGATCTTTAGAATTCGAACCCAAAGAGAATTCAGAGACAACACGTCCCAGGTATTTTCAGCGCCCAGGGCTGGGCGCCGAAGATTTTGGCGCCCAGACCCAGGCGTTGAAAATAGGGTCTAACCCGAGCCTTTTGTCAGATTTGGACTCTTAATCACGGAGCTTTTGAGACTTAACCGAGTTTCTTAGTGCGTATCAACTTATGACGGAATGCGTCTGGGCCCGTTACAAACTCTGGGTTCGTTAGGAATTTAAGTAATACGTAACTCTTATTTTCGAATTATAACAGGAATAGAATTCCTTTGCCAATTCTATCTCTTTTAGGACTTTATGGTTGAGTGCAACACCTAATTCTGAAAGATTTCTATCTTTTATGTCTTGCCACTTTTAACAACTACTTCTTACGGCAGTTACCATTTTTAGTAGGTTTCTATAAATAGCAGGTTTGGCTGAAATGAAAGGGTGATTTGAGATTCGTTATTTTATAGGAGATGCGTTGCCAAGCGGAGATTTACGTTCTCATCATTGAACCTTCCCTTTCGGGAATGGGGACAAAAGTAGGTGTCTACAGTTAGCCCCCACTTTGACTGAGTCTTGGAGTAAGACGATGGTCAAAGTATCAGACGGAATGCGTCATACAAGCCATGGTGTATGTGACCTGTTTTGCGAGGGTCTCACGAGCCCCCGAGTGATAACATTTGACTTAAGGGTCATCACTTGAAGTGTTAACATATTCCTCACGTGTGATTGGAATTTGTTAAGTATAGGAACTCCCTCACTTTGTCATTGGAAGTATCTACAGACGTTTTCGAAATCAAAGCTATAAAGTGTAACCAGGCCTGGCCAAGCCTGATCACAAGGTAAAAATGTTTTTTTAAAGATTCTCATTTTCAGGGTTAGCTAAACGAGAAAACCCCCTTTGTTTTTATAGGACGTAAAACGAAGGAAAATCCAGCACATCGCTCTTTTTTGGAAAAGCGGAAAACCAATCCTTTGATTTCTTGAAAATAGAAAAGGTCCTTTGATTTTTGGGAAAGGGAAACCATCCTTTGATTTTTGGAAAAGGGAAACCATCTTTTGATTTTTGGAAAAAGATAAACCATCTTTTGATTTTTGGAAAAAGATAAACCATCCTTTGTTTTGGAAAAGGGAAACCATCTTTTGATTTTTGGAAAAAGATAAACCATCTTTTGATTTTTGGAAAAAGATAAACCAGGAAAAGTTATCGCTGCAGCGACTAAGGACCTGTGCGGTTAGTGATGCAGACCCTGCCCGCTGAAGGTGGGCGAGCCTGTCCGCTGAGGGTGGACGCCCCATCCGATAGAAGTGGACGAATCTGTTTTGATGTTTTTGAAAATAAGGACCTACGCGGTTTGGTGACGTAGACCCCGCCGGCTGCAGATGGCGAGCCTGTTTTTTTATTTTTGAAGAATTTATTTTCTTTTCATTTTTCGAAAACTGAGGACCTGTGCGGTTTAGTGACGCAGACCCCGCCGGCTGAAGATGGCGAGCCTGTTTTTGTTTTGTTTTGAAGAATTTTATTTTCTTTAGAGGGATTCTCGGATTTAGTTGCAACCTGAATGTGGGTTGACAACGTGCTTAGACAGACCATTGTCTCGTGGTCATCATCTTTCATGGTTTTGAGCTAGTCTTTACGGCTCAATTTTGCCACTACTCGGGTCCTTGATTAGGGGACTATGTATAAGTATCAACGGCGACCTTTGTCTTGAGGTCGTAATCTGGTTTTATCTTTTGAGATTTCGTACAGCGTAGTCTGGGAATATTGTTTTAACTTTGCATACTATATATTTTCTTTCGAGCCCCCAAGCACTCGTGCTTGACGGTCATTTCTTGTCAAAGAGATTCCTTGGGGATACGCATTTTGTAATGTCCTTGATCGTGTTTGGGATCGTGCTCGTAAGTGCGAGCGATCTTTGAAGTGGTGTGCTACTCTTAACAAAGCCGTGAGGTGCGACTTTTTCTAAAGAAATCGGCAAATTTTCAAGTCGAATGGATACGGAAGGGCCCTATAGAAGTTAGGGCCTCTTTTGGGCCTAGGCTTATTTTCGGCGCCCAGGCCTGGGCGCTGAAATAATTCATGCCAAGTGGGGCGTTGATAATATTGTTTGGGTTGGTCTTTTGATGACATAGTTGGCCTCTTGTTCGTTCGTTTATTTTTCACTTGGAAATTCTACATATTCTCTTCTCTTTTGTTTTTCTTTATTTTGATTTTCAGCGCCCAGAGCTGGGCGTCGGAATATCTGGCACCTGGTCCTGGGCGTTGAAAGTGCGTCCCAAGCAGGACTTTCTCGTGATGATTTCTCGAGAAGCCGTAGCCGATTGGTGGACAACGGTGTTTGTCGCTTTGGGGCGATTATTTAAAGGAACTGTTGCTCTTAAGGTGTACAGTTATTGCAATAGTCGGGCGAGTCTATATGGCCCGAGGAACATACCTTGAGGTGTAAGACTTTGATCGCTCTTATATTTTTTTCTTTTGAACGTGTTCGTGAATGTTCGATACTTAGAATGTATGTGCGAACGAGCGTTCATAGAATGGCCGTTGCGTGCGGTCCATTAATCAGTTCGCTTGAATCTTTTTTTTTGACCAATGACTGATATTGAATAGTTTTCTTAGAAGCTTGATAGGGTTCAGGCCCATTCATGAAGTGGGCTCAAGCATCGTGCCCTTTTGATCATTCAAACATTTGCTTTGAGATTTTTTATTTTGCTACGGTCGTTTCGTAGCTTAGAGCCCCCAAGTATGCATGTTGGGATGCTTCCTTTTGGCGTACGATTTTTGTAGGTTCTTTCGAGAAAGATGCCTTGGGGTTCCGCTCGTGTAGGTGCGAGCTATCCCTTCCGTGGTAGGTAATGTTTTGCTACCTTTAATCCTTAATGTAGAAGTCGTGTGGCTTGCATCTTGAATTTGGGCGATAAGTAGTCTTTGCCTCTTTTACACATGCTCTTGGTCGTGCCTGCATTAGTGAAATATGCCTTACTCTTTTTTTTTAGACTTGTACCGTGGGATGGTTAAACTTATGGTGCGACGTAGGCTTGTGTGGCCTAACAGCGTGTCTTAGATCATTCCTCCAGGTGTTGGGATATTATTATTATTTTTTGCATTGGAGTACTTCATCACGCCTCGTTCATGTGCTTGAACAAGTGTAGCACCTTCTGCGTGGGTGTGCACGGCTTATTACTTCATATGATGCGAGGATTCATAGATGTTTCTTTCTTCTTTTTTATTTTTTATCCTTGATTTTTTTTTTCGCTTTTGCTTCGGAATGACGTAGACTGTGTAACGGGCGCTTGTAGGGCGAGCGTTATGTGCAGTAGTTTGATCGGAGTTTTGGTGACTCGCGATTTTCAATTACCCTTGTTAGTGGGGTGACTTTATATATTCTAAGTAGCGCTTAGAATTTGGGAGGGTTAATAGCCATTCTAAGGTTCGTTTTACACGGTCAAACCTTAGGATTGTGCCCCTATGACGTGTGTATAGCATTAGCGTCGAGAATTTGCGATAAAATCGTCATTTCGAGCATTTTTAGAGTGTTTTTCTCAAGCCCCCAATTGTAGCTACGGGATTGGCCTGGTTCTATAATGCTTGGCATACGTTTTTATGCATTCACGGTGACATGGATCATGAATAGTTTGAACCAGACTCGTTTAGTGCAAGGTACGTTCGAGTAGTGATTTGCTACTTCTCTTGTAAATGTCGTATTGTGCGACATTGCCATAGTCAAGGTAGTCACATGTTGAAGTGTGCCTTGACCAAAAGCTAGGTGCATTTCTTTACCCATAATCATATTTAGAGATCTTTTTGACTCACTTGCAACATCGAGATAAACGCATACTTAGCTTAAACCAACGACACTTTATTATGTTCGAAGAAGTCTTTGAAAATTATTTGAAACCGAGTCCTACTATGTACAATCCGAGGTGTCCTAAGTAAGTTGACTTATAGAAGGGTTCGTACAGGATTACATGAGTGAATCAAAATACTGTTACGATTTTTGGAATGCTGTCTAAGGATTTGCTGGAAGCCAGGGTGCAGGCGTCAAGATATTACTTGTGCCCGTGTGGCACATGCTTTAGGATTTTAGGGCCACCTTTTCCAGAATTGCGGGAATATAAACCGCTTTCAAATTGACTTAGATTTACTTGGTGTATGTCTGTACAAAAGGTCAAGGTATACTTAGTTCTTTCCCTAGCTCTTTCATTAGGAATTTAATTAATACGTAACTCTTATTTTCGAATTATAACAGGAATAGAATTCCTTTGCCAATTCTATCTCTTTTAGGACTTTATGTTGGAGTGCAACACCTAATTCTGACAGATTTCTATCTTTTATGTCTTGCCAATTTTAACAACTACTTCTTACGGCAGTTACCATTTTTAGCAGGTTTCTATAAATAGCAGGTTTGGCTGAAATGAAAGGGTGATTTGAGATTCGTTATTTTATAGGAGATGCGTTGCCAAACGGAGATTTACGTTCTCATCATCGAACCTTCCCTTTCGGGAATGGGGACAAAAGTAGGTGTCTACACATAATGCCGGACTTTCAAGTTCCCAAATTCAATGTTTCAAATCCAACGGCGGTACAATGCCGGATTTTCCAAACACAAAGCCTCATATTCTATATACGAAAGTGCATCTCCTCCCATTTCAAAATTCAAACTTCAAGTCAAATTCAAACTTCAAGCTCATCTTCAAGCTACAAAAAATTCCTTGCCTTCCCAATACAAAAGTCAAAATACTTCCAACGGGTTGAAAATCCCCTAAAATAATACAAGTCCAATTGTTCAACGGGTTGAAAATCCCCTAAAATAATACAAGTCCAATTGTTCAACGGGTTGAAAATCCCCTAAAATAATACAAGTCCAATTGTTTAACGGGTTGAAAATCCCCTAAAATAATACAAGCCCAATTGTTCAACGGGTTGAAAATCCCCTAAAATAATACAAGTCCAATTGTTCAATGGGTTGAAAATCCTCTGAAATAATACAAGTTTCTAATCGGGTTGATAATCCCCTGAATTAGGCTCAACTTTCCCACGGGTTGAAAGTCCCCTGAAATAATACAAACCCCTTTCCAATCTTCCAATGGGTTGAAACTCCCCTAAAATATTGACGGGTTGAAATTCCCTTTAAATAATACAAAATCAGTCCCCTTTCAACTGGGTTGAAATTCCCTTCAAATATTCCAAGTCCAATGGGTTGAAACTCCCCTAAAATATTGACGGGTTGAAATTCCCTTTAAATAATACAAAATCAATCCCCTTTAAATTGGGTTGAAATTCCCTTCAAATATTCCAAGTCCAATGGGTTGAAACTTGATATGCATGTTTTATATAGTATTTTTACCCCCGTCCCTTAGTACTTTTATGTGTCAAACGCGCTCTTAGGAGCCGTTTCTAGTACTAATGTGTGTTATTGAGTGTGCCTTGAGTTTCAGGTTTGATTATGAGAAATTGGTCTTTTTAGACCCGTTTCATGTTGATCTAGGCCACTATATGAGCCCGAGGAAGTTCGGGACCTCCATCGTCGACTTTCGGGAGCCTTGGATACTTATGGTTGAGCCCCGAGAGTTAGACTCAGTGATATGGGCGAGCTACATTGAAGATTGCAAACCTGGAAGCTGAGGGCGAAATGCAACCATCGGGCGGAATTATTGGCAATTTGGATTCATCAACGCACGCCCGATCGGGCGCAGCTCGCCCGATCCGGATCGGGCGGTCATCCTGGAGCCTATGTGGAGAGTTCACAAACCGCCCGATCGGGCGAATTTTGGCCCGATCGGGCGAATTTTGGCCCGATCGGGCCGACTATCGAGTGGATCGCCCGATCGGGCGAAGCGACGCCCGATCGGGCGACGCCAACCTCCAACAGTTTTTCGCGCAGTTATTTTCCGTTTTTAGGCTTTATTTTGGTAAACTATATAAGCAAGCTTTAATTATTTTTAGAGGACACTTTATTTTCTAGTATTGAAGCTTAGTATTATTTTCCTTAGCCTAGTTTTCTCTCTAGTTTATGCAAAAACACTTAGTTTAATTCTCAATAAAAATTCAAGCTTTCACTTTCCTTTGTTCTTCAAATAGGTATTATTTCTTATTTCAATTCATTGTCTTGCTTGAATAATGCTTTCAATTATGATTATTGCTTTGTTTATTGTCAACATGCTTGAGTAGTTTAATTTCTAGGGTTGGGGATCCATGAATAATATGAAGGGATGATTGAATGATTATGATTATTGGCATTGTAATTGATTCCTATTGATTGGTTTATTTCACTATACAATTAGATTTGCGCAGGTTTAATTGTGGTAGTTATGCAATATCAAATTAAGATTCGAGAGATGCAATTTAATGTTTAGGCTTGTGTCAATAGGTGGAATTAGAGTTAATACGTAGCGAGAGCCCGTTAATTCTAAGTCTATGATTAGTATCGACTTGAGAGAGCATGCTAATCTAATTAATTTCTTTGTTGATTATCGTGATTGTTCAATGTCCTGGATTATTATTTGTTGGCGAACCTATACCCTAGATTCCTTAATATATTGATTCATTCGTGTTTAATTATCGTTCGTAGTCTTAGTATACAAACCACCAACCAACTTTTATTCACAATAGTCTAGATTAATTAATTGATAGTAGAAAGAACGCCTGTTTCCCTGTGGATTCGATCCTGACTTCCCTTGCTACCTAGCTAGTGGACCTTAGGTTATTTTTGATTAGGTGATACGACTTTAGCCTGTGAAATTTTGGCGCCGTTGCCGGGGAAACGGTTTTATTTTCTGTTGTTGATTTCTTATCCTAGATTATTGTTTGTTACTACTCAAGGAACTCACGTTCCTTGAGACCGGATCTCACATTGTTTTGTAGTCTTTGTCTATGCCCAGGACCGTAGGTACTAGTAATCTGACTCCATTCGATCCTGAGCCCGAAAGAACCTTTCGTAGACGAAGAACTTTCATTACACAGTGTGGGAATTACTCTGATTCTGATCATAATATTGGCGATCTTTTTCCTTCAGATACAGATTCAGTTTCAGAGATAGAGATGGGTGACGAAAATCTGATACCGCCACCTCCCCCACAGCTTACAGACTATTCTAAGCCAAGTCTGTCCGTGCTACCAAAGGCGATCATGCCTTCTATTGCAGCTGAGACCTTCAAGATTGAGCCTGCATTGATTAACATGATCGAGAGACGCCAGTACGGTGGGGAACCAGGTGAAGATCCGAACCTTCACATTCAGTCCTTTATCCAATATTGTTCCACCATCAAGCAAAGGGGATTGACTCCGGAGCAGACTATGGAGATACTTTTCCCGTTCTCTTTGAGTGGGAAAGCTAAACTGTGGATTAATGGGTTGAATCGGACGGCTTTGAAAATCACAAGTTAGGAATCCTTGGCTCTTGCTTTTTATGTTAAATATTTTCCACCTGAGAAAATGGCTCGTCTGAGGGGTCAGATATTAGGTATCTCACAACAAGCGGATGAGAGTTTGTTCGAGGTCTGGGAGAGATTCAAGGATTTGCAAAGAGAATGCCCGCACCATGGTTTGGAAGATTGGTTCTTGATTCAGCAGTTTTATAATGGTCTGGGCAATGAGTCTAGATGTTTGTTGGATTCAGCTGCCAGTGGGAGGTTCATGCAACTTGAGGTGCCTAGAGCTATGGAGGTGATTGAGGAGATAGCCATTCACAATGCCCAGTATGGAAATCCTAGAGGTCTATCTAATAGGGGTGGTAAGCATGATTTAAATTCTATTGAACAATTAACTGCCCAATTGACTGCTTTACACTATAAGTTTGATAATATGCAAGCAGCCAATACTCAATCTGCCCAACCTACTAGTGTAGCTGCTATGAGTGCCCAACCTGCTACTGTTTGTGAAAGTTGTGGAATGTCTGGTCATTATGCACCGGAATGTAGGAGCTCTGTTGAACAATGTCACGCATTTCAATCCTACAAACAAAATAACCCATTCTCCAACTCTTACAATGAGGGCTACAAAAACAACCCTCTACTATCCTACAGGAGCAACAATATCCAGAACCCTCACCAAGTCCAACATCCACCACAACAACCATGCCAACCCTACCAACCACGGAAGAACTACAACCAACAGTCTAGTGGACCACCTGGGTTCCCTAGACAACACACATCACCTCCACCACCACCACCTCAAACCACACAGCCTGACCCTATGCTAGTAGAGATGAGAAACATGATGTTACAAATGCAAAAATCTCTAAGTGAAAAGGATGCAAAAATCGATGCTCTTACTGCTCACAACAAGATCATTGATACACAGTTGGCACAGATGTCTACTACTATTGCAGGGAGGCCACCAGGCCAATTTCCTTCACAGCCCGAAAATAGGGAGACTGCTAATGCAATTACATTGAGGAGTGGTAGGGATTATGATGGTCCTTCTATGCCGGTTGAGGTTGATTCCGGGGTGTCTGCTAGTGATCTGGTCAGTGAGGAAATCCCGAAGATAGTTATGGATGAAAAGGAAGCTGAAAAGGTAGTCAATGAGAATGAGGCTACAATTGCGGTTAAGAAGGGGGCGGATATTCAAGTACCACCTATTGCACTCCCCTTCCCAAACCGACAACTCAAGAATAAGCTAGACAAGCAGTTTGGCAGATTCTTGGAAGTGGTCAAAAATTTGCAGGTAACGGTTCCTTTTACTGAATTAATTTTACAGGTTCCTGCTTATGCTAAATTTATGAAAGTTATTTTGACCAGGAAACGTGCTTTTTGTGAGGTAGAGACTGTAGCTTTCACTGAGGAATGTAGTGATTATTTGCAAAACAAGTCTCCACCTAAACTTCAAGACCCCGGGAGTTTTTCCATCCCATGTAACATTGGCACCGTATTTATTGATAAAGCTTTATGTGATCTAGGTGCTAGTGTGTCTGTCATGCCTTTGTCTGTCTGTACTAAACTGAATATGGGTGAGCTTAAGGTTACCAATATCACTCTACAAATGGCCGACCGTTCTGTCAAATACCCCTTAGGTGTTTTAGAGGACGTCCCTGTTAGAGTAGGTAAATTCTATATACCTGTAGACTTTGTAGTATTAGACATGCAGGAGGATTCTCAAATTCCTATAATCTTAGGTAGACCCTTCCTTCACACGGCGGGGGCGGTAATTGACGTTAAAAGTGGGAAATTGACATTGTCTGTTGGGGATGATAAGGTGACTTTTAATCTGAATAGTGCCTTAAAAAGTCCCATGCTAGAGGAGGAACAATGATATCGCATAGATGTAGTTGATTTTATTACTCGTGATAACGTCTCCCAAGTTCTCGAAAGAGACCCTTTGGAGGCAGTGCTTTGTTGTGAGTCTTCTGCAGGTGATAGCAGTTCTTGGAGTGCTGAAGTGGATGCTCTGGAGTTGGCTCTTAATGGTGGAGAATCTGAGCCGGAGAGCACCAAATTGAAGAGGTTAGTTCGGCCGGTTTGTTTTGTTAAAGAGGTAAAGAAACCCGAACTTAAGCCTCTTCCTGCTAACCTTAAATATGCGTTTTTAGATGATGAACAACTTTGCCCTGTGATCGTCAGTACTGCACTTGATGCAGACCAGTTATCCCAACTTCTTATTGTGTTGAAAAGGCACAAAAGGCCATTGGGTACAGTATTGATGATTTAAAGGGTATTAGCCCTGACTTTTGTATGCATAGGATACATCTAGATGAAAATCATAAACCATGCATCCAACCCCAACGTCGTTTGAACCCTGTCATGCAAGATGTTTTAAAAGCTGAAGTTATGAAATTGCTTGATGCGGGTATTGTGTATGCTGTGTCTGATTCTAAGTGGGTGAGTCCTGTTCAGGTAGTGCCTAAGAAAGGGGGGACAACTGTGGTGAGAAATGAAAAAAATGAGTTGATACCAACTAGGGTAGTCACAGGTTGGCGCATGTGCATTGATTATAGGCGTCTTAATGTTGCTACTAAAAAGGACCATTTTCCCCTTCCCTTCATTGATCAAATGTTAGAAAGGCTAGCCTGTCACAAGTTTTTCTGTTATCTGGATGGTTATTCTATTGCCGGAAACGGTAATATGGATCGTATCGGAAATATAAATATCGTCCAAGTCGTAGATGTTGCCGGAAACGGAAACATGGTACGTATCGGAAAATATTATCGGAAATGGAAATATTGCCGGAACCGGAAATATTGCCGGAAACGGAAATATTGTCAGAATCGGAAATATTATCGGAATCGGAAAATAATTCCGGAAACGGAAATATTGAATATTTGTTCGAAACGGAAATTGATTCCGGAAACGGAAATATTGAATATTGTTCGTATCGGAAATGAATTCCGGAATCGGGAAATTAATCGGAAGCGTATCGTACGAATTAGCATCGGACGAGGCCTGCCAGACGAAGGCCCAGCACGAAGCCGGGCCATCGCCCAGCAAGCCAGCGCGCCACAAACGCACCAGCCAAGGCTGCGCCAGGCCCACCGCAAGGCAGGCCCAGCGCGCGCCAAGGCTGCGGCAGCGTGTGGGCTTGCGGCAGTGGGCTGCGAGCTCATGGGCTGCGCGCGCGCGCATGGCGCCCCTCGTGGGCTGCTGTGCGTGCGTGTGTGTTTGTGTGCTACTCGAATCCTGAAGCTACCGGGATTTGTCATATGATTAAATCTAATCCGAAAAGATTTAGTTTATTCAATTAGAGTCCTAGTAGGATTATAATTAAATAAATTAGTATCCTAGTAGGATTCCAAATCCTTTTCCATAACTCTATAAATAGGTGCCTAGGGTCACATATTTACATCGAGCATTCAAGTATTCAAAGTGAGTTTTTGAGAGCAAAATTCAATTACACAATTGCCTATAAAAGTGCCGAAAATAATAGTACCTTAAGGGCGATTCTAGTTGGTCAATCTTAAGGCGGATCCGGACGTGCTGTGGACTATCTACGGAGGGACGACACTTGGATTCCTAAAGACTTGTTCTTGTTCGGTTCGGGCGCAGCTAGGGAAGGCACGCAACAAAGAGTATGCATCTAAACTATGCTAAATGATTATGTGTAAATAATATGTTTTCCTGGCTTTATGGTTTTTCCGCATGATTTATGAATTGTCATATGTATCATAACCTAACAGTGGTATCACGTGCCTCTTATTATTTTCATAATCTAAATTGCATGAACATGGTTAAATATTACAAATTTGCAAGAATTAAAAGGGGTGATTAATTTTCGTAATTGTTAATTAATTGCAAATTGCGTTTATTTAATTATACGTACGCAGTTTTTCGGCAGTTTCTTCGTTACTCATCCAAATCGAGTGATTTTTGTGTCAATTCCGCATGTAAAAGGCATTCTAAAATTTTGACAAAACAAGTATTTTTCTGCCGAACCCAGAATTCTCAAATTCGAAGCCTAACTATGACTTTTCGGAGGTTTTAGTTTTTCGAATGCAAAATTTTGTAAATTTAAGATGTTAAATTAAATATTTGCGATTCTTGTTGATAAATCTTGAATTTTTGATTGACCTACTGTATATGTTTAACAAGTTTGAATGCCTAGCCTTGTTAATTATGCAATCTAATTTGTAATTATGATTAATTTGTTGAAAATTAGAATAATTTAGAATTAATTTGATTTTCATAATTAATTATAATTTAATTAGATACCTATGATTAAAAACCACCATAAAAATTGTAAATTTATGTTAAATTTTAAATTTTTATGACCTAGACTTGAATCCATGTTAATCGGAAATCAATTGAATAATAAATTTTCGATTTTTCGCCCTAAAATTATGAAATTAATATTATTTATTAATTTGTCATTAATTTTAAATATAAATTTTTTAAATTTTATGCGATTCGCTCATATAACTTGCACGCACAAAGCAATGGACGCTACGTGTTACCCTTAAGGGGTGTGGTATAGTGCGGACATGTGACGACGAGCAAGGGAGCTCGTCGCCCATGCGGCACGAATGCAATGAGCAAGGCCATGGTGCACGAGCACAAGGCAGCAGCCCTGCCTTATGTCGTGGGCTGTGAGCAATGGACGAATGGGCGAGGGCGAAAGCAAGGCACAGCAGTCGCGTGTGGGCAGCAAGCGAGCTGCGCCACAGCGCGCACTGCCTCGCGCAAGCGTGCGGAGCCTCGCGCGCAGAGAGCGCAAGCTCGCGTGCCACGAGTGCTACGCCCAGCGTCGATGCCTCCGGCAGCGAGCGATGGCTCGCAGGATCGAGCGCTGGCGAGCGCGCGCAGCGAGCGATGGCTCGCATGAAGCAAGCGCTGGCGAGCGCGCGCAGCGAGCGATGGCTCGCATGAAGCGAGCGCTGGCGAGCGCGCGCAGCGAGCGCTGGCTCGCATGAAGCGAGCGCTGGCGAGCGAACGCAGCGAGCGATGGCTCGCGTGCATCGAGCGCTGGCGCGCGCGCAGCGAGCACCAGCTCGCATGATGCCTTGCGAAGGAGAGCAGCAGCAGCGATGCGACGCAGCGCATGGGCTGCGCGTACATGGCCAGCGATGGCTGTGTGCGTGGGGCCCATGGGCGTACGTTGCGTGGGGTTGTTGCGTTGCGATTAGATCGTTTTGAAATTTTAATTTGAAATTTTCAGTTTACGTAATTTTAATTAATTTTAAAATTAATAATTTAAATTATTTTCTTGGATTTTAATTTTGAATATTGTAATTATAATAAATTTTATTTATTCTAATTATTTTACTAAAATTAAAATCATGAATTAATTTAAACACGACTGAAATTAAATTAAACTTTTTGGATTCAATAATAAATTTATATGAGCTTTAAATTTTAATTAAATTTGTATGTTTTCGGTTAGACTAGAAATACATTTTTATGTTTAAAATTAGTAAAGCATATGAATTTATTGGTTTAAGTGGGAGCCCTTTTAGTCATAAACTCTTGATTAGGTCTACAAATCCTTAAGGTTAAAACAACTTGATTATAATTAATAAGGACTGAATAATTGGTAGATTATTGGTGCCCTTGATTAATTGCTGCAAATGTTTACGTGATGCATAATGTGTTTTACTAACCAGCTATGTGGACCATTCATGATAATGAATGGGTGAATGGTATATATTGTATATGTACTGTTTTGCAGGTTATGAAGTGACTAGTATGGCCCAAATAGGATAGAAAATATGGTCTGCGTACCATTAATTTGAATGTAATTGGTCTAAAGTACCAAAGTTGTTTTTCAATTCAAATATGGTCTGCGTACCATCAAATAGTTGTAATTAGTTTTAATTATAACTTATCCTATTTGAAGAAAATGGTGCCTCCCACGGAGATTTTCAAGACGGACTTTGAAGTTAAAGCTTCAAGATGAAGTCGGGCCATACTAGATCACATTTATCTTATGCATGTTTTAAGTTATTTATTGCTTTTAAATATGTCTTAAAATGCATGAGATCAAAAGCTTGATTATGTTGCATGATTAAGGATTTTAGTTCACTTAAAATCTAACCAACATAGTAAGAGCCTTAAGTTCCAAACTTAAAAATTGAGTTAAAAGGTGCCATGCCAAAATATACACTTGCTTGGATATCCTTTACATCAATCTAGTAATAGTTTTCGCTCAGCGAGGTGTTACTTATTGGTCCTAAAGGGGCAAGGTACACAAATAATTGTGAGTACATGTTAGTTTTGGTGAAACTCAACGATATAAGTAAGGAGTCCTTTTATGTCGTGGCAAAATCGATAGGTTTACCTAATAAGTTCTTAGACGTACCTATCAACCAAGAATAGTTTCTAGACTATTAGCAAAAGGCTTTTGCTTACCTAAGATGTTTTAGGATTAAGTCGACAAACTGTGCTTAGTTCTTCAATGATTTTAGGATCTTGGAATCATTTTATTCACACCTGCCGAAACACATAACTTGAATAAAATGCTTAATAAACATTGAATTATGCATGTATGCTAGAATTTAAGTATTTAAGAGAAACTGTGAATGGTTATTTATTTGTTTATTCTTTTCAATTGTAGTTTTAAATATGGCAAACAACAATTCATTCAACATTCGATCAATTCTCGAAAAGGAGAAGTTGAACGGGAAGAACTTCCTTGACTGGCAAAGGAACTTGCAAATAGTTCTTATGCAGGAAGAAAAGGAGTATGTCCTAGAAGAGGCGATGCCCGAAGCCGCAGGCGACGGGGTCACTCAGGCAGCCCTCAATCGTTGGATTAATGCCAACAAGGATGTGAAATGTCTAATGCTCGCCACCATGAGTGCGGATCTGCAGAAAACGTTCATCAACTCAGATGCTTTCACAATCATCAGTGAGTTGAAGAACATGTTCCAAGATCTGGCTCGAGTCGAAAGATTCGAGACTCATAGGAAATGTTTTGAGACCAAGCTTAAGAAAGGCGAGCCCGTAAGTCCACATGTTCTCAAAATGATTGGACTCATTGAGAATATGAGTCGGCTGGATCATCAATTTTCTCAGGAAATAGCTATAGACACCATCCTCCATTCTCTTCATAGCGGGTATGATCAGTTCAAACTGAACTACAGTATGAATAGTCTGGACAAAACGCTCACTGAGCTTCACGGTATGCTGAAGACCGCTGAAAAGACGCTCAAAAGTGATAAGCAGGATGTGCTTATGGTGCGTGGGGGCAAGTTCAAGAAATCTGGAAAGAAGAGGAATGCTAAGAAAGGTGGAAACAAGGCCAGCCCAACTAAGCAAACTGGCGCCAAATCTATAAAGAGGAAGGTCAGTCAACCCACTTCTGAATCCGAATGCTTCTACTGCAAGAAGAAGGGGCATTGGAAGAGAGATTGCTTGAAGCTAAAGGAAGATCAGAAGAACGGAACAGTCGTTCCATCTTCAGGTATTTTCGTTATAGACTGTATACTTGCTAATTCAACTTCTTGGGTATTAGATACAGGTTGTGGCTCACACTTATGTTCCAATCCACAGGGACTAAGAAGAAGTAGAAAGTTAAGCAAGGGTGAAGTCGACCTACGAGTGGGAAATGGAGCACGGATTGCTGCATTAGCTGTAGGAACTTATTATTTGTCGTTGCCCTCCGGGCTAGTTTTGGAACTGGAAGAATGTTTCCATGTTCCAAGTCTTACTAAAAACATCATTTCAGTTTCTTGCTTAGATGCTAAGGGATTTTCCTTTTTAATAAAAGACAATAGTTGTTCGTTTTATTTTAAAGAGATGTTTTATGGATCTGCTAGATTAGTCAATGGACTTTATTTATTAGATCACGACAAACAAGTATATAACATAAATACCAAAAAGGCCAAAAAGGATGATTCAGATCTCACCTATCTGTGGCATTGTCGATTAGGCCATATAAACTTGAAACTCTTAGAAAGACTTCAAAAGGAAGGAATTCTAGAACCATTTGACTTAGAGGATTATGGTAAATGCGAATCATGTTTACTTGGCAAAATGACAAAGCAACCTTTCTCTAAAGTTGGAGAAAGAGCAAATGAACTATTGGGTTTAATCCATACAGATGTATGTGGACCAATGAGTACAAATGCTAGAGGTGGTTTCAGCTACTTTATCACTTTCACTGATGACTTCAGTAGATATGGTTATGTCTACCTAATGAAGCATAAGTCTGAATCCTTTGACAAATTCAAGGAATTTCAGAGTGAAGTAGAGAATCACTTAGGCAAGAAGATTAAGGCACTGCGGTCTAATAGTGGCGGTGAATATCTGAGCTATGAATTTGATGACCATCTGAAAGAATGTGGAATTCTATCAGAATTGACTCCTCCTGGAACACCACAATGGAACGGTGTGTCGGAACGGAGGAACAGAACCTTGCTAGACATGGTCAGGTCAATGATTGGTCAGGCCAAACTTCCATTAGAATTTTGGGGACATGCACTAAATATAGCTGCACTCACTATAAATAGAGCTCCGTCTAAAGCTGTCGAAAAGACTCCATATGAATTATGGTTTGGAAAGCCTCCAAATGTGTCTTTTCTAAAGATTTGGGGATGTGAAGTATATGTCAAACGATTAATTTCAGACAAACTTCATCCAAAATCTGACAAATGTATCCTTGTGGGCTATCCAAAGGAAACAAAGGGGTATTACTTCTACAATACATCTGAGAACAAGGTGTTTGTTGCTCGAGATGGTGTCTTTTTGGAGAAAGATCACATTTCCAAAATGACAAGTGGGAGAAAAGTAGACCTCGAAGAAATTCGAGTCGAACAACAAACTCTAGAGAATGCTCAAGATGACATTCAGGATGAAACTCAGAGATCTTTAGAAGAATCTGGTGAGAATCATGGTCAATCTAGAAATGTTACCCCGCGTAGATCGCAAAGATATAGATCTCAACCGGAAAGGTACTTAGGTATTTTGACGAACGAGAGCTATGACGTTCTATTACTTGAAAGTGATGAACCTGCGACTTACAAACAAGCTATGACGAGCCCTAGCTCCAAGCAATGGCAAGAAGCCATGCAATCTGAATTAGACTCCATGTCTGAAAACTAAGTATGGGATTTGGTCGATTTGCCAGATGGCTACCAAGCCATTGGAAGCAAATGGGTTTTCAAACTGAAAAAGGACAAGGATGGGAAACTTGAAGTTTTCAAGGCTAGATTGGTTGCAAAAGGTTACAGGCAAGTCCACGGTGTGGATTACGATGAAACCTTTTCACCAGTTGCAATGCTAAAGTCTATTCGGATAATGTTAGCAATCGCTGCATATTACGATTACGAAATATGGCAGATGGATGTCAAAACTGCTTTCTTAAACGGCGTTTTAACAGAAACTGTGTTTATGACACAGCCTGAAGGTTTTGAGGATCCAAAGAATGCTAAAAAGGTATGCAAGATAAAGAAGTCAATCTACGGATTGAAGCAGGCATCCAGGAGCTGGAATATACGTTTTGATGAAGCAGTCAGTGACTTTGGTTTCATCAAGAACGCAGACGAATCTTGTGTATACAAGAAGGTCAGTGGGAGCAAAATTGCTTTCCTAGTATTATATGTCGACGACATATTACTTATCGGAAATGACATTCCTATGTTGAACTCTGTCAAGATTTGGCTTGGGAAATGTTTTTCGATGAAAGATCTAGGAGAAGCACAGTACATATTGGGCATCAAGATTTACAGAGATAGATCTAAAAGGATGGTTGGACTTAGTCAAAGCACTTATATCAATAAGGTACTTGATAGGTTCAAGATGGCGGACTCCAAGCGAGGCTAACTACCCATGTCTCATGGAATGACTCTAAGCAAGAATCAGTGTCCAAAAACACTTGATGAGCGTAGACGAATGAATGGGATTCCATATGCATCATTGATTGGTTCAATAATGTATGCTATGATACGTACACGCCCGGATGTTGCGTATGCACTCAGTGCTACGAGCAGATACCAGTCAGACCCAGGAGAGGCGCATTGGACTGCTGCCAAGAATATTCTGAAGTACCTGAAAAGGCACAAAGATGACTTCCGGGTCTATGGTGGAGATGATGAATTAATTGTTAAAGGCTATACAGACGCAAGTTTCCAAACCGACAAAGATGATTTCAGATCACAGTCTGGGTTTGTCTTCTGCCTCAACGGAGGTGCAGTAAGCTGGAAAAGTGCTAAGCAAAGCACCATTGCGGATTCTACAACTGAAGCGGAGTACATTGCTGCACATGAAGCAGCAAAGGAAGCTATATGGCTAAGGAAGTTCATAGGTGAACTTGGTGTAGTCCCCTCCATTAAAGGACCAATAGCCCTGTATTGTGATAACAACGGAGCTATTGCACAGGCAAAGGAGTCTAGACACCACCAGAGAAAAGCATGTACTTTGTAGATTTCACCTTCTACGAGAGTTCGTTGAAAGAAAAGAAGTCGAGATAAACAAGATTGGAACTGATGACAACATATCAGATCCATTGACTAAACCTCTGCCGCAGGCGAAGCACAACTCGCACACTGCAGCTATGGGAATCAAGCATATTGGAGAATGGCTTTGATATCCCTGTTTAATGTTTTAAAGTTTTAGAGTTTAAATCTTTGTAAAACATTATCGGTTAATCATTCACAATAAATGAAAAGAATTCATTTTTCCATTTAATTTGTGGTTTATTAAATGATGAGTCCCTTCAATTTGACAATATATTCAAGATAGACTGTCAGGACCAGTCCTGTGACTAAGAAATGTCTATCAAGTGAACTTGAATGTCAAAGGTTGAAAATGGTCCCTAGTCGGAGTTTTCTATAAAATTGGACGCATAGAAAACGTTAGACGACTAGAATGCAAGATGACTAGTAGTTATGTTTCTTGAACTATGTGGACATGGCAATGTCATAATCATTTGCATAGATACTTACTTTGGGAAGACTAGTATAGGACAAGACCTATGAAACTTTACTGTAAGAGATGAAAATCTGTCATAAGTAAATTTCATTAAAATTATTAGACACTAAATCCTCAATACCTGAGTGATTTGAGATTACTTGTTTGAGAACTGGTTGCTTTGACGTTGACCAACCGTCGCACCGTAAAAGGAGGCTATAAAGGCAACGCTCAGGTAATCACCTATCAAACGAAGTCTAATCTCATGATCGCAAGATTGGGATTGTCCTCCCATAAACCGGGATGAGATGCTTAAAAGTTGTACAAGGCCACTCGGAGAGCTAGAAACTGTGAAATGCATGGCCGTGCTCGGATGAATCATAGGCTATGATTATCTGTTTATTTGATCAGTTGAACTCTGAAACCGAGAAACACCTCTGGACATAATAAGGATGACAACTCTTACCTTATGTTCAAGAGCAAGCATCGAGCGACAAAGGAATTAGGAAATGCACACTTGTCCCTAAGGACAAGTGGGAGACTGAAGGAAATAATGCCCTTGGTCCAAGTACGCATTCAATGTTAAGTCTAATAAATGCGGTTCAGTATTAATTAACAAGTTAATAATTCAGTGAGATCAAGTGAGCTGAATGCCTAGCTAGAGGCCGCTTCAGTTCAAGTGGAATTAATGATATTAATCCACAGCTTACTCTTGACTGAACCCGTAGGGTCACACAAATAGTACGTAAACGGATCAAGTATTTAATGGCATTTAAATACTCCATCTATGGATATTCGGAATCGGGATCTTGGTTTCAGTGGGAGCTGAGATCGTCACAGGCAAGAAATGAATACTCCGGAAACGATGATATTGCCGGAAACGGAAATATGGATCGTATCGGAAATATAAATATTGTCCAAGTCGTAGATGTTGCCGGAAACGGAAACATGGTACGTATCGGAAAATATTATCGGAAATGGAAATATTGCCGGAATCGGAAATATTGCCGGAAACGGAAATATTGTCAGAATCGGAAATATTATCGGAATCGGAAAATAATTCCGGAAACGGAAATATTAAATATTTGTTCGAAACGGAAATTGATTCCGGAATCGGAAATATTGAATATCGTTCGTATCGGAAATGAATTCCGGAATCGGGAAATTAATCGGAAGCGTATCGTACGAATTAGCATCAGACGAGGCCTGCCAGACGAAGGCCCAGCACGAAGCCGGGCCATCGCCCAGCAAGCCAGCGCGCCACAAACGCACCAGCCAAGGCTGCGCTAGGCCCGCCGCAAGGCAGGCCCAGCGCGCGCTAAGGCTGCGGCAACGTGTGGGCTTGCGGCAGTGGGCTGCGAGCTCATGGGCTGCGCGCGCGCGCATGGCGCCCCTCGTGGGCTGCTGTGCGTGCGTGTGTGTTTGTGTGCTACTCGAATCCTGAAGCTACCGGGATTTGTCATATGATTAAATCTAATCCGAAAAGATTTAGTTTATTTAATTAGAGTCCTAGTAGGATTATAATTAAATAAATTAGTATCCTAGTAGGATTCCAAATCCTTTTCCATAACTCTATAAATAGGTGCCTAGGGTCACATATTTACATCGAGCATTCAAGTATTCAAAGTGAGTTTTTGAGAGCAAAATTCAATTACACAATTGCCTATAAAAGTGCCGAAAATAATAGTACCTTAAGGGCGATTCTAGTTGGTCAATCTTAAGGCGGATCCGGACGTGCTGTGGACTATCTACGGAGGGACGACACTTGGAGTCCTAAAGACTTGTTTTTGTTCGGTTCGGGCGCAGCTAGGGAAGGCACGCAACAAAGAGTATGCATCTAAACTATGCTAAATGATTATGTGTAAATAATATGTTTTCCTGGATTTATGGTTTTTTTCCGCATGATTTATGAATTGTCATATGTATCATAACCTAACATATTCTGGTTTCTTTTAAATTCCCATACATCCTGACGACCAGGAAAAGACCACCTTCACCTGCCCCTATGGTACCTTTGCATATCGTAGGATGCCCTTTGGTCTGTGTAATGCACCTGCTACTTTCCAACGTTGCATGATGAGTATCTTTTTCTGATTTTATTGAGTCTATCATGGAAGTGTTTATGGATGATTTTAGCGTCTATGGTACTTCTTTTGATTCTTGCTTGCTAAATCTGACTAAAGTCTTGAAAAGATGTGAAGAGTGTAATTTAGTCTTGAACTGGGAAAAGTGTCATTTCATGGTTATTGAGGGGGTGGTTTTGGGACATTTGATATCTGATAAGGGCATTCAGGTGGATCGAGCTAAGGTCCAAGTGATTGAACAATTACCCCCTCCAGTTAATGTGAAGGGGTGTTAGAAGTTTTCTTGGTCATGCGGGGTTTTATCGCCGCTTTATCAAGGATTTTTCTAAAATTGTTAAACCACTTACCCAGCTCCTCCTCAAGGATGCCCCGTTTGTGTTTACTGATGCTTGTCTTGAGGCATTTCACAGGATTAAACAGGCACTGATTTCGGCTCCCATCATTCGTTCTCCCGAATGGGATCTTCCGTTTGAGATAATGTGTGATGCAAGTGATTATGCAGTTGGGGAAGTTTTGGGTCAGAGAAAGGAGAAGGTTTTACATGCCATATATTATGCAAGTAAGACCTTAGATGAAGCTCAAGTTAATTATGCTACTACTGAGAAGGAGCTTCTAGCTATAGTCTATGCCTTGGATAAATTCCGCACCTATCTGATTGGATCCAAGGTGATAGTCTATACTGACCATGTGGCCCTTAAGTATCTGCTCGCTAAGAAGGAAGCCAAGCCTAGGCTTATTCGATGGATACTACTGCTACAGGAGTTCGATCTAGAGATCCGCGACAAGAAAGGGGCTGAGAATGTGGATGCAGATCACTTGTCTAGATTGAGGTATGACGATGGTACACTAGTAGAAAAAACCCTTATTGCAGCGGGCTTTTAGACCCCTGTTGCAGCGTACATCGTATGCTGCAACTGGGGGGCCTGCAACAAGTCTGAACTTGTTGCAGCGTACATGTTCGCTGCAAAAAGTGATTTGTTGCAGCGGGCTTTTAGATGTACGCTGCAACAAGTGCCAAAAAATTGGCAAAATTTTGGACTTGTTGCAGCGTACATATAAAAGCCCGCTGCAACAGACCCAACTTTTTGCAGCGTACATTTATTTGTACGCTGCAACAAGTCTGAATTACTCAATTTTTTGCAGCGTACATTTATTTGTACGCTGCAACAAGTCTGAATTTTTGCGAAATTTTTTTCCCTTGTTGCAGCGTACAACATATATGTACGCTGCAAAAAAGCACTTTTGGCGGGAAAATTCTAATTTTGTTTAGGGATACCTAGAGTGCCTTGCACCAAATATAGAAACCTGTCAAAACAATAATAGAATAACGCAACCTGTATAACAAATATAAAAACAACAACTGGAGTTTTGTATACTATATATCCCAAAACCAAAGTGCACATATTACATTTAAATATATGTTCCAATTTCAACATAAACATACATTTTAATATAAAATTTATTCTATAACAACTAAACCAACTCGATCAAGCGCGCTAAAGCCAATAATAAATACTTGCTGGTAAAAAACTTAGCCCATTGCTCACGAACCACATCAAATTCCTCGCATAAGGCGCAATCCTCGGAGTGTAGACCTTTACAAAAACAGAAATTTAAATTAAACATTAGATTAAATACAAATTAAATATCACATTTTAACATTCAAGAAACTAACGACAATGTCCTAATAGTCTAAAATGAGTCCTTAGGTTCTTTAGTTCAAAGTTGGGAGCGAAAATGTCATTTTAGCCTAAATATGACCTATAACGACCCAATGAGCCTATAGGTGCATAAATAGATTGGAACGAGTCTTAGATCGTTAAAATTATGCATCTTAAAAATGTAATAAGTTTTAAATGAGTCCTTAGGTTCTTTATTTTAAAGTTGGGAGCGAAAATGCCTTATTTTAGCCTAGATATGACCTATAACGATCAAACAAGCATTAAATGGGTATAAGTAGATTAGAATAAGTCCTAGAAACTCAAAACTAAGCTTATTAATCATATAATAATTTAAAAATGAGTCCTTAGGTTCTTAAGTTCAAAGTTGGGAGCGAAAATGTCATTTTAGCCTAAATATGACCTAAAATGACACAATGAGCCTTAAATGGGCATAAATGGATTGGAATGAGTCCTAGAAAGTTAAAACTAGAATATAAAACATTTAGTAGGTTTAAAATGAGTCCTTAGGTTCTTTAGTTCATAGTTGGGAGCCAAAATGTCATTTTAGCCTAAATATGTCCTATAACGACCAAACAAGCCTTAAATGTGTATAAGTAGTTAGAATAAGTCTTAGAAACTTAAAACTAAGCATATTAAACATGTAATAAGTTTAAAATAAGTCCTTAGGTTCTTTATTTTAAAGTTGGGAGCGAAAATGCCTTATTTTATCCTAAATATGACCTATAACGATAAAACAAGCATTAAATGTGCATAAATAGATTAGAATAAGTCTTAGAAACTTAAAACTAAGCATATTTATCATATAATAAGTTTAAAATGAGTCATTAGGTTCTTAAGTTCAAAGTTGGGAGCGAAAATGGCACTTTAGCCTAAATATGACCTATAACGACACAATGAGCCTTAAATATGCATAAATGGATTGGAATGAGTTCTAGAAAGTTAAAAATAAGCATATAAAACATTTAGTAAGTTTAAAATGAGTCCTTAGGTTCTTTAGTTCATAGTTTGGAGCGAAAATGTCATTTTAGCCTAAATATGTCCTATAACGACCAAACAAGCCTTAAATGTGTATAAGTAGTTAGAATAAGTCTTAGAAACTTAAAACTAAGCATATTAATCATGTAATAAGTTTAAAATGAGTCCTTAGGTTCTTTAGTTCAAAGTTAGGAGCGCAAATACCTCATTTTAGCCTAAATATGACCTATAACGATAAAACAAACATTAAATGTGCATAAATAGATTAGAATAAGTCTTAGAAACTTAAAACTAAGCATATTAATCATGTAATAAGTTTAAAATGAGTCCTTAGGTTCTTTAGTTCAAAGTTAGGAGCGCAAATGCCTCAATTTAGCCTAAATATGACCTATAACGATAAAACAAACATTAAATGTGCATAAATAGATTAGAATAAGTCTTAGAAACTTAAAACTAAGCATATTTATCATATAATAAGTTTAAAATGAGTCATTAGGTTCTTAAGTTCAAAGTTGGGAGCGAAAATGACACTTTAGCCTAAATATGACCTATAACGACACAATGAGCCTTAAATATGCATAAATGGATTGGAATGAGTCCTAGAAAGTTAAAACTAAGCATATAAAACATTTAGTAAGTTTAAAATGAGTCCTTAGTTTCTTTGGTTCATAGTTGGGAGCGAAAATGTCATTTTAGCCTAAATGTGTATAAGTAGTTAGAATAAGTCTTAGAAACTTAAAACTAAGCATATTAAACATGTAATAAGTTTAAAATAAGTCATTAGGTTCTTTATTTTAAAGTTGGGAGCGAAAATGCCTTATTTTATCCTAAATATGACCTATAACGATAAAACAAGCATTAAATGTGCATAAATAGATTAGAATAAGTCTTAGAAACTTAAAACTAAGCATATTTATCATATAATAAGTTTAAAATGAGTCATTAGGTTCTTAAGTTCAAAGTTGGGAGCGAAAATGGCACTTTAGCCTAAATATGACCTATAACGACACAATGAGCCTTAAATATGCATAAATGGATTGGAATGAGTTCTAGAAAGTTAAAAATAAGCATATAAAACATTTATTAAGTTTAAAATGAGTCCTTAGGTTCTTTAGTTCATAGTTTGGAGCGAAAATGTCATTATAATAATAGTGAGACATTTATCGAAATAGAACTGTAAAAACCAATATGGAACAAATAAAAATGAAAGTCTAAAAAAGTAATTTGGGACATAGGGAGTTTTTTTTTTTTTTAAAAAAGTGATGATAGTGTTCCAACCATAAAAAAGTTCCCATTTACAAGAAAGTTGCATTCGCAAAAAGGAGGCAGAAAAGCAAGTGGTGAGAACATAAAATAGAAAAGACCATGACAATGACTAAGGTTATCCTGTAGCAAATATCAGGGGAAAGGATATACAAGTAATAAGGAAACGAACCTCCAATGGAAAATATTCCAGCATTATTTATTAGTACATGCAAAGGTCCAGGCTTCTGCAAATTGCGCAACAGAGTCCAAAGATAGCAAATCAAGTTCCATAACCTACAAAGGAAGGATTAAAAGCTAATCTTTCAGCAACGAAGTAGTGTTGGATGTAAAATGAGACTTCTATCTTTTCTCTCCCCCATTTATAGGGAAGAAAAACATAAAGTCCTCTAATTAGTTGCTCGTACTAAAACCCCAGAATATCATACATGCCAACGATGAAAAAGTTGAATTAACACATATTCAGTAGCACATAAAAAGGGTGGCAAACAAAAACAATGAGAAAGAATTAATTTACATATATGCAATGTTTCACAATAAAACGAACTGTCAACGATGTCATTGTTTGACTCAACTTATTGCCTAACTTATCTGAACGTATTTAAAATTATCAGAAATTATTTGAACTTGTTTAAAAGTATCTGAAATTGCTTCTTTGTTTGTGAAATTGTCTGAAATTGTATGAAAAAACCTCATTTTATTTGAATTTGTCTGAACATGTTTTGTTGAAATAAAACGAAAACATTAAAAAACATGTAACCAAACAGGGTGTCGGTGTCATACCAATTACCTGGATAACAGAAACAAGAAACTTCCCTGGACATAATGTCTAAGACAAATCAAACAAGTTCTTAGTACCTCAATATTTAGAGGAAGGCCTTTCCCAGACCAGTCAGTTTGCCATTTTTGGATCAGCTCATTAGCTGCTTTAGGATTCCTCACAGCCATGACAACATGTGCACCAGACTCTGCCAGTTGCCTAAAGATATAACAAAACAATCACACGGTAAGAAAGTGATCCTTGGGTCATTTGTTCAGTGATTCTTAGCTCATTTATTCAAGTATAGAGTCTACAGTAGTATTTCTAGAGTAAAAAACATTGAATATAATTCACTATGTATATACTGACACCAATTCACCAATAACAGTTGAAGGTATGGGTCTGATTCCCGCAATCCCACCTCCATCACTTGCCTCTCCATCGCCATTTCCCATCCATCCCCCATGTCATATTACCACAGATAAGCACACAATGAAAACAAAAGGAAATTACATACTGCCTAGGACTAGGGGACTCCAACAGTCAAACAGCCTGAGCATGTACACCTCCAATTTGTATGCGTGCCAAAAACAAGCAATTCCAAACCATCATTAAGATATACTTTTTTAAATAGAAGTATGTATCTTTTTTATATTAAAAAAAAAAAAAAAATTGGTATGTAATTTTCATTTTGTTTTCCTCGTTAGCTATTGTATATCTGTATCACATTCAGGAATTTAGGTGTATAGGTAATAAATAGTTTTCTATGTATTCTGACATTTAGTTATGAAAGATATACATGCCTAAACACATATTAGAAATTATAGCACTCATTACTTTCTTCATCTTATCATATTCTTATCATATCATGGCATCAGTGTGTGCTCCAATTGATACAGCAAAGAAATCAGAATAATTATTAGCTTTCTTGAGGCTCAAAGCATACCAACACAAAGTTTGGCCAAGCTAGCAAGAAAACAGTGTGGTTATTTCCCTCAGAAAATTTCAATCCACTAACAAATCATACATTTTATTTACGATACTAAGATAATCATTGGGCAAGATTTCTAAAGAACAATCTCAAGTCCGTACTGTTCTTTTATTCAGATATTTATATCTCCAAAAAGTTTATGTTTCATGATTTTGCAAGCTAATATGGACAAAAATTAGCCTTAAATATGCCATTTTTCACATCTAATCACAAGTTTAGTTTATACACATTTTGACCATCAGAACATTTCTTTTATAAAAATTTCTCAACACTCTAAAAAGAACTCAATCATTCGAACAAACCCTAAAAAAAACCAATCATTTCCCCCAAACAATTAACGAAATGGACCAAAAATAATAGGTATACACCAACATACAAAAAGTTGCTAAATCAACTCCAGATCTGGCGATTTGAACCATACACAAACCCCAACACCACAGACATGTTAATTGACGAATAGATTAGAAATATACCTGTGCAATCGACGAAGTTTCTTACGAATTGAGATAGCAAAGACAAACGAACTATAGGAGGAGATAGAGTCTGGATATAGCTTAGTTTTCCGAGCAGGGAATGACTTCGCCGGTTGTTTTTTCGAGTAGGGAACCACCAGTGAGAGGCGAGGAAGTTAAATAGACTCTTGCTGGAGTACCACCGGCGACGGGCGACACCCAGCGGCGACGACCACTGGTGAGAACCACCGGCGAGAAGCAGGGTAAGCCGAGAGAAGAAGAAGGGAGTACTGAGAGTACGTGGGATATTCGCTGCTATGAGATTTGAGATAGAAATGTTTGGTCTGAGTTAAAGTTGCAGCGAAAAAAATTTACAAATATGTTATTGCAGGGGGCTTTTACCATGTACGCTGCAAAATAAAAGGCCTATTGCAGGGGGCTTTTATTATGTACGCTGCAAAAATCTCTTTTGCAGGGGGCAATTAATTTGTACGCTGCAACAACCCTTTAAAGGGTTTGACCCGCGTTGACCGACTGGTTGTTGAAGCGTATTAATACTTGTACGCTGCAACAAGGGGGTTGCAACAAGGGTTTTTTCTACTAGTGGTAAGGGATCTACACCGATTGATGATTCATTTCCGGATGATCATTTACTTGCACTTGCCAGTCAGTCACCATGGTTCGCAGATTTTGCTAACTACATTGTGGGGAGAATTCTTCCGGCCGATCTTTCATATCAACAGAAGAAGAAATTCCTACATGATGTCCGATTTTACTTTTGGGACGACCCTTATTTGTTTCGTGAGACTGCTGAAGGGTTGTACAAGCGTTGTATTCCAGAATGGGAAGTTCAAGGTGTTATCAGTAGGTGTCATTCTTCACCTTATGGTGGTCACCATGGACCGTCTAAAACAAACGCTAAGTTGTCACAATGTAGTTTTTACTGGCCTACTATGTTCAAGGATGCACAGGCTTTTATTATGGCTTGTGATGCATGCCAGAGGGCCGGCACTATTTCGAGGAGGTATGAGATGCCACAGAATGGGATCCTTGAGGTTGAGATTTTCGATGTGTGGGGAATTGATTACATGGGATCATTGCCATCGTCCAAGGGTAACTTGTATATCCTTGTTGCTGTAGATTATGTGTCAAAGTGGGTGGAAGCCGTTGCCTCACCTACTAACGATGCTAAGACAGTCATCTCCCTGTTCAAGAAGATCATATTTCCTAGATTTGGGGTTCCGCGCGCTTTGATCAGTGATGGAGGCTCACACTTCCATGAGAGGCATCTGGATGCGCTCCTGCGCAAGTATGGGGTTTATCACCGCACTGGGCTAGCCTACCACCCTCAGACGAGTGGTCAAGTTGAGGTCTCCAACCGAGAGATCAAATCTATCCTTGAGAAAGTGGTGGCGAAGTCTAGGAAGGATTGGAGCGATAAGCTAGATGATACTCTATGGGCATACAGAACCGCCTTTAAGACACCTATTGGTACCTCCCCATATCGGTTGGTGTATGGCAAGGCATGTCACTTACCAGTAGAAATGGAGTACAAGGCTTATTGGGCAATCAAACAGCTCAACATGGCTGCAAAGCTAGCCGGTGAGAAGCGGTTACTTCAATTGGGTGAGCTCGATGAATTCCGACTACAAGCCTATGATAGTGCCCGGATTTACAAGGAAAAGACCAAGAAGTGGCACGACAATCACATTTTGCATAGAGAGTTCGCGGTAGGCGACAAGGTTCTACTTTTTAACTCTAGGCTTAAGTTATTTCCTGGAAAACTTAAGTCTAGGTGGTCTGGGCCATTCACCGTGACTATGGTAAGCAAGTTTGGGTCTGTTGAAGTAGAGAATGATAATGGTGAACGATTCAAGGTCAACGGGCAACGTCTGAAGTTGTACCATGATGAGGCTACTGTAGGAGTGGTTGAGGTCCATCACCTCAATCCCTCCGCCTCATAGACTGCATATTCCAGGTAACAAGGTCGAGCGGGAGCTAGAAATAAACCAGCGCTTTGCGGGAGGCAACCCGTATTTTATCGCTTTAGTAGTATAAGTTTGATTTTTTTTTTATTCTATTTTTGTGTGTTTAGTTAGTATTTCCCATACCTAAGTGTGTTTAAGTATTGTTTTTGGTGTTAGTGAGGCGAGAAGAGGGCATTACGCTGTTTGGGTGTTTAATAATGTGCAGGCCTAAAGCTCCAAGTTCAAGAAAGTGAAATTACGCAAAAGGCCAAGCACGCTGCAAACCGCCCGATCCGGATCGGGCGAGGTGCGCCCGATCGGGCGCGCACGGACAAAACTATTGCAGCTAATCTTTGCCCGATCGGGCGTAGCATGCCCGATTGGGCGGTGTGGCGAGTGGAATGCTCGATCGGGCGAAATTATTTTGCCCGATCGGGCGGTCTGGCGAGTGGAATGCCCGAGTCGGGCGATTGTCTGCCCGATCGAGCGCAGAAGGCCAGTGGTATGCCCGATCGGGCGAAATTATTTTGCCCGATCGGGCGGTTGAGGAAAATTTCGTGGAAAAGTCAAGGAGGAATTCTGAGCAGGAAAAGTCAAGAAAAATAACATTCGCAAATCGCCCGATCCGGATCGGGCAAGGTGCGCCCGATCGGGCGCGCACGTATGAGAAGAAAAGGATCGCAAACCGCCCGATCGGGCGACATTCCGCCCGACCGGGCGAGATGCGATTTCAGCGACAAATACACGGATTCTCTTTTCTTTCTTCACTTCCTCTTCATCTTCAACCTAACTTTCTCTCACTTCCTCCATTAAACTCCAACCTCCAAAAACTTCCAACCACCATATCTCCCACAAATCTCCACCAAATTCAACAATTTTTTCATCAAAATCATCCTCTCATCATCCTCTACAACCTACACCTAACCGATTTGAGTTTTCTCTCATCCCCACAAAATCCCCAAATTCACCCAAAAAGCTCAAAAACTCAAAAAAATCAGATTTTCATCAATGGCAAACCGACCACAAAGGAAATGCACAAGGGTACCAAGAAATCAACATGAAGCTTCCACGAGCCGAGCTCGGGAACCGACACCACCACCTCCGCCGCCGCAATTCGAGCCCGACACGGATTTTCCGGATGTCATCTTTGTTACGGAGGAGCAACGAGCACGATTCATGCACCTCAAATTGAGGGAGGTAATCCCTACTCGCTTTATATGCCAAAAATCATTACATGAAATGGGTATTGAGCGTGATGTCAAACGTGTCTTTGTTGGTGTTGGTATGAGTAACATGTATAGTATGCTCCGTCTCACATTTAGACGGTTGACTCTAGAATTTTTGAGTAGTTTCAATGTGCGTAGGGATGGTTATCGAACCGTGTCGTCGGTTCAATTTCGTGTGATGAACCGAACCTACACCATGAGTTTAGCTGATTTTGGTAGGATTTTTGGATTGTCTACCACTTATAGTAGGAAACCTAAGGAGACCCATAATAACTGCACCATGTGGGGAAAGCTTACGGGTAATGCTAATCCCGGGAGTATGCAACATTTGCATGCTTCCAAGATACAACACTCGGTACCCATTGTCTTTTACAGGTTTCTAGGATTTACAATCTTTGGTAGGGATGAGACCCAGAATATTAGGAGTACGGAGCTAGAGATCCTAGGTGGCTACGTTTCAGAAGGAGAGGAGGGCTACAAAATGAACCTTGCACATCATATGGCCTCTCAATTTTATTCCATAGCCACTTCCACACATACTACCAAAATTACCATTGGTGGGTTGATCACCCACATAGCCATGGCCACGACCAACTTTACTGAGGCTAACCAGACTCCAGTTCTGGGTAGCAACTTGCTTGATTTGGCTTACTTTGCTGGACTCCGTAGGCTACAGGGGGAGCATGGGTTGTTTAGGCCGGGAGCTATGTACTGGATGTTCGAGGGAAACAGGCTTTTCACCTTGCCTGACCCTCAGGGCCGCACTAGTTTCAGACCCGGTCAGGCTCATTACTTATTTGTTGGATTTGAGCAAGAGCCTCAGCCTGACTCCCAGCCTCAGCCTGACCCATAGCCAGAGCCCCATCAGTACCAGCCAGAGCCTCGCACCTACTTTAGGAGGGGGCGTCGAGACGCGGGGAGGCCCCAGGGTGGCCCGGTAGTAGAGGAGGAGCAGGGGTCCATTGATGAGCGGTTGAGAAGACTTGAGCTCGGTTTCCGGGAGTTTGCAACTGATCACCAGAGGACCATGTTCCCATTCTATGATCAGTATGCCAGGAAGGGCTACATTGCCCCAGATTACGAGCACCCTACCTGGTATACCTATCCCGCGGAGGGATATGGAGCTCCGGGTTCTATGGGCACCTTCACACCTACCCAGTACGGAGGTTGGGGAGCGGGTCCTAGTGGGCATGGTGGCAGAGATGATGGTGATGATGATGATGATGGCGGCCATGGCCGTCAACGATGGAGATGAGATCGAGTTGGTTCGATACCCTTGAGCCAATGAGGACATTGTCTGATTTGGTTTGGGGAGGGTTTCACATCACTTGTACATTGTAGGTATATTTTTCTTTTCTTTTCGCATTTCTTTATTTTGGTGTGTTTCTTTGGTGTGTTTAATGCTTTCTAGATTAGTTTATTGCTTTGAAAAAAAAAAAATACAAAAATACGTTCCGATGAATACAATATCATGCTTCCCTGTGCCCCTTAAGCGGAAATTGTTTTGATTCTTGGTATTTGATGATGGGCAATGTAGATGTGTTAGCCATGATTTTATATTCGATTGCTTTGATGCCTAAACATGAGTCAACTCCGACTAACTACTTGTGGACTTGGTGCTTGACTAGTTGACTTGGTTAGGATGTGTGATAGCTTCCTGGTGTGTCATTGATTTTGAGTATTGGTTTGCAACTATTAGTAATGTTTTATGACTCATATACATGCACATTGTGGAGGACGAAGGCATTTTTCTATTTAGGTAGCCTTCAGATGAAATTAGATACATTTGTTCCCTCTTTTTCTACCCATGTTGTGCTTGTGCCCTTTATTCGGTGACTAACCACATTACAAGCCCGTAAATTCCCCATTGGTTACTAGTCCCAAGCCTAGCTTGGGGGAGCTAATAGTAGTGAGGTGAGGGAGTTGTAGTGTGGTACATTTTGAGCATATTGAGTATTGAAAAGGGGAGTTCTTCTTATCATGATTGTTGTTGAAAAAATGAGCTGAAAAATGAATGAGATGAGGAGAATAAAAAAAATGTGAAGGTTCCAAAAGGAAAAAAGAAAAAGAGATTGAGCAAGAAAAAAAAAAGGAAGAAAAAAAAATCGTTATTCTCAAGATAATTCAAGCTTTTGTCACTCCGGTATTACAATTTCTTATCTTCATGAGTGATTGGTTATAATTGTGAAATCAAGGCAAGAAAGTATAGTGTGGTTGTTTGTTGTTTTTATTCATGTGTTGAGTGGGAGATTATGGTCATTATGTTGATTGATCACGGTTGTTTTTAGGATTTTTGCTCCCCAAAGAAAAGGCTTTAAGCTCACATTTTACCCAAATTTACCACACAAGCCTAAGCCTATCATTACAAGCTTGAAAGACCTTCCGACCTTTGTGCATAGAGTTGTATTAATGTGAAAGTAGTTGTTTACCAATGCAAGTTATGACATGACACATTCTGAGTCGACTACTAGGTTGAGTGCATGTTTTTCTAAACACACGAGTGTTGTGAGTTTGGGAGGGCATCGTACACATATATGTTTGGAGGGGAGCGAACGGGTACATTTTTTATCCGCAACATAAATGAGTGACGAGTGTGTAAGCACTAGTCTTGAATTCCATTGTACACTTGTAGTTCGCTTTGCGTGACGATTGTTAAGGTGGATTGACGATTGAATGAATTTGATTGGTTGACATTGATGCATGCTTGTTGGATTTTGCCTCGAATTATGTTTTTCATTTTGAATTATGTCGGGGATGAAGTTGGTTTTGTGTTCATCGATGATTTCCTTGCTTAGGGACAAGCAAGGATCTAGCTTGGGGAGGTTTGATATGCATGTTTTATATAGTATTTTTACCCCCGTCCCTTAGTACTTTTATGTGTCAAACGCGCTCTTAGGAGCCGTTTCTAGTACTAATGTGTGTTATTGAGTGTGCCTTGAGTTTCAGGTTTGATTATGAGAAATTGGTCTTTTTAGACCCGTTTCATGTTGATCTAGGCCACTATATGAGCCCGAGGAAGTTCGGGACCTCCATCGTCGACTTTCGGGAGCCTTGGATACTTATGGTTGAGCCCCGGGAGTTAGACTCAGTGATATGGGCGAGCTACATTGAAGATTGCAAATCGCCCTGGAAGCTGAGGGCGAAATGCAACCATCGGGCGGAATTATTGGCAATTTGGATTCATCAACGCGCGCCCGATCGGGCGCAGCTCACCCGATCGGGCGCAGCTCACCCGATCCGGATCGGGCGGTCATCCTGGAGCCTATGTGGAGAGTTCACAAACCGCCCGATCGGGCGAATTTTGGCCCGATCGGGCCGACTATCGAGTGGATCGCCCGATCGGGCGAAGCGACGCCCGATCGGGCGACGCCAACCTCCAACAGTTTTTCGCGCATTTATTTTCCGTTTTTTAGGCTTTATTTTGGTAAACTATATAAGCAAGCTTTAATTATTTTTAGAGGACACTTTATTTTCTAGTATTGAAGCTTAGTATTATTTTCCTTAGCCTAGTTTTCTCTCTAGTTTATGCAAAAACACTTAGTTTAATTCTCAATAAAAATTCAAGCTTTCACTTTCCTTTGTTCTTCAAATAGGTATTATTTCTTATTCCAATTCATTGTCTTGCTTGAATAATGCTTTCAATTATGATTATTGCTTTGTTTATTGTCAGCATGCTTGAGTAGTTTAGTTTCTAGGGTTGGGGATCCATGAATAATATGAAGGGATGATTGAATGATTATGATTATTGGCATTGTAATTGATTCCTATTGATTGGTTTATTTCACTATACAATTAGATTTGCGCAGGTTTAATTGTGGTAGTTATGCAATATCAAATTAAGATTCGAGAGATGCAATTTGATGTTTAGGCTTGTGTCAATAGGTGGAATTAGAGTTAATACGTAGCGAGAGCCCGTTAATTCTAAGTCTATGATTAGTATCGACTTGAGAGAGCATGCTAATCTAATTAATTACTTTGTTGATTATCGTGATTGTTCAATGTCCTGGATTATTATTTGTTGGCGAACCTATACCCTAGATTCCTTAATATATTGATTCATTCGTGTTTAATTATCGTTCGTAGTCTTAGTATACAAACCACCAACCAACTTTTGTTCACAATAGTCTAGATTAATTAATTGATAGTAGAAAGAACGCCTGTTTCCCTGTGGATTCGATCCTGACTTCCCTTTCTACCTAGCTAGTGGACCTTAGGTTATTTTTGATTAGGTGATACGAGTTTAGCCTGTCAAAACTCCCCTAAAATATTGACGTGTTGAAATTCCCTTTAAATAATACAAAATCAATCCCCTTTCAATTGGGTTGAAATTCCCTTAAAATATTCCAAGTCCAATGGGTTGAAACTCCCCTAAAATATTGACGGGTTGAAATTCCCTTTTAAATAATACAAAACCAGTTCTCTTTCAATCGGGTTGAAATTCCCTTCAAATATTCCAAGTCCAATGGGTCGAAATTCCCTTGAAAATTCAATTTCCTAGTACAAGTCCAATTTCCAATTTCCAATTACCAATTTCCAATAGGTCGAAATATTCTTTTTCGACATTCCAAGTTCTAGTACAAGAGCCAACTTTCACCAAAGAAAGAACGCTCCTCTCAAACATTTCCAACGGGTTGCAAATCCCGAATACAAGTACAAAATCCAAAATCCCGAATCTTCGGAGTGGCACTTAGAGTCAAGTCTAGGTCTCATTCATTGCATGCGTATCATATCATGTGTCGGGAAGTCCAAGTTCTAAAATTGTCTGGTGTGTCCTAACTAGGAGTCCAAAGATCCTGTGGGTTCGCCGAAGAGGGGAGAGGTTGAAAAGAACTCTATCAGCCCTAGCCTCCCTCATAGCCGGCATCGAACGAACAGTCAACTCACCTTCTACAAATCAAGCTTCAAGTCCCTCAAGATATCTGCTCCAAATGGTAAAATATTCAAGATTACTGTGGGCGAAGGATCTATGATGAGCGAGTCCGAGTCAAAGGATGAGTCTGGATATGAGTCTAGCAATGAGTCTAAGAGTCTAGGGCTAGAGTCTTGCATCAATCAAGAGCCTCTAAAGGCCGAGCTTCAAGTCAAAGCTGTCGATGTAATGATTGCCAATTTCAATAACACTTCAATTTCTACTTACTCCTCGAGTTCTAATTCAAAACACAATCCTAATCCAAAAAACTTTGCTTTACAAGAAACTGACTTTGAATTTCTAAAAGCTATCGAAAATCATGAAAACAGGACGCCCATAATTAAGGAAACAAAAAAAATCAACCTTTCTAACAGCGGTGACTCAAAACTAGTTCAGATTGGTTTAACTCTTTCTCCAGCAAAGCGGGACGATCTTATCAAGCTACTTTCAGAGTATGTAGACGTCTTCCCATGGTCCTATAATGATATGCCAGGGGTTGATCCAAGTATCGGTCATCATACAATTCCCCTTATTCCAAGTTCAAAACCCATCAAGCAGAAACTCCGTCGCATGAAACCGGATGTTTCCCTCAAAATTCAAGAAGAGGTCTCTAAGCAGCTAGAGGCCGGGTTTAATTGAGAGTCCAAGTTTCCAGATCTTTGAAGGTATTGGGTTCCAAGCAAGTGTCCCAGTGCATTCAAGAAAACATTATATGCATATATGGTGTTCCTCACAAGTCCATCAGTGATCAAGGAACCCATTTCCAAGGAGAATGTGAAGACCCATTCTACAATTCCAAGATTCAAAATTCAAGTTATATAATCTCTAACCGAGAAAGGTTGTGCCAAGCAAGGCATCTACAATTAAGAAGTACAAAATTCAAGTTACAAATTCCAAAGGTTCAAGTTCTAGAAACATCTACAAGCTTCAATAGTTCAATCTTCAATACAACAATCCCAACGGACCCATGCTTCGGGAAATTCAACATCACCGTTCTTCGCCTTATCGCCCACAAACCAATGGGGTAGTCGAAGCAGCCAACAATAATGTCAAGACCATCATCATGAAAATGATTACCAATTACAAGGACTGGCCCCAAAAGCTGCACTTCGCATTGTGGGGATATCGAACTTCAATTCGCACTTCAACAGGTGCAACTCCGTTCTCATTGGTCTATGGAATGGAGGCAGTACAACCTATCGAACTGGAGATACCTTCTCTAAGGATAGTCCTTGTGAGGGGGTCGAAAAAGCATGAGGCTAATGCGTGACCTCGTCCCTCGTGGGCGTGACGCTTCTTTTTGTCAAATCAAGTGTAATTGGATTTCCTGTGAGTTTACACCCAATTGACTAGTAATATAGGAGTCGCCATTCAGTTTTTAACGACAATGAGAAAAACTGACAAAACCCGGTTATCGTGACATAAAGGGAGTGCAATTATGTTTGACCACGACGGCCGTAGGTTCCCTTGTGATCCCTGGTGGTGGGGATCGCTCAACGTACACCCGCAGGGTAGAGATTGAGGGTTCGGGGGACTGTAACTACCGAGAGGAGTACTCGCTCTTTGATAACTCCAGAGGCAGGATATCCTTACTAGCTCAGCATAAATAATTGAAGGGACATGCGTTAACTATTAAACTAATCTGAGTTGATTTTAACAATATGCAACATATAGTACTAGATCGAACGCGATTATCTGATTTAGATTGTTTTAAGGGACCTAGCATGATAATCCAATTTCCCAAAAATGTCATATTTATTAAGCGTGATCGAACAATAAGATTTTAGTTAGTTTAACAGTTCATAAAAGGGCGAGGAAAGCAATTAAACCATGGAAAAGGGACACATTACGACGCACCCTTGAGAGGTGCGTCACGGTTCTCAAAAAACTAACCACTTTGACTTTGCTATTTCTTCTTTTATTTAATGAATCTCAAATTATGGGACGGGATACGTTCTGTTCGATTTATGGATCGATTGCGACAGAACGCGTGATCAGTTTTGCAGCGTGAGGCTTAGGCTTAGGGGTTTAGAGTCAATACTCAGAATAATAATTGTGTGTTGTTGTCTTTTTCACGTCGAACTTAAGGCCCTATTTATAGAAAAGAGTTCGTGGAAATATAGAATTGCAGAACTCTAATCCACGAGGAATTAGGAAAAAACACGTACTAGGTATTTTCAGCGCCCAGGCCTGGGTGCCGAAGATTTCGGCGCCCAGAGCCAGGCGTTGAAAATAGGATTTGGGCTGTTTTTCTTAGTCAGATTCGGATTCCTAGAATCCGGAGTATTTGAGATTTAATTTGAGTCTTTTAGTGCGTATTAACCTTGTGACGGGATGCGTCTGGGCCCGTTACGAACTCTAGGCTCGTTAGGATTTTAATTAATACGTGACTCTTACTTTCGAATCATATTAGGAATAGGATTCTCTCGCAATTTCTATCTCATTTAGGATTTATGTTGGAGTGCAACACCTAATTCTGACAGGTTTCTATCTTTTATGATTTGCCACTTTTAACAACTACCATTACGGCAGTTACTATTTTTAGCAGGTTTCCATAAATAGCAGGTTTCTATAAATAGCAGGTTTCGGGTGACATGAAAATGGGAATTGAGATTCGTTATTTTATAGGAGATGCGTTGTCAAGTGGAGATTTACGTTTTCATCATCGAACCTTCCCTTTCGGGAATGGGGACAAAAGTAGGTGCCTACAGTTAGCCCCCACTTTGACTGAGTCTTGGAGTAAGACGATGGTCAAAGTATTAGACGGAGTGCGTCACACAAGCCACGGTGACCTGCTTTTGCGAGGGTCTCACGAGCCCCCGAGTGATAACATTTGACTTAAGGGTTATCACTTGAAGTGTCGACATACCCCTCACGTGTCATTGGGATTTGTTAACGGATAGTATAGAAACTCCCTCACTTTGTCAATGGAAGTATCTAAAGAGGCGTAGAAACTCCCTCACTTTGTCATTGGAAGTAGCTACAGATGTTTTCGAAATCAAAGCTATAAAGTGTAATTGGGCCTGGCCAAGCCCAATCACGAGGTAAAAATGTTTTTAAAGATTCTCATTTTCAGGGTTAGCTAAACGAGAAAACCCCCTTGTTTTTATGGGACGTAAAACGAAGGAAAATCCAGCACATCGTTCTTTTTTGGAAAAAACGGAAAACCAATCTTTTAAATTTTGGAAAAAAGAGAAACTACTCACATCGCTTTTTTCTGGAAAAAATGGAAAACCAAAAGCTACTCACATCGTTCTTTTTTGGAAAAACGGAAAACCAAAAGCTACTCACATCGTTCTTTTTTGGAAAAACGGAAAACCAAAAGCTACTCACATCGTTCTTTTTTGGAAAAAACGGAAAACCAATCCTTTAATTTTTGGAAAAAGGGAAAACCAGTCCTTTAATTTTTGGAAAAAGGGAAAACCAGAAAAAGTTATCGCTGCAGCGACTAAGGACCTGCGCGGTTAGTGGCGCAGACCCCGCCGGCTAAAGATGGCGAGCCTGTCCGCTAAGGGTGGACACCCCGTCCGATAGAAGTGGACGAATCTGTTTTTGAAATTTGAAAATAAGGACCTACGCGGTTTTGTGACGTAGACCCCGCCGGCTAAAGATGGCGAACCTGTCTGCTAAGGGTGGACACCCCGTCCGATAGGAGTGGACGAATCTATTTTGAAACTTGTTTGTGCTTTTTGAAAATAAGGACCTACGTGGTTTATGACGTAGACCCCGCCGGCTAAAGATGGCGAGCCTGTTTTGAATTTGAAGATTTTATTTTTTGAAAACTGAGGACCTGCGCGGCTAGTGACGCAGACCCCGCCCGCTGAAGGTAGGCGAGCCCTGTCCACTGAGGATGGACGTCCCTGAATTCGTTTTTCGATTTGGAACTCGCGTGGTTTGTGACACGATCTTGCCCGCTGAAGATGGGAAAGTTCCTATTTCTTTTGTTCATCGTGATTTCTTTTGAGAATTTCTTTTATTCATTCTTGTAAGAGAGAATTCTTTCGAGGGATGCTCGGATTTAGTTGTAACCTGAATGTGGGTTGACAACGTGCTTAGACGGACCATTGTCTCGTGGTCATCATCTTTCATGGTTATGAGCTAGTCTTTTTGGCTCAATTTTGCTACTACCTGGGTCCTTGATTAGGGGACTACGTATAGGTATCAACGGCGACCTTTGTCTTGAGGTCGTAAACCGGTTTTATCTTTTGAGACATCCAGACACGGGACTTCGTACAGCGTAGTCTGGGAATATTGTTTTAACTTTGCACACTTTCTTTTGAAATATATATTTCCTTTCGAGCCACCAAGCATTCGTGCTTGGCGGTCAGTTCTTGTCAAAGAGGTTCTTTGGGGTTACGCATTTTATAATGTCCTTGATTGTGTTTGGGATCATGCTCGTAAGTGCGAGCGATCTTCGTAGTGGTGTGCTACTCTTGACAAAGTCGTGAGGTGCGACTTTCAGTAAGGAAATCGGCAATTTTCGAGTCGAATGGATGCGGCAGGGCCCAATAGAAGTTAGGGCCTTTTTTGAGCCTGGGTTCATTTTCGGCGCCCAGGCCTGGGCGTTGAAATAATTCACGCCCAGGTGGGGCGTTGAAAGTGTTGTTTGGGCTGGTCTTTTGATGACACAGTCGGCCTCTTGTTCATTCGTTTATTTCACTTGGAAGTTCTATGTATTCTCTTCTCTTTTGTTTTTTCTTTATTTTTAGAACGTGATGATTTTCTTGAGAAGCCGTAGCCGATTGGTGGACAACGGTGTTTGTCGCTTTGGGGCGCTTATTTAAAAGAACCGTCGCTCTTAAGGCGTGCGGTTATTGCAATAGCTGGGCGAGTCTATATGGCCCGAGGAACATACCTTGAGGTGTAAGATTTTGATCGCTCTTGTATATTTTTTTTTTCTTTTGAACGCGTTCGTGAATGTTCGATACTTAAAATGATGATATGTATGTGCGAACGAGCGTTCATAGAATGGCCGTCGTGTGCGGTCCATTAATCAGTTTGCTTGAATCATTTTTTTGAACAATGAGTGATTTTGAATAGTTTTCTTAGAAGCTTTATAGGGTTCAGGCCCATTCATGAAGTGGGCTCAAGCATCGTGCCCTTTCGATCGTTCAAACATTTTCTTCGAGATTTTTTATTTTGCTATGGTCGTTTCGTAGCTTGGAGCCCCCAAGTATGCATGCTGGGATGCTTCCTTTTGGCGTACGATTTTTGTAGGTTCTTTCAAGACAGATGCCCTGGGGTTCCGCTCGTGTAGGTGTGAGCTATCCCTTTCGTGGTAGGTAATATTTTTCTACCTTTAATCCTTAATGTAGAAGTCGTGTGGCTTTCATTTTGAATTTGGGCGATAAGTAGTCTTTGCCTCTTTTACACATGCTCTTTGGTCGTGCCCGCATTAGTGCAATATGCCTTACTCTCCTTTTTTAGACTTGTACCGTGGGATGGTTGAACTTATGGTGCGACGTAGGCTTGTGTGGCCTAACGGCGTGTCTTAGAACATTCCTCCAGGTGTTGGGATATCATTATTTTTTTTTGCATTGGAGTACTTCATCACGCCTCGTTCAGGTCCTCGAACAAGTGTAGCACCTTCTGTGTGGGTTTGCACGGCTTATTACTTCGTTCGATGCGAGGATTCATAGGTGTTTTTTTTTTCTTATTTTTATATCTGGGCGAAACTTGGCTAGCAGAAAGATTCAGCGCCCAGGATGGGGCGTTAAAGATATAGGCGCCCAGCTCTGGGCGTTGAAAATGATTTCTGGGTATATTTTGACAGTTCTTATCCTTGATTTTTTTTCTTTCGCTTTTGCTTTGGAACGAGGTAGACTGTGTAACAGGAGCTTGTAGGGCGAGCGTTATGTGTAGTAGTTTGATCGGAGTTTTGGTGACTCACGATTTTCAGTTACCCTTGTTAGTGGGGTGACTTTATATATTCTAAGTAGTGCTTTAGAATTTAGGAGGGGTTGTAGCCATTCTAAGGTTCGTTTTACACGATTAAAGCTTAGGATTGTGCCCCTATGATGTATGTATAGCATTAGCGCCAAGAATTTGCGATAAAATCGTCATTTCGAGCATTTTTAGAGTGTTTTTCTCAAGCCCCAATTGTAGCTACGGGATTGGCTTGGTGCTATAATGCTTTGCATACGTCTCTATGCATTCATGGCGACATGGATCATGAATAGTTTGAACCAGACTCGTTTAGTGCGAGGTACGTTCGAGTAGTGACCTGCTACTTCTCTTGTAAATGTCGTATTATGCGACATCGCCATGGTCAAGGCAGTAACATGTGGAAGTGTGCCTTGACCAAAAGTTAGGTGCCTTTCTTTACCCATAATCATATTTAGAAATCGTTTTGACTCACTTGCAACATCGGGATAAACACATACTTAGATTAAACCAACGACTCTTTATTATGTTCGAAGAAGTCTTTGAAAATTATTTGGAAATTATTTAAAATCCGAATCCTACTGTGTACAGTTCGAGGTGTCCTAAGTAAGTTTACTTATAGAAGGGTTCGTACAGGATTATATGAATGAATCAAAATACTGTTACGATTTTTAGAATGCTGTCTAAGGATTTGCTGGAAGCCAGGGTGCAGGCGACAAGATATACTTGTGCCCGTTTGGCATATGCTTTAGGCTTTTAAGGCCATCTTTTCCAGAATTGCGGGAATATAAACCGTTTTCAAATTGAGTTAGATTTACTTGGTGTATGTCTGTACAAAAGGTCAAGGTATATTTAGTTCTTTCCCTAGCTCTTTCATTTCAATTTTTAGCCCCCAGTTGCTATTATGTCTTCCCATTAATGATGCTTTTAGATTTCGATTTTAGATGCCCGTGTCATATGTCTACGTAGGGTGAGCCTTGGTTAAGTGCCAAGTCGTATTGACAATGTCTGTTTTTTTTTCAAAGGGGATTCGCAAGCATTTGAATTACCATGGTCGAGTGCCCTGAGTTCGAAGGAACGATGGGGCGACGCCGTAGAACAATCCTCTTTATTGCAAGCTTACTGCCTTTATTACTTGTTGGCGATTATGACTGTGTCTAGTGGTGAAAGAAGGTCTTTAAGCGAACGACTATGTCTAGTTGTGAAAGAAAGTCTTTAAGTGAGTTAGTTCGCTTTAGGGAGGGTCAAGTCGAGTACTTTAGAGGTCATGGATGCTTGCGCTAGCCCCATTCAATTGAGGCAAAGCGATCTTTTTGAGTCTTGGCTAAGTGCCTAGGAGTGTGAGTGCTCCTTCTGGCAATGGTACGTGCCCTTATTATTTTTCGATGTGTGCTCATTAATTTTGGCATCTTGATGACTTGGATTCTTCCTTTGACTTTAAATTTTTCTTTCGACTTGGATTGCAAGTAATTAAATTTCAATAAGGGACTCTATTCTTTATTCTTGTTATTCTATAGGCTTTAATATTTTTGCAAATTGGTTGGACCGAATCATGGATTGCCTACGTATCCGATTTTATTTGGAATCAGGTCTTGCGTAGTTCTTAGCCTAGAAAATGGTTTCTTAAAATGCCGATTTTAAACAAGTACGTTATGAGGTGGAAACATATTATTTGAAACGGTAGAATAAGTAAAGTTTATTATTATTTCAATCTACTGCCTTGCCGTAAGCCAAAAATTTGTTTTATATTTTTTTTGATTGAGTACATGTATTTTTTGGTGGCACGTATATCTGAATACGTGCTGTACCCCCCCAAGTGTTCGTTATTGTTCCGTGTATGTGCGGATAAAATGACGAGCACTTCTGGACAAATTTTAGCAAGCAGAGAGATTCAGCGCCCAGGCTGGGGCGCTAAAGATTTCGGCGCCTAGCTGTGGGCGCTGAAAATGATTTCTGGGCGGATCTTTTTTTTGGTGCGCTAAATGCTTCTTTTTCTTTTAGACTAACTTTAGAGGCGCTTTGCAAAGTTCCTTTTTCATTATTTATTACTTTTTTGTACTTTTCATTTGTCTTCTTTTTTTATTCGTGACTCAAGACGGTTTGAAAGACGGGTTGAATGAGATAGGATAAGTTGTATAGGTATTAGTCGAGCACGAGGATTACATCAACCAAGGCCAATGAATAGCATGGGGACAGCTCAAGGGTATAGGATGTATCCACACAAGTTATATGGTCATTATGCTAATGGTGGCGTAAGAACAGGTTTGGGCTTTGGAAATAATGGGTATGACGCACGTGTCAATGGCCGTGCGTGGTTTGCGGTTGACAACAAGTTCGAGAACAAGAGTCGAGGTAATGGTTTCTTGGGTTATGGAGATGAGAACATGGATGGGTTAAATGAGCTGAACAGGGGCCGCAGAGCGAAGGCGTCTAAGAACATAAAGACTGGAAATGGTAGACATCGTAGAACTTTATGTAGCTTTTGTGGCATGATTTGGATTGGTTGACTCAGTTCTTTTCCTTCGTTTACTTGGGTAAATATTGCGCTTTGGGAGGTACGGGATAAGTATTCCATGGCTCGCTCTTTTCGCTCTCCCTTTTCTCTTTCTCTTTTTTCTTTCTTTGCACTTTGGGAGGTGCGGGCTAAGTATTTCATGGCTCGCTCTTTCGCTCTCCCTTTTCTTTTTCTCTTTTTTCTTTTTCGCTTGAGATTTCCCTCCCCTTTTTATTTAGGCTAAAAGGTAGATGGTTGTGGTATTTGAGTCACGAGGCGAGACTGAGTGAGCCTCGTTTGGTAGGCCTATAGTGGACCTTTAGCTTTAATAGGCCTAGGGTGGACCTTTTAATTGTCTTACTTTGCAAGCGTATTTAGTCGTTTCTTAAAGTGTGCAAATAGCGTAGATTCGAAACCTTGTTTTTACCTTATTGAAATTTAACGAAAGAATTGCATCGAAAATAACCTTTTTTTGCTTCTTTTCAGATTCCAGTTTCTGGGATTTAATTGGAAGTTGTGATTTAGACTCGAACTTTCATTAATCTTTCTGATTATAACCCGTGTAGGAATATAAGGAGGTGGCCTAGACTCAAAATAATGACGTGGCATAAGCCTATAATACTTGACCAAGCGACTCTCAGACTTAGGCTAATTGGACCATAACTTTCGTTGGTTGACACTTTAGATTTTAACCCTTGGGTGTTCATTTGTCATGCGCCATTTTGCTTAATGTTGGCAAGGTAGTTAATTAGGGAGATCGGATTTTCATTTTTGCAAGACTAGAATCATTAGTGCGGCTTCTCTCTTAGTTTGTATTGCTTTTACCCCAATGGTAGTCTTATGGCATGCCGATTTGGGTATTTTCATGGTTCGTCATGTTGTATTCATGGAAAATCTTTTAGTCCGTACTTAGGAGCACTTCAAGGAGCGAGTGGCTCGAGAGGACTATGATAGTCGTGACCCAATGTGATCATAAGCCTTGAGGCCATTAATTTTTTGCCAATGGTATTGATACCTTAGGTTCACTTTGGGAGTTGTGCGACTATGGGGGAATGATTTTCAGAATGTGACTGTTTCCATTTTGCAAATACTATAATATATTCTTTTTATTGGTGAGAGAGTATTGAGGCCGTAGACTCTTAGCAAGGGATGACAATTACATATGGGTGCTTATTGATTTAAATGTCAGGAAGGGAGACTCAATATGGTTTAACCTTTTGACTTGCAGAACGACACCAAGCATTAGGACCGATTCTATGGATAGGACAACTAAGACTTAGGATTTAGATTGTACTCTTGGCATAGCCTAGTCTAGACTCGGATTTATTTATTTTTTATTTGAACATTTTTTTTTTCTTGAAGACTTTATTCGAACATTTTTTTTTTTTGAATACTTTGCCCATGTGACATTCAAGGTCGTTTAATTAGCATGCTCGGTTTTGGTGCCGAGCATTATCGTCGTAGGAGGCCTAACAACGACACAAAGAGTTATTTTTTTTAGTCGTTTTTAGAATCGAGTGCCTTTCATACGCCCTTGCAGCAATCTTTACGAATAGTTTTTGTTACGTATTTTTTTTTATGCGCAGGCACCGAGGCTGCTGCGCCTGACCAAAAGGCCAGGCAGCAACTCCAGCGCCTAGCATAGGGCGTGAGAAATAATGGCGCCCAGCCAGGGGCGTTGAAAATGCGTCCCTGGCTGGTTCTCGTTTTCTGTTTGCGTCTACTTTTTGTTTTTGCGACTTCGATTTTGCGTGCTTGCCTAATAACGTCCTTTACGCGTTGTGCAGCGTTTGTGGGATTCGTTACAGGCCATCCCGAGCGTCGCTTATTTTTGTGGCGATCGTTCGGGTTTGCTGAACACGTATTTCGGTATAACTCTTTGGCCAATTGATTTATGAATGTTTGGGCAATTTTTTTAAGGTCGTTGGTTTTCTAACATTGTATGTCACACACAATCACATAATTCGCTACACATAACTAACATTACATCATGAGGCAAAATAATAATATGTCATATAGTTTATGATAGGCTTCTATGGTAGTTATTTGCGCCTGGCTTGGTACCGCTTCTATCGCAGATCCACCACATGCCCCGGTCGGGGTAGTGCTTTCAACAGACGAATTTCGTCCCAGAAGGCCAACCGCAAGTGCAAGCCAAGGGGGCATGCAGGCGAGAGGGACCTAGTGGGCGAGCGATAGCGTTTGGGACGGGTGTACTATTAGCGAAAGTGCCGAGTGGACAACATTCGAGGCGTATGCACCCCCCGGTTGGCGATGGGTATCCTTAGTCCCAACTCCCGAGATGAAACACCAAGGGAGCCAAGATTCGTTATGCGGTTCTGTCCGTTCACATTAATATGCTGATTTTCAGGTCGTCCCAACTTGATGGGGAAACAAACGCGGGGTAGGATCGTTTCACCCTTCGGCTATTTTGATTACCTACAAGCACGAGTATTTCCTACACTTTCCCCAGCGGAGTCGCCACTGTGAGGGGGTCGAAAAAGCATGAGGCTAATGCGTGACCTCGTCCCTCGTGGGTGTGACGCTTCTTTTTGTCAAATCAAGTGTAATTGGATTTCCTGTGAGTTTACACCCAATTAACTAGTAATATAGGAGTCGCCATTCAGTTTTTAACGACAATGAGAAAAACTGCCAAAACCCGGTTATCGTGACATAAAGGGAGTGCAATTATGTTTACCACGACGGCCGTAGGTTCCCTTGTGATCCCTGGTGGTGGGGATCGCTCAACATACACCCGCAGGGTAGAGATTGAGGGTTCGGGGGACTGTAACTACCGAGAGGAGTACTCACTCTTCGATAACTCCAGAGGCAGGATATCCTTACTAGCTCAGCATAAATAATTGAAGGGACATGCGTTAACTATTAAACTAATCTGAGTTGATTTTAACAATATGCAACATATAGTACTAGATCGAACGCGATTATCTGATTTAGATTGTTTTAAGGGACCTAGCATGATAATCCAATTTCCCAAAAATATCATATTTATTAAGCGTGATCGAACAATCAGATTTTAGTTAGTTTAACAGTTCATAAAAGGGCGAGGAAAGCAATTAAACCATGGAAAAGGGACACATTACGACGCACCCTTGAGAGGTGCGTCACGGTTCTCAGAAAACTAACCACTTTGACTTTGCTATTTCTCCTTTTATTTAACGAATCTCAAATTATGGGACGGGATACGTTCTGTTCGATTTATGGATCGATTGCGACAGAACGCGTGATCAGTTTTGCAGCGTGAGGCTTAGGCTTAGGGGCTTAGAGTCAATACTCAGAATAATAATTGTGTGTTGTTGTCTTTTCACGTCGAACTTAAGGCCCTATTTATAGAAAAGAGTTCGTGGAAAGATAGAATTGCAGAACTCTAATCCACAAGTAATTAGGAAAAAACATGTACCAGGTATTTTCAGCGCCCAGGCCTGGGCGCCGATGATTTCGGCGCCCAGAGCCAGGCGTTGAAAATAGGATCTGGGCTGTTTTTCTTAGTCAGATTCGGATTCCTAGAATCCGGAGTATTTGAGATTTAATTTGAGTCTTTTAGTGCGTATTAACCTTGTGACGGGATGCGTCTGGGCCCGTTACGAACTCTAGGCTCGTTAGGATTTTAATTAATACGTGACTCTTACTTTCGAATCATATTAGGAATAGGATTCTCTCGCAATTTCTATCTCATTTAGGATTTATGTTGGAGTGCAACACCTAATTCTGACAGGTTTCTATCTTTTATGATTTGCCACTTTTAACAACTACCATTATGGCAGTTACTGTTTTTAGCAGGTTTCCATAAATAGCAGGTTTCTATAAATAGCAGGTTTCGGGTGAAATGAAAAGGGGAATTGAGATTCGTTATTTTATAGGAGATGCGTTGCCAAGTGGAGATTTACGTTTTCATCATCGCACCTTCCCTTTCGGGAATGGGGACAAAAGTAGGTGTCTACAGTCCTAGAAAGAAAAATCCCAGAAGCTGCATGGGAACAAGCAAGGTATGACGAGCTAGTCATGCTCGATGAGCGTCGGCTTCAAGCCGCTCACCATGTACAAGTCTATCAGCGCCGAGTGGCTAGACATTTCAACAAAAGGGTCAGAACCCGAAACATCAATGAAGGCGAGCTTGTCCTGAAATCCCTTCGCAAAAGCACCATGGACCCAAGGGGAAAATTCAAACCCAACTGGGCAGGCCCATACATTGTCAAGAAGATCCTCTCAGGGGGAGCAGTCGAACTAACAGACATCGATGGAACATAATTCAGATCTCTGACCAACCTCGATCAACTCAAGAAGTTCTATGTCTAAGTTCCATGTTCAAATTCAAGAATCCAAATTCAGGTCTTGTAAGGTAGGCAGAACTACGCCCGGCCTGATTCCCTAACGGGACACGTAGGCAACCTCATTCTGAGGCCCGGCCACTTTAATACAAAAAATTCAAAGTTTCCTCAATTAAGGGCATCCTAAAAATCAAATCAAATCAAAACTCAAATTTAAAAATTCAATCGTTGTTATTCCAAATGTGCCAATTCAAAGCAAAGCATGTTCAAGCGGAATTTAACACAATAACTCTTTATTTGGGCCCTAAGGCCTTCAAAGCTAATTCAAATACAAAGTCAGGATCAAGTGAAGCAAAGTTCAAAAGCCTTTTCACTTCCTAAAAATATCTTCTAAACACATCTTCTAAACACATCTTCCAAACACATTATAAACACATTCCAAACAAAATTCATTCCAAACACATTTAGCCTCCAAAGATCTAGGGTCGGGCGACTATGCTCTCGAGTCTTGGCACCTTGAGTACTATCCCCTGGCTCCTCCCACAATCAATCATCAATCTTCCCCTTGCCCAAGAGGCGGGAGAAGGAACTTGCAAGCCTTCCAAGACGGGAGGACGACGAACCTCCTTTGGATTCCGAACGGCCAAGCACCGGATGGGCCACACTCCCGTCACCTTCCTCATAGTCAGTTGATGCAGGACGTCTAGATCTAGAACCTCGGACTCTAGCTGGTCTTGAGAAAGAAATGTCCCTCTGGCTTAGGCCTCTCATCCATACAATATACCCCGCAGACAGAGTAACTGACTCAGGTGGGAACTGAATACTCAAGAATGGTTTGGCAACCCAATACCGCCTCCAAACTTCAAGTCGACTCGCATTCAGCACAACAGGTTTCGGGTTCTCTTCAGTACGGTCCGAGATCTCCTGTTTCAAGCCATATTGTCTCATCACTCGAGCAGGCGAGTAGAAGACCAGCATTGTGAGGTTTGGCACCCTCAAAGCAGTAGAACCAGGGGCATGTCTCATAGCAGCAATTTCCCACCAAGGAAATACCCACCTTATACAAGATTCAATCCCAAAGAGTGCGCATCTCCACTCGTCCAATGAAAGCCGGCCATACACCATGGGCCGCACGGTGAATCCTTTTCTATTGTAGCTCTCCATGTTCTCCGGAGGTGTTACCAGCATGAGCCTCTCCATAAGCCAAACCTTGGGGAGTGTACAAGAAACGCATTTCAAAATTCAATATTCAAAATTCAATATTCAAAATTCAAATACAAGTACAAGTTCAACAATACAAAGAAGGCTCCGGATCCTTACTTGGAGTAATACCGGACTTCCCGACGGCAATGAAGAGGGGTCCGACTTCAGCATGTCAAGGCCCATCAATGTTTCTCCAACCACGAGCGGCATTGAGTCCCGACCATTAGCAAACTGCTCTACAATCTCAATTAGGGAGGCATCGCCATTGCCAAACCCCTGCTTCGAAAAGAGGAAGCGAGCAAATATACAAAAACTCAAGGCTCTCAAGCGGAAAACTTTGGGAACATCAAACCCAGCAAAGTAGATGACAAAGAGGGACAAATCCACCCCTCTTTTATATACAACAGCACTCAAAAGTGGGGGCTTCAGGCCCAAATACCTTTCAAAGCTCAAGAAAAAGTGTTCTTCAACACTAGGCATGCATGGCTCCAGCATCATGGGCCACCCCAATATGGCACTAAATTCCTCAGGGAGGGGACATACCTCATTATTTCCAAAGCGGAAGACATGATGATTCGGGTCCCAAGCCTCCAGAGCAGCAAGAATGAAGTGCAAATCCAATTTTACAAACCGGAAAGAGACGGGCACCCCAAGATGCATGCCATCAAGCTCCCTCTTCTCCAACTTGCCTAGCGAACCAAGCCACGAGTTCAAGGCATTTTCAAAAGACACAGCCATATTTTCTCTTCGTGAGGAAGCAATATGCAATGATAGCAGGGAAGGATTGATACAAGAAATGACCCGAAATGCTCCCTATTTATACAAGATTTGGCTTGCACGACAGCTCACAAGCGCCAGGCGCCAAGCCCGCGCTGAGCGCAGGGAGCCTGCATCAAAGGACGAGGCCACCGTCCCCTCTTATGCCTCCAAGTACACACTCTTTAGTGTTTCGGACAGCAGAGTACAACCTCCATTATTCAAGATTCCAAAGCCGCAAGCCGCGCAATTTCAATCAGTCCGGATCAACGCTTCGAGCAGATGTCGGGTCAATTTTATTCAAAATTCAAGCATTCTAGTCCTAGATCGGCGTCCTAAGGCGAGTCTGCATGTGCATAAGTAAGAGTTGAATATACTTTGACTTGCGCTTTTCCTAACCAAAAAACCTCAGTCAAAGTGGGGGCTTATAGTGGGTATATACACCCGAAAAAAATGGGCAAATTTTTTCAAATTTTTTCGCAAAATTGTCATGCATGCATATAGCTACAAAATTTCAAGGCACACACAACGCATACAATTCCAAATTTTCAAACATAAAAATCCCAATCTTTAAAATTTTTCAAGCCGATTCAAGTTCGAAGCCAATACAACCATACAAAAAATTTCAAGTTTTCAATCCATACAAATACAATACAACCCATCCAATACAAAATCAACCCAGGCAAGTTGGAACTCGCTACCATGCAGGGTCAGTCTGAATCATCATCGACAGCAACCTCAATCACAGGCGCCTTGTCCCTATTCCGCCTCCTAAGACGCTCCAGCTCTTGATCCAACTCCGTCCCAGGGGTACTAGGATCCTGCTCCGAGATACGAAGAGCACCGGGAGAGGGATGGACTCCCTGCTGAGGAGAAGAATACTGATAAGGCGGCGGCATCGCCATGTACTGGTATGGCCCAAACATCTGAGCCTGGCGCATCCTATCCATCTCCGACTAGTAGGCCCATGAATCGGCACCCCAAGGTTGAGGACCACTCCCTTCGAAGTAGCAACCGGGAGGAGGAACAAAGGGCCTCGAACTACCAGCACCCCCAAATGAATGTCTGGTGGGATCAACATATGCAAAAGGGGAAGCTCCCCGCTCAGCATCAGAATGCCTCTGATGAGCACTGGCACCGGACCCCTGTCCCAGCTCCAAACTCGGTCTTTCCTGCCTCAAGGACGTCTCCACCTGGAGCTCTCTGTCAAAGGAACCTCTACGGTCTCGACGGCGTTCCTATACAACATACAAGTTCAAAGATCAATATCCAAGTCCGAATTTCCATAATACAAGTTTCAAGATCAAGAAAGGCACCTCTCTGTTCCGGCCAGCAAGCTTCCGGGTCAGTTTGGCACACTGCCTCTTCCAAGAATCAAGCAAGAGCATCCAGCGACGCACTCTCACCCGAGGCGCCTGCATACAAAATCCAAGATCAATTTCCAAATACAAGGTTACACACAGTTCAAAGAGATGCAGCAGTACTTACAGGGGCGTAATGCTCGGGTACAACATCATATGATTTCCGGTGTGGAGGAGAAGCCCAAGGGATGGTCTCCACCACATCTTCCCCGTCCGAGTTCTCATAGCGGAGGATCCTATCAGCATGAGGAATGTCCTCAGGATCAACCTCCTCCTCCTACATACAATCATGCAATCAATACAAGAATACAATCAATACAAGAATACAAGATACAAGGTCCAAAGCTCACCGGCAGTACGAAGCGTACTGGTGGAGCCAACCTCCTCAAGAAGTCATCATAGCTACCTTTCTTGTACACAAACTCCCTCCAAGAGCGGCAAACCGCATCGCCCCTAGCCTCCGCGTAGAGCCGGGCAAGATCTTCATCTAGAGCCAGCATGGACTCTGGTGGATCCTTGGGGACAAGCCTATCCCCCGGATGATGTTGAAGGGACAGCCGCTCCCCCAGATACCACATATGGCGGTACACCCCTAGAACCAAAACCCGCCGCCCAGACAGGAAATGGGCACGAGCAGCTGAGGCAGGTACAACCGCGTTGGCAAAAGGACGCCATACCACCTGCTAAACCAACAACTAAGGCAACATTACAAATACAAATACAAGAGAGCAAAACAGTACAAGAACATTACCCTATCAGCAGGTAAAACTCTCCAAGCTCTGCGAGAAGCCGCCAGGGACGCACCCACGCGCACCGCTCCTATCCAAGAGGCAGCATACGGGTAAGCCGCATCTCTAGTACGCTCCGGCGCCAAAGTCGAAAAGTGCTCATAGATCCAAATCTTTCAAGGAACAAACAAAACATCAGTCTAGTTCAAGCATACAAATACAAAGTACAAAGTACAAGGAGTGTTGAATACCTCCAGCACGCTCCATAGAGCAGCCATGCTCGGGTCACTCCCCATTGCAGTCCGGGAGGCCCGCCCCATTTCATACAAGAGGTGGCTATATGCCACACCACCTCAGTTATAACTCGAGACAGCTCTCAAGTCCCTCAGAGTGGACAAGAAGCTAATATGCACCCGACTGTTCCTACTCGGGGCAATCACTCTGCTAACCAAGACAAGGAGGAAGAGCCTAACCCTCTACTCCGCGGACACACCCTCACCACAGATAGCATCCACAAGCACCGTCACAAAAGCGTGGGAGTCGTCCTCTGACAAATCAACAACAGGGCCGAGCAAGTCCCTGGCAATGGCCGAGCGCCACGTCAGCTCAGAATCAAAGGTCACATTCCTCTCAAATAAAGGAAGAGCTGTAATCATAGCAAACTCAAGAGGGGAAACAGTGATCTTTCCCCATGCCATGTGGAAAGTGTTGGTGGTATCCCACCACCGCTCTAACAAAGCCCACAAACGGTATTTAATTCCCGTTCTCTTCGAAGAACCTCCCATGGTACGCCAAAAGTCGGCTAGGCCCGACTGCGACCAAATCTCCATAGCCTCCTCGTCAGCACGAAGAGCTCTAAAGGCTCTCTAGGCCTCCACCAAGGACCAGTAGGTGCGGAACGGCTTCCCCTCAGCCTACGGGTGAACAAGTTAGCCCAAGGCCCATACAAGTACGAAATACCAAATTAAAAACACAGTACAAGACTCACCATGCCAGCGCGAGGCCGCTGAGACAAGTGCCAATCCGGCCGAAACACCAGGTCGGAAGGGGTCCAACCAGCACCAGGGAAAGCAGGCGCATCTCGGGGAACCATACCCCCACCTGGCGCATTTATTGCAGCCACTTCTGTAGGGGAATGCAGTTAAACATAATAACATGTGCGGAACAATCCCCAAAGCCAGGAAACATGTATAAAGCACAGATTAAGCAAACTTACATTCGAAGCTTGTTTTCCACAATAATCTGTCAACGAACACGAACAAAGAACTCCACTTATCGTTCCTCATCTTGGTTCACCGACACGATCAGATTCGTCTTGATTATCGTAGCTTAGACAATTGATCAAGATACTTTGCTTTTGGGAATAACTCACTTTGGAGGCACAGAGAGAATTAGGGTTCTCTGTGTCTCTAGGGTTTGAGTAATATGAATTGTCTGTTGTTGGAATAATACAATTTGCCTATTGTATTAAATGATGTAACCGGCCAAGAACCAAAGGCCTTGACCGGCCACATCACGCAAGCACACACGGACCGCACGCCCGCGCCCAGCGACACACTGGCCGAAGCCCACAGCGCGCGCGCCGAGCAGCTGGGCCGTGGGTGTAGACACCTACTTTTGTCCCCATTCCCGAAAGGGAAGGTTCGATGATGAGAACATAAATCTCCACTTGACAACACATCTTCTATAAAATAACGAATCTCAATCCTCTTTTCATTTCACCCGAAATCTGCTATTTATAGAAACCTGCCATTTATGGAAACCTGCTAAAAATAGTAACTGCCGTAATGGGTAGTTGTTAAAAGTGGCAAGTCATAAAAGATAGAAACCTGTCAGAATTAGGTGTTGCACTCCAACATAAATCCTAAATGAGATAGAAGTTGCGAGAGAATCCTATTCCTAATACGATTCGAAAATAAGAGTTACGTATTAAATTAAAATCCTAACGAGCCTAGAGTTCGTAACGGGCCAGACGCACCCCGTCATAAAATTAATACGCACTAAAAGACCCGATTAAGTCTCATACACTCCGGATTCTAAAAGTCCGAATCTGACAAAGAAAAGGCCTTAAACATCAATTTCAACGCCCAGCCCCGGGCGCTGAAAATACCTGGGACGTGTTCTTTCCTAATTCCTCGTGGATTAGAGTTCTACAATTCTATCTTTCCTCGAACTCTTTTCTATAAATATAGCCCCAAGTTCGACGTGAAAGGAACACACAATTATTATTCTGAGTATTGACTCTAAACCCCTAAGCCTAAGCCTCACGCTGCAAAATTGATCACGCGTTCTGTCGCAATCGATCCAAAAATCGAACAGAACGTATCCTGTCTCGTAATTTGAGATTCGTTAAATAAAAGGAGAAATAGCAAAGTTAAAGTGGTTATTTTTCCGAGAACCGTGACGCACCTCTCATGGGTGCGTCGTAATGTGTCCCTTTTCCATGGTTTAATTGCTTTCCTCGCCCTTTTTATAAACTGTTAAACTAATCAAATCTGATTGATCTATCACGCCTAATAAAGATAATATGTTGGGAAATTGGATTATCATGCTAGGTCCCTTAATACAATCTAAATCAGATAATCGCGCTCGGTCTAGTATTATATGTTGCATATTGTTAAACTCAACTCAGATTAGTTTAATAGTTAACGCATGTCCCTTCAATTATTTATGCTGAGCTAGTAAGGATATTTTGCCTCTGGAGTTATCGAAGAGCGAGTACTCCTCTCGGTAGTTACAGTCCCCCGAACCCTCAATCTCTACCTTGCGGGTGTATGTTGAGAGATCCCCACACCAAGGATCACAAGGGAACCTACGGCCGTCGTGGTCAAACATAATTGCACTCCCTTTATGTCACGATAACCGGGTTTTGTCAGTTTTTCTCATTGTCGTTAAAAACTGAATGGCGACTCCTATATTACTAGTCAATTGGGTGTAAACTCACAGGAAATCCAATTACACTTGATTTGACAAAAAAGAAGCGTCACAGCCACGAGGGACGAGGTCACGCATTAGCCTCGTGCTTTTTCGACCCCCTCACAGTGGCGACTCCACTGGGGATAGTGAAGGAAATACTCGTGCTTGTAGGTAATCAAAATAGCCGAAGAGTGAAACGATCCTACCCCGCGTTTATTTCCCCATCAAGTTGGGACGACCTGAAAATCAGCATATTAATGTGAACGGGCAGAACCGCATAACGAATCTTGGCTCCCTCAGGGAGTTTGGACTAAGGATACCCATCGCCAACCGGGGGGTGCATACGCTTCGAATGTTGTCCACTCGGCACTTTCCCTAGTAGTACACCCTTCCCAAACCCAATCGCTCGCCCACTAAGGTCCCTCTCATTGGTGCATGCCCCCTTGGCTTACATCGTGATTGGCCTCTTGGTCGAAATTCGTCTGTTGAAGGCACTACCTCGACCGGGGCATGTGTTGGATCTGCGATAGAAGCGGTACCAAGCCAGGCGCAAATACTACCCATAGAAGCCTATCATAAAACTACATGACATGTTATTATTGCCTCATGATGTAATGTTAATTATGTGTAGCGAAATATATGATTGTGTGTGACAAACAATCCTAGAAAACCAACGACTTTAAAAAATTGCCCAAACATTCATAAACCAATTGGCCAAAGAGTTATACCAAAATACGTGTTCCGCAAACCCGAACGACCGCCACAAAAATAAGCGACGCTCGGGATGGCCTGTAACAAATCCCACAAACGCTGCACAACACGTAAAGGACGTTATAAGGCAAGCACGCAAAATTAAAGTCGCAAAAACAAAAGTAGACGAAAACTGAAACGAGAACCAGCCAGGGACGCATTTTCAACGCCCCCGGCTGGGCGCCAAAATTTCTCACGCCCTACGCTGGGCGCTGAAGTTGCTGCCTGGCCTTTTGGTCAGGCGCAGCAGCCTCGGTGCCCGTGCAAAAAATATGTAGCAAAAAAAACCATTCGTAAAAATTGCTGCAAGGGCGTATGAAAAGCACTCGATTCTTAAAGCGACTAAAAAAAATATATAAATAACTCTTTGTGTCGTTGTTAGGCCTCCTATGACGACAATGTTCGGCTCCAAAACCGAGCACGCTAATTAAAATAACCTTGAATGTCACATGGGCAAAGTATTCAAAAAATAATGATCAAATGAAGTTTTCAAGGAAAAATAATGATCGAATAAAAAATAAATCCGAGTCTAGACTAGGCTATGCCAAAGTACAATCTAAATCCTAAGTCTTAGTTGTCTTATCCATAGGATTGGTCCTAATGCTTGGTGTCATTCTGCAAGTTAAAAGGTTAAACCATATTGAGTCTCCCTTCCTAACATTTAAATCAATAAGCACCCATATGTAATTGTCATCCCTTGCTAAGAATCTACGGCCCCAATACTCTCTCTCACCAATAAAAAGAATATATTATGAAATTCAAGTATTTGCAAATGGAAACAGTCACATTCTGAAAATCATTCCTCCATAGTCGCACAACCCCCAAAATGAGCCTAAGGTGTCAATACCGTTAGCAAAGAAATTTAATGGCCTCAAGGCTTATGATCACATTGGGTCACGACTATCATAGTCCTCTCGAGCCACTCACTCCTTTAAGTACCCCTAAGTACGGACTAAGAGGGATACACACTAAGAGGGAAGCCGCACTAATGATTCTAGTCTTGCAAAAATGAAAATTCGATCTCCCCAACCAACTACCTTGCCAACATTAAGCAAAATGGCGCATGACAAATGAACACCCAAGGGTTAAAATCTAAAGTGTCAACCAACGAAAGTTATGGTCCAATTAGCCTAAATCCGAAAGTTGCTTGGTCAAGTATTATAGGTTTACACCGCGTCATTATTTTGAGTCTAGGCCACCTCCTTGTATTCATACACGGGTTATAACCAGAAAAATTAATGAAAGTTCGAGTCTAAATCACAACTTCCAATTAAATCCGAGAAACTGGAATCTGAAAAGAAGCAAAAAATTATTTTCGATGTAATTCTTTCGTTAAATTTCAATAAGGTAAAAACAACATTTCGAATCTACGCTACTTGCACATTTTAAGAAACGACTAAATACACTTGCAAAATAAGACAATTTAAAGGTCCACCCTAGGCCTACTAAAATTAAAGGTCCACCCTAGGCCTACTAAAATTAAAGGTCCACTATAGGCCTACCAAACGAGGCTCACTCAGTCTCGCCTCGTGACCCAAAGACCACAACCATCCACCTTTTAGCCCAAATAAAAAGGGGGAGAAATCCCAAGCAAAAAAGAACAAAAAAAGAAAAGAAAAGGGAGAGCGAAAAGAGCGAACCATGGAATACTTATCCCGTACCTCCCAAAGTGCAACATTCAGCCAAGTAAACGAAGGAAAATAATTGAGTCAACTAATCCAAATCATGCCACAAAAACTACATAAAGTTCTGCGATGTCTACCCTTTCCAATCCTTATGTTCTTAGACGCCTTTGCTCTGGGGCCCCTGTTCAGCTCATTTAACCCATCCATGTTCTCATTGCCATAACCCAAGAAACCATTACCTCGACTCTTGTTCTTGAACTTGTTATCAACTGCAAACCACGTACGGCCATTGACACGTGCGTCATACCCATTATTTCCAAAGCCCAAACCTGCTCTTACACCACCATTAGCATAATGACCATATAACTTGTTTGGATACATCCTGTTGATATACCCTTGAGCCGTCCCCATGCTACTCATTGGCCATGGTTGATGTAAACTCATGACACTAGTTTGAGGCTGCAAATTGTGAGTCCTAGTAGATATAATCCTCATGCTTGACCAATACCTATACAAATTATCCTATCTCATTCAACCCATCTTTCAAACCGTCTTGAGTCACGAATAAAAAAAAAGACAAATGAAAAGTACAAAAAAAAAAAAAACATAAGAAAGCAAACTTTGCAAAGCGCCTTTAAAAGTTCGTAGGAGCATTTAGCGCACCAAAAAAGATCCGCCCATAAATCATTTTCAGCGCCCAAGACTGGGCGCCGAAATCTTTAACGCCCCAGCCTGGGCGCTGAATCTCTCTGCTTGCCAAATTTTGTCCAGAAGTGCTCGTCATTTTATCCGCACATGCACGGAAAAATAACGAACACTTGGAGGGGTACAACACGTATTCAGATATACGTACCAAAAAACACGTGAAAAGATATACGTACCAAAAAACACATGAAAAGATTTTTGTGCAAATACATGTACTTAAAAAATAAAACAAAATTTTGGCTTACGGCAAAGCGGCAGATTAAAATAATAATAAACTTCACTTATTTCACCCTATTTCAAACATTACGATTCCACTCGAACGTACTTGTTTAAAATTGGCATTCTAAGAAACCATTTTCTGGCTAAGAACTACGCAAGACCTGATTCCAAATTAAATTTATTTAAGGCGGATACGTAGGCAATCTATGATTCGGTCCAACCAATTTGCAAAAATGTTAAATCCTATAGAATAACAAGAATAAGAAATAGAGTCCCTTATTGAAATTTAATTACTTGCAATCCAAGTCGAGAGAAACTTTAAGTCAAAGGAAGAATCCAAGTCATCAAGATGCCAAAATAAGCACACATCGGAAAATAATAAGGGCACGTACCCTTGCCGGAAGGAGCACTCACACTCCTAGGCACTTAGCCAAGACTCAAAAGATCGCTTTGCCTCAATTGAATGGGGGCTAGCGCAAGCGTCCATGACCTCTAAAGTACTCGACTTGACCCTCCCTAAAGCGAACTAACTCACTTAAAGACCTTCTTTCACCACTAGACATAGTCGTTCGCTTAAAGACCTTCTTTCACCACTAGACACAGTCATGATCGCCAACAAGTACTAAAGGCAGTAAGCTTGCAATAAGGAGGATTGTTCTACGGCATCGCCCCATCGTTCCTTCGAACTCAGGGCACCCGTTCATGGTAATTCAAATGCTTGCGAATCCCCTTTGAAAAAAAATCAGACATTGTCAATGGGACTTGGCACTTAACCAAGGCTCACCCTACTCAGACATATGACACGGGCATCCAAAATTGAAATCTAAAAGCATCATTAATGGGAAGACATAATAGCAACTGGGGGATAAAGATTGAAATGAAAGAGCTAGGGAAAGAACTAAGTATACCTTGACCTTTTGTACAGACATACACCAAGTAAATCTAAGTCAATTTGAAAGCGGTTTATATTGCCGCAATTCTGGAAATGATGGCCCTAAAACCTAAAGCACGTGCCACACGGGCACAAGTAATATCTTGACGCCTGCACCCTGGCTTCCAACAAATCCTTAGACAGCATTCCAAAAATCGTAACAGTATGTAATCCTGTACGAACCTTTCTATAAGTCAACTTACCTAGGACACCTGGGGTTGTACACAGTAGGACTCGGATTTCAAATAATTTTCAAAGACTTCTTCGAACATAATAAAGTGTCGTTGGTTTAAGCTAAGTATGTGTTTATCTCGATGTTGCAAGTGAGTCAAAAGATTTCTAATTATGATTAGGGGTAAAGAAAGGCACCTAGCTTTTGGTCAAGGCATACTTCAACATGTGACTACCTTGACCATGGCAATGTCGCACAATACGACATTTACAAAAGAAGTAGCAAATCACTACTCGAACGTACCTCGCACTAAACGAGTCTGTTTCAAACTATTCATGATCCATGTCACCATGAATGCATAAAAACGTATGCCAAGCATTATAGCACCAGGCCAATCCCGTAGCAACAATCGGGGGCTTGAGAAAAACACTCTAAAAATGCTCGAAATGACGATTTTATCGCAAATTCTCGACGCTAATTATGCTATACATACATCATAGGGGCACAATCCTAAGGTTTGATCGTGTAAAACGAACCTTAGAATGGCTACAACCCCTCCCAAATTCTAAGCGCTCCTTAGAATATATAAAGTCACCCCACTAACAAGGGTAACTGAAAATCGCGAGTCACCAAAACTCCGATCAAACTACTGCACATAACGCTCGCCCTACAAGCGCCCGTTACACAGTCTACGTCGTTCCAAAGCAAAAGCGAAAAAAATCAAGGATGATAAAAGAAATAAAGAAAGAAGCATCTATGAATCCTCGCATCGAACGAATAAACCGTGCACACCCACGCAGAAGGTGCTACACTTGTTCGAGCACCTGAACGAGGCGTGATGAAGTACTCCAATGCAAAAAATAATAATGATATCCCAACACCTGGAGGAATGTTCTAAGACACGCTGTTGGGCCACACAAGCCTACGTCGCACCATAAGTTCAACCATCCCACGGTACAAGTCTAAAGAAAAAAAAAAAGAGTAAGGCATATTGCACTAATGTGGGCACGACCAAGAGCAGGAGGCAAAGACTACTTATCGCCAAAATTCAAAATGCAAGCCACACGACTTCTACATTAGGGATTAAAGGTAGCAAAATATTACCTACCACGGAAGGGATAGCTCGCACCTACACGAGCGGAACCCCAAGGCATCTTTCTCGAAAGAACCTACAAAAATCGTACGCCAAAAGGAAGCATCCCAACATGCATACTTGGGGGCTCCAAGCTACGAAACGACCATAGCAAAATAAAAAATCTCGAAGCAAATGTTTGAACGATCGAAAGGGCACGATGCTTGAACCCACTTCATGAACGGGCCTGAACCCTATCAAGCCTCTAAGCAAATTATTCAAAATCAGTCATTGCTAAAAAAAAAAATGATTCAAGCGAACTGATTAATGGACCGCACACAACGGCCATTCTATGAACGCTCGTTCGCACATACATATCATCATTCACGAACGCGTTCAAAAGGAAAAATATATACAAGAGCGATCAAAGTCTTACGCCTCAAGATATGTTCCTCGGGCCATATAGACTCGCCCAACTATTGCAATAACTATACACCTTAAAGAGCGAAAGTTCCTTTAAATAATCGCCCCAAAGCGACAAACACCGTAGTCCACCAATCGGCTACGGCTTCTCGAGAAAATCATCACGTTCTAAAAATAAGGAAAAAACAAAAGAGAAGAAAATACGTAGAATTTCCAAGTAAAAAAGAGGCCAACTGGGTCATCAAAAGACCAGCCCAAATAACATTTTCAACGCCCCACCTGGGCGTGAGTTATTTCTAACGCCCAGGCCTAGGCGCCGAAAATGAGCCCAGGCCCAAAAATAGCTCCGACGTCTATGGGGCCCTGCCGTATCCATTCGACTCAAAAATTGCCGATTTCTTTACTGAAAGTCGCACCTCACGACTTTGTTAAGAGTAGCACACCACTACAAAGGTCGCTCGCACTTACGAGCACAATCCCAGACACGATCAAGGACATTACAGAATGCGTATCCCCAAGGAACCTCTTTGACAAGAAATGACCGTCAAGCACGAGTGCTTGGGGGCTCGAAAGAAAATATATATCATGCAAAGGTAAAACAATATTGCCAGACTACGCTGTACGAAGTCCCGTGTCTGGATGTCTCAAAAGATAAAACCGGTTTACGACCTCAAGACAAAGGTCGTCGTTGATACCTATACGTAGTCCCCTAATCAAGGACCCAAGTAGTGGCAAAATTGAGCAGTAAAGACTAGCTCAAAACCATGAAAGATGATGACCACGAGACAATGGTCCGTCTAAGCACGTTGTCAACCCACATTCTGGTTGCAACTAAATCCGAGCATCCCTCGAAAGAATTCGCTCCTACAAGAATGAATAAAAAGAAATTCTAAAAAAGAAATCACAATGAACAAAGAAATAGGGACTTGCCTACCTCAATCAGGCAAAATCGCGTCACGAATCACGCAAGTTCCAAATTGAAAAAAAAAAAACGAATTCCGGGACGTCCACCCTCAGCGGACATGGCTCGCCATCTTTAGCCGGCGGGGTCTACGTCACATACCGCGTAGGTCCTTATTTTCAAAAAAAAAAACCCAAACAAACTTCAAAACAGATTCGTCCACTTCTATCGGACGGGGTGTCCACCCTTAGCGGACAAGCTCGCCATCTTTAGCCGGCGGGGTCTGCGCCATTAACCGCGCAGGTCCTTAGTCGCTGCAGCGATAACTTTTTACTGGTTTTCCCTTTTTTCCAAAAATTAAAAGATCGGTTTTTCCTTTTTCCAAAAATTAAAGGATCGGTTTTCCCTTTTTCCAAAAATTAAAGGATCGGTTTTCCCTTTTTCCAAAAATTAAAGGATCGGTTTTCCCTTTTTCCAAAAATTAAAGGATTGGTTTCCCGTTTTTTCCAAAAAAGAGCGATGTGATTGGTTTTCCCTTTTTCCAAAAATTAAAGGATTGGTTTTCCGTTTTTCCAAAAAAGAACGATGTGATTGGTTTTCCCTTTTTCCAAAAATTAAAGGATTGTTTTTCCGTTTTTCCAAAAAAGAACGATATGCTGGATTTTCCTTCGTTTTACGTCCCATAAAAACAAGGGGGTTTTCTCGTTTAGCTAACCCTGAAAATGAGAATCTTTAAAAATATTTTTACCTCGTGATTGGGCTTGGCCAGGCCCAATTACACTTTATAGCTTTGATTTCGAAAACGTCTGTAGCTACTCCCAATGACAAAGTGAGGGAGTTCCTACGCCTCTTTAGATACTTCCAATGACAAAGTGAGGGAGTTTCTATACTATCCGTTGACAAATCCCAATGACACGTGAGGGATATGTCGACACTTCAAGTGATGACCCTTAAGTCAAATGTTATCACTCGGGGGCTCGTGAGACCCTCGCAAAACAAGTCACCTACACTATGGCTTGTGTGACGCACTCCGTCTAATACTTTGACCATCGTCTTACTCCAAGACTCAGTCAAAGTGAGGGCTAACTGTAGACACCTACTTTTGTCCCCATTCCCGAAAGGGAAGGTTCGATGATGAGAACATAAATCTCCACTTGACAACGCATCTCCTATAAAATAACGAATCTCAATCACCTTTTCATTTCACCCGAAACCTGCTATTTATAGAAACCTGCTATTTATGGAAACCTGCTAAAAATAGTAACTGCCGTAATGGGTAGTTGTTAAAAGTGGAAAGTCATAATAGATAGAAACCTGTCAGAATTAGGTGTTGCACTCCAACATAAATCCTAAATGAGATAGAAGTTGCGAGAGAATCTTATTCCTAATACGATTCGAAAATAAGAGTTACGTATTAAATTAAAATCCTAACGAGCCTAGAGTTCGTAACGGGCCTAGACGCATCCCGTCATAAAATTAATACGCACTAAAAGACTCGATTAAGTCTCATACACTCCAGATTCTAAAAGTCCGAATTTGACAAGGAAAAGGCCTTAAACATCAATTTCAACGCCCAGCCCTGGGCGCTGAAATTGCCTGGATCCTATTTTCAAAGCCCAGATCTGGGCGCCGAAATCTTTGACGCCCACCCCCGGGCGCTGAAAATACCTGGGACATTTTCTTTCCTAATTCCTGGTGGATTAGAGTTCTACAATTCTATCTTTCCACGAACTCTTTTCTATAAATATAGCCCCAAGTTCGACGTGAAAGGAACACACAATTATTATTCTGAGTATTGACTCTAAACCCCTAAGCCTAAGCCTCACGCTGCAAAATTGATCATGCGTTCTGTCGCAATCGATCCAAAAATCGAACAGAACGTATCTTGTCCCGTAATTTGAGATTCGTTAAATAAAAGGAGAAATAGCAAAGTCAAAGTGGTTAGTTTTCTGAGAACCGTGACGCACCTCTCAAGGGTGCGTCGTAATGTGTCCCTTTTCCATGGTTTAATTGCTTTCCTCGCCCTTTTTAGAAACTGTTAAACTAATCAAATCTGATTGTTCTATCACGCCTAATAAAGATAATATGTTGGGAAATTGGATTATCATGCTAGGTCCCTTAATACAATCTAAATCAGATAATCGCGCTCGATCTAGTATTATATGTTGCATATTGTTAAAATCAACTCAGATTAGTTTAATAGTTAACGCATGTCCCTTCAATTATTTATGCTGAGCTAGTAAGGATATCCTGCCTCTGGAGTTATCGAAGAGCGAGTACTCCTCTCGGTAGTTACAGTCCTCCGAACCCTCAATCTCTACCTTGCGGGTGTATGTTGAGAGATCCCCACACCTGGGATCACAAGGGAACCTACGGCCGTCGTGGTCAAACATAATTGCACTCACTTTATGTCACGGTAACCGGGTATTGTCAGTTTTTCTCATTGTCGTTAAAAACTGAATGGCGACTCCTATATTACTAGTCAATTGGGTGTAAACTCACAGGAAATCCAATTACACTTGATTTGACAAAAAAGAAGCGTCACACCCACGAGGGACGAGGTCACGCATTAGCCTCGTGCTTTTTTGACCCCCTCACAGTGGGCCTGCTCGCTCGTTGCTGCGATGCGCTGTTGCGTGCTGTTGCGTGCTCGCGCCCAATGGGCTGGCCTTGCTCGCCTTTGCTCGCGAGCTTGCTGGCATGTTGGGCCTTGCACGCTTACGTGCTTGGCTCGACGGGCCGGCAACTCCGATGCCCTTCGTATTCGCGATTTAATATATTTCCGATGTATATTATTTATCGTTTCGTATACGACGAATCACCGTCGTACGATACGATTTATTCGTGTCGCCCAGCTTACGAATATTCGCGATACGATATACGATTCCGACAAAGGTCGTATCGTATAATACGTTTCCAACTAATTCCCGAAAAGCTATTAAATGAATTTCCGATTCATTTAATCCGGTGATCTGTTACGGGTCATTGTTGTGACCTTGTAGGTTCAGTCAAGAGTAAGTTGTGAGTTCAATATCCATTAGAACTCACTGATCGGAAGCATTGCTCCAGCTAGCTGTTCCGATCACTTGATCTCACTGAATTAATTATTCGCAATTAATCTGAACCTTGGTATTAGACTTAATGCACCTTGGGTGAAGGACATATTTCCTTCAATCTTCCACTTGTCATTCAGACAAGTGTGCATCCACATTCCTTTGTCTCTTAGTGTTACTTACTGAACATAAGGTAAGATCCAAGCCATCCTTATTAGGTCCAGAAGTGTTTCTCGGATTACAGAGTTCAACTGTCAAACTTTTGCAGAAGGTTAAGCCTAACCATTCTGAGCACGGCCATGCATTTTACAGTATCTAACTCTCCGAGAGGCCTTGTTACACAACAACACCATATCATATCAAAGATAGGAGGACAATCCATTCTTGGAATCTATGAACACTCACTTTGATTCATAGTACGCCCAATAACTGCTTTTATAGCCTCCTTTTACGGTGCGACGTTTAGCTAGTATCAAAGCGAACTAATTCTCAAACGAGCAGACATAATCGCTCATGTTCTGAGGAACGGTTTCTAATCCCCATTAATGAGAACTACCTATGACATGACTTTAATCTCTTAAAGCGTTCTCATGGTCAATCCGATACAAGATCCAATAAGTATCTATGCAAAAGATTCTGACATCCAGTCACTCTAGTTCAAGAAACAGAACTAAGTAATCTACTTGCAATCTAATCTTCATTATTCATTGGTCGTCCACCTTTGAATGACCTGGATTAGGGATCCTTTGTGACTTCAATATTCAAGTTCACTTATGGGTGTTTCTTTGTCGAAGAATCCATCTTGACATCCCATTTGAATGATTTGAATCACATGGACTTATCATTTAATTCTAAACCACAATTAAATGAATATGAAATAAATAAATTTCATAAATATGAAATGGTTAAACCAATTGTTTTAAAGATAGATCTAACAGATGTTCTAAAATAATACTTAGAAAATCAAAGCCATCCCTCCAACATGCTTGATTCCCATGGTTGCTACATGTGCGTTGTGTTTCACTTGTGGCAACGGTTTAGTCAATGGATCCGCGACGTTGTCGTCAGTTACAACCTTGCAAATCTCGATTTCCTTTCTTTCAACGATCTCTCGAAGTATATGAAATCGCCGTAGTACGTGCTTGGACTTCTGGTGGCTCCTAGGCTCCTTTTCCTGGACAATGGCTCCGCTGTTGTTGCAATACAAAGCCACTGGTCCTTTAATGGAGGGGACAACACCAAGTTCTTCGATGAACTTCCGAATCCAAACAGCTTACTTTGCTGCTTCCGAGGCAGCAATGTACTCGGCTTTAGTTGTAGAATCTGCAATAGTGCTTTGCTTAGCACTTTTCCAGCTTACTGCTCCGCCGTTGAGGCAGAACACAAACCCAGACTGTGATCTGAAATCATCTCTTTCGGTTTGAAAGCTTGCGTCCGTATGTCCCTTAACAATCAACTCATCTGTACCACCGTAAACCAGAAACTGATCCTTACTCCTTTTCAGGTACTTTAGGATGTTCTTGGCAGTAGTCCAATGCGCCTCACCTGGTTCTGACTGGTACCTGCTCGTTGCACTGAGTGCGAACGAAACATCCGGCCTTGTACAAATCATAGCATACATGATGGATCCAATAGCCGAAGCGTATGGAATTCCACTCATCTTTCTACGCTCATCAGATGTTTTGGGACACTGATTCTTGCTTAGATATACGCCATGTGACATGGGTAGATGGCCTCTCTTGGCTTCCATCATATTGAACCTAGCTAGAACTTTGTCAATGTAAGTGCTTTGGCTTAGTCTAATCATCCTCTTATATCTATCCCTATAGATCTTGATGCCCAATATGTACTGTGCCTCTCCTAAGTCCTTCATTGAGAAACACTTCCTGAGCCAAGTCTTTACAAACTCCAACATAGGAATGTCGTTTCCAATAAGTAATATGTCGTCAACATACAAGACTAGGAATGCAATTTTACTCCCACTGACCTTCTTGTATACACAAGATTCGTCCTGATTCTTGATGAAACAAAACTTATTGACTGCTTCATCAAATCGTTTATTCCAACTCCTTGATGCCTGCTTTAGTCCGTAGATGGACTTCTTAAGCTTGCATACCTTTCCTTGGTTCTTTTGATCGACAAAACCCTCCGGCTGTGTCATAAACACAGTCTCTTCAAGAACACCGTTCAAGAAGGCAGTTTTGACATCCATTTGCCATATTTCATAGTCATGAAAAGCGGCAATCGCAAGGATTATCCGAATAGACTTAAGCATCGCGACTGGAGAAAAGGTTTCATCGTAGTCAACGCCGTGAACTTTCCTGTAACCTTTTGCTACCAATCTAGCCTTGTATATGTATACAATTCCATCTTTGTCTTTCTTCAACTTGAAGACCCATTTGCATCCGATAGGTGTGAACCCATCCGGCAAATCAACCAAATCCCAGACTTGATTTTCAGACATGGAGTCTATTTCAGATTGCATGGCCTCTAACCATTTAATGGAGCTTGGGCTCGTCATAGCTTTCTTGTAAGTCAAAGGTTCATCACTATCCAATATGAGAACGTCTAAGTTTTCAGTCAAGAGGACGCCTGTCCATCTGTCCGGCTGAAAAATAGTTCTATTTGACCTACGAGGGCCAACAACGTTTTGAGGAACTACTCCCACTGGCTCTTCTAAAGACCTTGGAGGTTCATCAACCTGAACTGCTTCTAAAGAGTTCTGAGTTCGTTGTTCGTCTCGAATCTCTTCGAGGTCTATTATTCTCCCACTCATAAATTTGGAAATATGATTTCTTTTCAGAAAGACACCGTCACGAGCAACGAATACTTTGTTGTCTGACTTGTTGTAGAAGTAATACCCCATAGTTTCTTTTGGATACCCAACGAAGAAACATTTGTCAGATTTAGGTTGTAGCTTGTCCGAAATCAATCGCTTGACATATGCTTCGCAACCCCAAATCTTCAGAAAAGACAACTTTGGAAGTTTCCCAATCCATAATTCGTATGGAGTCTTTTCAACAGCTTTTGACGGAGCACGATTCAGTGTGAGTGCTGCAGTTTGCAATGCATGTCCCTAGAACTGTAAAGGAAGTTCGGCCTGACCCATGATTGACCTGACCATATCGAGTAAGGTCCTATTTCTCCGTTCTGACACTCCATTCCATTGAGGTGTCCCCGGAGCAGTCAATTCAGAAAGAATACCGCATTCTTTTAGATGGTCATCAAACTCGTGGCTAAGATATTCACCTCCTCGATCCGATCTTAGAGCTTTGATTTTCTTGCCATGTTGATTCTCTACTTCATTTTGAAATTCTCTGAATGTCTCAAACGATTCAGACTTGTGCTTCATTAAGTAAATATAGCCATATCTACTGAAGTCGTCCGTAAACGTTATGAAATAGCTGAACTCACCTCTAGCTTTCGTACTCATAGGCCCACATACGTCCGTATGTATTAGCCCTAGTAGTTCGCTTGCTCTTTCTCCCACCTTTGAGAAAGGTTGTTGTGTCATTTTGCCAAGTAAACAAGATTCGCATTGATCAATCTTCTCCAAGTCGAATGATTCTAGAATTCCTTTCCGTTGAAGTAATTCCATGCGCTTTATGTTTATATTGCCTAATCGACAATGCCACAGAAATGTGAGATCCGAATCACCAGTTTTAGCCTTTTTGGTATTTATGTTATAAATGTGTTTGCTCGTATCTAGCACATAAAGACCGTTTTCTTGTTGTGCTAAACCATAAACATTCCATTCAAAGAAAAAGAACAACTATTGTCTTTAAATTGAAAACTAAAACCTTTAGAATCCAAACTTGAAACGGAAATGATGTTTCTTGTGATACTAGGAACATAGTAACAGTTTTCTAGTTCCAAAACAAACCCACTAGGCAAAGAAATAAAATAAGATCCTACGGCTAATGCAGCAATCCATGCTCCATTTCCCACGCGTAGATCCATCTCGCCTTTATCAAGCCTTCTACTTCTCCTTAGTCCCTGTGAATTGGAACATAAGTGTGAGCCACAACCAGTATCTAATACCCAAGAAGTAGAATTAGCAAGATTACAATATATAACATACATACCTGAAGGAGAAGCAACGTTTCCGTCCTTCTTCTCTTCCTTTAGTTTGGGGCAATCTCGCTTGTAATGACCAATTTCATTACAATTGAAGCATTGCGATGTAGAAGGAGAAGCATTCCTCTTTATCTTGCTCTTGGAAGGCGCCAGATGCCCTCCGGGAGTGGACGAAGATGCATCCTTGCTTTTCTTCCCCTTGCCTACTTTCTTGAATTTAGTGCACCTCACATTCAAAGGGTCTTGATTGAACTTAAAGATTTTCTCCCATTTCATGAGTAATTCCACAAGTTCACAGAATGTGCTCTCTTGCTGATGAAAGAGATAGTGCATCTTAAAACCCTCATAATCCTTATGAAGAGAATTCAGCACTAGTGCAATAGCTACCGACTCTTTGATGGAACCACCAAGTCTCTCAATTGTGAAAAATAATCCAGACATCATATCCACATGAGATCGAATTGATGTGTTTTTGTCCATCTTGACAGAGTAGATGCGCCTTTGTGCCTCCAGAAGTTCGATTTCTAGGCACGATTTGCGTGGGGTTATGAGCTTGAGATCGTTCATCGAATTAGCCAATTCGTCAACCCCATTGCCACCAGTTTGGCACAAGGGTCGAAAACCCGCACACTTATCCTCGAGGCTACTTAGGAGAGCTTGAGGTTCAAAAGTAATGAACTTCCCTCTCCAACTCTCAGGGATAGACTTAAGGATGAACTCCGTGACAAGGTACTTGTGAAGTGCCCAACTTCTGTACCTTTCAGGAGTCATGCCTCGCGCATCATAGCTAGGGAAAGGTTGTTCAATGACATAGTGTATGCCATTAACTTTCAAAACTTCGACAAGTTTCTCTTTCCATTCAAGAAAATTAGTCAAGTCTAACTCGACATCCAGAATTTCAGATGATATGATTGTTGTTATGTTTGCGACCATTTTGATTACTACAATCGAAAAGAATTTGCAATAAATAACCATTCATACAATTTAATAACTTTAAAATAAAAGCAAAAACATGCAATCATTAAAGCTATTAAAACATTTCATTCATGCAAAAAGCAAAAACATGGTCCAAAATGAATGAAACGATTCCAAGACCCCAAAAGTCCTAAATCCTTAAGCAGCTTTAGCATGTCTTAAGTAGTTTAAGATTTTAGGTAAGCAAAACCTATTGCTAGTAATCTCCAAATTACTCTTGGTTAATAAATTAATGCCATAATTTATCTCATTGCCACAACTTAATGCCATTGTTGTTTGAGTTGTAACCACAATCAACATGCTCCTTTAGGACGCCTTACCACCTAAGTCAACTAAAATAGCACCTCGCTTTAGCGTAAACCTACTATCTTAGATCCCTAGATATTTGTAAGTGTTGATTTGGAAGGCAATTTTTAAACTCAATATTACTTGGACCTAGTTGTTTCTATGTTGGTTCGATTATTAAGTGAACTTAAAACTAATCGATTCATAGGAAACAACCTGTTCATGCAAAGCATGCATACATTCATACATTCACGCATAATATATATATATATATATATATATATATATATATATATATATATATATATATATATATATATATATATATATATATATATATATATATATATATATTAAATTGCATAAATAAATGGTGATCTAGTATGGCCCAAAACATCTTGTCTTGAAGCATCCAATCTTCATCACCTCCTTGTTAGCTTGGCATCGTCTTGAATCTTCGTTCAAATGCTAACTTAAAGTTCTAAACTTAGAAATACTTGAAAATAATAAATTACATCAAAATTTCCATGGTACGCAGACCATATTTAAAACTTTACATTCAAAGATAGAACGGTACGCAAACCGTATTTAACTATCCTAAATTAGCCATACTAGTCACTTGGAGTACTTGCATTACATAAAATATATATTCTATGCATTCACCCATTCGTGTGCTAAAACGAATGGCCCATATTAATATGCAAGTATTTACGTGAATTAATTAAAATTCACGTTCACATAAACGCGTCCTAAAAGATTAATCAATTTCCAAATTATTAATCCTTAGACTTTATTCTAATTAAAATTGAATTTAATTAAAATAATGCGACCTACGAAAATAATTAAAAATAATTATTTCATTTTAATTTCATTTAGTGGCTCCCACTCAAACCAATAATTATTCCGGATAATTAATTATGAAATATTAAATTAAATATCCCGTTAGCCCAAATTAATGCAAATATACGAAGCCCAACGAATTAAACGATTTTTAACAAAAAAAAGTCCAATTACTTAGTCGGGCTAGGCTTGCGCCCAGCCCCGTGCCTTGCGTGAAGCCCAAGAGCGCACGAGCAAGGCTCGCACACCCCCAGCCCCATCGCGCGCGCGCACCGCGTCCCCGCAGCGTAGCTGCCCCTGCGTGCGTGTTGTGCATCGTGTGTGTGTTGGACGTCGCAAGGCTTGCGCCTCGCTTCGTCGCAGCCCCGCAAGCTCACCCGCCTGCCCCTTCCTTGCCCAGCGTGCACGAGGCACGCAACATAGCTGCTGTTGCCCGTGTCGCATGCGGCTCGGTCCAAGCACAATGGCCTCGTATGGCTCGACGAGCCATACGTCCACCATGCTCATGTTCGTGCCTTTGGTTCGTAATACGGACCAACTTAATTAAAATTAAATTTAATTCACGAACTTGCATTAATTTTTTTTTTCAAAAAAGTTACGATTTTTATTTTCGAAAAACAACGATTTTTAACGATTTAATAAACTTTAACGACAATCCAATTTCGTAAAATTAATAAATCAAGGGCTAACAATATTCAAACTTTTAAGAACGATCGAATCAACATTAAAGTTTGAACTTTTAATTAATAAAATCCGAAGCTTTAAATCGTCCATAAACAATTAAATTTCAGATTTTTAATAATTTGGTTTAAGTGAGATTAAAATTAACGAAACCATTCAAAATTTTAATCCAATAATTTTTAAAATTAGCCACTGACCCATGAAATTATATCCCCTTACCGAATTATTAAACCAAAATTAATTAAAATTCAATTAGGGTTTCAAATTTTACGAATTGGGGAAAGGCAAAACTAGGGTTTATACTTATTGGAAAAATCTGAAATTTTTACCATAGATCAAGCATGTACCCAGGAACATTGTGTCAAAATTTCAAGAAATTCCGAGTAGTTAAGGCGACCTTTTAATTGAATTAATGTCCGACACTTTTAATTTTTAATGAAAAATTAACAAAAACGCCAAAAAACGATACTTCGAGGCCTGTTTTCGCAATTCTATTCTCATGTGTTCTTAGAAAATCGTTTTCCGTCAGATTAGGGTTTTAAAAATCGAAAAAGAGAAGATTTTTGATTTCAGACCTGATTATTACGCAATTCATCCAATAATTCGTAAAAATTCCGAAAAATCAACAAAAATTCCAAATATTTCGACAGATGCAAAAACAATAATAATCATGCTAATTCATGCTTTGAATACATAAGGCTCATGATACCACTGTAGGGGAATACAGTTAAACATAATAACATGTGCGGAACAATCCCCAAAGCCAGGAAACATGTATAAAGCACAGATTAAGCAAACTTACATTCGAAGCGTGTTTTCCACAATAATCTGTCAACGAACACGAACAAAGAGCTCCACTTGTCGTTCCTCTACTTGGTTCACCGACACGATCAGATCCGTCTTGATTATCGTAGCTTAGACATTTGATCAAGATACTTTGCTTTTGGGAAGAACTCACTTTGGAGGCACAGAGAGAATTAGGGTTCTCTGTGTCTCTAGGGTTTGAGTAATATGAATTGTGTGTTGTTGGAATAATACAATTTGCCTATTGTATTAAATGATGTAACCGGCCAAGAACTAAAGGCCTTGACCGGCCACATCACGCAAGCACACACGGACCGCACGCCCGCGCCCAGCGACACACTGCAGGCCGAAGCCCATAGCGCGCGCGCCGAGCAGTTGGGTCGTGGGCCTGCTTGCTCGTTGCTGCGATGCACTGTTGCGTGCTCGCGCCCAATGGGTTGGCCTTGCTCGCCTTTGCTCACGAGCTTGCTGGCTCGTTGGGCCTTCCATGCTTACGTGCTTGGCTCGACGGGCCGGCAACTCCGATGCCCTTAGTATTCGCGATTTAATATATTTCCGATATATATTATTTATCGGTTCGCTATGCGACAAATCACCGTCGTACGATACGATTTATTCGTATCGCCCAGCTTACGAATATTCGCGATACGATATACGATTCCGGCAAAGGTCGAATCGTATAATACGTTTCCAACTAATTCCCGAAAAGCTATTAAATGAATTTCCGATTCATTTAATGCGGTGATCTGTTACGTGTCATTGGTGTGACCTTGTAAGTTCAATCAAGAGTAAGTTGTGAGTTCAATATCCATTAGAACTCACTGATCGGAAGCATTGCTTCAGCTAGCTGTTCCGATCACTTGATCTCACTGAATTAATTGTTCGCAATTAATCTGAACCTTGGTATTAGACTTAATGCACCTTGGGTGAAGGACATATTTCCTTCAGCTTCATCATCCGAAACGTCTTCCTCAGCAGCTCGAACCACAGATGATTCAGCGAGCTTTCTTCGAGTGTGATGAGGCCTACTAAATCAAGCAGCATACAAAGTGTCAAAATTCTAAACTAGGGGCTATCCTATACTGGCCCACACAAGGTCAAACGATGCAAAACAAAATCCCCAGTGGACCTCTAATTCAAGATACAAGTTCTACACCAACACCTAGGCTATTCACGCCGAAACAGGTATTCAAGTTCTACACCAACGCCTAGGCTATCCACGCCGAAGCAGGTATTCAAGTTCTACACCAACGCCTAGGCTACCCACGCCGAAGCAGGTATACAAGTTCTACATCAAAGCCTAGGCTATCCATGCCGAAGCAGATACAAGTTTAAAAAAAATTCAAAAGTACAAGTTCCAACAGTTCAAGTTCAAGTGGCTATCAAACAGTTTTCTACAAGATTCAAGAAGCTTAAGCATACAAGCATCATTTCAAAAAACGAGAAAATCAAAACTACATGCAATCCTAGAGTTATTTCATAAGCAAAACATGAAAAAATTACATGGACAAGGCAAGAACAAGAGCTTAATCGACCTTTGAGAGAAAGAGCAAAATAATTTCAAGTGAATGTGCCTCAAAATGGCACGGAAAGGGGCACTTATATAGTGCAGCCCCGCGCCAGGCACCGCCCCAGCGCCCGGCGCTGCCCTGCTGCATGCGCAAATCTGCAGCACGCGCGGTCTCCCGTGCTGATTGCACGTCCTTTGCTGCTACGGTCTTCCGCACCAAGCATCAAGCGTCGCATCGAACCATCCATCGAAAATACGGGTATACACCTATATCTCCAAGTACAAACAGATGAATATTTCAAGAATGCAAAGTCCAAAAAATACAACGACTCAGGCGTACAACTCCTAACGGACCCAAGCTCCGGGAAAGTCAGTCGAAATTCAAAAATTTTAAGGGCCAGTAAAAAGCTCTTATCCCCAGCAAAGCACATCCCAACGGATTAACTCCGGGTGTCAAAGTTCAGAATTCAAGATTCAAAAATTCAAATTTTCGATGCCAAGCTCCGTCCTGGACTGAAGGCGGAAAAATACAAGTACAAATTAGAGTCATCACCAACCGCACCGAGGTAGACTCTATCCTTTTTCTAACGCCTGTTTTATGCAGGTACCGGCGTACAAAGAGTGGTCTCGATTGCAGAACATCTTGATCATTCTCCGTCCCTTTCGAAATACTTTGACATGCGCTTTCCTAACCGAACGCTCAGTCAAAGTGGGGGCTTCTGTAGACACCTAATTTTTGTCTCCCCTTTGGGATGATGACGATACCATTATCCTTTCTAGGTAATTGGAGTAACTCCAGGAGGAAATCCCAATTGCTAAGAACATCTCCCAAATTCAAGGTCCAAAATCCAATCCCCGAGGTCGTTCCCCTCCCGGAACTCGGTACAAAATACAACTTCCAAAATCCAATTTCAAAATCCAAGTTCAATATCAATTAGTAGACCATCCCATTGGTTTTACTAGGCCTTTTCCACCCAAAATCATATAAGGCAAGTCAAATTCGGGCGCCGATCCACAAAACCGAGCATGCCGGGCCCCGTCCCGTAAAACCGAAATTCAAAAACCCGAGAAAGGCTTGTTTTTAGACGCTAAACAATGCCTTAACCTCCAAGCAAATACAAGACGCCAAACCTAGTACAATTCGTACAACGGGTACAACACTACAAGACGAAACAAGGACGATTCCCCGTCCTTGCTTTGGCGGCATTCAAGCCACGTCAGCAGCGCGCAGCGCTGGCCTGGCGCCAGGCGCTGGCGTGTGCTGGCGTTTTGCACCATTCCCTCCTATAAATACCCCTCATTTCCATCGAAAAAAAGGGGAGCATAACACATACAACGTCGTAATTTCGACATTACTCCTCACAATACAAACTCAAAAACTCCTCAAAAACACATAAAAAATTCCTAAATTCAAAAGCAATTGGGAGCTCTTGCCTAAACCTAACTAGGTAAATCCGAATACCATTTCAATCAATCATGCTATTTTGATTTCAAATGATTAGCAAGTTGGTGTTTTTTGCCATAAAAAACACCACTTGCAACAATCATACACGTTTTTCAAAAATACAAACTTTTTCAAAATACAAAATACAAACTTTTAATATTCAAGGATGTTCAAAGTTGCTTGCATTCATCTCTTTGAACTAGAATCACCTTCAAGTATGGAGTAATCAAAGATGACACCTTTTTAGCATTTAAAGGTTTAGGCTTTTGAGATTCAAGACTCCATTTTTCAATATACAAGTTCAAGTTTTCAAATTTCAAGATCCCACCATGTTTAGGGTTGTTCATAACTACCTCTCTAAACTAGGATCATTTCAAGTTCAAGTTTCAATCATTTCAAGTTCAAACCTTTCAATATTAAAGCTTTCAATTTCAAGTTCAATATGCAAAATCTAGGACATTTGGGTTGAGCAACCTCTCCCAAGTTGAGATTTTTGGCTTTGAATTCGTATCGGGCGCACTTATTTTTAAGGAGCCGCTTGGCGTTCGAATCTCATGTGCCCAAGTACAAGTTTCAATTATGCAATTTCAATATCGCAATTTCAATATCGCACTTTCAATTATGCCATTTCAATATCGCAATTTCAATACCGCACTTTCAATACCGCACTTTCAATTCCGCAATTTCAATTATGCACTTTCAATTCCGCGATTTCAATTCCGCACTTTCAATTCCGCACCTTTACTTGCCAAGTCCATTTCTAGGCAATGTGGACCTACTCCCTAGTCCATTTCTAGGGGGTCTTGTATTTACTAATTCCGCATTTTATTTAGTATTGTGATGTTGCTTTATTTTCTTTATTGCTTTCATCACCAACATGCTAAATACAACAAACTACAAAGGTTACATCACGCTTAACAAAGATAATTTCTTGGACAAACCGGCCTTAGGTTCCTTAAATTAATCTTTAAAGCAAAGTGACCACCATACAATTAGAAATTCTATTTGCTCTAAATTCAAACCCACATAGTCTAATCTAGGGTGTATTTTCAAAATAATGTTAAGCCAACGTACTTGAATATTTCTAAAGCTCGCCGAATAAGCATTTTCGTTCCCGATCCCGGATCTCACCCATCCGTTTCAAGGATTCAAGGCCTTATCCAAAAATAGAGTCATTTTGCGTTCTTCCCAAACGGGACCTAAAATAAAGTTTGGTGGCGACTCCTTCGAGGTGTAAAAACAATTCAACGGTTCTCTAAATGAGCCGCCGCGTGCCAACCCCCCTTGTAGGAAACGGGAAAAAACAAAAAAAAAACCCCTACAATTCTGGCGACTCCACTGGGGACATTTCTAATTTCAATTTCGAAAATGAGACCAGATTTCGAGTAACCGGCCACTGATCTGCCGAAGTACTGGATGCCAGCATTGGCGTCAGGCGCAGCCCCTGCGCCCAACGCCACTGCCTGCATCCAGGACAGTGGCTTGTCGCCCACTTTTGCTCAACTTTTCGTGTTGGGAGTTAGTCTGTTTTTGCATCTGGAAGGACGCTCCCAAACCTCGTGAACGAGTGCCGAAAAACGAGCTTTACAAATACAAATTCAAGTACGATTTCAATTTCAAATTCTAGGCATTTCATGCATTTTTGGAAAACCATATTGCGCAAAATGAATTTCTACCTTTGCCCAAACGAATGTGTTCTACATTCGGGCTAGCCCCGGGGGCAACGAAATGGTGACTCTCCATACGGTTCCCGACCAAAGTGTGTGACCATTTCCGTGTTAGGTTATGATTCATATGACAAAACATAAATCATGCGGAAAAACCATAAATCCAGGAAAGCATATTATTTACACATAATCATTTAGCATAGTTTAGATGCATACACTTTGTTGCGTGCCCTCCCTAGCTGCGCCCGAACCGAACAAGAACAAGTCTTTAGGACTCCAAGTGTCGTCCCTCCGTAGATAGTCCACAGCACATCCGGATCCGCCTTAAGCTTGACCAACTAGGATCGCCCTTAAGGTACTTAGAATTTTCGGCTAATGTAGGCAATAATATGACTAAATTTTTGCTCTCAAAAATCACTTTGAATACTTGAATTGTGTCTATAAATTATGACCCTAGGCACCTATTTATAGAGGTATGGAAAAGGAACTGGAATTCTATTAGGATACGAATTAATTAAACTAGAATCCTAATAGAATTCTTATTTAATTAATTCATCCTTTTAGGTTTAGGAATTTAATCATATGTCGAAACCTGATAGCTTTAGGATTCGTATAGCACACAAACACACACACGCACGCACAGCAGCCCACGAGGGGCGCCATGCGCGCGGGCGCAGCCCGCGAGCTCGCAGCCCATTGCCACGAGGCCCACACGCTGCCGCAGCCTTGGCGCGCGCTGGGCCTGCCTTGCGGTGGGCGTGGCGCAGCCTTGGCTGGTGCGTTGTGGCGCGCTGGCTTGCTGGGCGATGGCCCGGCTTCGTGCTGGGCCTTCGTCTGGCAGGCCTCGTCCGATGCTAATTCGTACGATACGCTTCCGATTAATTTCCCGATTCCGGAATTCATTTCCGATACGAACAATATTTAATATTTCCGATTCCGGAATTAATTTCCGTTTCGAACAAATATTTAATATTTCCGTTTCCGGAATTATTTTCCGATTCCGATAATATTTCCGATTCTGACAATATTTCCGTTTCCGGCAATATTTCCGATTCCGGCAATATTTCCATTTCCGATAATATTTTCCGATACGTACCATGTTTCCGTCTCTGGCAACATCTACGACTTGGATAATATTTATATTTCCGATACGATCCATATTTCCGTTTCCGGCAATATCATCGTTTCCGGAGCATTCATTTCTTGCCTGTGACGATCTCAGCTCCCACTGAAACCAAGATCCATCGATTCCGAATATCCATAGATGGAGTATTTAATGCCATTAAATACTTGATCCGTTTACGTACTATTTGTGTGACCCTACGGGTTCAGTCAAGAGTAAGCTGTGGATTAATATCATTAATTCCACTTGAACTGAAGCGGCCTCTAGCTAGGCATTCAGCTCACTTGATCTCACTGAATTATTAACTTGTTAATTAATACTGAACCGCACTTATTAGACTTAACATAGAATGCATACTTGGACCAAGGGCATTATTTCCTTCAGTCTCCCACTTGTCCTTAGGGACAAGTGTGCATTTCCTAATTCCTTTGTCGCTCGATGCTTGCTCTTGAACATAAGGTAAGAGTTGTCATCCTTATTATGTCCAGAGGTGTTCCTCGGTTTCAGAGTTCAACTGATCAAATAGACAGATAATCATAGCCTATGATTCATCCGAGCACGGCCATGCATTTCACAGTTTCTAGCTCTCCGAGTGGCCTGACCCATCTTGCGATTTATGGGAGGACAATCCCAATCTTGCGATCTTGAGATTAGACTTCGTTTGATAGGTGATTACCTGAGCGTTGCCTTTATAGCCTCCTTTTACGGTGCGACGGTTGGTCAACGTCAAAGCAACCAGTTCTCAAACAAGTAATCTCAAATCACTCAGGTATTGAGGATTTAGTGTCTAATAATTTTAATGAAATTTACTTATGACAGATTTTCATCTCTTACAGTAAAGTTTCATAGGTCTTGTCCGATACTAGTCTTCTCATAGGTTATGATTCATATGACAAAACATAAATCATGCGGAAAAACCATAAATCCAGGAAAGCATATTATTTACACATAATCATTTAGCATAGTTTAGATGCATACACTTTGTTGCGTGCCCTCCCTAGCTGCGCCCGAACCGAACAAGAACAAGTCATTTGGACTCCAAGTGTCGTCCCTCCGTAGATAGTCCACAGCACGTCCGGATCCGCCTTAAGCTTGACCAACTAGGATCGCCCTTAAGGTACTTAGAATTTTCGGCTAATGTAGGCAATAATATGACTGAATTTTTGCTCTCAAAAATCACTTTGAATACTTGAATTGTGTCTATAAATTATGACCCTAGGCACCTATTTATAGAGGTATGGAAAAGGAACTGGAATCCTATTAGGATACGAATTAATTAAACTAGAATCCTAATAGAATTCTTATTTAATTAATTCATCCTTTTAGGTTTAGGAATTTAATCATATGTCGAAACCTGATAGCTTTAGCATTCGTATAGTACACAAACACACACACGCACGCACAGCAGCCCACGAGGGGCGCCATGCGCGCGCACGCAGCCCGCGAGCTCGCAGCCCATTGCCACGAGGCCCACACGCTGCCGCAACCTTGGCGCGCGCTGGGCCTGCCTTGCGGTGGGCCTGGCGCAGCCTTGGCTGGTGCGTTGTGGCGCGCTGGCTTGCTGGGCGATGGCCCGGCTTCGTGCTGGGCCTTCGTCTGGCAGGCCTCGTCCGATGCTAATTCGTACGATACGCTTCCGATTAATTTCCCGATTCCGGAATTCATTTCCGATACGAACAATATTTAATATTTCCGATTCCGGAATTAATTTCCGTTTCGAACAAATATTTAATATTTCCGTTTCCAGAATTATTTTCCGATTCCGATAATATTTCCGATTCTAACAATATTTCCGTTTCCGGCAATATTTCCGATTCCGGCAATATTTCCATTTCCGATAATATTTTCGATACGTACCATGTTTCCGTTTCCGGCAACATCTACGACTTGGATAATATTTATATTTCCGATACGATCCATATTTCCGTTTCCGGCAATATCATCGTTTCCGGAGCATTCATTTCTTGCCTGTGACGATCTCAGCTCCCACTGAAACCAAGATCCGTCGATTCCGAATATCCATAGATGGAGTATTTAATGCCATTAAATACTTGATCCGTTTACGTACTATTTGTGTGACCCTACGGGTTCAGTCAAGAGTAAGCTGTGGATTAATATCATTAATTCCACTTGAACTGAAGCGGCCTCTAGCTAGGCATTCAGCTCACTTGATCTCACTGAATTATTAACTTGTTAATTAATACTGAACCGCACTTATTAGACTTAACATAGAATGCATACTTGGACCAAGGGCATTATTTCCTTCATTCCGCGCCTACCGAAACTTGGCATTTACTTGACATTCCCGATGTCAAGTATGGAGGCCGTCTGCCGACACACACTTCCTTAGACGAATGTGCAAGCATGTCGCCGGATCTGTCTCTTAGCCGAGTACCTTTTGACACCCACAGCCGACCACTTGCATCATACAAAACTTAGACCGACCTTAGGTTGAGAACTTTGCATGTCGCATTCATATTCATGATTAGTGTGACAACGTGCTACTTGTGCATTGTGTGGGCGTCTTTGCACGCGTGAATGGCTAACCTCGAGTTCTAGCTTGCCAAAACCAATTAGCCTCCAACTAGGAAACCAAACCCCTAGGAGCATCATTCAACCTCATGCATCTAAATCGCCGATTTTAGGGTCTTTAGGAGTGCCACTCCGTTTGATTCAAAACCCTCAAACACGCCTCACGCACAAATCAATCCAACGGCGTCATAATGCCGGATTTTCAAGTCCAAATTCCAAGCTACGAATTCAAAATCAATCCAACGGCGTCATAATGCCGGATTTTCGAGTTCCAAATTCCAAATTTCGAATTTCAAATTCAATCCAACGGCGTCATAATGCCGGATTTTCCATTTCGAGTTCCAAATTTCAAGTTTCAAGTCGAATCCAATCCAACAGCGTCATAATGCCGGGTCTTCAATTCCAAATTTCAAACTTCCCATTCATAACCCAATTTTCTAGTCCAAAACCTCAATTGTCAAGTCCAAATCCAACGGCGTCATAATGCCGTATTTTCTAGTTCAAATTTCGAGTTTCAAGTTTCAAGTCAAATCCAACGGCACCATAATGCCGGATTCTCTAGTCAAAATTTCAAAACCAACGGCGTTATAATGCCGGATTTTCTAGTTCAAGTTTCGAGTTTCAAAGTTCCAATTCAAAGCCCAAATCCAACGGCTTCATAATGCTGGATTCTCTAGTCAAATTTCAAGATCAAATCCAACGGCGTCATGTCGGATTCCCTATTTCAAACATTCAAGTCTTCAAACCTCAAACTCAAGTTGCTAACTCCAATCTCAAAACCTCAAGTTCAAATATCCAAACTCGTTGTCGGCGCAGTTAGAATCTTGGAGACCAATTTGTAAACCACATTGCAACAGACAATTGGTCTAAAATCCTTTACCCTGGAAGGGTTAGGCACTTTAGGAACAAGAGTGATAGTAGTACAGTTGTACTGCTTCAGCATTTGATTAGAATGGAACACTTCCCTTACAACATCATACAAATTGTGATTGATCTGTTGCCAATATTTTTTGAAAAAGACAGCATTGAGCCCATCTAAGCCAGGAGCTTTATCATCACCAATACTTTTCAGAGCTGAGTCCACTTCTGCATCAGTAATATCTTGGCAAAGCAAGTATCTAGACTCTTCAGAGAGCCTTGGTCCATTTCTCAGAGTGGGAATGTGGACAGCAGGCAAAGATTCAGCAGCAGAACCAAGCAACCTTTTATAAAAGCCAATAATTTCAGCTTGGATTTTATCCATATCCACAAGCTTGTTACCATTATCATCAAACAACACAGTGATTCTATTCATTCTATTCCTTTCCTTGACTGAGGAGAAGAAGTATTGGTGGTTAGAGTCACGAATCTGAAGCCACTGGATTCTAGATTTCTGTCTGACATCAATTTCATCAATTCTTAACCACTTCCTTAAATTCTCAACACACAAAGATTCATGTAACTGAATATCAGGATCAGAAGAAACTAACAAGGCCTTTTGAGTATCATCTAAGGCAAGTCTAGCTTTGGAAATTCTATCAGCAATGCCAGCATACTCCTCTTTATGAAGAGCTTTTAGCTCCCCTTTGACTATCTTCAATCTGCACCACAACTTGAACATAGAAGAACCAGAAATATTCACATTGCTCCAAACTTTCTCAATAATAGGAATGAATTGACTGTGATCTGCTAAGTAATTCAGGAACTTGAAGGGTTTGCCACCTTCATGCATGTCAGGAAGACAGTTGATCAAGAGAGGAGTATGATCAGATGATGAAGGGTTAAGATATTCAACTGGAACATTGCTAAATTTATGAATGCATTCTCCATTTCCTAAACACCAGTCAATCCTACTAGCAGTCTTATTGATGCCATGCCCTTTATACCAAGAAAAATAGTGTCCAACACTCCTTAAGGGACATAAGCCAGCCTGACTCAGAAAATCTTCAAAATCCTTATATTCAGCTACAGAAACAAGAGTGCCATTAATTCTATCACCATCAGAGAGGGGAGAGTTGAAATCACCAGAGATAAGCCAAGAAACCATACAAATACTAGGAACCAAAGTGAGAAAAGAGCTCCATAAAGGCTTCCTAGTGTCAGTAGTGTGTACACCATAGACCAAAGTTAAGAAAAGAGTGATGCATGTTGCCAGAACTGTCCCTAACTTCACAGTGAAGAAACTACTCATGAATAATCATAACTCTAAAGTCAACCCTCTAAATGTTTCCACCCTACCCAGATTCTTCCTCTAGGATTAGTACTGTAATTATGATCCCACTTCCACAACCTACCAAACTTATGAGTAACACTACTGAATTTCGCCAGTTTAACTCTTGTTTCAAGTAAAGAAATTATTTTAATATTATGCACCTTGATTAGGTGCCTAACTTCAGAAGCCTTTATAGGATCATTAAGGTCCCTGACATTCCAGGTGCATAAGCTAACCTTCTTCATGTTGATTGAATTCATCCACCCTTGCTTCCTCTCTATCCAACTCACCTTCCTCACCAGTAACCTCCTTAACCCTAGATCACTTGACAGCACAGAAAATGGGTTATTAGGGCTCATAGTTCTCAATCTAGTCACCCCTTACAAATTTAAATCAGTTTTATTTGATAAAAACAGAATTTAAATAACGTAAATTGATTTACGATATATATATATATATATATATATATATATGTGTGTGTGTGTGTGTGTGTGTGTGTGTGTGTGTGTGTATTTTTGATTGAAATGTCGTTTAATAATATTTTCAAAGATTATATTGTTATTAAACTAATTATTTCAAAATTCACTATCTATAAGTTTATTATTTATAAAATATTGGTTTTTAAGTATTTATCGTTTTAATAACTAACTTAATAATTCAATATTTTGAAAGAATTCGGACTCGGAGCTCAGAAAGAACGAACCAACAAAAAGGCTTAGCAAATCGTGGAATTGCGGTAACGGTTATTGCTAGTACCCGCAAACCCTTGTAAATGAATTTATGTACGAATGATGTTATGAATGATTGATGTTTTATAATGATGTTTTATGATTTGCGGGATTACAAGTATGATTTGATTGAATTATTTTATGATAATGCAGCTTTATGCAAAGTATTGATTTAATGAATTATTATTCCTGAAAGAATGATTTTATGAAATAACAAGATTTAATGGTTTTGTTGAACTATCCTGATTGAACGAGATTTTCCTGATTAATGTTCCATTAAAAGAAATGTGAACATGATAAATGAAAGTGTAAGAACTGGTCAAGTTCCTCTGATATGGAGCCCAGGCTCCCCCTGATAAGAAGGACTGGCTTTCCCTGATATGGAACCAAGGTTCCCCCTGATAAGAAGCATTGGCTTCCTCTGTTATGGAACACTGGCTCCCCCTGTTATGAAGCACTGGCTTCCCCTATTCGTAGGAGACGTCCTACCATGTTTCCTGTAAATTCTTGACGACCAAAATAATACTAATAAAAAGGAAAAAAGGTTAAAGAAATGATATTTCTGAATGATGTTCCTGAAATGATGTTCCTGAAATGATGTTTCTGAAATGACGTTTCTGAAATAATGTTTCTGAAATGACGTTTCTGAAATAATGTTTCTGAAATGATGTTTTATTAAATGTTTTACTATATTTTATTCTCCCCGTTTATTAAATAAAATGAATTGAAATGATGTTACGATGCTACGGTAACTCGTTACTGAGTCTTCGGCTCATCGTTTTGTTTTCTGTTTTAGGTACTGCTGGGGACCATGGAAACGAGTAGTGGCGAGGATTTCACTATAGCTATGTTTACCTAAGTAATGTTAAGCTGTAACAAGTTTAAGTATGACTCTTGATTAAGTTATGTACTTTGATTAAGGAATTAAAAATATTATTATTTTTATTTATGGAGTTTTAGAGTAATTATTATGATGGTTGCCTTGTAATTTCCAAGAGGGAGTTACGGCAGTAATGTCCCGACCGAATTAGGATGTTTCCGCTGCTAAGTATGCTTTAATACTTGAATTAGATGTCGGGGAGTTACACAAAGACATCATCCCCTAATCTTTGAATAATAATAGAATATAAAATAAATGAGTTATATTAGGAGTTAAGTGAGTATTTGGTATTACTAATGGTTTTCTATTTGAGCTTTTCTCTAATCATATAACCATTATCTCTTATATTCCAAATTTCATTCTAACTAGATCCGAGAGCCCCTGACAATCTACTGAATAATAGATAGACCCGAAAGACCCTGACAGTCTATTTAATATGTACCCGGGAGCACTTGACAGGCTGACAGTACCTTCAATAACCTCTAGTGTGCACACCCCCCAACTTTAGCTTTTATTGTGACCCGGGAGTCCCTGAACAGTCACACTAGAGATGGGGACAGTTTACCATCTTGCCACATGTGAGGGGGTCGAAAAAGCACGAGGCTAATGCGTGACCTCGTCCCTCGTGGGCGTGACGTTTCTTTTTGTCAAATCAAGTGTAATTGGATTTCCTGTGAGTTTACACCCAATTGACTAGTAATATAGGAGTCGCCATTCAGTTTTTAACGACAATGAAAAAAATTGACAAAACCCGGTTATCGTGACATAAAGGGAGTGCAATTATGTTTGACCACAACGGCCATAGGTTCCCTTGTGATCCCTGGTGTGGGGATCGCTCAACGTACACCCGCAGGGCAGAGATTGAGGGTTCGGGGGACTGTAACTACCGAGAGGAGTACTCGCTCTTCGATAACTCCAGAGGCAGGATATCCTTACTAGCTCAGCATAAATAATTGAAGGGACATGCGTTAATTATTAAACTAATCTGAATTGATTTTAACAATATGCAACACATAATACTAGATCGATCGTGATTATCTTGTGTAGATTGATTTAAGGGACCTAGCATGATAGTTCAATTTCCCAAGATATTATCTTTGTTAGGCGTGATACAACAATCAGATTAATAGTTTAACAGTTTTATAAAAGGGCGAAGAAAGCGATTAAATCATGCGAAGGGACACATTACGACGCACCCTTGAGAGGTGCGTCACGGTTCTCAGAAAACTAACCACTTTGGCTTTGCTATTTCTCCTTTTATTTAACGAATCTCAAGTTTCCGGGCTTAATTCTTCAGCTACAAGGGACAGGATACGTTCTGTTCGATTTTTGGATCGATTGCGACAGAACGCGGGATCAATTTCGTAGCGTGAGGCTTAGGCTTAGGGGTTGGAGTCAATACTCAGAATATGAATTGTGTGTTCGTTTCACGTCGAATTTGGGGCTGTATTTATAGAAAAGAGTTCGTGGAAAGATAGATTTTTAGAGCACTAATCCAAGAAGAATTAGGAGAGAACACGTACCCAGGTAATTTCACCGCCTAGGGCTGGGCGTCGAAGATTTCGGCGCCCATAGCCAGGCGTTGAAAATAGGGTCTGGGCCGTATTTCCTTGTCAGATTTGGACTCGTGGAATACGGAGTCTTTGAGACTTATCCCAGTCTTTTAGTGCGTATTAACTTTATGACGGAATGCGTCTGGGCCCGTTACGAACTCTAGGTTCATTAGGATTTTAATTAATACGTAACTCTTATTTTCGAGCTATACTAGGAACAGGATTCCTCTTGCAAATTATATCTCTTTTAGGATTTATGTTGGAGTGCAACACCTAATTCTGACAAGTTTCTATCTTTTATGACTTGCCACTTTTAGCAACTACCCGTTACGGCAGTTACTATTTTTAGCAGGTTCGGGTGAAATGAAAAGGGTGATTGAGTTTCGTTATTTTATAGGAGATGCGTTGCCAAGTGGAGATTTTATGTTCTCATCATCGAACCTTCCCTTTCGGGAATGGGGACAAAAGTAGGTGTCTACAGTTAGCCCCCACTTTGACTGAGTCTCGGGATGAGACGGTGGTCAAAGTACTGGACGGAGTGCGTCACACAAGCCATAGTGTACGTGACTTGTTTTGCGAGGGTCTCACGAGCCCCCGAGTGATAACATTTGACTTAAGGTTCATCACTTGAAGTGTCGACATATCCCTCACGTGTCATTGGGATTTGTAAACGGATAGTATAGAAACTCCCTCACTTTGTCATTGGAAGTATCTAAAGATGCGTAGAAACTCCCTCACTTTGTCATTGGAAGTAGCTACAGATGTTTTCGAAATCAAAGCTATAAAGTGTAATTGGGCCTGGCCAAGCCCAATCACGAGGTAAAAATGTTTTTAAAGATTCTCATTTTTAGGGTTAGCTAAACGAGAAAACCCCCTTGTTTTTGTGGGACGTAAAACGAAGGAAAATCCAGCACATCGTTCTTTTTAGGAAAAACGGAAAACCAATCCTTTAATTTTTGGAAAAAGGGAAAACCGATCCTTTAATTTTTGGAAAAAAGGGAAAACCGAAAAAAGTAATCGCTACGGCGACTAAGGACCTGCGCGGTTAGTGGCGCAGACCCCGCCGGCTGAAGATGGCGAGCCTGTCCGCTGAGGGTGGACACCCCGTCCGATAGAAGTGGACGAATCTATTTCGAAATTTGTTTGTGGTTTTTTGAAAATAAGGACCTACGCGGTTTGTGACGTAGACCCCGCCGGCTGAAGATGGCGAGCCTGTCCGCTATGGGTGGACACCCCGTCCGATAGAAGTGGACGAACCTATTTTGAAATTTTTTTGTGTTGTTTTGAAAATAAGGACCTACGCGGTTTGTGACGTAGACCCCGCCGGCTGAAGATGGCGAGCCTATTTTGAATTTGAAGATTTTTTCGAAAACTGAGGACCTGCGCGGCTAGTGACGCAGACCCCGCCTGCTAAAGGTGGGCGAGCCCTGTCCGCTGAGGGTGGACGTCCCTGAATTCGTTTTTTCAATTTGGAACTCGCGTTGTTCGTGACGCGATCTTGCCCGCTGAAGATGGGCAAGTTCCTATTTCTTTTGCTCATCGTGATTTCTTTTGAGAATTTCTTTTATTCATTCTTGTAAGAGAGAATTCTTTCGAGGGATGCTCGGATTTAGTTGTAACCTGAATGTGGGTTGACAACGGGCTTAGACGGACCCTTGTCTTGTGGTCATATTCTTTTGTGGTTTTGGAGCTAGTCTTTACGGCTCGATTTTGCCACCACTTGGTCTTTGATCAGAGGACCATGTACAAGTATCAACGGCGACCTTTATTCTGAGGTCGAAATCCGTTTTTTCTTTGAGATTATCCAAACATGGGACTGTGTATAGCGTAGTCCGGGGATATGATTTTAACTTCGCATACTCTCCGCTGAAGTTTATATCTTCTTTCGAGCCCCCAAGCCCTCGTGCTTGATGGTCATTTCTTGCCAAGAGAGGTACGTATTTTATAACGCCCTTTAATCATGTTTGGGATCGTGCTCGTATGTGCGAGCGACCTTTATAGTGGTATGCTATTTTGACGAGGTCGTGGGGCGACTTCATTTTCCGGGCGACAAGGTTTATTATTCAATAATATCAGGTTTAGCTTGGCCCGGATTAATCTTTTGATAAACAAACATTTTTGAGAAACCAACGACTTAATAATATGTTTTTGGTGTTTCGAAGAATGACCTTGATATTTATTTTGCTTATATTTGTTACCAAAAAATGTACACGTATATTCCTTGAGATGAGTCTAAGTTTCGACAAGTTTTAACATTCATTTTCACTATTTGGGTGCTAAAGGTGCTTTTGGGCTTGATCTTGATTTCAATAAGGCCTCGTGTCTACCAACACGGTTTTAAGTCCTTTCCTGTTCCGCGTTTTGCGAGATCCGGGCCTTGGGCTACATTTTCGGCGCCCAAGTCTAGGCGTTAATCATTTCGGCGCCCAGCCGTGGGCACTGAAAGTCTTGTCCTGGCAATTTTGGTTTTCAGATGTCTTAACGCATTTCCGAATGGGATCAGGATGTCACTTGATGTCTTCATGTATATATAGGGGTTAGATACGTCCTTCTTTTCCATCACTCTCAATCTTCTTCTCTCTTGTAATTGCTTTGCTTTAATTCTTCCTTGCTTTTGTCATGTCGATTCCTCCCTTCTCCCTCCAACGAGCTGTTAGGTGTTGGCTAAGAGCCCTTACTCCTACAGAAAAGGCTTTGTTGAAAGAATACCACTTAGAGGCACTTTTAGGCTTACAACAAATTAATATTGATTATAATTTTCTATATGCAGCCCTGAGTTTTTGGGATTCCGATCACCATGTTTTTGTCCTTCGGGGCAATGAAATATGTCCTTTGCCAGATGAATTTGCTGCGATCCTTGGTTATCCTACTAATGCTACTCCTTCCACCCCTGGCACCATTGAAGAGGGTAAAACAACTATAGGGGGTTCCCTAGGACAAGATGCTAACATACTCGCTGAGATTGTTGTGGGTGATGAGGTTAATTTGGCAAAGCTTGTAAAACATCACTTTAGACCTAGTAAAAATATGACCGAACAGAAATTGAACATTCGAGCCCTTGTATTTTTGCTTGTTGAATCATTATTTGCTGTCGAATAACAATGGCGAGTTCGGTGACATAAGGTTGATCCCCTTGATTAGCCAGATGGAAAGTTGCTATTCTATTATGCCGTTGGTTGTTGCCGAGACTTTGCTGAGTGCGGATGAGTTGAAGAAGGATGCCAAATCTGAATATTTTAAGGGGAGCCCCCTATTGCTGCAGGTAATCGATCTTTCTTTTGCGCACACATATTTTTTTTTATATTTTTCGTTCGTCCTGCCTGGAGCCGATTTTCAGCGCCCAGGGCTGGGCGTTAGAATTTTTGGCGCCTGGTCCTGGGCGTTGAAACTGATCGTACCCGTTTTTTGCAGATTTGGCTCACGGAACGACTTAGGCTTTTAGAAACTCCTGCCGATCCTAAACATTATCGTCCTATAGCCTTGGGTAATCGAAAGTATTTGCACCGAGGCCAGGACGAGGCCGAGTGGGCTTCCTTTTTTACTCATGGTATCTGTTCTATTAAGTGGGTGGTACCGTGGTGGGGTTTGACTACTATGAAGGGGGGTTCTGATGTGTCAGTTTATGTATCTTTGTTGGGGCTATCTCGGCCCATTTATATCTTTCCTTACCGAGTCATGCGTCAATACGGCTTAAGGCAGACTATCCCATTTTCTGATACAGTACCACCTAAAGTAGCGGCCTTTTCACAAGCACGGGTTCAAGCATGGGCTAAGTATTATGATGGTCTCCCGCGTTGGGCTGTGGCTACAAATGGTTTTGTGGGTCTTTCCGAAAACTACAAGTTGTGGATGAGTTCCGATGATAAAGCTGTGAGGACGGAGGCTCGAAATGGGGAGCCGGCTGAGCTTTTGATACCTCGTATTCGGGTTAAGTATGGGGGTCGTGATTCTGCCAATCCTCGCACCCATGGTATTAAGACTGTGAAAGCTCGTCCTGATCGAAAGCGAAAGGAAGTTCCTCCCCATTTCAGTTCTAGGCCTAAGAAGATGCCTAACATGAAGGGGCCTGCCGTTGCTAAAAGAAATGCATGCTCCCGCGGAGATCGTCGCCGGAACAATGTATGGGTTAGGAAAGCTCAGCCGCTAGTAGAACCAGTGACTAATCCAGTTGATGTTGATAATCCTTCCCCCACCATTGTTTGTGCCCTTGAGGCTGAGCGGGCTATAACTGTTCAAACTGATAATGTTTCTGAGGCCTTGGCATCTTTGGAAGTTAGTGTCCAGGAGCCGGTTCTTATGGAGGTTGATATAGGGGCAGCGCAGAAACCTGTGGGGGTTGACCCCGCGAACATTGCCCTCTACAAGACTTTATTTGATGATCCGGAAGAACTAGAGTAGTGTAGTTCTTGCTAGGGTGTAGGTGCCCTTTATTTATTTCAGTTGTGCTTGTTTTTCATTCCTTAGCACTTTTGTTTTCCTTCTTATCATTTTTTAATAAAGGCGTATTTTATTTTTACTTTCATTTTTTGCTTCTCCTCTTTTTTCATTTTTTTATATATTTGCTCATGTCTAACACTTTTGCACAACGTATATATTTTTTACTTGATTGGACCGAATCCGTAAATAGGATTGCCTACATATCTTTGTTAAATAATTTTAACTTTGAATTAGGTCGCGCGTAGTTCTAGCTAGAATAAATTCTAGGATGCCGAATTTAATAGATATGCTCTGAGGTGGAAACATATTATTTGATCGGTGAAATGAGTGAAGTTTTATCATTATTTTAATCTGCTGTTTTTGCCGTAAGCCGTGTATCTGCACATAAAAATGAAATTCCATGTGTTTTTTTGTTTTTTGTACTACGCCTATTTTTCGGTACGCATATCTGAATACGTGCTGTACCCCCCAAGTGTTCGTTATTTTTCCGTTATGTGCAGATAAAATGACCAGCACTTATGGGCAAAATTTGGCAGGCAGAGAGTTTCAACGCCCAGGCTGGGGCGTCAAAGATTTCGGCGCCCAGCCCTGGGCGTTGAAAATGATTTCAGGGCGGTCTTTTTTCGACGCTTTGCTTCACATGTTCTTGCATTTATTTAATTTTTTTTTTTTTTACTTTTTTACTCGTATTGAAATCAATTTTGACGCTATTCCGGAGGCTTTTTTGACTGTTAGCGTGAGACGCATTTTTGTCCGGATTAATTTTTTCTATTCATGACTCGAAACGGTTTTGTGAATGGGGTTAGTGTGCGGAAGATATGAAGATCTTTGTGTAGCCTTTTGAGTGGGCCGAGGTGCGCGTTGACGTGGGGGGCGGTGTTTATTATTTTATGATTTTTTTTTGAGCAACATTTGCATTGTTTGGGTTTGATTTCCTTTTTGATTTCTTTGGGTTGCATGGGTTAGACCCTTATGTTTTGGCAATATGATAGTGTGGTTCATTTTGGGATTTTTTTTTGAATTTCAATGTCACGATTCAAGACCGAGTGGGCCTTGTTTATTTGGCCTAAAGTGGACCGCTTCTTTGTTTTTGTATTTGCAAGTGTTTGGTGCTTATTTAGTGTTAGAATAAAAGTTTTTAGGAGAAATCTTACGCCTTTATTAATTTGGAAAGTAAGGAAAACACACTGAAATAAAATTTGCCTATATTCTAAGGGGTCTTAAGACCATCTAAAGCCTTTATTTTTTCTATCAATCTAAAGAACTACTAGGCATTTTTCTTTACTAAGGTGCTCTCTATGGCTCAAGCCTTGGGTTTAGTCTCGTAAAACTTTGGTCCTTGGCCGGTACTCATCTTGAATTATATTCCCTTTGTGTTGACCCACTGACATGTCTTCACCCATCCGTTCTCGGCCTCTTCTAGTGTTGATGCAGGAGAGATTAACCGGGTTGGATCGAAACCTTCATCTTGTAAAGCTAGGGTAGTCATTACAGTCTCGTCCTCCATAGGCCTCGATTCGTTAAACAATGTCCATAGAGCCTGGTTGTCCAATATTTCAGCTGTTTTGGTCTTGGTTAGGTGAGGTGCCTCATCCAAGGTATGGCAGTCATGGAAAATTTCAAATCCGGGTTTTAGCAAGCCATCCTGAACGAAGGGTTCAGGGAAATCACAGCATGGGTGTTCTTCTCCTTCCCGAACGAACATTCCGTTAAGAGTTCTTTGATACGGGGGAAGAAGGGTGGTTTGTTTGGCCTTAGCTGGGTTAAGGCGTAGCCCAGACAAGCGGTCAGCAATATCTTCCTCCGTTGGTTCATAGCCTAGGCCAAAGGGAGTAGATTTGTTGGGTAGAGGATGGAACGTGCATTCCTTCTTCCTTATGCCCAATGGGGTTCCTGGGAAATAACCTTGAGCTAACAACATTTTAGGGATGACTCGGGATGCGCGCGGGTCTAGGAATGCTGAATCATAGTCCTCGATGAACTGGATGGCTTCATCCATTTGAAAACCGTAAAGGTCGTCTACAGTTTCGGCCGTTACAACCATGGTACAACTGATGTTGAGAGCAGGGGCGCGGATTTCCAGAATTACCCTGCTATGGTTAAGTTTAACCATTTGGTGCAAGGTAGAAGCCACACCTCCTAAGTCATGGAGCCAAGGTCGCCCCAAGAGGAGGTTGAAAGTGGGCCTGATGTCGATTATTTGAAACTCCGTGGTGCGTGCCACAGACCCGGTTTGTATTGTAAGGTTGATTTTTCCCAACACAGGCCTTCGAGAGTTATCATAAGCTCGTACTCCTTGCGTGGAGGTTTGGAAGTCATCGTTTCCTAGCCCCAAGCAATGGGCGGTTCGCAATGGGCGGTTCGCAATGGGCAAACGTTAACTACCGAACCGTTATCTACGAGCGCTAGGGGGATGTTTTTTCCCTTGCATCCAACCACTAAATAGAGGGCCTTATTGTGGGCACCCCTTTCTTTGGGAAAGTCTTTGTCAGTAAAAACTATAGCCTTTTCTCCAGCATCTCCTGTGACGTGGTTGACCAATGAGTCAGGTGTGATATCCGTAGGTACTGAGATGAGGTCAAGTGAGCGAATAAGTTTTTCGCGATGCTCCTTTGAAGTACACATGAGATTCCAGATGGTAATCTCGGCCTTAGTTCTTTTTAGTTGCTTCAAGAGAGGATTTTCAATGACTTCTGCGACGGTGGTGTGCCGTCCATTCTCAGGAGTTTGTCTGACTGGGATATCGTCCATGGGAGGTGGGCGAATATCCGGTTGGTATATCCTTTCGGATCGGGTGAGATTGTCGACTTCGGGCTCCTGAGGGGTGGTGTCAATGAGAGCATACCCGGGCCAAGTTTCGGTAAAGAGGTCCTGGCCCGATACTTGAGATAGGTAGACATCTTCAGCATCATCATCCCACACACCGCACACTTCTCTCTCGATTCGATCCATAGGGACTGTTTTGGACAAATGCGACTTAGGGACGAACTTGTCTTGATGATGGTGCTAACAATCGATCGAGCTAGATAATTGAATACGGTGAGAACAAGTTGTAAAAGCATAAGGTAATTGTAAGTTTATTGCTTGAGAGTTGCGTATCTAAAACAAACACGACTAAGCCATTTTATAGGCATTTACAACATGAGTGTAACGTTTATGGAGTAATTGCCCATAATTAGATAATAAATCCGTAATGAAATTCGCCTCCATCAACGGTTGTAACGTCCGTTTTGAGCCCAGCAGTTGGGAAGACCGTTCGAATAGTACCACCTCACGCCTTGTTGGCATCCACGCACACAATTCTTGCCACGTATGCCCACGTCACCAAGAGGGTATTTTCCCTCCTAACAGTTGTCCCCAAACCCATTTTGAATTTTATTCCGGGAAGTTCAAAAAGGAAAAATGGGTTTCATGAAATAGGAAAAGGAGAAACTGCCTCTTAACCTCCCCAACACTGACGGCGTTAGAGTCATGATGATCTTTGCCTTGGGGAAACCAACCGCCCAACTGCGCCAATAAATAAGGCTGCACTTCCAACCATCCGAAATCACTTCTGCAATCTCTCTCCTCTCTTTCCCAGAAAAAACGATCGGCGCCCTTTCTCTCTCCTTTCCTCAGGTAACTGCTCAATTCTTCTTCTTCTTTACTTTCCCTCTTCTTCTCCGATTTTCCTCATGTCGCAGCGAATGGGAATGAAATCCACTCGCGCGAAGAACAAGAAGGTGGTGGTGGAGTGCGATCTGGTTGAGGGCCCAATTTTCGCCCCTACCCATATACTGGACAAGAAGAATGCTCGGCCGACCACTTGGGGAAAGCAGAATGTGGAGGCACTTATGGAGGAGTGTGGCTTTCCTCCGTCGGCGGTAATTCGGTTGCCACAGCCCGATGAACGGGCCGACTGGGTATCGGACGGTTGGGTGTGCTTCTACGAGTACCCCTTCAAAATTGGATACACTTATCCTTTCTCGCCTCTGGTGAGAGGGGTTCTGAGGGCGCTGGCGGTGCCGCCGGCGCAACTGATGCCACAGGTCTGGAGGGTAATGCGCCTGGCTGACCATTTGGCGGGCCAACTGGACATGGAGTTCCGGGTCGAGGACCTTGTGTACACCTACAAGGTCCAGAATTATGGGGCTGGTAGGTACTTGCTGCATGTCAAGGATGACAGGGAGGCCCTTCTTGGTGCGGATAAGTCGAAAGACCGTGGGTGGATGGGTCGGTTCTTTTTTGTGGAGTTGGCTAGTTTAGGGTTTGACTCCGACTTTTTGACGGGAGAGTGGATGGCTAGAGGTATTTGTTTGTTTTTTGGTGTTTTTGGGCTTGTTGATTTGACTTTGTCTCACTTTTTTGTTTTTGTAGGTGCATCCTTCGACACAGTTGGTGTCGGTGCTGAAGCCATAGAGAAGACTGCTGTGCTGCTGGGAATTCCTCTAAAGGAAAGAGCCTTTGTCGGCACCAAGTTCGAGCGCGAAGAGCCTCAGGAAGAAGAGATCTCTGAACCTGTGAGCATGTCGACATCAGCAGGTAAACATGGGTTAGGATTAGTTTACAACTTCGGGTTCGTTGCCCTTTTTCAAATTACAATCGTTGAGACGAGACTAAGTCGTCAATAAATATTGTTTAACAGGAACTGGCCCCTCGACTCGTTCTGATAAGGCTCCCTCTGCGGATGCACTGCTGAAGAAGCGGCTCGAGTCGCTAGGGAATACGTCCCGAGCCAAACCCATCACCATGTTGTCACCTCCGAAGCCGCCAAAGACTTCAACGGACACCACGGTGACAGGGGAGACCGGCTTGCTCATGCCTGCTGAGAAGAAACTGCCACCTCCGCCCCGGAAGAGGAAGTTTGTAGTGGAGTTCCCTGACGACTATGGGTCGACAGACGCGCCAAGGGTTCAGCTTTGGCCCGAGGTTGATCGTCTGTGGAGAGCGTCTCGGATGCCTGGAGGGTATGTCTCAACTCCCTTTGTTATTTTATTGTAGTTTCGTTCCCTGCATGCCATCTTCGTTTCGTTAGTGTAGTGACACTTCAATTATTTTCTTCTTTTTTTTTTTGAACAGTCCCTGCAATCTGCTTTAGCCACACGTCATCATGTCATATTGTTAGAAGATCAAATAATAAAATTGAAAAACGACATGAAGAAGGCAAAGCAGGAGGCTGGTCGTCTTGGCGATGTGGGCAAGGAGGCGACGGCAAGGGCTGAGGCGTTGCAGGTGAGTCAGGAGAAGGGGGTTGCTGAGGTCGCGCAGCTGAATGCTGAGAAGGAGACGCTGGTTGTCCAAGTTGACGAGCTGAAGACGTCTCTCTCCAAAGTCAAGGCGAGGATTTACGAGTGTGTTGGTTACTACACTTGGAAAATGAAGGCCGAGATGATGGAGGAGTTCAAGGCGGGCGAACATGTGAACTGGACTCCTGACGAGATCATTGCTCAGTTTAACACTGCATTCCCCGAGGACTATATCCCCCCTGGTGCCGTTAGCGATGAAGAGGACGTCGAGGAGGGTGCGACTGCAACCAGCCCCGATGTCGAGACGATGGCGGCACCAGGCGATGGCGAACAAGGGGAGAATGCAGGCCCAGCAGACCATCAGGAGTAGTTATGTCCCCCCTCCTTAAAAAATTAAGTATTTGAATATTGTGTTTGTCAAACAATGGTTTCTTTTGTTTTTTAAACAATGTGTTTGTGTGTTCGGCCTTTGGAAAGGTCAAAAAAATATTTGTGGCGGTGTTTCGCCTTGAAGGGGGCAGTCTTTTGGATGTTTTTGGGCTTGTCCAAGGGGAAAAGTCATGTAAATATTTGTGTGGATTTCCAATCTTGTGTTTGCTTGTTTGTGTTTGGAAAAAATGTGTTCTGTTTTTGCAGGTTAGGCACATACCTCAAGATTGACTTTGGCGACGCCTCTAGCCTGTCAGAGAAGAATCTGCAAGATGTAAACTGCAGAAAATGTATAACTGTATTCCATTAAATGTGCATTGTACATTGTAGTGTACCAGGCGTTTTTGTAATGGCCTAAATTGTGTTTTGTAATTTGTACAGTGGTTTTTCAGGCATTTTGTATGGCCCAACTCGTAAGATGTAAATTGTAAATGTAAGCTTCGTAACATGTAATGTATTCAATCAAGTTTGAATAAAACAGGCGTTTATTTCTCATCACTTTGTGTCTCTGAATACGCGTACACAATTTCAATTATGTTCTCCTGTATGTTGTACTGCATATTTTTGTTTCATCTGTTTTCTCCTTGGTGTACCTTCACCATGTGGGCATCATACTGTCAACATAGCAGAGCGTGAGGGTTGGCCGTTGGTGGAGCCAACGGCCCCGATGCTTAAGTCAGTATGGAGCGACATGAAAATGAAAGCAAATTACGACAAGGAGAAAAAAAGAGAAAGAGGGAGTTTGAGGAAGAATACTGGACGAGGTCGAGTCGAATCCTTATGTTTGCTGTTCCTCCCAAGTAAACACTTATGATGTCGTCATGATGTTGTCTGCAAAACGAGATGGTGGCGTGAGGATTGGCCGTTGGTGGTGCCAACGGCCCTCCGATGCCTAAGTCAGTAATGGTGATATCATGTAAAAAGGAAAGGAAAAAGATAGAGGGGAAGAACTTAACTTCTGGTTGCCTGTAAGTGCATACAACCTGAGATATTCTCGATTCCACAATATGCCGTGCGCACCCTATCTCGGGGATGTCGACATAATGGTGACGACTGCTGGAGTACCTGTTTGCGTTTAAAAAGAAACTAGAAAGCAAAAAACATGTGAGTGTTCAAAAGTGGTACAGTTTTAGGTGTGTTGCGTTCCAACTTCTTGGGATGGGTGTGTCATCTTTGTCAACCAACTCATACGCTCCATGACCTGTTCGTCTCACGATCCGGTAGGGACCTTCCCATGTCGGGGCCAGTTTACCGTGTCGAGGATCCTTTTTGTTTGGGAAGACCTTGCGTAGAACCCAATCTCCCTGCTGAAATACTCGAACCCTTACATTCTTATTGTAGCTGTTTGCTACTGTTTGCTGGTAGGATGTCATCCTAACCAATGCTGCTTCTCTGAGTTCGTCAGCGGTATCGATGTCCTAAGCCAGGACAGAGTCGTTCATCCCTGGAGTCATGAAGTTACTTCTTGCTGTGGGCAGCTCGACTTCGGGAGGAATGACTGCTTCGCAACCGAAGACCAAGGAGAAAGGAGTGTGATTGGTCGCCGTCTTGGGTGTCGTCCTGTCGGCCCAGAGGATCATAGGTAGCTCGTCTGCCCATCTCCCTTTGGCGTCGTCGAGACGTTTCTTGAGGTTGTTGATGATGATTTTGTTACTGGATTCGGCTTGGCCGTTTGCTTGAGGATATCTCGGTGTTGAAGTGTGCAGGGTGATGTTATACCTGCTGCAGAATTCCTTGGTTTTGTTACTGATAAACTGAGAACCATTGTCGCAGACGATCTCGGAAGGGATACCGAACCGACTGAGGACGTTGCGTTTGATGAACAAGATGACTTCAGTATCTCGAACTCGCTTGAAAGCTTCTGCTTCGATCCATTTGGAGAAGTAGTCAGTCATTGCCAGCATGAAGACGCGCTGCCCTGACGCTTATGGTAATGGCCCCACTATGTCCATCCCCCATTTCATGAAGGGCCAAGGGGATAGGATGGGGTGGAGTACTTCACAAGGTTGGTGAGAGATGGACGCGAACCGCTGGCAGGAGTCGCACTTCTTTGCAAAGGCGATTGCGTCCTTCTTCATGGTGGGCCAGAAATATCCCATGGTAAGGGTTTTGTGGGCTAAGCTTCTTCCTCCGGCGTGGTTTCCACACTCGCCATCATGTATGTTGCGCAGTGTCGACTCGATCTCGTCATGATCTAGGCACCTCAGGTATGGTCCTGCAACTGATTTTCTATACAATACTTCGTGGATGAGGATGAATCTGGAGGCTTTCATACGGAAGGACCTTTCGTGGGTAACTCCAGGTGGGATGGTGTTGTGTTTGAGCCAGTGTATGTATGGGTCGCGCCATGAGGGCGTTTGAGTGGGTTGGGGCTGTTCGGTGATAGGCAGGTTATCTTTGGTGATGGCTAGATACATTAAGTGGACTACGGGGATGGAGGTGAGTTTAGGTTTGATGTTGGAGCCGAGATTGGCTAAGGCGTCGGCCTGGGTGTTTTGATCTCTTGGTACTTGTTGTAAAATGCATGAGTCAAACTTGTTCACGAGCCTTTTTGCTATTTCCAAGTAAGCCTGCATCTTTGAATCCTTTGCTGCATACGAACCATTAATCTGACTGATAATTAACAAAGAGTCACAATGTACCTTAAGTCGGCGGATGTTCATGTCGAGCGCTAGTGATAATCCTAGGATCAAAGCTTCATATTCTGCCTCGTTGTTGGTAGCTTTGAACTCGCAACAGACAGACTGCACTATGGTGTCCCCTTGTGGTGATTTCAGCACGATGCCGAGGCCTGTTCCCCGTATATTCGAGGAGCCGTCGGTGTGTAGGGTCCATGTTGAGGAGGATCCAGCGTCGGTTAGTGTGTTTACTTCAAGATCGACTTCGAGTTGTAGGTTCGGGCTGAAGTCGGCCATAAAATCTGCTAGAGCTTGTGACTTGATGGCTGTGCGAGGTTCATACCTGATGTCGTAACAACCTAATTGAATCGCCCATTTGGACATCCTGCCAGATAACTCGGGTTTCCTCATGATTGACTTCATGGGATAGTTAGTTCTAACAATAACAGGATGGCATTCAAAGTAAGGACGTAATTTAACGGAAGCAACAACAAGTGCAAGGACAAGTTTTTCGAGATGAGAGTACCTTGTTTCGGCGCTAAGTAGAGACTTACTGATGTAATAAACAGGTAGTTGTTTCCCGTCTTCCTCTCGTACTAATACTGCACTGATGGTCGACTCCGTCACCGCAAGGTACACCTGTAATTCTTCATTGTCTTTTGGTTTGGATAGCAGGGGAGGGTTCGTCAGGTACCGCCTGAGTTGCTGTAAAGCGGCTTCGTGGCGGTCGGTCCAGCTGAACTTCTCATTCTTCCTAAGAATGTCGTAGAACAATTTGCATTTGTGGGATGACCTGGAGATGAAGCGGTTGAGGGCGGCCACTCTGCCTGCTAAGTTTTGCACGTCTTTCTGGTTCCGAGGTGATTGTAGGTTGATGATTGCACGGATCTGATCAGGACTTGCTTCGATCCCTCTTTGCGTAACCATGTAGCCTAAGAACTTTCCAGAAGAGACCCCAAACGAGCACTTGGTGGGGTTGAGCTTCATGTTGTATTCTCGCAAAACGTCGAAAGCTTGTCGGAGATGTGTTATATGATCCGAGGCTTTTTTGGATTTTACGAGCATGTCGTCGATGTAGACTTCCATTGTGTCGCCTAGCTGGTTTCTGAACATTTTGTTGACTAAGCGTTGGTAGGTGGCGCCGGCATTCCTTAAGCCGAATGGCATGACCTTGTAACAATAAGTACCCCGCTCCGTGATGAAGGCGGTTTTCTTTTGATCTTCTGGGTGCATCAAAATTTGGTTGTACCCACTGAACGCGTCCATGAATGAGAGCATCTCATGTCCTGCAGTAGCATCAACCATGGCGTCGATGTGGGGTAGAGGAAAAGAATCTTTGGGGCATGCTTTGTTGATGTCGGTGAAATCTATGCAGACTCGCCACTTCCCGTTCTTCTTTCTTACTACGACCACATTGGCTAGCCAGTCCGGATACTTCACTTCCCTGATCTTCCCTGTATCTAGCAGTTGTTGAACTTCGTCATTGATAATTTGCTTGCGCTCAGGAGCGAACTTTCGTCGCTTCTGCTTGACGGGCTTATGATTGGGGTTGACACTGAGCTTGTGAGTGATGACGTCTAGGCTAATGTCGGGCATATCTTCATGGGACCATGCGAAACAATCTGCGTTGGCTTTGAGAAAAGCGACAAGTTCCGACCTGATGTTGTCAGGAACATCGCATCCAATAAAAACAACTTGGTCTGGCTTTGCGGGATCCAGGATGACCTCATCGAGCTGTTCGGACTTGGGCTCGTTGTAGCTTACCGGTTCAGAACTGGACTTTAATTGCTATAAAGAGGATTTGTTAGTGGCCGAAGGCTTCAGGGCCGCTTTGTAGCACTCTTTGGACTCTTGTTGATCTGCCTTGATTTCCTGAACTCCCCATCGAGTTGGGAACTTAATGGTTTGGTAATACGTCGAAGGGATGGCCTTCATGTCGTGGATCCATGGCCTGCCCAAGATAATGTTGTAAGATGAAGGACAATCAATAACACAAAATTTTACCTGTTGGTTTATCCCTTGAGCGTAAACAGGTAAGGTGACTTCTCCGAAGGTAGTCTTTGCTTCGCCGCTGAACCCTATCAACACGGTGGATTTTTTAACGACGTCCGTATCTGGGTTAAGCCCCATCTCTTTGAGGGCATCAAGCATCATCACATTAGTTGAGCTGCCGTTGTCGACGAGGACGCGTTTGATCATGCAATTCCCAACTGGAATGGAGATCACTAGGCCATCGTGATGTTTATCCGAGATGTCCCCTGCATCAGATTCGTCAAAGGATATAGGGGTAAGATAATTGGAGGCTACGGCTCGGGCCGGTCTATCTATCTCGTTCTCTCGAGCGTGTCTCTTTGCTGCGGAATAAGTTAAACCACAAATGACAGAACCTCCAGCAATAAAATTCACAGTTTTAGTATGAGGAGGAGGTGGAGGAGGTCTAGATGGAGAGTTAGAATTGTTTTTGTTGACGACTCCACGAACTTTGTCTGACATGACGTCCTTTAGCTGTCCGTTCTTTAATAGATAAGCCACTTCTCTCCTTAATGCGACGCAATCGTTGGTTGTGTGGCCGATGTCAGCATGGAAGTCGCACCATTTCGAGGGATCCTTCTTCGACTCAGGTTTGCTAGACTTTGGCGGCCATTGCACTGCTTTCCCCATCTTTGAAAGGTGGTTAATTAGACCTACAGTGTCAACACAAAAAGAGTATTCGTTAATTTTTGGAGGTAGATCCGGGTTGTTCTTCCAGTCGGAGTCGTCATCATCTTCCACCACTGCTACGTGCTGAGGTCGGGAATAAGGAGCAGGACGATCATTGCTTCTCTTGGGGTAGGGAAATCGTCTTTCCGTCTTCGAGTAGTCGTTGCCCCCTTTCCGAGAATAAAGAGTCTCTTCCAGCCTCACTTGGGCCATTGCTTTAGCTTGAGCATCTTCGAACGTCTTGCAGGGGTATTTGATTAGATCCCTCCAGAGGTCGGTTTCGCCATATAACCCTTGTCTGAATACTTCGATAGCTGTTGGGACATCACATTCAGGGACGGTCACTTTCACCCTAATGAAACGGGCTATGTAGTCCTTCAGAGGTTCGTTGGGGCGTTGAATTATTCGGTACAAGTCGCTTGTTTGCTTCTCTAGGCACCTGCTGCTGGCGAATTGTTGATTGAACATATTGTCGAGATGAGCAAAAGAGGTGATGCATCCATTTGGTAGGCTGGTTAACCATTTCAAGGCGGGCCCAACTAGTGTCGAATCGAACCCTTTGCAGAGGCTGGCTTCTCTCATTTGTTTGGGAACTGGAATGGTCATCATCCGTTGTTTATAGGTCAGGATATGTTCTCTTGGATCGGACGTCCCGTCATACATAGGCATATTGGGTGGACTGAACCGTTTAGGGATGTCTATTGCATCAATGGGATCAGCGTACGGCGAGTCGGCATAACTGTCTAGGCTGGCTTCTTTGATTGGTGTTGGTACTCCTGGAATTTTGTTTATCATGGTCATAATTTGTTGGAGTTGGTAATTGGTAGTCTCGCAGATGCTGTTGAGCACCGGGATAAGTGGGCTGAAGGTTTCGGGAATACTGGCGTGGAGATGCTGATAATAGGTATTTTGGGGGTATACGCCATGAGGCTGGTGGGGAGTAAACTGCGGTACCACTTGCTGCATATATTGGGGCGTTCCTTGAGTCGCGTGGGTACCTGCAACATAAGGGAAAGGCGTTACAAAGCCGTGACTAACTGGAGCGACTGACATGTTAAGAGGAGTGTATGGAGAATAGTTTCGAGAAGAGTCAGGTCGCATTAGTGTGCTTGGCAACACTGTTTGTGGCGCCTGGCTGGCTGGGGGAGCTGTCATCAACTAGGGGAGCGCTCCTGGTGCCGAAGCGACTACGTTGACAACGGGTTGGACGACTTGCTGGGAGAGGATCTGGTCCCGTTGCATCTGAGCTACCGGCGCCAATCCTGGTGTTGGGAGTGAAACGGGTAGAGGCATCGACATGGTCACCATTGGGGGAGGTAACGGTCGGGATGCTGGAGCGAAGGTAGGGATCGACATCATGGCGGATGTCGTCATGCCGGCCTGAGATGGGATGACCCGAGCAGCCGTCGTGGTGACGGTTGTCGTCGATGTTCCTGCGGAAAATGGTTGAGTTGGAGGTGGGGGAAGCCAACTCGGGTTAGAGCGGGGATGATTCGGTAGTGGATCGAACTCGCGGATCTGCTGGAGAATAGGACCTCCAGGCTCGCCAAAGGGTACGTGGAGGGGGTGATCCGGGGCAGCATCGAGATCCAAGCGGCGGTTCAGCCCGGAGGTGTCGCGTCGGTATTGGAACCTGGATCCGGTGGCGATGGAGGCGGTAGACCTGACTTGGGATTGCAGCGCTTCGTTTTCCCTTTGGAGGATGCTGATGCGCTGCTCCATGGCTTCGAAGCGGCGAGTGATGTCGTCGGATGAACTAGCGTTTCCGGCCATGGTGATTGGAATGGTATTATCGAGCTGCTTTTGATTGTCAGCCCCACGGTGGATGCCAAATTGTTTTGGACAAATTCGACTTAGGGACGAACTTGTCTTGATGATGGTGCTAACAATCGATCGAGCTAGATAATTGAATACGGTGAGAACAAGTTGTAAAAGCATAAGGTAATTGTAAGTTTATTGCTTGAGAGTTGCGTATCTAAAACAAACACGACTAAGCCATTTTATAGGCATTTACAACATGAGTGTAACGTTTATGGAGTAATTGCTGATAATTAGATAATAAATCCGTAATGAAATCCGGCTCCATCAACGGTTGTAACGTCCGTTTTGAGCCCAGCTGTTGGGAAGACCGTTCGAATAGTACCACCTCACGCCTTGTTGGCATCCACGCACACAATTCTTGCCACGTATGCCCACGTCACCAAGAGGGTATTTTCCCTCCTAACAGGGACCACAGCGAGTGGTGCACCTTGAGGTGTAATGTACACCGTAGGGTCGAAGTTCTTATTTTTTGGTTGGTCGAGAGAGATGTGACAAGAGCCGAGTGGGCTCTTATTGTTGTTGGGTTTGCCAACGTTAGGGAGAGGTATTACTTCATCCTCTATCATGTCCTGGATCGTGTTTTTTAGATTCCAGCAGTTTTCAGTGTCATGCCCGTTTCCTTGATAGAATTTGTAGTAAGTACCTTCGACCCAATATTTACTTTTGACAGGAGGGTCACGGGTGGGGCCTATAGGCCTCAACTTTCCTTGATTGGTTAGTCTTTCGAAGGCTTGCACCAAAGTCGACCCGAGTGGGGCAAACTTTCGATCTCGGACCCATCTTCCAGGGCTTCTCCGGGCGGGGGTCTCCTCTACGGCATGGACTTCTTGGGCTTGAGATGTGTGGCCCCTGTTGTAGGTGTTACTTTTGTATGCGGGCTTGCTTTGTATTTTTTTTGCGAGATCATCCTCGATCTTTATTCCCACATCATAAACTCTTTTGAAAGTATCAAGGCCCAGGTACCTAAGGTGTTGTCTGTAAGCCGGGTCCAGGTTGTCAATGAATTTTTGGACCAATTCTGTTTTGGGAGGCCTATTGATTAGTTGGGCCGCTTGGTCCCTCCATCTAGAAAAGTAGGTTGTGAAAACTTCATTTTTCTTTTGGAAGAGGACTTCCAGCTCGCGCATGGTGACTTGAAAATCCATGTTCGACGAGTATTGCTTGATGAAGACATTGACAAAGTCCTCCCAAGTGGGGAAGAGTTTAGGGTCCTGGTGGTAGTACCATTTGAGCGGCACAGGTTCCAAGGACAAAGGAAAGGCAGGTAAATACATGGACTTGTCCACGCCTTTCAAGTTCATGGCATTCACGAAGCTCAAGAGATGATCACGGGGATTGTCCGTGGCTTTGAATTTCGGTAAGTCAGATGAACTAAACTTTTCTGGTAGTTTCCCAGGAAAAGGTTCAGGATCGAGGGAGACGTACTTGCTCCCCATGGTTTGCTGTAGAACCATTTTTTCAATCCTCTTCTCGTTATCGAGGTCGTTTTTGGCTTGCGCAGCTTCTAAGGCTTCGTTTTCCATTTTCAGTTAGCTCATGAGTTGGGTCATTTGGACCATCCGGTCTTGCAATTCTTCGATGGACATGTTTGAGGGTGCGAATCGAGGTTGGGGGAGCGGAGATCCTTGAAAGGGGGAATGACGGACGGAGCTTGGAGTTACTAAACCTTGCGTTGGTGATGTAGCTTCGAGACGCACTAACCTTTGATTTTCAGATCGGCACGAAGTGGCAGGACCAGCCCTATGTATAAGATGAGCTAAAGTTTAGGCCCCAAAGTTTTAAGCATTACTTAGTCTAGACTTTTGACTCTCTCTATTGGGGTTTTTTTTTTTTTCTCTTTCTGTTGGTACACTTTTTGGTTTTTTTCTTGGTCATTCTTTGGATTTTCGAAACACTTGCCCGTGTGACATTCATAGTTATTAGCATGTTCGATTTTGGTGCCGAATATTGTCGTCGTAGGAGGCCTAACAATGACACAAAGAGTTATTTATTATTATTTTTTTAGTCGCTTTTAGAATCGAGTGCCTATAATACGCCCTCGCAGCAATTTTTTTTTACGAATTTTTTTTTTTTTTTCTACGTATTTTCTTTATGCGCGGGCACCGAGGCTGTTGTTCCTGACCAAAAGGTCAGGCAGCAACTTTAGCGCCCAGCGAAGGGCGTGAGAAATATTGGCGCCCAGCCAGGGGCGTTGAAAATGTGTCCCTGGCTGGTCCTCGTCTTTCGTCTGCGTATATCTTTTCGTTTATGCGACTTTGATTTTGCGTGCTTGCCTAATAACGTCCTTTACGCGTTGTGCAGCGTTTGTGGGATTCGTTACGGGCCATCCCGAGCGTCGCTTATTTTTGTGGTGATCGTTCGGGTTTGCGGAACACGTATTTTGGTATAACTCTTTGGCCAATTGGTTTATGAATGTTTGGGCAATTCTTAAGGTCGTTGGTTTTCTAGCGTTATTTGTCACACACAATCACATAATTCGCTACACATAACTAACATCACATCATGAGGCAAAATAATAATATGTCATGTAGTTAATGATAGGCTTCTATGGGTAGTATTTGCGCCGGCTTGGTACCGCTTCTATCGCAGATCCAACACATGCCCCGGTCGAGATAGTGCCTTCAACAGACGAATTTCGCCCAAGAGGCCAATCACGAAGTAAGCCAAGGGGGCATGCACCAATGAGAGGGACCTAGTGGGTGAGCGATTGGGTTTGGGACGGGTGTACTACTAGCGAAAAGTGCCGAGTGGACAACATTCGAAGCGTATGCACCCCCCGGTTGGCGATGGGTATCCTTAGTCCCAACTCCCGAGATGAAACATCCAAGGGAGCCAAGATTCGTTATGCGGTTCTGTCCGTTCACATTAATATGCTGATTTTCAGGTCGTCCCAACTTGATGGGGAAATAAACGCGGGGTAGGATCGTTTCACCCTTCGGCTATTTTGATTACCTACGAGCACGAGTATTTCCTTCACTATCCCCAGTGGAGTCGCCACTGTGAGGGGGTCGAAAAAGCACGAGGCTAATGTGTGACCTCGTCCCTCGTGGGCGTGACGTTTCTTTTTGTCAAATCAAGTGTAATTGGATTTCCTGTGAGTTTACACCCAATTGACTAGTAATATAGGAGTCGCCATTTAGTTTTTAACGACAATGAGAAAAACTGACAAAACCCGGTTATCGTGACATAAAGGGAGTGCAATTATGTTGGACCACGACGGCCATAGGTTCCCTTGTGATCCCTGGTGTGGGGATCTCTCAACGTACACCCGCAGGGCAGAGATTGAGGGTTCGGGGGACTGTAACTACCGAGAGGAGTACTCGCTCTTCGATAACTCCAGAGGCAGGATATCCTTACTAGCTCACCATAAATAATTGAAGGGACATGCGTTAACTATTAAACTAATCTGAATTGATTTTAACAATATGCAACACATAATACTAGTTCGATCGTGATTATCTTGTTTAGATTGATTTAAGGGACCTAGCATGATAGTTCAATTGCCCAAGATATTATCTTTGTTAGGCGTGATAGAACAATCAGATTAATAGTTTAACAGTTTTATAAAAGGGCGAAGAAAGCGATTAAATCATGCGAAGGGACACATTACGACGCACCCTTGAGAGGTGCGTCACGGTTCTCAGAAAACTAACCACTTTGGCTTTGCTATTTCTCCTTTTATTTAACAAATCTCAAGTTTCTGGGCTTAATTCTTCAGCTACAAGGGACAGGATACGTTCCGTTCGATTTTTGGATCGATTGCGACAGAACGCGGGATCAATTTCGTAGCGTGAGGCTTAGGCTTAGGGGTTGGAGTCAATACTCAGAATATGAATTGTGTGTTCGTTTCACGTCGAATTTGGGGCTGTATTTATAGAAAAGAGTTCGTGGAAAGATAGATTTTTAGAGCACTAATCCAAGAAGAATTAGGAGAGAACACGTACCAGGTAATTTCAGCGCCTAGGGCTGGGCGTCGAAGATTTCGGCGCCCATAGCCAGGCGTTGAAAATAGGGTCTGGGCCGTATTTCCTTGTCAGATTTGGACTCGTGGAATACGGAGTCTTTGAGACTTATCCGAGTCTTTTAGTGCGTATTAACTTTATGACGGAATGCGTCTGGGCCCGTTACGAACTCTAGGTTCGTTAGGATTTTAATTAATACGTAACTCTTATTTTCGAGCTATACTAGGAACAGGATTCCTCTTGCAAATTATATCTCTTTTAGGATTTATGTTGGAGTGCAACACCTAATTCTGACAGGTTTGTATCTTTTATGACTTGCCACTTTTAGCAACTACCCGTTACGGTAGTTACTATTTTTAGCAGGTTTCTATAAATAGCAGGTTCGGGTGAAATGAAAAGGGTGATTGAGATTCGTTATTTTATAGGAGATGCGTTGCCAACTGGAGATTTTATGTTCTCATTATCGAACCTTCAATTTCGGGAATGGGGACAAAAGTAGGTGTCTACACCACATACGACGATAATTAATTCTGAATTGCCAAATACGGCGAGAATCAATCAATAAATCCCATAATCACCTTAAACTCCTTTCTCAAATTCTCAAAGTTTCTCCTCATTGTTTTGTAAAATTCGATATATTTTAAGAAACCCACAAGTTAGAGCTTTAACTAACCACCCAATTTACATCAATTATCACCAATGTAAGATATGACATTCATTAATAATTTATTTTATAAAGTAACTCATAATTCTCAAATTCATCTATTAACATTAATATAAGAACAACCAACAACAATAACAACATTAAAACAAAAACAAATGTAAATAACTAAATTCAATAGAGAAAACAACAACAATAATAATAATAACAACAACAACAACTATATCAACAACGATAATGGCCAAATAGCGACAATAACACAACAATCAAATAGCAGCAACAACATCATTCACCCAACATAATTAAACCATTTTCAATAATTTTGATTTCAAAATCTTGAATTAAAGAGAGAAAGAAATGAAGGAGGAGTGCAGCACCTCGGCTAACACGAGCAGCAACTAACGGAGCCACGGAGGTGGCTCTGGCAATTCTGAGAGGAAAGGCAGGGAAGAGCTGAGGCTATCAGGGAAATGCAAGACATCATCAACATCCACAATAACGAACACGTGTGCGGCGACAACAGAGCGTCGCCGCACCCAGCAAACCAGAAGGGGCGTTGCATGCAAGAAGAGAAAATTGAAATAAGTTAAGTTAGGGTTTTGAGATGTTGAATCAAGAACTAATTAAATCAACAGATTTTTCATGAAACACCCATGAGTTTTGCCATTATTCACCTAATTCCCTCAAGTTTCAATAATTCATAAAATACCCCTCACAAATGACTTAATACCTCAAACTCCCCTCCATGACGTCATCATCCTCATAATCAACCAATTACGATCTAATTACCCACCTAATCCCTAATTAACCCCCTGTAACACCCCGACAATTCTCCCTTTTTTAGAATAACCTTTTTAATAAATATAGAGAATTATCAAAGTATTATCGCCCGTGTGAAAACGTAACGGCTTATTCAAAATTTTGCGGCGAAAAACATAAAACTAACTTTAAGTTTATAAATAGTGAACTACATAGATAACTCCAAAACCAATCAACGAAAATAAAGTCAACGTAGCTAATTCAACAAGTTTAAAGTCCAATTAAACAAACCAAAGTTAACTTAGAAAATCAAAACTCAACTACAAGCTCCCCAATCCCAAACCCAATAATGCATCCTCTTCAAACCTGTAGATGGACAATGCTTATTGATCCTTAGAGACTGCTCACCAAAATGGGTCATCACAGGATCAATAAGGCATAGCCATGATCAACACACACAAACAAAGCACGTAATCAGCAAAGCTGAGTACTACATACTAAATCAATGAATAAATATTCCTAACATGATACTAATAAAACATAAGCAAGGACAACAAAACATCTTAACTTGAATACCACGTTTGACTAGACTGGACTAGACTTTTATAACATTAATATTAATTTAATTGGAAAAGTCAATGGACCGAGTTGTCTAACTAGAAGCCTTCACTAAGGAAGACGAGGTACGAGCGTGACTCCGTAACCCCAATGACCTGCGATATCGAGGAACCTTTTAAATAAAATAGAACGCGGTGATCAATCGGGTCCCAGAAAAAGCCATGGGCTACCACCATGAACCCCAACTCCTGATTGTTCGTCACTTCAGACGTGCACAGTCTAAATCTATTGCTATTCAATTTCACTTTACATGATTTACCAATTAATACTTTGCGAATAATTCCTAAACAATCAATCAGATTAACCAGCTACGTTAATCTGGGGGCATAGCTGGAGTTTACTGAGAAAATAAGGGCATTAATGTAATTCTCTCTTTGATGCTGTGAAGTTGGCGTTTACTAACGTTAACTGGGATGGAGTAAACGGACGTTAACGGTTTGTAATAGTAACTGAACAGTAACTGATCAGTTTGGGCGGCTAAATCGAAATAAAGCCTGGTTCCCAATTTTTTTTTTCCAAAAATATTCTCCTTCTCTCCTCATATCGTCTTTCTCCTCTAGTTCCTCTTTCCTCTTTCCACAACCTTCATTTCCAGTTGAATTGCTTGGGCGATTATTGCATGCAATCCGGTAAGTCCTCAATTACTTGAATTTTGTATTGTTATTAGTTAATTAATTTTGTTTATTTGATGAATAAGTATGGAAAGTAGACGAATTGGTTAGGAAAAACAGGCGAATTTATTAGAAATTAGTTGAGGAATTGGGTAATTAAAAATTTGATTTCTTGCCTTGTTTCATGTCATTTGTAGTTCAAATTCAGGGATAGCTGTCGAGTAATGTTGTGTAATTGTCAAAATTAAAGTGAAAAAAATTCGGGAGCCATAGAAGTAGAAATTTGCAGTAAACATGGTTAGTCATATGTGGGTTGAATTGTCCATGTCGAATAATATGAATTAAAGAATGGGATTTGTCCCAAATTGTGATAGTAGTATTATGCTGATCAAATGTAAGTTGTTGAATGATTGTTTCCATTAATGAGGTAATTCAGGGTGTTGTTGTTAGGTGAAAGAATGGGCAGAAAGATTACTAGATCTAGAAAACGTGGGAAATTGAATTTAAATTCGGAAGAAGAAGGTAATAGTGTATTTGATAGAAGTTCGAGAAGTGAGCAAGATGACAGTGAAGATGAGGATTTTAAGGCTGATGGCTATGAAGACTTAGATGATGATGAGGAGGAGGAGGTTGTAGAATCGGATGTTGGTTGAAGTGTGAAACGGAAGCGGGGGCGATCTAAGGTTTGTATTTCCCGGATGTAGATTAAGTAATATATTGAAGTATAGCCAATTTTTTTCTTAATGAAATATTGATTTGGCCAGGGAACGACAACAAAAGAACCGGTGACGACCAAAGAACCGATGACAACCGAAAAGAGAGGTGTCGTGGAGAAAGTCACTCTACACACACGAGTATTCAAGGTGCTTGATTTAAAACTAACTTGTTGTTGGGTTACTTTGTTATGGTGAATAATATAGAAACAACTTGCTTACTAATGATTGTCTATAAGTGTGCAGGACAATAGTTTGACAAAGGGTGGTGAAGTGAAGGAAGCCCGGGGGGTGTTGAAAGTCCTACATCGTGAATTTAAAGGACGGGAATGAATTCCCATTCATTATAGGTGTTATGTTATTAATTGTGAAATGTATGTTGTTTGTTGTGAAATTGGGCATATTTGTGTGAAATATGAATGTTGTGCATTTGGGTGTTATTTGTTGAATGTATGTGGGAGACACATAGTGGTTATAGAATTCGATGAATGTAATATCAAAGAGTAAATGTATGGCTCACGTAGTTTGGTACCTTTTGTACCTATAAGTAATGTTGTGCCTTTTTAGTTTATAATTGAGTAATGGAGAAGAGGATTGAATGTCTGTTGGAGCAATAGTACTATCTGAATGTATAATTCTATTTTTAATAAAAATTAAATACAGATAGTATGTATTTGTTAGCAGATAACTACTTAAATTTGTTAATTAAATACAGATAGTATGTATGTGCTAGCAGATAACTACTTAGGCTTGTTAATTAAGTAAGTTAATTTTGCTTGTAGATATAGATATGAAAAAATGAGAATGGATAATTTGTTTTTACAGACGGCAACCATAAACTGCAAAGTTGAAGCGTTTGGAAGAATATTACACAGGTTTGATAATCGTAGGAGGCAGTGGGTGTGTGAATTCGGATTCGGAGGGCTGCATCACTTGTGCGGGAAGAACTTACCCCGTAACTTTGTGTATTGGTTGATGACACATGTGGACCCCGTAAACCAACTTTTTAGAGGGACGAATGGAGTAGATGTCCCCATGAACAAAAACCAGGTTAGGTGGATATTTGGTCTTCCAAATGGGGAGAAGGTAATCCCCACGAATGAAGGTGATGCTGATGAACAAATGAAAACCGCGGCCCAAAATATACTAGGGGTATATGGGCGGAAATGGCAGAGTGTCAACCCTAGAAAGCGGTCTGCTGTGATTTCTACATATGCTATTCCGGTGAATCCAAAATTTCTTGAAAGATTGGAGGGTGAGTGGGGGGAAAGTGACGAGCAGGAGTTTAAGACGATGTTCTTGATAGCTGCACTTGGGATGGTTCTATGTCCGACACAATGTGTAAGATTAAGTGCCGGTACGATATATGCGTGCACACTTGGAATGCAGGAAAGGCAATATGATTGGTGCAAGCTAGTTTATGATATCTTCATTGAAAGGGCCAAAGTGTTCTGTAGGGACTTCTACACATACGGGTGGACCAAAGGAGTAGGTGGTTGCACCATGTTTTTAGTGGTGAGTGTCGTATTAAAAGCACATTGTTAATTTTAGATTTTGAAAGATTCTGAAGTTTTTGTGTGATTTCAGATTTTGTATCTCGATCGACTCGATAGAATTCCCGTGCATTGGGGCGTTTTCCCTAGGCTGAAGGCATGGGACATGAAGGAGATTCTTGAAACTAAGCGAGCTGATCGAGAATCTGGAAAAAAAAAAAGGAGACTACGGTGTTCTCGGGGTAAGTAAATATTTCGTTTAATTATTATTTTTTGGAAGATAAAATTGTTTAATTATAGTAAAGATTTGTATGTATAGGTTTATAGGGAAGATGTGTTTGTGACAGGAGTAATGTATATAGTAAAACTTAGGAAAATAAAGAAAATATTGCAAATAAAGTAAGGTTAATTATTCTAAATTATTTAATCCAACGATGTAAAAAATTTAAGAAATAATTCAGTTTTGAATAGTGTGTTGTTACTTAGAATAGTACTTAATTAGAATTGTAATATTAATAAGAATTTGTGTATTTGTATGTTGTAGTGTGTAGTTGTTGCGTACGGGGAAACACAACACCCGAGGGCCACCAAGGACAGTCATGGTCCTGTTGAAGAGGTGAATGTTTGTCCATTTTACTTCAATATGGGTTAAACAATTAAGTACTGAACTAAAGTATCGTTGTTTGTCATTTTTAGGTATATAAATATTGAGGTTAAAACAAAGGAAGAAAGGAAATAGTGAAAGGAATCCTATGAAGATGAGACAGATGGCTAAGGAGCGGGGAAAAGAAACCAGTATTGAGTTAGAACGATTTGAACTCGATATGGATACTGATCAAGGGGAAAACTAGGTCGTTACTAGTCTCTCCTAATCAAACAAATTACCTAAACTAACCACTAAACTCAAGTAAAGCGGTAAGCAAGGGTCGGAATCCACAAGGACTAAGGTGCGCTTATTTATGCTAATCGAACAACAAGCTAGGTCGGAACGGGATTTTGGAAAATCCTAAAAGACTAAAACTAATTAAACTAAACTAAGAAATCAAAAGTAAACGAGATTAGGGAATGGGTCAAACGACAACAAATCATGGAATGGACATAAAAGAATTGAAAATAGGGAAGATTCACAAGCACTACATGATAAGCGTTGAATTCACAAATAGCTCCAACTATCTCCCGACATGCGAGCAATTTCCCTAAGAATCAAGGATGAACTCCCGTTCTACCCTATCATACCCGAGGTAAATCAAAGTCCCAATTCAACCAAATAGTCAAGTTTAGGTCCTTAATCCCTTTCCAACCCAACTAAACTACTCCAAGCAATCATGAAACACTTAATTGATCAAGTTAAATGCAACATGTATTGGAAATGCCTAAACATGTAATAATTTAATCATGAAAATCCCTAATTTCCAATCACAAACAACCAAACCAATCAATGTTGAGTTTTCCCCAAACCCTAATCAAAATGCTACTCCATAATCATAAAAACACAAAATTTATAGAAATTAACAACTAAAAACATGATTCTAAACAATAATAACAACTAATCTAAACATGAATCGTTAAAATAAACTAAAACAAGTAAACTAATTAAACAAATAAATGTAAACAATAAATAAGGAGAGAGAGTAAGAAATTGCTCATTGATTAATTGGTTGATCCATCAATACAAGTTGTCACCCTTGAATTTCAAAAAGGCCCAATTTTTCATTGATTTTCCCTCACTTTCTCTCACCAAAAACTAAGCTAATGAAAAACCCTAAAAACTAAGATAAGAGAGAGCTAAGACTAATTATGTACATTGTAATGTGTTTCCCCTCAAAATGGGTATTTATATCCCCTCCAATTAAAAGAGAAAAACAAAAAGTAAAGGAAAAGAGGAATAAATAAAAAGGAAAAGAAAAGGATAAAGAAACTAAAAGAGAATAAAAAAAAAAAATGTTATGAAATATTATCTGGATGCCCATTATACCCCTAGTATATTTCTGGAATATTCTAGATCTAGGGCTTATTGTTCTCCAAAAAAACCCTATTATATTGTATGTATATATACCATGTTGTTCATGGAATAAAATATATCGTTGTTCTCTCCCAATTTCTCTGTCTCTTTCTCTCTATTTCACAACACGTTATCAGCACCATAGATCTACCCTATTGATTTAATTAACTAGGTCTATCAAATTGCAAACCATAACCATATCTCGCCAATTTTTATAAGATACATCTGGAATCCTATGCTATTATAAACTCTATTTTTCTTTCCAACCGATTGCGAATAGATCTCCACAATCGGTAAGTCAACTCTATATTCTAATTAAGTTTAAAATTTTACTTTGCTTGTGGCATTTTCCCCTTGTTTAACACACAGATTTTTATTTGCTTGCTATCTAACTATCTTCAATGCGGCAATACATATTATTTTCTCGTAGTAGTTTCTTTGTTTGCGATTACGGGATTTAATGTGTTTTTGCGGCACGATTTTTTATACTTTTGATAACTATATTGGATTTGTATATTGGATTTGTACGTCACTCATCAGTTACCTTTTGATAACTATATTGGATTTGTGTTAGTTTACATTTGCGGAGTTGTTTTGGTTGATTTCAATCATATATTTTGGTTCTTTAGATATTTTATTTGTGCCGCAATTTTACTCGGTGGTTTGCTATTATGGTTGAAGGATTTTTTGACTTTATGAGAGTAATAACAATTAAACCTTATTAATTTATCATGTATTGATGTCTAATGTTGCAATTTCAACATGTTTTGATGATATTCTATCTGTCATACGAAGTATTGATTTTGTTTTCTTTTCATGCATATAAGTGTCTTGTCTCGCAAATGTATGTTTTTATGGTATTTTGGGATAATGATGATATATTATGTTGTTTAAGTTTATCATGATTAATCTCTCTTTGATTAATTTCCAATCTTGATTTTTGGCAAATAGTATGTCACTTTTATTACCAATTTTCATAAGGTTAATATACCAAGTTCATAGCCAAATTTAAAATTTGTTAGCAATTTTTGTGGAAAAGCTATAATGCATTTGTCTTCACTGTATCATGCCCTTAGATAAATATTAGTACAAGTAGTATTTTTTTTCAATGAGTTTGAGCCAAATCATTACACTAAATCTCCTATTGAGTAGTTTTTGTATAGTGAATTATATGGAACTTTACAATTTTTGAACTTGTTCCCCTTAATATTACTGAAAAGAACTATTTGTCTTGGATGTTAGATGATGAAATTCACCTAGATGCAAAGGAATTTGGTGGTACAATCAAATGAGTAAATATATGAGCAAGTCAAAACAAGGCAAAGACACAGTGGTCTTAAAATTGAGTTTTTGACTGTAAAAGATCCACAAGTCATTTGGAATAATCTAGATCACCGGAAAACTGCAATATTACCTAAAATTCGATATGACTGGTTACATTTAAGACTACAAGACTTTAAGTCTGTAACTCAATATAACTCAGCTATGTTCAGAACTACTTCACAGTTGAAATTATGTGGGGAGAAAATCATTGATGCAAAAAATGATGGAGAAAACCTATTCTAACTTTCACTCAAATAAGTTGTCCTGCAGACACAATACAGTGAAAAGATATTAAGAAATATTTTGAACTTATATCTTGTCTCCTTGTGGTTGAAAAAAAAACGAGCTATTGATTAAAAAAAATTAAGATTTACGTCCAACTGTTCCTGCTACATTCCCTTAAGCGAATGTGACATCCCATAATGGGAAAGAAAATACCACACAACAAAAGTGGTTGAGGACGTGGTCATGGATGTAGGCGTGGATACGAATATGATCGAGTTTGAGGCCGAGGTGGTTCTCTAAATAACTCATATCCCCACCAGAAGTGGGACAAAGATGCCAACAAACAAGAACAAGTAAAAATGATACTTGACCAATGTATGTTACCGCTATGGAGAAAAAGGGTATTGGTCTACTAAAACAAGTAGAATTTATAATAGAATTTACTAGATAATATTGAAGAACTTAAATATGTGGTCTTGCTCTCCCCTGAAGAAAATTATTTATCAAGGGTGTTATATGTTAAAATGCGAATGTACCCTTGACTGTTGTTTATAAGTCAAAATAGGTTCACGACTTAAGTTTAGAGTTTTGACCATTAAAGGCCCGCGGACCTTTTGGAGAAATACAAGAAAATATGACCTAGAAAACTATAATAGTTATTAAATCTTGTTGTCAAGATACCCTATATATCTCTCATGAAACTAATTTGGTCTTGCAAACACGATAAGTTTGAGAAAGATTTAAGAATTTTTTTTTAAGTCCATGTATTGTCTTTTTGGTGGATGGACAAGATAATGAAATCCTGAAGAAAAATATTATGATCACATTCAACTAGGTAAATCATTCCCATAAGTGAATGAGAAATTGTAAGACCAGAGATAGTGAAGATAATGTCATGAGTGAATTTTTTTTTTCGAAATACATAAATACACACCAGAAGTGAGATTGTAAATGATGAAAATCAGGTAAAAGTTAATGATGAGAAAACTCAAACTTTATATTTTTGGTTGGTTGCGGAGAAAATATTAAATAAAAGTTGGGCCCATTACACCAAAACATCTTGTTGAGCTTTATTAGTACTCATCACAAGGGAATAATTTATAATAAACATGGTGTATAAAGATAATGAAAACATATGTCTAATAGACAATGTAGCACGCCCTCCGAACCAAATTTACATACATGCAAGGATAAGGGGGAGATAGCTCTCAACATAACAAAATTAGTAGTATGAGATCAAGAATATAATTCAATATTGTTGAATTTGGTACAAATATTTGTTCATATGTTATTGACTCGCTCTATGAGCATGAGTAATATACTACATTCTGAAGATGTATACTTTTGTGATATGTACCAAAGTTGTAATGGATACTTAAAGAGTACAAGCTATCTTCCATAAGTTTTGTTTAGACTGTCTTGCCGTTATGATTGAGACACCAGTTTGTGTCGTTATATCACATCACAATATGTTCAAATTATAGTATTTTATAATTACAGTGATCCGACTTTGAGTAGATAACCAGCAGTTATCGAATGAAATATTTTATATGATATTATATACGCATGATGTGATAATCCAGGCCATCCGGGTTTAAGAACACCCGTTATGAGAATTTGAAAATTCTTATCAAATAAAATTTTATGTGCTGACACCCCCTCATATGTTGTATATTCAAAGGCAAGACAAAATGATGAGGTTGAGTTGTATTTCAATCGAATAGTTATAATGAATCGATTGAGAAAATAAATACAAGAGATATTAATGATTTTGAAAAATTGTATAATGATAGGTGATTTGAAGTTCACCATGATAGTAAGTGACCTGAAGTTCACCAGAATGATAGTAGGTGACTTAAAGATCACCAATAAGTTTACAAGTATTTTGTGATTGATTTAAGTATCATAAATAAGCATCATAAATCTCTTGATCGGGGCAATTATACGCCAGCACGAAACGAGAAAATATGAAGAAAACAACTGCATATTATATCTACTCCCCATAATCAATGTTGATCTCCAGAAGAGAACAAAAGTATGTAATATTTATCAAAATACGCGTTGAAAAGTGTATTATTTAGTTGGTGAAATTTTTTATGCCCCATAACATATTGAAAATATTTTCCCAACTTAGGGGGAGACGAGCAAGAATAAGTTGGCAAAATAGAAAGATAATAAACTGATCCCCATATGAGTAAAGTGTAAATGCCAACTTTATGTCCTCAATGTATGTTTGGACATAAATATCTATGACTTGATTGTTTTAAATTGTTATATGTTCAAAGGCATAAAGGTTTATGATAGTCATAGTGTTCGATGTTACATATAGTAAGTGTTGATAAATATATATCTTGCCAATATTTATTTAAATCTCTACACCTGAAGTGTAGATTATTTATACGGTTCCAATATAGTGATTATATGAAAAGGATGGCAAGATAATGCAGTTGATTATATTTTTGAAAATAAAGAAAACACTATTAATTATATAGTGTATGAAATACCCTTGAAGGGGTATAGATATCTGAACAATAATAGATGGCCCGTGAGAAAAAATGAATGGTACCTATTGAATAAGTATTCAGATATCATTGATGAATAGCATGCAAAATATATGTTGAATAATTTTGATGATACCGGAAGATGAGGGAGCCAAAATATAATATATATGCGAGAAATAATGGATTTTGAATAAGGGATCGTAAATCTATGTCTGTTTCGATGTAGACATAACTATAATGATCAAATGAGCTCATGGGCCTGAAGTCCAATAAATTATGGATTTGAAATATCCACACTGTACAGTGTTTTGCATTTGAGTCCTACATTCATATACATATGTAGTTAATAGGTAAATGCATCATTCATCATACATTTAGTTTGTTTTATGTTTTATCATGGTATGATATAGAATTATCTAGTTATAATTTCATATAACATGTTTCAAAACTATTACGATGTCGTATGTGAAATATGAATCCAAATAATGGTAAGACGGATTTGCAACTTTATGGAAATTCATATGATGAGATTCCTGCTTCATTGGGCTAGTAGTTGCAAAAGAAATATAATATTGATTTAATAGTATGTTATGAATCATGCAAATAAGAAAAGTTCCTGAAGAACTTATTCATGATGTTCTTAAACATCTAGCCTTTTGAGTTTTGCATACAAACATCCCAACATTGATGAGATATTATCAAAACTCTAAAAGAGCGTTTTTGGAATGTCGTCTCAACCAGTAGTTTGAGTACTTGAGAGTTTTGAAATATACATATTAATTTATTCATGAAAGAATTCTTGTACAAATATGAATCATCTTAAAATATAAGATAAAGGTATGTAATGTCCTTCCAATGGATATTATGTCATGGTCCAGAAGAACCATAAATAACATTATTAGCTATATTTATACCTCCAAGTTGGACGATGATATTATTATTTATCATGTATTTTCATGACCAAAGAAATTTTGATCATTATTGATTGAAAACTACCATTTATGACCTCCAGAAGAAGGTATATATGTCCAATATGTATGAATAAGTTTTGTACAAGAAAATGCATCTATCTAAGGTGAAGCTAAAATATTATGCTATTGAGAAACTCGAAAACAAACGTATCGAATGAGAAAGAGAAAAACAAATGATCTTACAGGTCTTGTTTTCAAAGCATTGGTGATAAAGATATTCACTTCATTTGTTCAAGTGGAGAATTGGAGATTCAAGTTAAACTTTGGAGAATCAATTTTCAAGGAACTTCATGCTACAACATTTGAGAAGCTACTCAATAATATTGGATGGATTGCACAAAAGATCTCATTTGATGTATTCATCAGGGGGAGAAATACGCGTTGCACTCTTTTTCCCTTAACTAAGGTTTTGTCCCACTGGGTTTTCCTGGTAAGGTTTTTAATGAGGCAACATTTCAAGCGTATTATGAAGAGCGATGTACTCTTTTTCCTTCACTAGGTTTTTATCCCACGTGGTTTTCCTAGTAAGGTTTTAACGAGGCATAATCTTCAATAATGGACATCCAAGGGGGAGTGTTATGAAATATTATGTGGATGCCCATTATACCCCTAGTATATTTCTGGAATATTCTAGATCTAGGGTTTATTGTTCTCCAAACAAACCCTATTATATTGTATGTATATATACCCTGTTGTTCATGGAATAAAACATATCGTTGTTCTCTCCCAATTTCTCTGTCTCTTTCTCTCTATTTCACAACAAGAAAATTAAATTAAAAAGAAAGAAAAAGAGAATAAAAACAAAATGGGCCTCAAAACCAATAATGGCCAGGAAATTGCTCTTGCCCCCTTGATTTCCACTCCCCTCCTTTTCTAAAACAATCAGAAGTCAATCGCTAACTGCTGTACCCAGGTACAGCCAGCTCTGGCTGTACCCCCCAAAAACGACGCGCTCATATTGTTAGTTCATTCCTGTCGGCTATTTGTTATTTTTTATTGTACTGTTTGTTCATTCTTATTGTACTGTTTGTTCTTTCTTGTTGTACTGTTTGTTCTTTCATGTTGTTTTTTAAATTCATCATCAAATTTTCATAATTGTTGTATTTTTTGTTCTTTCTTCTGGAATTTTATGTTCTTTTTTATATTGTTTGTTCTTTCTTGTTTATTTGTTTGTTTATAATAATCATATGGTTAATGTTCATAATTAAACTCTTCATTAATCTTTTATTCTTTCTTTTTGTATTGTTTGTTCTTTCTTGTTGTAATGTTTGATCTTTCTTGTTGTTTTTTAAATTCATTCATCAAACTTATTGTTGTATTGTTTGTTCTTTCATGTTGGCTTTAAAATTGATCATAAAATTGTTCATAATTGTTGTATTGTTTGTTCTTTTTTCTGGAATTTGAAGTTCTTTTTTATATTGTTTGTTCTTTTGTTGAATTATTTGTTCTTTCTTGTTTATTTGTTTGTTCATAATAATTATCTGCTTTATTGCTTGTTCTTTCTTGTTGTATTGTTTGTTCTTTCATGTTGGCTTTAAAATTTATCATAAAATTGTTCATAATTGTTATATTGTTTGTTCTTTTTTGTTGAATTATTTGTTCTTTCTTGTTTATTTGTTTGTTCACAATAAATATATGGTTAATGTTCATAATGAAATTGTTCACTTCATTGGTCTTTTATGTTTTTACAAGCGCCTATATTGTTTATTTCCAAATAAATAAATAAATGTTCATTTCCAAAATAGTAAATGTTCATTCCAAATAAATAAATAAATATTCATTTCCGAAATAGTAAATGTTCATTTTTGTAGTTTATTTCCAAATAAATAAATAAATGTCCATTTCCAAAATAGTAAATGTTCATTCCAAATAAATAAATAAATGTTCATTTCCGAAATAGTAAATGTTCATTTTTGTACCAGTATATTAATGTTCATTTTAAACAAGACAAAACAACATCGTTTTGGATGGGGTACAGCTAGCTTTGGCTGTACCCGGGTATAGCCAAAAATTTGCGATCAGAAGCCCCCACCTTCTTCTCTTCGTCTTCACTTCGATCGCTGCACTGCTCACCATCCACCATCATCAACACCGTCGATCCTCATCATCCACGATCAATCATTCATGATCATCATCTCATCAACCATCATCATCGTCGATCACCGCTCATCATCACCCACGCATCATCATCGTTGATTCTTCATCAATCAACCATCATCACCGTCGGTCTTCCATCAACCTCAACCACGAGCGCAACCACGTGACTTCATTAATTCCGTACAACAATTGAGCGCTCAAATGTTCGGTCGGACATAAGGGAGGTTCGGTCGAACTTAGTTGTGGTTTGGGCGAACTTCATTCGGGTTCGACCGAACCTCATACAATCAGGAACTCCAAATTTTCGGTTCGGTCGAACTCGATACGGGTTCGAACGAACCAATATGCTCTGTTTTTCTCTGTATTTTACTCTGTTTTGACAGCGATTTTGGGCGACTTTTGGCCTTGTTTGTTGATGCATTGTTGGTGGTGGTGTGGTGGAGTGTTGCTGGAGCTTGGTGCTAGTATGAGTGGTGTAGGTGAGGTGTTGTTGTGCTGCTTGGAGGTTATGCGTGAGAATAGGTGTGGTGCAGGATAGGGAGTGCGGTGTATGATAACTGCTTGCCTTGTTTTGTTGTTTTCAAGTCCAAAGTTGACTTTTCTTGACCAACCTAAGAAATTGACTTGAACCTTGAACAGCCACTTACCTAGTACCTACACAATTAAAGACAAGCAGGAGAATCAGAAATATAAAAATAAACATAAATAAAACAAAAATAAAACAATAAAAATAAAATTTATTAGGATGAAAATGAAATAGAAAATTAATAAAGAAAACTATAATAATTAAACTATAAAATTATAAAATAAATAAATTACTAAGATCTAAAAACTATCAAAATTAGCTAAAAACGCTAAACTAAACTATCAATAATTATAATAAAAAATCAAGTAGAAAAAAGGCTAAAAATGCTAAAAACATAATAAAACCGACTCAAATAATGCCTAAATTACTACCCTATGAGTGACATAAATGTCACTCATCAGATACCGTGAATGAGGAGCCAATTATAACACCTCCCCCACCCCGACCCCAATCTCGAAATGAACAACCAAATGTTACATCCTCCCCACCCCCACCACCAAAGGTTACATCTCCCCCACCCCCACCACCAAAGGTTACACTTCCTCCCCCTCCACCTCCACCAAAGGTTCCCCCACCCCCACCAAAGGTTCCTCCACCTCCACTCTCACCAAAGGTTACTCCTCAACTGTAATACCTCGCATTTTCCTGTATTTATAAATATATTTTATTATATTTATAAAGTATTTTTATGAATTTTAGAATTTAAATCGCATTTAAATATTATTTAAATGTATTTTTAATTAATTAGAATATTTATTATTTTAATTAATTACTAAATGAATTTATTAATTCATTGGGAATTTAATTGGGTTTCAAAAGAATAACGATTTTAAATTAATCTAGCCCAATCAATTTCCAAGTTCAAGTCCAAACAAACTAAGCAAGCCCATCTTATGTTTAATGAAGCCCGAAAAGGAATCATAAACCCTAGCCTATCTTTGAGTTTCCTAAGCCTATAAATATAAGTGCTCACCCTCAAAATCCCTCACTATTATTCATTAAACCTAAAAGTAAAACCCTAACCCTAAATTCCTCTTTCTTTCGTCGAACTTATGTTTGGCCGTTTTTCACCCACTTTCGTTCGTTTTCAGAAAAAGGTTTCTTCTCCAAAGTTGTAGATCTCGAAAGGTTCTTGAACTTTGCCTCAAGAATCAATCGATTCCGAGTTATAGATTAGAAGTTATGAACGTTCTAAAATCTTGCTCCAGTAATTTCTCTCTTCTCCTCCCTCCGCTCTTGTTTTCGGCCGCAAGCAAGCCACGAGCTTGACTCGCCCCTGCCTTTGACGAGTGCTGCCTTGTGCCGCTGCCCACACGCAACACAATTGTGTTGTGTGTGTGTTTTGTTGTTGTTTATCGTTCATACTCCGTATACTTTTAACCTTTTCCAAATTCCGTTTTTAAATTATTAAATTATTATTATTGTTTTGGATTATTTAAATTGTTGGCAATGGGTATGAACACCGTATTATGATGTTTTTTCGTATTTGAATTCATGAGGTTGATTTTAATTAGAAGAGTTATTATTTTCAGATTTAATATAATAATAAAGTGTCAATTTTTATTACCAAAACATAGTTTTTATGATTTTTTATTACTAGGGTTTTAATCCCAACTGTATAGGCAATTGATTTACATAATTTAATGATGATTTAAATTATGGGAATCAATCTTAATTTTCAGATTTATTATAAAGCTTTAAAGTGTTGATTTTGATTTTAAGGTCAAAAGTCAATGTTTCTTTATATCAGGGCTCGAGTCGACTATTTGAGACTATCAATATAATGAATAACGATTTATTTCTAATTAAAACAAAGGTTTTAGAATCTTAAATAGTTTCTGGAAATTTAGTAAACATGGATAATAATTTAGTTCTCCTTTTGTGTTTATAGGAGGTGATTTCTAGTGAGTCGTGATTCGCACAGTGGCCCCCGTACTCAGGTATTCCAGGTACGTACAAGACTAGGGTGACCACCCATCCCTTGAGGACTTTATGAAGTGTGTTGAATGTGAATCATGTGAACTTATGTTGTTATGACTTCATGTTTGATGACTGGGAATGAATAATGTTATTATGAAGTCATGTTTAATGTTGAGAACAAGCATGTTATTATTGTTGAATCTATGTGAACGACTGTAATACCTCGTATTTTTATAATATTTATAAGTATATTTTATTATATTTATAAAGCATTTTACAATTTATTAACATTTAAATAATATTTAAATGCATTGTATTTAATGTATTTTAATTAATTAGAATATTTATTATTTTAATTAATTACGAAACGAATTTAATTCTTGAGTCGGGAAATTAAATGAGTTGCAAATGATTTTTAAAGCTTCGGGTTTTAAATAAAAAGTCCAATTCGTTTTATTAAACGAGCCCAATCAAAAGAGTTTAATTTAAATCCTAAGCTAGCCCAAATCATTTATTTCCTAAGCCCAACTCAAATCTCCTAAGCCTAGCCCATCAAGGGATTAGGGAGCCTATAAATAGACTCCCCCCATCATTAAATGAGCCCCTAAAAATTCATAAACCCTATTTTTGCTTTGCTTGCCCAACACTCCTCTCTCCCTCTCCTCTCTCGTCCGCACACCCGCACGCACGCAACCGTGCTCGTTCCCTCGTGCTGCTCGGCCTCACGCCCAGCGCGCTGCCCCTATGCCTTCGAGTGTGTCACGCCCAGCGCTGCACTCCCTCTCGCCCTCGCTCGCCTTCCCTCACGCGCCAGCGCCCAGCCCTCGCTCTTTCCCTCGCGCACCAGCGCCCAGACCCTCGCTCCCTCTCTCGCGCAACAGCGCCCAGCCCTCGCTCGCCCCTCGCGCAAAGCTCCCAGCCGCGGCCTTCGCCCTGCTGCTGCTCTTCGTGTCGCGCTGCACACGCACACACGAGTGGTGTGTCGTGTGTTGTGTTGCTTCGTTGTTGTTCGTTTTCCAATCTCTTTTCGCCCAATCACATTAATTCGTGGTTGTTCCGTGCTATAGGCCGGATTGGTATAATTATCTTCTTCCTTACCTATTCTATTTAAATTCCGTATTTTAAATTATTATGTTAATATTGTTTTGAGTAATTAAAATGCTGGGAACCGGTTATGAATACCGTGGTTTGAGGATTTGCGTGTTGTGATTCATTAGGCTTGTTTTAATTATTAAAGGATGAATTTTCAGATTTGTTTATTGTATAAAGCATTGATTTTTATGATAATAAACTAGTGTTATTGGGATTTTCAAGTTAGGGTTTTAACCTAGACCTAATGAGTCAATTGATTAGCATAATTAGGTGATGATTTTAATTATGATAATCAATTATATTTTCAGATTTGAATAAAGGTTTAAAGTGTCGATTTTTATTTATTTTAAAGGCGGAAAAAGAATGTTTTCGTACTAGGGATTGATTTTGCAAATTGAGACGTTTTTATTATTGAAAAACGATTGAATTCTAAAATCTAAAGGAGGTTTTGAATTTTATAAAGTTGCTGGAAATTTAATGAACATGGAAATAATTTAAGTTTCATTATTTTGATGATAGGAGGTGATTTCTAGTTGAGTGCTCGTTATTGCAAAGTGGCCCCTACGCTTAGGTATTCAAGGTACGTACAAGTCTAGGGCGACCACACCTTTTGTCAATGACATTACATGATTGTCGATGATGTAAATTATGTTATGTGGAATCATGTTTATTTTGGTGAACAAGCATGTGATTTGTGATGTTGGATTTATTGGATTAATTGTTGAACAAGCATGTTGGAATTATTATTAGTATGGATTTCATTGTCAATCATGTTGTTCAATATTTATGCATGTATGGTTATTTCACATGCAAGGGGTGGATTATTTATTTGTATGCTATTGTACGTGATGTCTAGCATACTTTGAGCCAATTATTCGTACTTCGTTGTACTATTTATTTTACCACATGTGAAGGGTTAGCTCACGTAAGCCACCGCACATGTAGGGTTCAGTTGGGAATATTATGTATGAAATGAATTAGTATTTGTCGTGCAAGGGCACAACCCTCATGTTAATGTGCATGATGTGGAGTCTCACCTTGGTGAGGAGGAACATGGTAGTAATATCACAAGTGTCTTGCCTTGTTGATCACAAGTCCTAAAGCATTTAAAATAAGATTGTTTTGGTTGTTGTTTATTAATTGTATGTGTGCATGTTGGTGAGTCTTGAGATCGCCTTTAATAAAATATTAATAAACGTAAAGTGCAACCAGAACAAGCTTCAAAACTCTTGGAACGTATATACCTTGAGTATGAACAATGGGGGGAGTCTTGCCGGAAAGCTCGTACTCCTACTAATGATACAAGACGTTGTTTCATTTATATTATGCGCAGGAATTCCGTCGGTATGGCCCGACACTCGGTATGGCCCGATTTTATTATTATATACTTGGTGTATGGTTGGCTCCCATTGTAACACCCCCAAAATTTGAACCCTTTTATATAATCGAAAACCCTGTTTTTATTTCATAAATTCATCGTCCAAACCTTGGGAGTGTCACTGCTACATTTATTCTCCTTAGAAAATAAATGCAAAGCAAAAAAATAATTTAAAACCATTAAAGTCAAAATTAACTAAGTGGTCTAAAGGTGGCGAATAAAATATTACAACCAATTAATCCCCATAAAATAAATAACAAAATCCAACGTAAACTGGAATAGAAATTATCCCTTGACTAGGTGATTATTCTAAGCGTCTCCTCACTCGTAGCCAAGTACCTTTACCAACCTGCAAAAATAAATAGAAAAGAGACAAGAGAGACGAACTCCCAAAAATCAGATAAACTGAGTAATTCCAACTCCATCCCGTAAAATAAATAGTTTTAGTTTTGAAAATGTTTTGAGTATGTAAAATAAGTAACTAAACAACAAGTACCAATTTAATAATCCCATTATTAACTTATCACATAGGATCAATTTTAATTAAGTGAGGGAAAGAGAACTCTAAGGGTCGCGCGTAACCCTTGAGAATGGCCAAAATAAGACGAGTACAGAATGTCCCTAGTGTGCACACCCCTCACTAATTAACTATGGGTCTCCGCGACCGCGCACCAATAGAATTAGGAGGAAGACTAAGCAAAAAGTTTATTGCAGAATAATAGAAACCTACTAGAAGCCTATCGGGTCTCCACTAAAGTGCACCGATAGAACAACATCTAGAAGGGCAACCTGTTCCTAACCCTTACGGGCTTTTCCCTCTGAGATTACACTTTTCGTAATTAGTATTTTAATAAGGTCCAAACACCTAATACAAAGTATCACAGGGAAACGTTACAGACCAACATTTTCACTTTGTTTCATATCTTAATCAACGACAGAAACTCGGAGAAAAATGTACCATACTTCAATAACACATTACTCACTATTATCGCATTCAAGCAGCTGGCGCTTAAGCTATAAAATGTTAGCATTGTAATTCATAAGATATAGACTATTACTACTATTTTCATAAAAAGAGTACAGTATGTAGTGCATTTAACCTTTCCTTAATGCTATTAACATTATAAATACTCATAAACTCAAATTATATATATATATATATATATTCATATACGAAACACTTAATCTCCCTATCACACAATAACACAAAGATATGTCTAAAATATAATTTTTTTTTTACTAACGGGACTTAAAGACGATGGACATTGAAAATTACCTTGAACACACGCGTATTTTGAACTAGTAGTCTCTTTGCGTTATTTCCTAAATAGTCTCCCTCTACAATTGCACAAATAAATAAACCTAAGTTAGTCTAAAATTGTCCATAATTAGCATAGGTATACAAGAGTTAATTACTTCTGATCTCACGTCTACTAGTTGTTAGGGGGGAAGTGAGTGGCCATATTCAAAAATTTATTTTATAAAAGCTCAAAGCTTGAAGGTGATGTTCATTACCTGCCGAGGAGAGGTTGATGATGATGATGATGATAATATGGTGATGACGGCTGAGGTGCGAGAGGGAAAGAGTTTATTATAGTAGGAATTTTTTTGTGAGGTTTGTGAGTATATATAACCTACGGTATTAGGGTTTAGCAAGGAGACTAATTTCAGAAATTTTGTAAACTAAATCAGAAAATATACTTGTAGTTTCTTTTGGTTAAAACTCTTTAAAACTTTATTTTAAGTGTAAAATTATATTAAAATACCAAAATAGTTCATTTAAAATTACCCGAAAATTCGGGGTATTACCCCGCTTGTTAATAGGCAATGTCGGGTTATCTCAAACAGTGTTTTTGAGAAGGAACAATGGGAGTAATTTCACTTGAGTCTTGTTTGATCACAAGTCCTAAAGAAGTAAAATATTAAAGAGTCATTGTTGAATTGTTTAATTGTTCAATTGTTTGTATGTTGTGTCTTGAGTCGCCTTGAACATAATATACTAATTAACGTAAAGTGTAACCCAAGGAGCTTCAAAACTCTTGGAACGTATACACCTTGAGTATGAACAATGGGGAGAGTCTTGCCGGAAAACTTGTACTCCTAGAATGATACAAGACGTTGTTTCATTCTCTTTTATGCTGTTGTGCATTGGAATTCCTGTCGGTATGGCCCGACTGTCGGTAGTAGCCCGACTTATTTTGGTGTATGGTTGGCTCCCATCACCCTTTTCTTTCCTTTTGAGGATACTTTACTTTACCCGTTCGAAGCTACTTTTTATTAATCTGTGATTCAAGAGTCGTGTCTCGTGTCGAGTCTTGTCTCCATGTTTACTTGTTTATTATATGACTTTTGTATGTTGATTATTTAATTGTCGAGTGAAGCATGTTAGGATAGAATGTTATTCTAGCTTGTTCGTACTCAGCTTTTGCTGACTTCGTGCTTCATGTCTTCTGGTCATGGCCTTTGCCTTAATCACCCTATGATGATCCATCAATTGCATTTGCGTTGTTGAGGAGTAGATTTTCAATAAAGCAGGTTCATAGAGATAACTTGCGGGAGAAGTTATCATGGGATTCGAGTTGAGAGTTTATTCTTCCGTAATTTATAAACTTTATTTCTATTTATAGTCATGACTAATATTGCTATTTTCAGTTAATGGATTTCCAACGGTTTGTTTTAGTTTGGGCTTCAATGGTTCCAACTTGTTTTAATGACCATTAACTATTTATTTATTATGCTTTGAAAGTTAGTTAATTCCGCTGCGTAATTCTGGTAAATAGCCTTAGCCATTATCACGGTGGCGGTAATATCTTGGTAATTCCTGTGTTTTAAGTTGGAAAATGTTTTATAAAAACCAAGGAATTATTAGGGTGTTACAAAGTGGTATCAGAGCTTAGTTTCATTTCTTATTTGTAGTAAGTAATACTACAAAGTGGTAATCGGAGACTAAGGCTGCTTTGTAGTAATCTATACTACAAAGTGGTATTTGCGGATCTTTAGGATTTTTGAAAATTGTTTTCCTAAAGTCAAAATGTTATTTTTGAGTACTCAAAATTTTGAAAAGCCAACTACCAATTATTTCAAGTATTTGAAAATCATTTTAATTATTCGAGTTTATTAAATTCGAATTATTATTTTCGAATTTCCGAAATATTTTTGGATTTTTCAAAAAAAAATTAAAATAAAATAAAATTATATATACTTCCTCCGTTCCGAAAATATCGCACCATTTGATTTTTACACTATTCACACTACGACTTTGGCCTTTTTTGTGATTTGTACGTAAGAAAATTTTTATCACGTGAGGTCATGTTAGATTCGTATCGATATATATTTTCCAAATATTAAATTTTTATAATTTTTAGTTGCACGAGATTTGAGATATTAAGAGTCAAAGTAAGGGTTAGAGGAGTAAAAGTCAACCATAGTGCGATATTTTCGGAACGGAGGAAGTATATTTTTCGAAAATTCCGAATTAATTATTCATTTATTTATTTATTTAATTCTTTTAATTATTTTTGAAAATAATCGAACTAATTAAATTATTCGATTAATTATTTTAAATTTTCGATTTTAATTTTATTAATTTCGTGTATATTTGAAGTTATTTATTTAAATTAAATTTTAAAAAAAATTATTTTCTTTTCTAAGTGAGGAATGAGTAGAATAAGAAGGGTATAATTAGTCTAAGTATGCGTTTGTTTAAGTATGCCTTTCTAATCAAGTGTTTATGTGATTATGCCTTGATTTTTGTGATCTTTTAATTAAAGTTTGATCATCATCTGTTTTGCTTTATGTGATTAGTTGCATCACGATTCATGATTAAGCATGTACTTGTGCATTGAAATTGTATGGCTCAACGAACTTACTTTGTTTTTGGAACACTTTAGTAAGACTTTGTAGTTGTTAACTTTCAGGGTTAAGATGTTGATTTCAAAGTACGCAAATCTAGGAAACCTAGAGAAGCTAGACTGTGAGACCCCACACATTTGTATGTGAAGAAGACTGAGTTTGCATACAACTATTTTGGGACGCTTATGAATTTGCCACATTTGAGTAAAATTGATGTTATGCCGGAGGTGATTGTATATTGTTTGCCCCGTAGGACACCTTATATAGAGTTTAAGAATAAGTTTAAGTGATATGCATTTTGAGGATGATACACCTAACTAGAGGAAATATGGCACTGTAGATGGTATGGAGGTATGATATTGAGGTTGTGACTACTATCATTGAATTAGCAGAAAGGTGCTATGAAGATGCTATGCTTGCTATGGGAATTAGGTCTAGGTGACATAGATGATGATGAGTATGAGATACTAATGATGATGATTGGGTATGAAATGGAGGAAAATGAGGAATTGAATGATGACGATGAAGAAGTTGTTGAGGTTAAAAAAATAAAAATAAATCTGAATCCAGTGGTTTATGAACCTACTATTGAGTTGTCTAGTGCCTTTGAAGTAGAACCGAAAGCTAATAATGAGGTTAATAGAGTGTCACAACAGGATGATGAGGTTATGGATAAATATTCTGATCGGGAAGACAATATGGATGATCCAGAGGATCAAGATTTTACTCCCGAGTATTACAAAAAGAAAGAGATGATAGGCGTGATGCCGCTAACGTTTGGGTACTGTTTGAGTTAGTAAATTCTCCCAGTAAATGTTGAACAATGAAGTAGCGAAGCTACTATTTATGGTTTCAGTTGAACAAGTCGTTCATTGATTAAAGGATGTGGAATTCTCATTGAACTTATAAGAGTACTTAGTTTTCTTTCAATATTATTCTCTAAGTTTCTAAGCTTGTCTTAATTCAAGTGAGTTCGAACAATCAACGAAAAAGGGCTTATGTGTTTTATTTCTCGAATTAATTATTAATTAAGTGCATCGTGGTTAGTTTCCACTTAGCTATGTGGTTCGAACAAGTCAAGGGGGTGGCTAGTAGGTGGCTCCACTTTTCCCATCATGTTTGAAATTTTATGCAAAGTAATTTGATTGGTTTGTTGGTCCGTAACCTTAGTGTTGTCCATGTCAAACCCAATCATTAAAGTGAGTCTTGGATGAGCAAGGAATATCCAATATTGTTAGGCAACTAGCCGCAGTACTTCAGAATCTAGCAGAGACTAGGAAAAATCCAATTAATGACCCTGCTAGGGGAATGTTCAAGATGGTAGTCCAGAGTAATCTTCCACTGTACCAAGGGGAGTTTGAATCAAGTGTACTGGAGAACTGGCTTAGAAAGTTTGATGAATTGATGGTGGTTGTAAACTATCCAGAGAACCTTATGGTTAATAGTGTTGTGTATTACCTTAGGGGAGAAGTTGATTTGTGGTGGAAAAGGTGTGAGAATTCTTTGAGAGCTACACCTGGTTTTGGATGGGAATCATCCAAAGATCCTTAAGAACCAAGTTTTACCAACCGTACTTCAAAAAGTAGAAAGCCCAAGAGCACATTGAGCTAAAGATGGATGGGATGGTTGTGACGGAATACTATTCCAAGTTATAGAATTGTCTAGATTTTCACCTGAAGTGGTGGCAACGGAGGAGCTTAGGGCTCAAAGGTTTGAAAATGGATTGTCAAAAGGGATTCATAGTTGTTACTATCTGGAGAGATCCTTACTTCTCTAGATACCCTCTATATATAGAAAGGCCGCTCATCTGTATGGACTATAGGTGAGGAAGAACAAGATTGCAAGTGAAACTGGCAAAAAGAGAAAGGATGTTGGGAACCAGAGTCATTGAGGTACCCATAATTATACCAACTGATAGTATAGTAAGTACCAAGATTCATAAGAATGTGCCTTGACCATAGCCAAAACCGTTTTCCTTTCTAACCTGATTGAGTTTGAATTAGAGGAATTAGATGTAATTTTAAGTATGGATTGGTTAGCCATGTTCAAAGCCAAGACTGACTGCAAGGAACGAAAAATGTTCATTTGAGATCTAGCTTAGGTAAAGTAGTATCCTACCGTCGTTTTGGTAAGTCTAGAAACATAGGAACCATCACGGCAATGGTACTCGTGAAGTTAATCCGTAAGGGAAATCCAATATTCTTATGCAATGTGAGAAACCTCGATAATCAAGTTTAAGATAGACATGAAGACATTACAGTTGTGAATGAATTTTTAGACGTGTTTCCAGAAGAGATCCCGAGAATACCTCTCAATCGACCTATTGACTTTACTATAGACTTAGCACCTGATATCGCACCTATTTCGAAAGCTCCATATAGAATAACTCCAAAAGAAGTGAGTGAGTTGAAGGGTACATTTGAGGAATTATTGGAGAAAATTTATATTATACCAAGTATAGCACAAAGGGAGCATAAGTTGTGTTTATGAAAAGGACAGGAGTATGAGACCCTGTATAGCCTATAGGGAAACCAATGAGGTCATAATTGAGAGCAAAGTATCCTTGCCTAGGATAGACACCTATTTTGACCAATTTAAAGAAGCAAGAATTTTCTTGAAGATTGAATTGTGATCAGGTTATCATCAATTGAGAATTACGGATAACGATATACCAAAGGATGCATTTAGGACAAGATACGGTTATTATGAGTTCACTATTATGCCATTTGGGTTGCCCAATTCACCTACAATATTCATGGACTTGAAGAATCGTGTGTTCCATGTATTTATGGATAAGGTTGTAGTGTTTTTCATAGACGATATCTTGGTGTATTCGAAGAGCAATAAAGAGCATGTTAGACATTTTGGGTCTATGTTAAGTACACTAAGGGATAACCAGTTATATGCCAAATTTTCGATGTGTGAATTCTGGATGGAGAATGTCACATTTTGGGGTATCTAAGTGTATAAATAAGAAGTTGTAGGAATGTTGCAAGATTAAAGATGTTAGCAAATGGCCTACACCAGTGAGTGTCATTGAAGTTTGAAGTTTTCTTGGTTTAGCTGGATATTATAGACGCTTTGTGCAAGACTTGTCTAGGATAGCCAAACCAATGACTACCTTGATGAAGAAAGAAGCTAAGTTTGAGTGGAATGAGAATTGTGAGGAAGCATTCCAAGCTCTAAAGATGCGTTTGACAACCGCGCCAGTGTTAACTTTATCAGATGGAAATGATACCTATGATGTGTACAGTGATGAGTCAAAGAATGGTTTAGGGTGTGTATTGATGCAGAATGGGAAGGTTATTGCGTATGCATCAAGGAAGTTGAAACCTTATGAAGCTAATTACCCTACCTATGACTTAGATCTAGCATCCATAGTGTTTGCATTGAAGATATGGAGACACTATCCGTATGGTGTGAAATGTAAGATAATTCATGAATAATAAGAGTTTGAAGTACATCTTCACACAAAAGGATTTGAATGTGTGTCAAAGGAGATGGTTGGAGTTAATTAATGACTATGATCTAGACATCCAATATCGCGAAGAAAAAAATGAATGTAGTTTCAGATGCCTTGAGTAGGAAATCAAGTCATATTGTGAATGTGTTGGTAGTTACTAATGAGTTGTGCAAGGATACACAACGATTAAACTTGGAGATAGTGAATGGTGAATTTCTAGGAGGAATGATGAATGTGTTGCCTATTCAGCCATCAGTATTTGATGAGATTAAGAAGAATCAAACTGGAGATGTAAAGCTAGAACAAATCAAGGAAAATATTTTGCAAGGAAAGGAACAGATTTTAAGATCCATGATGGTGGAAGTTTAAGGTACAAAGGAAGGAGGTGTTTTCCTCAAAAGTGCGAAGAGTTAAAGAAAAGATTATGAGAGAAGGTCATAATACACCATATTTTGTTCACCCAGGTGGTGACAAGTTGTATAAGGTTCTGAAAAAGGTCTATTAATGGCCAAGAATGAAGAATGAAGTAGCTGAGCTGTAGCTAGATATTTGACTTGTCAGAAGGTAGAGCATAGAGACCTCAATGAAAGGTTCAACCATTAGAATTTCCAAATTAGAAATGAGACTGTATTTCAATGGACTTTGTCACTTGTTTTCCCATCAAAGTTAGGAAATGACACCAATTGGGTTGTGGTAGATAGACTGACCAAGCCAGCAGTGTTTATACCAATGAAGAAGACCTAGAAAGATGGAGCAACTTGCTAAGGCTTACATTAGGTATGTTGTGAGACTACATGGAGCTCCTAAGGATATCGTGTCAGATAGAGATTCAAGGTTTCTTTCAAACTTTTGGGAAAGTGTACAGAAGAACTTTGGTACGACATTGAAAATGAGTACAGTGTTTCATCCATCCACATATGGACAAACTGAGAGAACCATTTAGACACTTGAGGATATGTTTCGTGCATGTGAAATTGATTTCCAAGAAAGTTGGGAAGATAGTTTAGATTTGATTGATTTTCTTATAACAATAGCTAACATGCCAGTATAGGAATGACACCATTTGAGGCCTTATATGGAAGGAAATGTAGATGTCCCTATGTTGGAGCGACGTCAGTAAGACAGTTGTGTTAGGACCTCAAATGATAGAGGACACAATGAACCAAATTAGAACTATTCAATCAAAGATTCAAGCAGCGCAAGATCGCCAAAAGAGAGCTATGCATATATACTTGACAAAAATTTCTAGTGGGTGACAAATTGTTACTCAAAGTTTTACCAATGAAAGTGTTATGAGTTTTGGCAAGAAAGGAAAGCTTAGCCCAAAGTATATAGGCCCATATGAAATCCTAGAATGGATAGAAAAGGTAGCTTATAGACTAGACTTACCCATGGACTTGCATAGAGTGCATAATGTGTTTCATATATCTCAATTGATAAAGTATATTCCGGATAAGTCGCATGTGTTGCAACCGGAAACCATAGAATTAGACCAAATTTGATCTTTCGAGGAAAGACCAGTCAAAGTCCTGGATTGTAAAGTGCGTAGTACACGAACTTAGGGTGTTAATATTGTGAAAGTTTTGTGGTCTAATGAAGTTTTGTGGTCCCGGGAAGCTGAGGACAATATGAGAAAGAATTATTCCTAGCTATTTCTCGAGGGTAGTTGAGTTACGGGGCCGTAACTCGTTTCTTTTAAGGGGGGTAGAGTGCGGTGAAATTTCGCGCTTTTACCTTATTTTTCCCTTATTTTGTGCTTAATTTAGTGCCTTCTATGGAAATTGCACTTCATATTATCATGTTGAATTACTTAAAGAGTACAGCAACTAAAATATTTTTTCAAAGAAAACGCAATAAAGTCTCATAAAGTCTTTGATTTCAAATTGTGATTTCCGTGCCCAAGTTTCGGGACGAAACTTATTTAAGGAGGGTAGACTGTAATACCTCGTATTTTTCTGTATTTATAAATATATTTTATTATATTTATAAAGTATTTTTATGATTTTTAGAATTTAAATCGCATTTAAATATTATTTAAATGTATTTTTAATTAATTAGAATATTTATTATTTTAATTAATTACTAAACGGATTTATTATTTCATAGGGAATTTAATTGGGTTTCAAAAGTAAAACGATTTTAAATTAATCTAGCCCAATCCAATTCCAAGTTCAAGTCCAAACAAACTAAGCAAGCCCATCTTATGTTTAATGAAGCCCGAAAAGGAATCCTAAACCCTAGCCTATCTTTGAGTTTCCTAAGCCTATAAATATAAGTGCTCACCCTCAAAATCCCTCACTATTATTCATTAAACCTAAAAGTAAAACCCTAACCCTAAATTCCTCTTTCTTTCGTCGAACTTATGTTTGGCCGTTTTTCACCCACTTCCGTTCGTTTTCAGAAAAATGTTTTTTCTTCAAAGTTGTAGATCTCGAAAAGTTCTTGAACTTTGCCTCAAGAATAAATCGATTCCGAGTTATAGATTAGAAGTTATGAACGTTCTAAAATCCTGCTGCAGTAATTTCTCTCTTCTCCTCCCTCCGCCCTTGTCTTCGGCCGCAAGCAAGCCACGAGCTTGGCTCGCCCCTGCCTTTGACGAGTGCTGCCTTGTGCCGCTGCCCACACGCAACACAATTGTGTTGTGTGTGTGTTTTGTTGTTGTTTATCGTTCATACTCCGTATACTTTTAACCTTTTCCAAATTCCGTTTTTAAATTATTAAATTATTATTATTGTTTTGGATTATTTAAATTGTTGACAATGGGTATGAACACCGTATTATGATGTTTTTTCGTATTTGAATTCATGAGGTTGATTTTAATTAGAAGAGTTATTATTTTCAGATTTAATATAATAATAAAGTGTCAATTTTTATTACCAAAACATAGTTTTTATGATTTTTTGTTACTAGGGTTTTAATCCCAACTGTATAGGCAATTGATTTACATAATTTAATGATGATTTACATTATGGGAATCAATCTTAATTTTCAGATTTATTATAAAGCTTTAAAGTGTTGATTTTTAATGATTTTAAGGTCAAAAGTCAATGTTTCTTTATACCAGGGCTCGAGTCGACTATTTGAGACTATCAATATAATGAATAACGATTTATTTCTAATTAAAACAAAGGTTTTAGAATCTTAAATAGTTGCTGGAAATTTAGTAAACATGGATAATAATTTAGTTCTCCTTTTGTGTTTATAGGAGGTGATTTCTAGTGAGTCGTGATTCGCACAGTGGCCCCCGTACTTAGGTATTCCAGGTACGTACAAGACTAGGGTGACCAACCATCCCTTGAGGACTTTATGAAGTGTGTTGAATGTGAATCATGTGAACTTATGTTGTTATGAATTCATGTTTGATGATTGGGTATGAATAATGTTATTATGAATTCATGTTTAATGTTGAGAACAAGCATGTTATTATTGTTGAATCTATGTGAACGAGCATGTTATGAATTGAATTATGCTTTATAGATTCTATTGAACTATCATGTCATGGACTTTTGTAATCGTTGAATTATGTCAAGCATGTTGTTCAAGTTGGTTTGCATGTATGAGTAGTGCGCATGCAAGTTGTTATTATTATTATTATGCTATAGTACAGGATGTCTAGCATAATTATTGAGCCAGTCGAATATTGCCAGTGAGCAATATATATTCTACCAAAGGGGTAGAATATGTTAGAGAGTCTATGTGAATTGAATTAAGGACAAATCGTGCTAAGGGCACACCCCGCTTGTTAATAGGCAATGTCGGGTTATCTCAAACAGTGTTTTTGAGAAGGAACAATGGGAGTAATTTTACTTGAGTCTTGTTTGATCACAAGTCCTAAAGAAGTAAAATATTAAAGAGTCATTGTTGAATTGTTTAATTGTTCAATTGTTTGTATGTTGTGTCTTGAGTCGCCTTGAACATAATATACTAATTAACGTAAAGTGTAACCCAAGGAGCTTCAAAACTCTTGGAACGTATACACCTTGAGTATGAACAATGGGGAGAGTCTTGCCGGAAAACTTGTACTCCTAGAATGATACAAGACGTTGTTTCATTCTCTTTTATGCTGTTGTGCATTGGAATTCCTGTCGGTATGGCCCGACTGTCGGTAGTAGCCCGACTTATTTTGGTGTATGGTTGGCTCCCATCACCCTTTTCTTTCCTTTTGAGGATACTTTACTTTACCCGTTCGAAGCTACTTTTTATTAATCTGTGAGTCAAGAGTCGTGTCTAGTGTCGAGTCTTGTCTCCATGTTTACTTGTTTATTATATGACTTTTGCATGTTGATTATTTAATTGTCGAGTGAAGCATGTTAGGATAGAATGTTATTCTAGCTTGTTCGTACTCAGCTTTTGCTGACTTCGTGCTTCATGTCTTCTGGTCATGGCCTTTGCCTTAATGACCCTATGATGATCCATCAATTGCATTTGCGTTGTTGGGGAGTAGATTTTCAATAAAGCAGGTTCATAGAGATAACTTGCGGGAGAAGTTATCATGGGATTTGAGTTGAGAGTTTATTCTTCCGTAATTTGTAAACTTTATTTATATTTATAGTCATGACTAATATTGCTGTTTTCAGTTAATGGATTTCCAACGGTTTGTTTTAGTTTGGGCCTCAACGGTTCCAACTTGTTTTAATGACCATTAACTATTTATTTATTATGCTTTGAAAGTTAGTTAATTCCGCTGCGTAATTCTGGTAAATAGCCTTAGCCGTTATCACGGTGGTGGTAATATCTTGGTAATTCCTGTGTTTTAAGTTGGAAAATGTTTTATAAAAAACAAGGAATTATTAGGGTGTTACATCAACCTCCTCCATCCCCACCTCCACCCCCACCAAAGGCTACTCTTCCTCCCCCTTCTCCACCTCCACCCCCACAGGTAACTCCAATTTCTCTGCCTCCACCCCCACCACCAAAGGTTACTTCTCCACTTCCTCCCCCATCCCCACCAAAGGTTACTTCTCCACTTCCTCCCCCATCCCCACCAAAGGTTACTTCTCCGCTTCCTCCCCTATCCCCACCAAAGGTTACTTCTCCGCTTCCTCCCCCATCCCCACCAAAGGTTACTTCTCCGATTCCTCCCCCATCCCCACCAAAGGTTACTTCTCCACTTCCTCCCCCATCATCACCAAAGGTTACTTCTCCGCTTCCTCCCCCATCCCCACCAAAGGTTACTTCTCCAGTTTCTCCCCCTTCCCCACCAAAGGTTACACCTCCTCTTATTCCCCAACTTTGTGTTAATCCTATTGGAGGTGCAAATGTTGAAACTGTGGTTAGTGAACTATTGGCATCACCACTACCCGGGAGTTTGGATAGGGAGAAAGGCAAAGATATTGTTTGCGGTTTGTCATCCGGTCCATCAAGAGTTGATATTGATTGTGACAACATGATGGGTGGACTCATTGCTTCTAGCGCCTTACTTTTTCAGAGGTCTTGTCCGCGTCGTGGGAGGAAAAAGGGGATTGCCCTATCTGATAGAGGTCGTGGATGGTTTACCTGTGAAATCAAAAAATTCATCTATAACCTTATTGAGTTTGTCAACCACAACGGTGGTTTACTTTCGGGTCGCGGTAATTTGAAAGGATTGAGGTATGTTAATTACTTTGTTAAGAAGATCAAAATGTGTCACTTACAGAGTTCGAATCAATGATTGGTTATGAATGTGTTTTTATAGCCTTACTGTGATGATTAAATGTGGAGATGGGAGCAATTGTAACATGCACCAGTGCAAAGGAGTGGCACAGCTGAATGGTTGTGTTTATAAGCAGGTAACTGGTAATTAGTAGCTGGATGTCATAGTTGTAGTTGGTTGATCTATTATCAGTACTGCTAAAATGTACTATCTGACATGAAAATTTTCCTTAAAATCCGGCAGCAAATTTTAGGCTGTCGCGTAGCATATTAATACTGTCTTAGAACCCATTAATGTTCGGTGTAGTGGTATTTTGTTAAAAAATGTGTGTAATATGAAAATCAATCATTAACGTTACAAATAAGTAATTTATTTTTTGTTGGTATATTTAAGTTATGTAATATTGGAGTTCTTATGTGATCTTTTGGTTGACAAGTAATAGCTTTCTTTTGAATTGCAGTATGTTGACACGGTTGCAAAACCTTACAATTCCATGTGGGCTGACAAATATTTAGGGAGGAGTATGCGGTACATGTTGAGCTCCGCGTTCTCGGTAATATGATTATAACTTAACCATAAAGTAAACAACTATTTTACGTAATATAGTAATTACAACCAATTATTACATGAAATATACAATTATTTCACATAATCTGTGGTTATAATTTAATCACTCAAATGCAATGTAGGAAAAGGTAATGAAGTTTGTTGCGGACTGCCATGATGGTGTGCATAATTCCGCGGTAGATCGGAGTAGATTAGCAAATTGGATGGCAAAGGAGAGGGAAAAAATGAAGGTTGCATCCCATTTAGGGGAAGAAGAACAGCACCCCGATACCGGTACAGTTTTTTCGCGAATATCGGAGGTAAAATTGTTTGGCTAATTTTAACATAAGTTAATATTTTGGAGTAGTTGTACTTTTATTTATAACGGTCTAAGGTTACGCTATGCATTTGTTCATCCCAGTACTTGAAAACTTGGGACCCCATACAAACCATTGGTGGTGTCTTGTTGTATCTGCTGACCCACCAACCATATACGTGATTGACTCCTTGATTACCAATCCTGTGGAAGAGCGTAAAAATGAAATCGATGAACTGGTAAAAGCGAAATAGGAATGCATTCTACTTACTGACTTCATTAAACGTCCAACTGTGTTAATTGGGGTAATGCAATGTTTTGAATTTTTACAGCTTATTGGGGTTGACAAGCTGCTTTTCGGTGGTGAAGATGGAGATAGTTGGGGCCAGCTTCTTTCGTGGGAAAGGCGGCGAATGGATATAGAAATCCAGAAAGACACGTGCGTATTAGTTTAATGTTTTAGTTGGGTTCTTGTAATCCCCCGTATATTTATAAAGTTTATTAATATAGTTTTACGAATAATTAATTATATTTAAATTATATTGGTGAATTTTAGTAATAAATATACATATTTAATATATATTTATTTATTCAAATGCATTTTAAATATTTTAAGAATTTACGAAATCAAAAATAATTTTAGAATTTTATTTTGAAAAGAATTTGAATTACAAAAGCGCTTTGAATTTGAAAGCAATCCTAATCGGTTTGGATTCAAGCATTAAAACCCAATTCTAATCCTAGCCCAAGTAGTAAAGCCCAAGTAAATAAACCCCCAAACCCAAAAAAAAAAATACTCACAATTACTCTCTCTCCTCTCAACCCACAAACCCACAAACAAATTCAAGTAAACCGTTTTGCTCTCTCCTCCATTCACGTGAACTGCTTCTCTCCTCTATCTACGTGAACTGCTTCTCTCCTTCATTACTTCAGCCGCCGTTGCGCCACCGCCTCACCACCATCGGACTCCTCCTCCGTCGCCCGGTATTTCTTCTCCATCCTCCTTCCCTTTCGTTTCTCTTTTTATTTCTTTTGTTTTTTCGCTCCACCTCACGTCGTTGTTTTGTTTCTCGGGTCAGCCACCACCGCAAGACCACTGTGCCCTGCTACCGACCACCGTTCTCCACCACCGCGGACAACCACCTCCGGCGTGTTGCACCGTTGTTGCTTCTTTGCCCAGCCGGCTCCCCTCCTCCTCTTGCCTTTCTTATTTTGAGTGTTACCACCACCAACGCACGCCCACCATCGCAGCCACCACCCTACTCCACCGTCGCGTCCCCTCCACGACCAGTCGTGCTGCTGCCGCGCAGTCCGCCGCCGGCCAATCTCTTCTTTCTCTTCTTTTTTTTTTGTTAATTCTTAAACCCTAAACTAATTAATGTTTTAATTATGTTTTATTAATATAATTCATGTTCCTACAGAATTAAATTATAGTTTTCGTGAGTTAATTATGAATTTCGGATTTTATGTTTTGCTTAATTAATAATTTAATTTTCAGATTATGTAATTGAATTGAAATAAGAGTTTGAATTATTTAAGGCATGAATTTTAAGGCTTTAATGGTTTTAAACCATGGTAGAATGATTAGGAATTACTAAACCTATTATTTTTATACTCTAAGCATTGATGATTTGGTTTTGTTTAAGCTTAAACGAGTTTATATTGCTGAAAATTAAAGTATGATTTTTGCGAAGAGTTTTCAACGAATTTCAATCACTAATTCAATAATTATGATGCTAGGAAAACAAATATTCAAGTTTTGATATTGGGGAAAGTTCTAAATATGTTTAGGATGCATTTAGAATGCTTTATTGTGGTTGCGAATGATTAGAGATTCATTGGGATTATTTGTTGGTTGTTTTAGGCGGAGAATTCTCTTTAGGCGACTTTTGAAAGTGTTAAAGTGACGTATCAGTTTGTTTACACAAGGTACGTACATACCTGTGTGCTTGGAATGTGTGTGATTTGTTGAAACCATGTTGAAATTGTTAATGAACTTGGTTATGTTGAAATCATTGATGAACTTGGTTATGTCGAAATTGTTGATGAACTTGGTTATGTTGAAATTGCATGTTTTGATGGATGGGCATATTGAACATATATTTCGTTGTGAGAATTATAACATGTTAGTATGGTTGGTTGATTCAAACATGTTTGGTTGGGAACACTAGATTATTTTATGTATATTGATTCAGATCGATTGTTTGTTGTTCCCTTTTAGCTTTTCACTACTTTATGAGGGCCGAGGACCATGTTTAGTAAGTTGAAACCTTATACCCATATAGAGGGGTTGATCAGTATTAAAGGAAAGGTTGGATTAATTGGAATAAGTCTTGATTGACATCTCTGTGATCACTTACTTAATTCCAAGATAAAACAGTGGAGAATAATTTTTGATTGTACGACTTATGTGATTGTTGAGTCATAATAGAGTTTAATTTGTAAATCATGTAAAGTGAAACTGAGTAGCAATAGCTTTAGACTGTGCACGTCTAAAGTGACGGACAATCAGGAGTTGGGGTCATGGGTCGCCTATGGCTTTCTCTGGGCCGGATTAATCACTGTTTCTATTTTATTCAAAAGTCCCTCGATATCGCAGGTCATTGGGGTTTACGGAGTCGCGCCCGTACCTCGTCTTCCTTAGTGAAGAAGTATCTAGTAGACAACTCAGTCCATTGACTATTTCAATTAAAATAATGTTAATGATACAAAGGTCTAGTTCAGTCAAGTATGGTCTTCAAGTCAATATTTTTGGTTACCCTTGCTTATGTTTAATAGTATCATGTTAGGATTATTATTGTTTTAGTATGTAGTACTCAGCTTTGCTGATTATGTGCTTTGTTTGTGTGTGTTGATCATGGCTATGCCTTATTGATCCTGTGATGACCCATCTTTAGTGAGCAGTCTCTAAGGATCAATAAGTGTTTCCCATCTACAGGTTTGAAGATGATGCATCATTGGGATCGGGATTAGAGAGCTTGTATTTATTTTTGTTTTGCTAAGTGACTTGGTTTGTTAATTTGGACTTGAAACTTGTCGTACTATTTACATTTCCTTGTTTTCTTTGATTGGTTTTTGGATTTAATATGTAATCGATTCTTTATAAACCTAAAAGTTAGTTTTATGTTTTCCGCTGCAAAATTCTGAATAAGCCGTTACGTTTTCACACGGGCGATAATACCTTGACAATTCTCTATAGTTATATTTATAAAAAGAGTTGTTCTAGAAAAAGGAGAATTGTCGGGGTGTTACAGTTCTATTCATATGTTGTGTAAATCTGAATGTTTACATTTTTCCGCAGTCATATTTGCGGTGTCCGGATGCTGCTAGCTATTAAGGACTTCGCTGAAGGATACGAGTCGCTCCGCATAATGGACATGGAAGAAGCGCGGCGGTTGTTGTTGACCCAGGATATTCTTTCTCCGTTCAAGAGCGGGACCGTATAAAAGAGCTGGTGAATGATGCCAACAGGAAAAAAGTTTAATGTCATATGTTGATTATGTTGTAGAAATATTAAGATTTGGCATTACCAGAAAAGCCAGCATGGAAGGTTGTATTTGTCAAGTCCCAAAAGAACAAAATTAATTTATTATGCTTGTGTTGGACCCCAATGACCCCAATGAACCCTTGTGTTGGGCCCGAATGAATGAACCCCTTGAACCCTTAATCATAAAACTGAAAAGTCTAGTGGCAAATGTATTTTAGCCCAATGTACTTAATCAATAAAGCATACTTGTGTAATTGTGTTCAGAATGTCACATAGGAGGACAAATAATTTTTCATTTATGATTTCATATTCCCCGTTCATAATTAAATATATCGGTTAAAAACTCTAAACAACGACCTGACTCTTTATCTTAATTGCAATTAAGAAACATGGAACGAGTAAAAGACGTCAATATTACTAGCAAGGGTCATTTGTAGTCCGAATACGAACCGTGATGGCGTGGCCGATGTAGTGTGTGACTTTGATTGTAGTGCGTGAATTAGATTGTAGGTGTTGTCCGACTTATTTGAGGTATTAACTCTTTACCTACGAAGTATTATCTACCTATTTCATCTGAAAGCATATTATTCCTATCCTAGGTGGGTATTCCAGCCTGGATGAGTGGATCCTGGGCCCCCCATAAAAACAGTGCAGAACTAAATGGAATTTTAAAGCCCACTAATTTGAAACCACAAATGGCGTTTTGTATAAACATGAAATTCCAAAGCCCAGTAAGTAATAACAAAAAACAAATCAGACTTCATTTCCTACCAGAAACGAATCTCTAACTTGAAACTCCAAAGGCTAGTAGGGCTGAGCAAAACTATCTGAAAATCCGAATATCCGATAATCCGATTCGTATCTGATCCGATTTTTGGATATCTGATCCGAAAATTGAATTCGGATCAGATATCCGATCCGAAAATTCAAATACCAAATGCCTATTTGGATATTGATTTTCATTATTTCGGATATCCGATATCCGAAAAATATCCGAAATAAAAATAAAATCTATGCAATTTATTTTTAAATTTTACAATGTGAACAATTTATGAAGTATATGCTCCGTAACACGTTAAAAGTAAGCAACACTAGGAGTTTGTTTAACACTAGGGCACAATTAGTTGTTTGTTCGGAGATTTTAGCTCTTGTACGTGTTTTTTTTATACAAAGTAAGAATTTATGTATTCTTGAATTACAAATCTCCATTTCATAATAACGAACTTTATTTCATTGTTTTGGATAGTGAATGGTGAGATTACAATAAAAGTGAGAAATTGATGGAAAGAAAAGTTAATTTTTTTTTAAAACATTAAGAAATTGGATATCGGATATATGTGTTTAATTTGTAATAATCCCTCTGTGGCTTATCATATATCTATTTAATTTGTAATATAAATAGGTCGTTTGTAAAGTTAAAAAGGTCCTCCACTCCTCCGGAACATAAAACCGCACCATGCATTTGTGACACTGTTCACATAGGCCTTCATTGATCGAGTGAACCCGATGGGTTTGTACGACAGACCGATTTGAATCATAACCGTTTAGTATCCGCGGGTTAAAATTCGAAAACCGATCCGATCCGATTAAATTCAAACGAATTCTACCCAAACCCGTTTGTTGATCCGATTAAGATCCAAATCCGTTAACAGATTGATCCGTGACAATCCGATTAAATCTTTTCTGAAGCGATCCGAAACCCGTTAATGATCCAATTCGTTTCAGCCCGTGAGAACCTTGTTTTTAGCCCGAGAAATATCCGTGTAGTCCGATCCGTATAGTTTATATGTGACCCGTTTTTTAATCCGTGAACGACCCGTTAAATCTTACTGTCATCTTATTTTAAATTATATTTGTGTTGCATTTGTTACTGTAATTTAATCTAAATAATTTAGAGCGGGATTAATCTTTTTATTATATTTAAATTTAAATTTGTTATATATCGTTACTTTTTAATAATAAAATTTCAGGTCGATAGTATATATTATTTAATAAGATAAATAAGGGGGATATCTAGATATTTTTTTATATGTGATTATCTTATTGGCTGTCGAAATATGTTTTGTATGATTTGACTTGATAGGACAACACTATGCTACACTACAATTCTACACCACCCTTCACAATCTAAAAAACTACTGGACTCTTAGGGGCCATTTGAATAGACTAGTAGAGGCCAACATATTTTTAAAAACATTGCAAAATAAGTGATATTTTTAAATTATTAATTTGTATCTATTTTTAGATTTATGGTAACATATTCCTATAAAACCAAACACGTATCCGATCCATACTCCCTCAAACACCAACAAATAACTAAACCTAGAGTAAAGCTTTCTCATAATGGTTGATCATTTTAACCATGTGTTTTTAAGATTACCCTCCCCCATTTCCATTATACACAATGCTCCTCCTATCAGAGAAATACCTGAAGCAAACATAAACCACCGAAATTTTTATCTTGATGATTCTAAGGTGGATATCTATGAACCCATCCCGGTCGACGTTATTCGTAATATAATACGTAATGAAAATACGCCCATTGAAGAGTATAAGGAGATGGAAACACTTAACGATGCATTCCAAGTACGTCCTGCCCACCTCCCCAACTTGTCCGACCTTTTTGGTCTTAGTGAAGCATTCAAGTTTTACATATTGGGTCTTTTAGATAAACTAAATGAGTCAAATTCCAACAAATACCTTCCTGACCACGTTCTGAATATGATTGATCCGCGACCAGTAATTAATTGAGCAGGCCCATTGTATTTGTTAGCTGGGCCAACTACGATTCATAAGGCATCGTACTCGGATGCAGTCCATGTTATGGAAATGCATCTTGATAATAGTATAACTTTTTTGAAATTTTTCGACTAGACCACGATGTAAGGGCTCATGAGGTTTTCCTTAGGTTCGAGAATTATGCCCGTTGGCCTGGTTATTTCCATTTACCAAATTGGTCAAGGTATGTCTGTTGGAACGTTAGGGGAATGGCAAGGGAATCATTTATTGAAAATTTCCAGCTTATGCATGTAATACCTCGTATTTTTATAATATTTATAAGTATATTTTATTATATTTATAAAGCATTTTTCGATTTATTAACATTTAAATAATATTTAAAGGCATTGTATTTAATGTATTTTAATTAATTAGAATATTTATTATTTTAATTAATTACGAAATGAATTTAATTCTTGAGTCGGGAAATTAAATGAATTGCAAATGATTTTTAAAGCTTCGGGTTTTAAATAAAAAGTCCAATTCGTTTTATTAAACGAACCCAATCAAAAGAGTTTAATTTAAATCCTAAGCTAGCCCAAATCATTTATTTCCTAAGCCCAACTCAAATCTCCTAAGCCTAGCCCATCAAGGGATTAAGGAGCCTATAAATAGACTCCCCCGTCATTAAATGAGCCCCTAAAATTCATAAACCCTATTTTTGCTTTGCTTGCCCAACACTCCTCTCTCCCTCTCCTCTCTCGTCCGCACACCCGCACGCACGCAACCGTGCTCGTGCCCTCGTGCTGCTCGGCCTCACACCCAGCGCGCTGCCCCTGTGCCTTCGAGTGTGTCGCGCCCAGCATTGCACTCCCTCTCGCCCTCGCTCGCCTTCCCTCGCGCGCCAGCGCCCAGCCCTCGCTCTTTCCCTCGCGCACCAACGCCCAGACCCTCGCTCCCTCTCTCGCGCAACAGCGCCCAGCCCTCGCTCGCCCCTCGCGCACAGCACCCAGCCGCGGCCTTCGCCCTGTTGATGCTCTTCGTGCCGCGCTGCACACGCACACACGAGTGGTGTGTCGTGTGTTGTGTTGCTTCGTTGTTGTTCGTTTTCCAATCTCTTTTCGCCCAATCACATTAATTCGTGGTTGTTCCGTGCTATAGGCCGGATTGGTATAATTCTCTTCTTTCTTACCTATTCTATTTAAATTCCGTATTTTAAATTATTATATTAATATTGTTTTGAGTAATTAAAATGCTGGGAACCGGTTATGAATACCGTGGTTTGAGGATTTGCGTGTTTTGATTCATTAGGCTTGTTTTAATTATTAAAGGATGAATTTTCAGATTTGTTTATTGAATAAAGCATTGATTTTTATGATAATAAACTAGTGTTATTGGGATTTTCAAGTTAGGGTTTTAACCTAGACCTAATGAGTCAATTGATTAGCATAATTAGGTGATGATTTTAATTATGATAATCAATTATATTTTCAGATTTGAATAAAGGTTTAAAGTGTCGATTTTTATTGATTTTAAAGGCGGAAAAAGTATGTTTTCGTACTAGGGATTGATTTTGCAAATTTAGACGTTTTTATTATTGAAAAACGATTGAATTCTAAAGTCTAAAGGAGGTTTTGAATTTTATAATGTTGCTGGAAATTTAATGAACATGGAAATAATTTAAGTTTCATTATTTTGATGATAGGGGGTGATTTCTAGTTGAGTGCTCGTTATTGCAAAGTGGCACCTACTCTTAGGTATTCAAGGTACGTACAAGTCTAGGGCGACCACACCTTTTGTCAATGACATTACATGATTGTCGATGATGTGAATTATGTTATGTGGAATCATGTTTATTTTGGTGAACAAGCATGTGATTTGTGATGTTGGATTTATTGGATTAATTGCTGAACAAGCATGTGGGAATTATTATGAGTATGGATTCCTTTGTCAATCATGTTGTTCAATATTTATGCATGTATGGTTATTTCACATGCAAGGGGTGGATTATTTATTTGTATGCTATTGTACGGGATGTCTAGCATACTTTGAGCCAATTATTCGTACTTCGTTGTACTATTTATTTTACCACATTTGAAGGGTTAGCTCACGTAAGCCACCGCACATGTAGGGTTCAGTTGGGAATATTATGTATGAAATGAATTAGGATTTGTCGTGCAAGGGCACAACCCTCATGTTAATGTGCATGATGTGGAGTCTCCCCTTGGTGAGGAGGAACATGGTAGTAATATCACAAGTATCTTGTCTTGTTGATCACAAGTCCTAAAGCATTTAAAATAAGATTGTTTTGGTTGTTGTTGTTTATTAATTGTATGTGTGCATGTTGGTGAGTCTTGAGTTCGCCTTTAATAAAATATTAATAAACGTAAAGTGCAACCAGAACAAGCTTCAAAACTCTTGGAACGTATATACCTTGAGTATGAACAATGGGGGGAGTCTTGCCGGAAAGCTCGTACTCCTACTAATGATACAAGACGTTGTTTCATTTATATTATGCGCAGGAATTCCGTCGGTATGACCCGACACTCGGTATGGCCGATTGTATTATTATATATTTGGTGTATGGTTGGCTCCCATCACCTTTTCCCTTTGTGGATTATTCTTTTGGCCCGTTCGAAGCTTATTCTAATTAAATTGTGAGTCAAGAGTCGAGTCTTGTATTCATGATTGATTGTTTATTATTACATGGCTTTTGCATGTTGATTAGTACTTAGTGAGTGATGCATGTGTTAGTTTCATTCACTCTATGCTTGTAAGTACTCAGCTTTTGCTGACTACGTGCTTTGTGTGTTTTGGTCATGGCCTTTGCCTTAATGACCCTATGATGATCTATCATTTGCACTTGCATTGATGGGGAGTAGAATAATATAGCAGGTTGGTAGATCGGAATCATGTGGCTTGGGATGATCGAGAGAGTTGCATGTTTTCGTATTTTGAACTATTTAACTTTACTTTAATTATGTTTGAAATGTTTGAATTATTTATACTTTGGGTTTTGGACCATTATGGTTCCAAATTGTAGGAGGCCTCAATATTTCATTAATTATGTTTTTAAAAGTTAGTTAACATTTAATTCCGCTGCGTAATTCTGGTAATAGCCTTAACTGTTATCACGGTGGCGGTAATACTTTAGTAATTCCTTTATTTTAAGTTGAAAAATGGTTTTATAAAAACAAGGAATTATTAGGGTGTTACAAAGTGGTATTTGCAGAGCTCTAGTTTGAGAGCTGCTTTGCATTAACTAATAGTGCAAAGTGGTAAATCCTTAAACTACGATTGCGGAACTTTAGGATTTTCGAAAATTATTTTCCTAAAGTCAAAACGTATTATTTTGAGTACTCAATATTTTAAAGGTCAAATATCAACTATTTTGGGTCGTGTGAAATAAGTTGAAAAGTTTGGATTTTTTTTTTTTTTTTTAGGAAAAGTTTGGATTATTATTTAATTTAATTAATTTTTTTCGAATTTTTTTTCTTTTTCGAATTAAATTCGAATTAATTTTATTATTTTCGGATTTTATTTAAATATCCGAATTATTTAAATTATTTATTTATTTATTTATTTATTTATTTATTCGAATATTTTTCGAATTTTTTTTTTTTTTTTAATTTTTCGGATTTTTCTTTTATTATCCGAAATTTATTTATTTATTTAATTAATCAATAATTCTTATTAATTTTCGATTTTAATTTAAATAATTTCAACTAAGTTAGGAGTTATTTCTTAATTAATTTCGAAAATTAATATTATTTTCAAGTGAGAATTGGGTAGACTAAGAAGGGCATATTAGTCTAAGAATGCATATTATGTGACAATGTGATTTATTAAGTGCCATGAATATGTTCTAACCATGTTTTATCTTGCTTTATGTGATTAATTGCATCATATTTCATGTTGAGCATATATTTGTGCATTGAAATTGTATGGCTCCACAAACTATTTATTGTATCCTTTTGGGGTTGGAATTTCTATGGAAACGCGTTAGTAAGACTTTTGAGTTGTGAATTTTCAGGAATTAAGGATGCTACATTCTAAGTTCACCAGTCTAGGATACTTAGAGAAGATGGATAATGAGACTCCTCGCAGGTATGTTCAGAAGATCGTGTTTGCTTGTGACTATTTGGCTTCGACCAAGAATATGCCCCACCTTAGGCACAAAGATATGATGGCTAGTATGGTTATACATTGTTTACCCCATAAGAACCCTTACATAGACCTCAAGAACAAGTTCAGTGACATGCATTTTGGTGATGGTACCCCTAATTGTTACAAATATGGGACTAGTGATGGTAGGTGGAAGTATGACTCTGAGGTTCTTGCTACTATCTTAGAGGTTGCGGAAAATAGCTATGAGGATGGGAAGTACTTTGCGGGTCTAGGTATGAGCTATGGAGGAATAGAAAGTGATGGTGAGGATGGCATGATCCATGATGAGCAAGCTAGTGAGGTTGAGGAGGATAGTGATGATGATGTGGTAGAGATTGAAAATCCTAACCCTATAGTTCCTGAACCCACCATTGAGATATCCAGTGGATCTAAAGATGAGTTTGAAGAGAATAATGTGGTTGATAGTGAGCCACAGCAAAATGATGAGGCTATGGATGAAGACTCGGATCCGGAAGAAGACTTGGATGATCCTAATGATCAAGACTTTACTCCAGAGCAATACAAGGAAAGAAATGATCGTCGTGATGACGTTAGTCTCTAGAGAAATGTAATCCTTAGATTTATTTTTCGTTGATTAATAAAGTGGCAAAGTTACTATTTATGGTTTTAGTTTTATCATAGTTGGAGAATAAATGCTATGGCATTAGTGGATGTAAGACTTACTCATTGGAGTTTTAATAAAAGAATAGAATTTCCTTTTTCGTTATCCTTTAAGTGCAATTCTCAATTCTAAGTCTTGTGGGTATCGCAAAGGGATTACTTGTTATTTCTTCAATGAAATTTTATGTGCAAGGTGGTTTAGTAGCAACCATCTAAATTTACTTGCATCTAATAGTGGGGTGAGAAGGCCCAAGAGTGGCGCCAACTCTTCCCCTAGGTTGCGCCTAAATGTGTTCTTGTTGTGAGTAGGTTCGTTGTTGAACTAGTGCCTTAGTAATGTCATGTCCAACCAGTATTAAAGTTAGCCTTTTTATTTATTCAGGAGAAGGGATATGGCTAACCAAGAGATTTCTGAAGTGGTTAGACAACTAGCTGAGGTAGTTCGAGACCTAGCTCAAACCAAAGCCAACCCAATGCATGATCCGGCTGGGGAAATGTTTAAGAAAATAGCTCAAAGCAAGCCTCCACTCTATAGCGGAGAGATTGAGCCCAGTGTGCTTGAGAACTGGTTGAGAGAGTTTGATAAACTCATTGTAGCTGTGAATTGTCCCGAAAACCTTAGGGTGAATAGTGCTGTGTACTACCTAAGAGGTGAAGCCGATTTATGGTGGCAACGATGTGAAAATACCCTTAGAGCCACACCTAACTTTGGATGGGAAGCATTCAAAACTGCACTAAGGAACAAGTTTTACCCACCTTATCTGAAAAAGCAAAAGGCGCAAGAGTTCATTGAACTCAAAATGGGAGGTCTGTCTGTGACGGAATACTATTCTAAGTTTATAGAGCTGTCTAGGTTTGCACCTGAAGTGGTGGCAACGGAAGAGCTCAGGGCTCAAAGATTTGAGAATGGTTTGACTATGGACTTACAGATGTTGTTGTCTGGAGAGACCTTTACCTCGTTAGACACCCTGTACGGAAAAGCTGCTCACCTGTATGGGTTACAGCAAAGGAAGAATGGTAGTGCTGAAAAGAGAAAGGATGGTTGAAGCTCGAATCAAGGGAATAACCATCAGAATCAGGGGAATTTTAAGAAGCACAAAGGAAATGGGAATTTCCAGTTTAGGGCTAACAATGGTGGTAATCGCAACAACCAAGGTGGTGGAAATCAGTTTGGAAGGAATGGAGTACGAACCTACGAGTGTAGGCGCTATAACATGAATCACCCTGGAAAGGATTGTGATGGAAATTTGGTGACTTGTAGATTCTGTCAAAAGTTAGACCATAGGGAGTATGAATGCTATTCTAAGAATGGAAAGCCTAACCAAGGTAACCACCAAGGCAATAACCGGAACAATCAGAACTGGAATGGGGGAAATGGAGGTGGAAACCAAAGGAACCACCAAGGTGGTAACAATAGCAACAGCAATGGCAACCACCATAACCATGGAAAGCCTGGAGGAAACCAACAGCAGGATGGGAACCAAAACAACAATGGGAACACCAATGGAGGTGGCTATAACAAAGGAGTTGCCCAAGGAAAGTTGAATGTGATATCTAGGCAAGAAGCGGAGACTTCCTCTGACGTCATAGCGGGTACTTTTTCTATTAATTCCGTTTTAGTTAAAGTTCTATTTGATTCTGGTGCGACTTATTCTTTTATATCAGTAGATGCTTTGGGGAAACTAGGGTTGAAAGAGCCTGAACCAATTGAGGTACCTATAGTCATACCTACTGGTAGTATAGTGAAGTGTACCAAAATTCATAGAGATGTACCTTTGACCATACCCAAGACCGTGTTCTTATCTAACCTAATCGAATTTGAGTTAGGAGAGCTAGATGTAATTCTAGGGATGGATTGGTTGGACAAATTCAAAGCCAAAATAGACTGTGAGAAGCAGAAGGTTCACTTGAGGTCTAGCCTAGGCAAGGTAGTGTCATATCGTCGTTTTGGTAAGCCTAAGAACATAGGAATCATCACGGCAATGGAACTCGTGAAGCTAGTCAGTAAAGGGAACCCAGCCTTCTTATGTAATGTGAGAAACCTAGAGCATGTGATCAAGGATCAGCTATTTCAGTAGTCAATGAATTCCTTGATGTATTTCCAGAAGAGATCCCGGGGATGCCTCCCAATCGACCTATTGACTTTACCATAGATTTAGTGCCTGGAACCGCCCCTATTTCAAAAGCACCTTATCGAATGGCTCCAGCAGAAATGAATGAGTTAAAAGGCCAACTAGAGGATCTATTGGAGAAAGGTTATATTAGGCCAAGTGCATCGCCTTGGGGAGCACCAGTGTTGTTTGTGAAGAAAAAGGATGGAAGTATGAGGCTTTGTATAGACTACAGGGAGCTCAATAAGGTCACAATCAAGAACAAGTATCCATTACCTAGGATAGAAGACCTATTTGACCAACTAAAAGGAGCAGGAATCTTTTCAAAGATCGATTTGCGTTCGGGTTATCATCAATTGAGAATCGCTGACCATGACATACCAAAGACCGCATTCAGGACTAGATACGGACATTATGAGTTCACTGTTATGTCTTTTGGGTTAACCAATGCCCCTGCAATATTTATGGACTTAATGAACCGTGTATTCCATGCCTATTTGGGCAAGTTTGTAGTGGTTTTCATAGATGACATCCTAGTGTATTCGAAGAGTGAAGAGGATCACGCGGAACACTTGAGATCGGTGTTGAGTACCTTGAGAGATAACCAGTTGTATGCCAAGTTCTCAAAGTGTGAGTTTTGGTTGGAAAGAGTTGCATTTTTGGGACATTTTGTGTGAAAAGAAGGAGTGGCAGTTGACCCTGCTAAGATCAAAGCTTAGTACTAATAAAGAATATAGTTTTAACATCTAATCCTTTTAACACTTTCCCGTACAATTTCCAAAGACCTTTAATTTTCCCACGCTAGCTACTGATGGAGGACCATCTACTCCCTCATCAACCGAACCCAATGACTCCTTATTAATCACCTAAATTATACATAGGTTAAGCTTGGTTAAACATGCACCATTAAGATTTAAGACGCATTATCATCAAATATACCAGGTAGCGTTAACAAGTACAACAGACTAGATTAAAATAAGACAAATTGTCTGTAGTATGGTATGTAATATCCTTTTTCGTTTTTTTATATCTGTATAGGACCAAACATTAAACCAGTATATCAAAATAGTGGTACTAGAATAAGGTAGAAACAAACCTTGGTGGTTTCCTTTCTTTTTGGTTTCCAGTTGTTATTCTCACCTACGGCCTTGTGTCTTAAGATAATAGGCCTCCCCCGTTTCTTCTTGCTTCTACTCGTGGGATTCTTAATATTTCCCTCGGCCGTGTCCACTTCATCTTGAAATTGCAATGATTCCAATGGCAATGACATTTGATTTTTTTCATAATCTTCAACCATTCCCTTACCGCTACTTCAAGGCCATGCAATTCATTCACAACAAACTGCATAATTTGGTCATAGAAACTTGCTTCCTCAAAAATAAGCTCAAATTCAAGCATCATCTTGTCAAACCGTTTAGCAACTTCCGCCTTTGTGGGACCATAGGAACCAACCGTAACATGCATATGCTTCCGATATACATCCTTCCGCCATCGTCGAAGGATGTATTTGTCGGGAATATCAACCACGGAGTTTGTTTCTAACACACGAATAGAGTGCCTACACAAAATACCCCTAGTCTCAAACAACTTACATACACAAGATATTTCCATTGGATCCGTACAAAAATTCACTACGTAGAATTTCTTGTATTTCGTCAATACCTCTTCACTTTTACCTTTGACAATGATCCACACGCGGTCTTCCAACAAGTATTCAAAGTGTTTATCAGAAATTTGTTTATCCTCCTTCAAAACACAATAGAGCAACCTAAAGATGGCTGCGGGCCGGGCTGGCCCGAAGCCCGGCCCGACCCGACCCTCTACTGTTCGTGTCGTGCCACGTGCCGTGCGTGGCCTTGTTTTTTTACGATCAGGCACGCCCGGGCCCATGGCCCGAATATTGGCCCACTGAAGCACGTTTTAGCCCGTGGGCTGGTACGGTAAGCACGGCCCGTAATCCCGGCCCGCGGGCCCATAGCCCGACAAAGCACGACGTGCCATACTGTACAACTTTTGCATGTTAATATCTTGTATGTTAATATCTTATGGAGTAGTGGAGTACAACTTGTATTGAAGAGCTATGCTAATATCTTATCTTACCTCCACGTGCCATACTGTACAAGCAAATACTTCAACTTGATATGTTAATATCTTATCTAATGCATGTGGGAGTCAAAAGATACTTCACTTTATCATGCATGTTAATACTTACACAGTGGGACACCTTGTCTTTTGTGGTTAAGAAAATCAAAAGATGCCTTCACTTTTTATCATTGTCTGACAAAGTAAATTTGGTTGTCAATTTATCATGCATGTATGCATTAAAACAGCAAACTCGGCACTTACTGCATACAAATTCGGACTTTCAATTATCAACTCCAACGGCTCAAAGGAAGGCTTCATCAGTTCATCTGTTCATCCACCGAAATTATCAACAGTGAATTCAAACTTTCAATTATCAACTCCAACGGCTCAAAAACAATGGTAATCACCTAGGCTTTTATTATAAATTTGCTATATTATTTCACAAATACTCTCACTTCAGTTTTCAATATCACTCTCACTCTCAACTTATTCATATATTACTCCTAAATTATTAAACTATAATTTAATAGATGTTTAACTCTTTTTTGTTGTAGAAATTATAAAATAATGGGTTAGTAATTTGGTGTTGGAGATTCAAAGGCTTGGAGCATTGGAGATTTGGAGGCTAAGCAAATGGGAATTCTCCGAATCGATCATTCTATCGTTAAGTAAGATTTAACACATCTTGTTTAGTAGCTTTTTAACTATTAAAATTAATTAACAATAATCTGTTTAGTAGTTGTTTATAAACATAAAATATTTAAGACATGACTTTGTTGTTTGCTAACTATTTATATTAAGTGAGTTTGTGTACGTGACTTTTGTTGTTTGTTAATCTCTACTAATTTAATAGTCTCTTGTTGATTATTAGTTAAATATAATTATAATGATAGGTGGTTCAAAGCCTTCTAAGAAATCTAAAGTTAATAGTAAAAAATAACCTCCCGAGTCTAGTCAAATTCCCAATCAAATGATGCCCCCGTCATGGGTCCCGTATCCTCAATATACTAACCCGCAAAATCAACAAGATTTTCCATGGCAATCTTATCCACCGGGTTTTAATCCGACCCCCAATTATGGAAATTATAATTTTCCTAATCCACCACCTTTCACTACTACAATGGATGCAGGTGGAAGTGGTACGTCGCCCCAAATTGCACCTTCCTACACCATATCCACATTCTCTGTCGATAATCAATTTGCCGGCTCTAGTCAGATTCCACAAAATGTCAACCAACTAGACTTATGGCTTAATGATGAAGAGATGACTAGAGAATCTAGGAAGAGTGATGTTTGGCCATATTTTAAACTTAGTCGTTGTCGTACTAAAGCCAAATGCAAGGCATGCGGAGGTATATTATCAGCGAAATCTAGTAATGGAACCAGACACTTAGGGAGATATATAAAAAGATGTCCCAGTAGAGATCCTGATGATACCCAGCCTAAACTAACTCAATTCCACCCGTCTGGATTAGGGTCTTTTCACTATAACTATGAGAGGGATAAGGATGCTTTGTCAAAAATGCTTATTCAAGCTGAAAAACCATTTCTCTTTGTTGAGAATGATAATTTTAATGAGTATATTAAGTCTGCACTCCAACCGCAACACCGTAGAGTGTCTAGAAAACAAGCAAAAGCAAGTGCTATGCGACAATATTCTTCATGTAAACATGAACTTATTTCTGAGTTGTCTAACTTTGATGGTAAAGTTTCTATTACCGCCGATCTTAGGGATTCTGGAGTAAGTGCTTTGCATTATTTGTGTGTGACTGTGCATTGGATAAATCATGATTGGATGATGCGAAAACGTATTGTCGGTTTTAGAGCATTAGAATATCCTCACAATGCAGTTAACATAGCTCATTTGATCATGAGTTGTATTAAAGAGTATGGTCTTAAAAATAAGATTTTATCTATGACTTTTGATAATGCTTCCACTATGACTTCATGTGCCAAGATGATTTCCCAAAATCTTTTAGACGTAGTTTTGGATGGAACTACTTTACATGTTCGTTGTGCATGCCATATTTTAAACTTATGTGTACAAGATGGTCTTAAGGAAAATAATCTGTATTACACCAAGGTAAGAGAAGCATGCAATTTTATTAACATGTATGGTATGAGAAAGCAAGAATGGAAGCATCATCTCAAAAGCCGACGTCTAGCGGTAAGAAAAATTCCAGTTGATGTTATGCATAGGTGGAATTCATCATATGAATTGCTTAAGTTTGCAGTGGAATATAAGCAACCAATTACCGAGTTTTTTAATTATCGATGTCCTAATTTAGCATTATTGGAGTCTGACTGGGAGAAATGTGAAAGACTTATGGAATTTTTACATTTGTTTTATGATTCAACAAAATTATTTTCTACGGTTTATACTCCAACTGCTCATACATTTATTGTTAATGGGGCTTTAATTGCACAAATTTTCAGCAAAATTCGTGATGATGAACAATGCCAAAGTTATCTTCCAAAAATGGAAAACAAATTTAAAAAGTATTATGATACAATTCCACCAGTTTTCATATTTGCTTCATTTTTGGATCCAAGGCAAAAATTTGAAACAACTTGTTCATACATTGAAATTTATATCCAATTTTTAGGCCTTCCTATTGACTTTGAGAGTTACAAAAAAAATTTAAGTGATTCTTTTTTTCAACTTTATAGTTGGTATGATAATCGTTTTGGTGAAACTCGCAGTGCTCCTATTAAAACAAGTAAGGACTCCGGTAGTGGTAAATTAATATCTAATGTATTTTCAAAAGGTTCTACTTTACTTGGTTTTAGTAAAGGCAAGTCTAAGAAAGTACGTACTACTACTTCATCTGACATGTCTGAATTTCAAATGTTTTTAAATTATGATTTTATGCGAGGTGAAAGTGAAGAAACCATGAATGATCTAGACTTGCTTTATTGGTGGCATAAGCAATGCAAACAGTTCCCTGTTTTATCAGCCATGGCACGGGACATTTTTGTTGTTCAAGTTTCATCTGTTGCTTCCGAACGAGCTTTTAGTGCATCTGGTCGTGTTTTGGATGACAGAAGAACTAGATTAAGGCCGGATACTCTTGAGATGTGTGTTTGCTTCAAAGATTGGTTAGATGCCGATAAAAGAATGCAAGATCGTGAATGTGATGTTGATTCAGATGATGCAACTGCAACAACCGCATCGGTCCAATCACTGGCATCTGAATTAGAAGGCAACGAAGAACAAGATGATGAAGCTGGTGAAGATGGTGAAGATGATCAGGAATATGAATATGAATAAGTGATGGACATCAATAATAAGTGTTTAAGTCATGAAGAACTATGAATGTAATTCTCGATTAATGTATGCATAATAAAATGTGATGTATTATCGATTAGTGTTTAAGTCATGAAGAACTATGAATGTAATTCTCGGTTAATGTTCCTCCAAATAGTTACTGCTAAGTTTAGAAATTTAGTCTTTAGATGGTGACATGGTGTACCATGAATATTCGAAATATTTAATAAAAAATCATGAGGTATTATTCAATAGTAAAAAGTCACTTTAGATACGAAGTACAAAAAAATAAAAGAATTAGCATCCTTTGTTTACATAATTCCTTGGCTTCATTTTCATAGTCTATGTTGAATTGTGGACGATTACAACCAAGAGAGACAACTTAATTAGATTACAAAACTATAAACATATAATTATAATCAAAATGCATTGTATAATGCTGATGAAACATCTATACTCCCACTGGCCCACAAGCAAAGCCAACTTATTATAGTTTAAGGTAAATTCTTTTAGATTCCTTTTCTTTTGAACATTATATAAAAAAGGGTCCAATAATTTGTGAGGATGCATGTATTTTGATAAAGACTGCCATTTTATTTATCTTATCAGCTCCAACGGTAACAATCTTCGTACACCATAATCATTAATCACCTGGCCTATTTTGGTACTTGTGTAGTTGTGTGTACTGTGTAGGCTTATGCAATGGGGCGGGTTTGGGTTAGGCACGTGGGCTTAGGCACAAAGTAGGCACGTGGGCTTAGGCACGAAGCAGACACGTGGGCTTAGGCACGAACTAGGCACGAGCACGACCCAGCCCAACCCGCTTGGCCCGCGGGCTCGTGTCATGCCTAGGCCGATGAATTCCGTTTTTTGCCCTGACCCGACCCAGCCCGCTTACATCGTGCCGTGCCTAAGCCGTGCCTGAAATGACTATGGGCCCGCGGGTTTGGCACGAAGCCCGGCCAGGCACGGCCCATGGCCATCTTTAGAGCAACCTCTCACATTCTCTCTGCACATCTCTAAATTTGTTATCCGTGTAAATCTTCTGGAACACACTCTCAATGTGGAATCCATTTACCAGTTTACGGATATATTTCGCACAATTAGCGTCCGCATCTTTCTCATCACTACACCTTTTATTCATAGCAGCACAATATTTCTTGGGAAACTCAAACAACTTTGTGCCTCTCTCCAAAAAAAACCATCAAAAAATGAATTTATTGACCCTACCCGCTGCGTTGTCTTCATGCCGACCCAGAAAAAATTGTTTAAATATGCAGGCACCCACATCTTCCTCTCCTTAAACATGTCACCTAGCCAATCCTTACTCTTAGCATGCTCTTCAACCTTAAATTCAACTAACATATCAGCCCACCTACTCTCAAACTCCTCTACGGATAGGCTCTCATACACCACCTCTTTCATCACATCTTTTAACTCTTCATACCTAAACTATCCATAATTATAGTCACCTTGATACAAGTACATTAGAACACATTATATTATTGGTATAACATATTTTCCTAAAACTTTGCTTTGGTATTAAGTATTATCTTACTTTACATTAATTTATGTCTGAGAAAATATTTTACAAACTTTCCTTTTCATCTTTGCTATTATCATACGATAGACAAATTTCTATCTTCCAACCTGTTTTACTAATACTTAGTTTTGCTATTAAGTACTATCTTTGACTAGTAATTATCTACCTGTAAAAAATATTTACTAACATATTTGTTTCCTTATTTAGTGCTATCTTACGATACGTAAATTGATATATGAGAACGATATTTACCTTAAATAATGTATTTTCAAATTTCTTTGCCTCAACTAACTATGGCTTTGAATAAACATTTAAATTAACATTTTAAGGATCCAGTATAACGTAAAAATAATGACGTAATAAAGGAAGGTTAAACTTACCTAGTATGAGTACCGAGCTTCATTGGGATTGTGTTCATTATGTGCCATAGACACCAACGATGTCGAGTTTCAGGCATTACTACTTCCAAGGGTCGTCTCATAGCCGGTGCCTGGTCAGTTAGAATAGCAACAGGACATCTTCCCCCATGCATATGCGCCACTGCCTAAACAACCATGTAAAGCTTTCAGCACCTTCATGGGACATTAGTGCACAACCAAGCAACAATGACTGGCCATGATGATTCACTTCGACAAAATTAGCAAAGGGGAGCTCATAAGAGTTAGTGAGGTATGTAGCATCAAAGCATACGACCTCCCCAAAGTCATTAAAGGCAACACGACTCCTTACATCAACCCACATAATGTCCTTTAGACGACCTTCCGCGTCAAGTCTGTGGGCATGAAAGAATTTATCGTTGTCCTTTTGCAAACCCTCAAAATAGGACATCATGGCGTTCGCATCCCCACCTTCCATTTTCAACTTTCGTTCTTTGTGTACTATGTGTGACATATCTTTTTCAGTTGGGATTACTTTTTCAATGCCACCGAAACGTTCAGCAAGATTAGCCCTCACATGTGAGACCGGCGCACCCGAATCATAACTTGTTATTAATCCTTCCCTGAAATGATCTGTTACATGGGCCATTCTATACTTTTTCACTCCCCTCCACTTGCTGGGAGTTGGCTGGTGGTTAACATGTTCTAATACGACTTTTCTTACTTCCCACTCACCTACCCCATTAACACTAGCTCTCAACATTGCAAGACACTCGCACTTCTTTGACTTCCTTGTCCTCTTTGACGGTGGCTCGGGTATTGCACTACTCCCCAACTCCATATTCTTTGCTCTCTTCTTCGCCTCCCTCCTCTCTCTCATATCAGGGGCACCATAACACTCACACCTCCATGTGGCAGCAGTCAGTTGTTTGCTTTTATTCATCGTACCTTGTGGCCTACAAACACCAAATCCCTGCTGTTTACCATATCTCTTATAGTATTCCTCAACATCCGCCCAAGTCCCAAAAATTAGCCCTATAGTGGGGGGGGGGGGGGGACAAGTTCCTCGTTTGTGGTTTTACAAAGGATACCACCACTCTTCACATGCTCATGAGTGAAACATATTCCGTCTTCCTCTGTAATAGTCCTATTATTCCTCCTTAGAGGAGTCACGTTGGAGGATTGTATTGACGAACCACCAAATAACGTGGTGGAACAACTCTGAGGGCTAAGACAAAATAAATTAACGTCTAGGTTGCTATTATGTGTATTACGGATTGGGGTGACAAATGATGAATTTTGGTCTACGTTGCCATTGTGTGTACTAAGGTTTGGGGTGACAAATGACAGATCAGAACTACCAACACAAGATCCAAGTGGAGAATGAAGACCATAACTTTCAATAACACCCTTTCCACACCGTGATCCATGAATAACACCAATATGCTCCTGTGAGGTTACAACAACATCACCCGATCCAAGAGGCTTTTGTTGAAGATCTTGTACACAATCATTATTATTCTTCACATACTTATCAACCTCGTTTACAACCTGAAATAAGTGAATTTGACATGTTTAAATCAATACAGTACCTATGCTTTACTACCTCTTTATTCAGGAATTATTCACATCAATATCTTAATTCATTACAAAATCTTAATTTTATTCTCGCAAAAACAACATTTTATTATTATGGATATGATTATTCAAAATTACAATCATTCTCACTACATTTTTTTATTATTAATTATATATACGAATTATTCTTATTTTAAGTAAAATGATTATATAATCCTAATTTTAACCTTTCCTTTAATTTTAACATAACACTAAAATTTCTTACATTAGTCATATCTTCCTGACCTTTAATTTTATAATAACTATATTTTTTATTTTTCAGAATCTTTTATTTTAAACTTTTAAGGATAATTCCAAAATTAATAAGGGTCCCTTTACTATTCATCATCTCCTACTCCAACCCAACCCCACACAGCTTTACAAAGGATTCCAAAATTATAAAGGGTCCCTTTACAAAGAATATAATAACAAAAAACACACAACCCATAATCACCCCAAAACAAACATACAACATAACCAACAACCATCATCAAACAAACCATAAACATCTAATTCTCGAAAAATATAACAAATTTACCTCTTCTGAAACAAGATCCGTCATTTTCATACCATCCACCTTCAAAATCCACTTCTATTGAGGAGAAATATCAAATGGCGGCGTAAGGGATGAATTTCTGAGGGTTTTTGCTACAGGGAACCCTTCATTTTTTATTGTCAAAATTTTTCAGAGTTCCCCAATTCAATTTTGGAATTGAAGGTAAAAAAATTTAGAAATTCAAATGGGACGGTGGATTGAACTCTGACAAACGACAATGAATAACAACAAAACGGCAGTTAAATCCCTTAACTTTTGTCTATAAACGCCCGTCAAGACCCTACTTTCCTTTCTCCTTTATTTTTTTCGATTTAACCCGCATTCTCCTACCTGTGTCCCATTCCATTCCCATAATACCCCCGGATTAACGCTGCTGTATAATCGGGAAGATTAATTGGGGGGGCCTCAATACTTTGCTATGACTCGTCAATCACATAAATCATATAATCAACAAGTATTCACAACTGTTTTAATCTTGGAATTAAATAAGTGATCACCAAGCTATTAATCAAGAACTCATCCGAGTGGAAATTCGTTCGAGCCACTTTCTTCGGAAAGATACGCCTGTCCTATTTTTCGACCCCCTCACAGTGGCGACTCCACTAGGGACAATATTGAAGTAATTTGTGCAAGTACTGCGTCAGTGTGGAAGCCGTATAGAAAAAATCGAACGTTACTGATATGCATGTTTTATATAGTATTTTTACCCCCGTCCCTTAGTACTTTTATGTGTCAAACGTGCTCTTAGGAGCCGTGTCTAGTACTAATGTGTGTTATTGAGTGTGCCTTGAGTTTCAGGTTTGATTATGAGAAATTGGTCTTTTTAGACCCGTTTCATGTTGATCTAGGCCACTATATGAGCCCGAGGAAGTTCGGGACCTCCATCGTCAACTTTCGGGAGCCTTTGATGGTTATGGTTGAGCCCCGAGAGTTAGACTCAGTGATATGGGCGAGCTACATTGAAGATTGCAAATCGCCCTGGAAGCTGAGGGCGAAATGCAACCATCGGGCGGAATTTAGGCAATTTGGATTCATCAACGCGCGCCCGATCGGGCGCAGCTCGCCCGATCCGGATCGGGCGGTCATCCTGGAGCCTATGTGGAGAGTTCACAAACCGCCCGATCGAGCGGATTTTGGCCCGATCGGGCCGACTATCGAGTGGATCGCCCGATCGGGCGAAGCGACGCCCGATCGGGCGACGCCAACCTCCAACAGTTTTTCGCGCATTTACTTTCCGTCTTTTAAGCTTTATTTTGGTAAACTATATAAGCAAGCTTTAATTATTTTTGGAGGACACTTTATTTTCTAGTATTGAACCTTAGTATTATTTCCCTTAGCCTAGTTTTCTCTCTAGTTTATGCAAAAACACTTAGTTAAATTCTCAATAAAAATTCAAGCTTTCACTTCCCTTTGTTCTTCAAATAGGTATTATTTCTTATTTCAATTCATTGTCTTGCTTTAATAATGCTTTCAATTATGATTATTGCTTTGTTTATTGTCAACATGCTTGAGTATTTTAATTTCTATGGTTGGGGATCCATGAATAATATGAAGGGATGATTGAATGATTATGATTTTTGGCATTGTAATTGATTCCTATTGATTGGTTTATTTCACTATACAATTAGATTTGCGCAGGTTTAATTGTGGTAGTTATGCAATATCAAATTAAGATTCGAGAGATGCAATTTGATGTTTAGGCTTGTGTCAATAGGTAGAATTAGAGTTAATACGTAGCGAGAGCCCGTTAATTCTAAGTCTATGATTAGTATCGACTTGAGAGAGCATGCTAGTCTAATTAATTACTTTGTTGATTATCGTGATTGTTCAATGTCCTGGATTATTATTTGTTGGCAAACCTATACCCTAGATTCCTTAATATATTGATTCATTCGTGTTTAATTATCATTCGTAGTCTTAGTATACAAACCACCAACCAACTCTTGTTCACAATAGTCTAGACTAATTAATTGATAGTAGAAAGAACGCCTGTTTCCCTGTGGATTCGATCCTGACTTCCCTTGCTACCTAGCTAGTGGACCTTAGGTTATTTTTGATTACATGATACGACTTTAGCCTGTCAGTTACGCCACCATTGTTTCCTCATTAAGTTGGGACGACCTGAAGTATTAAAATGTGACGAATGATCGCGACAGAACCACATACCCAATCTTGGCTTCCTTGGCATAGTTCATCTAAGAAGTTGGGAATAAGGAAACCTATCAGCCCGGGGGTGCACACGCTTCGGATGTTTTCCACTCGGCACGTTCACAATGTAGCACATCCACCAAAATAAAACCGTTTATCTCCTAGGTCAATTCACGGTATATGCCATTCTAGCACGTACCAGATAGGCCTTGATAAAATTCGTCATAAACCTGGATAATATGACAAGAACTTGTTAGGGAATTGCCGATAGGTTTGGTACACTTTGACACCAAACCTATTATTGTAACACCCCGACAATTCTCCTTTTTCTAAAATAACCCATTTTTATAAATATAACTATAGAGAATTATCAAAGTATTATCGTGTTAGGTTATGATACATATGACAATTCATAAATCATGCGGAAAAACCATAAACCCAGGAAAACATATTATTTACACATAATCATTTAGCATAGATTAGATGCATACTCTTTGTTGCGTGCCTTCCCTAGCTGCGCCCGAACCGAACAAGAACAAGTCTTTAGGACTCCAAGTGTCGTCCCTCCGTAGATAGTCCACAGCACGTCCGGATCCGCCTTAAGATTGACCAACTAGAATCGCCCTTAAGGTACTATTATTTTCGGCACTTTATGAAAATCAAATTAATTCTAAATTATTCTAATTTTCAACAAATTAATCATAATTAATAATTAGATTGCATAATTAACAAGACTAGGCATTCAAACTTGTTAAACATATGCAGTAGGTCAATCAAAAATTCAAGATTTATCAACAAGAATCGCAAATATTTAATTTAACATCTTAAATTTACGAAATTTTGCATTCGAAAAACTAAAACCTTCGAAAAGTCATAGTTAGGCTTCGAATTTGAGAATTCTGGGTTCGGCAGAAAAATATTATTTTTGTCAAAATTTTAGAATGCCTTTTACATGCGGAATTGACACAAAAATCACTCAATTCGGATGAGTAACGAAGAAACTGCCGAAAAACTGCGTACGTATAATTAAATAAACGCAATTTGCAATTAATTAACAATTACGAAAATTAATCACCCCTTTTAATTCTTGCAAATTTGTAATATTTAACCATGTTCATGCAATTTAGATTATGAAAATAATAAGGGGCTCGTGATACCACTGTTAGGTTATGATACATATGACAATTCATAAATCATGCGGAAAAACCATAAACCCAGGAAAACATATTATTTACACATAATCATTTAGCATAGATTAGATGCATACTCTTTGTTGCGTGCCTTCCCTAGCTGCGCCCGAACCGAACAAGAACAAGTCTTTAGGACTCCAAGTGTCGTCCCTCCGTAGATAGTCCACAGCACGTCCGGATCCGCCTTAAGATTGACCAACTAGAATCGCCCTTAAGGTACTATTATTTTCGGCACTTTATAGGCAAATGTGTGACTGAATTTTTCTCTCAAAAATTCACTTTGAATACTTTGAAACTTGTGTTATAAATTGTGAGCCCTAGCCTCATATTTATAGCGGTATGGAAAGGGAATCGAAATCCTATTCAGATACAAATTAATCAAACCTAGAATCCTACAAGAACTCTAATTTAATTAATTTATCAAATAGAATTTAGGAATTTAATCATTAACCGAACTCTGCATGTTTTAGGAAACGTGCACGAACACAAACACTTGCACACACACGCACGGCAGCCACGATGGGCCCCATGCGTGCGCGCGAGCAGCAACCCACTCAGCGCCCGCGCGCGCTGCGCGTGCTGTGCGCGCTGTGCGCGCTGCGCGCTGCGCGCAGCCTGCTGGGCCTGGCCTTGCGCTGGGCCTGGCGTGGCTGTTTGTGCGGCGCGCTTGGCTTGCTGGGCGATGGCCTGGCTTCGTGCTGGGCCTCGTCCGGCAGGCCTCGTCCGATGCTTATTCGTACGATGCGCTTCCGATTAAATTTTCCGATTCCGGAATTCATTTCCGATACGAACAATATTTAATATTTCCGATTCCGGAATTAATTTCCGTTTCGAACAAATATTTAATATTTCCGTTTCCGGAATTATTTTCCGATTCCGGTAATATTTCCGATTCTGACAATATTTCCGTTTCCGGCAATATTTCCGATTCTGGCAATATTTCCATTTCCGATAATATTTTCCGACACGTACCATGTTTCCGTTTCCGGCAACATCTACGACTTGGATAATATTTATATTTCCGATACGATCCATATTTCCGTTTCCGGCAATATCATCGTTTCCGGAGTATTCATTCCTTGCCTGTGACGATCTTAGCTCCCACTGAAACCAAGATCCGTCGGTTCCGAATATTCATAGATGGAGTATTTAATGCTATTAAATACTTGATCCGTTTACGTACTATTTGTGTGACCCTACGGGTTCAGTCAAGAGTAAGCTGTGGATTAATATCATTAATACCACTTGAACTAAAGCGGCCTCTAGCTAGGCATTCAGCTCACTTGATCTCACTGAATTATTAACTTGTTAATTAATACTGAACCGCATTTATTAGACTTAACATAGAATGCATACTTGGACCAAGGGCATTATTTCCTTCAGTCTCCCACTTGTCCTTAGGGACAAGTGTGCATTTCCTAATTCCTTTGTCGCTCGATGCTTGCTCTTGAACATAAGGTAAGAGTTGTCATCCTTATTATGTCCAGAGGTGTTCCTCGGTTTCAGAGTTCAACTGATCAAATAAACAGATAATCATAGCCTATGATTCATCCGAGCACGGCCATGCATTTCACAGTTTCTAGCTCTCCGAGTGGCCTTGTACAACTTTTAAGCATCTCATCCCGATTTATGGGAGGACAATCCCAATCTTGCGATCTTGAGATTAGACTTCGTTTGATAGGTGATTACCTGAGCGTTGCCTTTATAGCCTCCTTTTACGGTGCGACGGTTGGTCAACGTCAAAGCAACCAGTTCTCAAACAAGTAATCTCAAATCACTCAGGTATTGAGGATTTAGTGTCTAATAATTTAATGAAATTTACTTATGACAGACTTTCATCTCTTACAGTAAAGTTTCATAGGTCTCGTCCGATACTAGTCTTCCCAAAGTAAGTATCTATGCAAATGATTATGACATTGCCATGTCCACATAGTTCAAGAAACAGAACTACTAGTCATCTTGCATTCTAATCGTCTAACGTTTTCTATGCGTCCAATTTTATAGAAAACTCCGATTAGGGACCATTTTCAACCTTTGACATTCAAGTTCACTTGATAGACATTTCTTAGTCACAGGACTGGTCCTGACAGTCTATCTTGAATATATCGTCAAATTGAAGGGACTCATCATTTAATAAACCACAAATTAAATGGAAAAATGAATTCTTTTCATTTATTGTGAATGATTAACCAATAATGTTTTACAAAGATTTAAACTCTAAAACTTTAAAACATTAAACAGAGACATCAAAGCCATTCTCCAATATGCTTGATTCCCATAGCTGCAGTGTGCGAGTTGTGATTCGCCTGCGGCAGAGGTTTAGTTAATGGATCTGATATGTTGTCATCAGTTCCAATTTTGCTTATCTCGACTTCTTTTCTTTCAACGAACTCTCGTAGAAGGTGAAATCTACGAAGTACATGCTTGACTCTCTGGTGGTGTCTAGGCTCTTTTGCCTGTGCAATAGCTCCGTTATTATCACAATACAGGGCTATTGGTCCTTTAATGGAGGGGACTACACCAAGTTCTCCTATGAACTTCCTTAGCCATATAGCTTCCTTTGCTGCTTCATGTGCAGCAATGTACTCCGCTTCAGTTGTAGAATCCGCAATGGTGCTTTGCTTAGCACTTTTCCAGCTTACTGCTCCTCCGTTGAGGCAGAAGACAAACCCAGACTGTGATCTGAAATCATCTTTGTCGGTTTGGAAACTTGCGTCCGTATAGCCTTTAACAATTAATTCATCATCTCCACCATAGACCAGGAAGTCATCTTTGTGCCTTTTCAGGTACTTCAGAATATTCTTGGCAGCAGTCCAATGCGCCTCTCCTGGGTCTGACTGGTATCTGCTCGTAGCACTGAGTGCGTACGCAACATCCGGGCGTGTACATATCATAGCATACATTATTGAACCAATCAATGATGCATATGGAATCCCATTCATTCGTCTACGCTCATCAAGTGTTTTTGGGCACTGAGTCTTGCTTAGAGTCATTCCATGAGACATGGGTAGGTAGCCTCGCTTGGAGTCCGCCATCTTGAACCTATCAAGCACCTTATTGATATAAGTGCTTTGACTAAGTCCAATCATCCTTTTAGATCTATCTCTGTAAATCTTGATGCCCAATATGTACTGTGCTTCTCCTAAATCCTTCATCGAAAAACATTTCCCAAGCCAAATCTTGACAGAGTTCAACATAGGAATGTCATTTCCGATAAGCAATATGTCGTCGACATATAATACTAGGAAAGCAATTTTGCTCCCACTGACCTTCTTGTATACACAAGATTCGTCCGCGTTCTTGATGAAACCAAAGTCACTGACTGCTTCATCAAAACGTATATTCCAGCTCCTGGATGCCTGCTTCAATCCGTAGATTGACTTCTTTAGCTTGCATACCTTTTTAGCATTCTTTGGATCCTCAAAACCTTCAGGCTGTGTCATAAACACAGTTTCTGTTAAAACGCCGTTTAAGAAAGCAGTTTTGACATCCATCTGCCATATTTCGTAATCGTAATATGCAGCGATTGCTAACATTATTCGAATAGACTTTAGCATTGCAACTGGTGAAAAGGTTTCATCGTAATCCACACCGTGGACTTGCCTGTAACCTTTTGCAACCAATCTAGCTTTGAAAACTTCAAGTTTCCCATCCTTGTCCTTTTTCAGTTTGAAAACCGATTTGCTTCCAATGGCTTGGTAGCCATCTGGCAAATCGACCAAATCCCATACTTGGTTTTCAGACATGGAGTCTAATTCAGATTGCATGGCTTCTTGCCATTGCTTGGAGCTAGGGCTCGTCATAGCTTGCTTGTAAGTCGCAGGTTCATCACTTTCAAGTAATAGAACGTCATAGCTCTCGTTCGTCAAAATACCTAAGTACCTTTCCGGTTGAGATCTATATCTTTGCGATCTACGCGGGGTAACATTTCTAGATTGACCATGATTCTCACCAGATTCTTCTAAAGATCTCTGAGTTTCATCCTGAATGTCATCTTGAGCATTCTCTAGAGTTTGTTGTTTGACTCGAATTTCTTCGAGGTCTACTTTTCTCCCACTTGTCATTTTGGAAATGTGATCCTTCTCCAAAAAGACACCATCTCGAGCAACAAACACTTTGTTCTCAGATGTATTGTAGAAGTAATACCCCTTTGTTTCCTTTGGATAGCCCACAAGGATACATTTGTCAGATTTTGGATGAAGTTTGTCTGAAATTAATCGTTTGACGTATACTTCACATCCCCAAATCTTAAGAAAAGACACATTTGGAGGCTTTCCAAACCATAATTCGTATGGAGTCTTTTCGACAGCTTTAGACGGAGCTCTATTTATAGTGAGTGCAGCTGTATTTAGTGCATGTCCCCAAAATTCTAATGGAAGTTTGGCCTGACCCATCATTGACCTGACCATGTCTAGTAAGGTTCTGTTCCTCCGTTCCGACACACCGTTCCATTGTGGTGTTCCAGGAGGAGTCAATTCTGATAGAATTCCACATTCTTTCAGATGGTCATCAAATTCATAGCTCAGATATTCACCGCCTCTATCAGACCGCAGTGCCTTGATCTTCTTGCCTAATTGATTCTCTACTTCACTCTGAAATTCCTTGAATTTGTCAAAGGATTCAGACTTATGCTTCATTAGGTAGATATAACCATACCTACTGAAGTCATCAGTGAAAGTGATAAAGTAGCTGAAACCACCTCTAGCATTTGTACTCATTGGTCCACATACATCTGTATGGATTAAACCCAATAGTTCATTTGCTCTTTCTCCAACTTTAGAGAAAGGTTGCTTCGTCATTTTGCCAAGTAAACACGATTCGCATTTACCATAATCCTCTAAGTCAAATGGTTCTAGAATTCCTTCCCTTTGAAGTCTTTCTAAGCGTTTCAAGTTTATATGGCCTAATCGACAATGCCACAGATAGGTGAGATCTGAATCATCCTTTTTGGCCTTTTTGGTATTTATGTTATATACTTGTTTGTCGTGATATAATAAATAAAGTCCATTGACTAATCTAGCAGATCCATAAAACATCTCTTTAAAATAAAACGAACAACTATTGTCTTTTATTATAAAGGAAAATCCCTTAGCATCTAAGCAAGAAACTGAAATGATGTTTTTAGTAAGACTTGGAACATGGAAACATTCTTCCAGTTCCAAAACTAGCCCGGAGGGCAACGACAAATAGTAAGTTCCTACAGCTAATGCAGCAATCCGTGCTCCATTTCCCACTCGTAGGTCGACTTCACCCTTGCTTAACTTTCTACTTCTTCTTAGTCCCTGTGGATTGGAACATAAGTGTGAGCCACAACCTGTATCTAATACCCAAGAAGTTGAATTAGCAAGTATACAGTCTATAACGAAAATACCTGAAGATGGAACGACTGTTCCGTTCTTCTGATCTTCCTTTAGCTTTGGACATTCTCTTTTGTAATGGCCTATTCCATCACAATAAAGACAGCTTGATGTGGACTTGTCCTGCTTTGATTTAGCATTGCCCTTGGACTTTCCACCTTTCTTGAATGGTCTCTTTCTAGCCTTGAGTAAATCTTTGGCTTCACAGTCCAGTACTATTTCAGCCTTTCTGACAAGGTGAATAAATTCTGCAACTGTTTCTTCTCTTGGTTCACTTAGGTATAGTTGCTTGAAGCGACCAAACCCACTGTGTAGTGAATTGAGCAAGACAGAGACTGCCATCCTTTCGCTTATTGGTGTTCCTAGTAGACTTAGGCGATCAAAATATGATCACATAAGATCCACATGGAACCTCAGTGGGACGCCTACCCTTTGTTTAGTGCGAAGGAGCTGAACATGTGTTTCTTGGACCTCCATCCTATAACACCTGTTGGGAGAACTAACCTTTAGACCAGACATTGATTCAATCAACTCATGGACGTTCAGGTCCCTGTCCTCCGTACTTCCACGACAGATATCCCTCAGATTCTTGATGAGCGTAAAAGGTTCATAGGCTACAAACCTTCTAGCCCAATCATCAGGGATATTGTTCAGCATGAGACTCATAACCTTTTTGAGATCCGCATCCCAGGCGTAAAATCTCTCAGGGGTCATGTCTCTGGCATAGTAGCTTGGCATGGGATGTGACAGTACATACTCAAGTCCATTGAGTTTGACTATTTCAACTAGCTTAGCTTCCCATTCAAGAAAATTTGTCAGGTTCAGCTTGACCGTAAGCTCAGAACCCATGATGATGTTTTGATTGTTGTTTGCCATATTAAAACTACAATTGAAAAGAATAAACAAATAAATAACCATTCACAGTTTCTCTTAATAAACTTTAAATTCTAGCATACATGCATAATTCAATGTTTATTAAGCATTTTATTCAAATTATGTGTTCCGGCAGGTGTGAATAAAATGATTCCAAGATCCTAAAATCATTGAAGAACTAAGCACAGTTTGTCGACTTAATCCTAGAACATCTTAGGTAAGCAAAAGCCTTTTGCTAATAGTCTAGAAACTATTCTTGGTTGATAGGTACGTCTAAGAACTTATTAGGTAAACCTATCGAATTTGCCACGACATAAAAGGACTCCTTACTTATATCGTTGAGTTTCACCAAAACTAACATGTACTCACAATTATTTGTGTACCTTGCCCCTTTAGGACCAATAAGTAACACCTCGCTGAGCGAAAACTATTACTAGATTGATGTAAAGGATATCCAAGCAAGTGTATATTTTGGCATGGCACCTTTTAACTCAATTTTTAAGTTTGGAACTTAAGGCTCTTACTATGTTGGTTAGATTTTAAGTGAACTAAAATCCTTAATCATGCAACATAATCAAGCTTTTGATCTCATGCATTTTAAGACATATTTAAAGCAATAAATAACTTAAAACATGCATAAGATATTTGTGATCTAGTATGGCCCGACTTCATCTTGAAGCTTTGACTTCAAAGTCCGTCTTGAAAATCTCCGTGGGAGGCACCATTTTCTTCAAATAGGATAAGCTATAACTAATTACAACTATTTGATGGTTCGCAGACCATATTTGAATTGAAAAATAACTTTGGTACTTTAGACCAATTACATTCAAATTAATGGTACGCAGACCATATTTTCTATCCTATTTGGGCCATACTAGTCACTTCATAACCTGCAAAACAGTACATATACAATATATACCATTCACCCATTCATTATCATGAATGGCCCACATAGCTGGTTAGTAAAACACATTATGCATCACGTAAACATTTGCAGCAATTAATCAAGGGCACCAATAATCTACCAATTATTCAGTCCTTATTAATTCTAATCAAGTTGTTTTAACCTTAAGGATTTGTAGACCTAATCAAGAGTTTATGACTAAAAAGCGCTCCCACTTAAACCAATAAATTCATATGCTTTACCAATTTTAAACATAAAAATGTATTTCTAGTCTAACCGGAAACATACAAATTTAATTAAAATTTAAAGCTCATATAAATTTATAATTGAATCCAAAAAGTTTAATTTAATTTCAGTCGCATTTAAATTAATTCATGATTTTAATTTTAGTAAAATAATTAGAATAAATAACATTTATTATAATTATAATATTCAAAATTAAAATCCAAGAAAATAATTTAAATTATTAATTTTAAAATTAATTAAAATTACGTGAACTGAAATTTTCAAATTAAACATTCAAAACGATCTAATCGTAACGCAAACACCCTACGCGTTGCATGCCCATGGGCCGCACGCACACAGCCATTGCTGGCCATGTGCGCGCAGCCCATGCGCTCGTCGCATAGCTGCTGCATCCCTATCGCAAGCCTCCGCACGCATTGGTGCTCGCTGCGCGCGCCAGCGCTCATCGCACGCGGGCTATCGCTCGCAGTGCGCGCGCGACATCGCTCGCTGGGCGCGCGACATCGCTTGCTGGGCGCGCGAGCCATCGCTCGCTGGGCGCGCGACATCGCTCGCTGGGCGCGCGACATCGCTCGCTGGGCGCGCGACATCGCTCGCTGGGCGGGCGACATCGCTCGCTGTGCGCGCGAGCAATGCTAGGCGCAGCGCTCGTGGCACGCGAGCTTGCGCTCGCTGCGCGCGAGGCTGCGCGCTCTTGTGCGAGGCAGCGCGCGTTGTGGCGCAGCTCGCTTGCTGCCCACACGCGACTGCCTTGGCTCGCCCTACGCCCATGCCCATTCGTCCATTGGTCGTGGCACACGACACAAGGCAGGGCTGCTGCCTTGTGCTCGTGCACTACGCCCTTGCTCATTGCATTCGTGCCGCACGGGCGACGAGCTCCCTTGCTCGTCGTCGCATGCCCGCATTATACAACACCCCTTAAGGGTAACACGAAGCGTCCATTGCTTCGTGCGTGCAAGTTTTATGAACGAATCGCATAAAAATTTAAAATTTATATTTAAAATTAATGACAAATTAATAAATAATATTAATTTCATAATTTTAGGGCGAAAAATCGAAAATTTATTATCCAATTGATTTCCGATTGTTATGGATTCAAGTCTAGGTCATAAAAATTTAAAATTTATCGTAAATTTACAATTTTTATGGTGGTTTTTAATCATAGGTTTCTAATTAAATTACAATTAATTATGAAAATCAAATTAATTCTAAATTATTCTAATTTTCAACAAATTAATCATAATTAATAATTAGATTGCATAATTAACAAGACTAGGCATTCAAACTTGTTAAACATATGCAGTAGGTCAATCAAAAATTCAAGATTTATCAACAAGAATCGCAAATATTTAATTTAACATCTTAAATTTACGAAATTTTGCATTCGAAAAACTAAAACCTTCGAAAAGTCATAGTTAGGCTTCGAATTTGAGAATTCTGGGTTCGGCAGAAAAATATTATTTTTGTCAAAATTTTAGAATGCCTTTTACATGCGGAATTGACACAAAAATCACTCAATTCGGATGAGTAACGAAGAAACTGCCGAAAAACTGCGTACGTATAATTAAATAAACGCAATTTGCAATTAATTAACAATTACGAAAATTAATCACCCCTTTTAATTCTTGCAAATTTGTAATATTTAACCATGTTCATGCAATTTAGATTATGAAAATAATAAGGGGCTCGTGATACCACTGTTAGGTTATGATACATATGACAATTCATAAATCATGCGGAAAAACCATAAACCCAGGAAAACATATTATTTACACATAATCATTTAGCATAGATTAGATGCATACTCTTTGTTGCGTGCCTTCCCTAGCTGCGCCCGAACCGAACAAGAACAAGTCTTTAGGACTCCAAGTGTCGTCCCTCCGTAGATAGTCCACAGCACGTCCGGATCCGCCTTAAGATTGACCAACTAGAATCGCCCTTAAGGTACTATTATTTTCGGCACTTTATAGGCAAATGTGTGACTGAATTTTTCTCTCAAAAATTCACTTTGAATACTTTGAAACTTGTGTTATAAATTGTGAGCCCTAGCCTCATATTTATAGCGGTATGGAAAGGGAATCGAAATCCTATTCAGATACAAATTAATCAAACCTAGAATCCTACAAGAACTCTAATTTAATTAATTTATCAAATAGAATTTAGGAATTTAATCATTAACCGAACTCTGCATGTTTTAGGAAACGTGCACGAACACAAACACTTGCACACACACGCACGGCAGCCACGATGGGCCCCATGCGTGCGCGCGAGCAGCAACCCACTCAGCGCCCGCGCGCGCTGCGCGTGCTGTGCGCGCTGTGCGCGCTGCGCGCTGCGCGCAGCCTGCTGGGCCTGGCCTTGCGCTGGGCCTGGCGTGGCTGTTTGTGCGGCGCGCTTGGCTTGCTGGGCGATGGCCTGGCTTCGTGCTGGGCCTCGTCCGGCAGGCCTCGTCCGATGCTTATTCGTACGATGCGCTTCCGATTAAATTTTCCGATTCCGGAATTCATTTCCGATACGAACAATATTTAATATTTCCGATTCCGGAATTAATTTCCGTTTCGAACAAATATTTAATATTTCCGTTTCCGGAATTATTTTCCGATTCCGGTAATATTTCCGATTCTGACAATATTTCCGTTTCCGGCAATATTTCCGATTCTGGCAATATTTCCATTTCCGATAATATTTTCCGACACGTACCATGTTTCCGTTTCCGGCAACATCTACGACTTGGATAATATTTATATTTCCGATACGATCCATATTTCCGTTTCCGGCAATATCATCGTTTCCGGAGTATTCATTCCTTGCCTGTGACGATCTTAGCTCCCACTGAAACCAAGATCCGTCGGTTCCGAATATTCATAGATGGAGTATTTAATGCTATTAAATACTTGATCCGTTTACGTACTATTTGTGTGACCCTACGGGTTCAGTCAAGAGTAAGCTGTGGATTAATATCATTAATTCCACTTGAACTAAAGCGGCCTCTAGCTAGGCATTCAGCTCACTTGATCTCACTGAATTATTAACTTGTTAATTAATACTGAACCGCATTTATTAGACTTAACATAGAATGCATACTTGGACCAAGGGCATTATTTCCTTCATATCGCCCGTGTGAAAACGTAATGGCTTATTCAGAATTTTGCAGCGGAAAACATAAAACTAACTTTAGGTTTATAAATAATCAATTACAGAATTAATCCCAAAAACCAATCAACGAAAATAAGGAAATGTAAATAGTACGACAAGTTTAAAGTCCAATTTAACAAACCCAAGTCACTTAGCAAAACAAAATAAATACAAGCTCTCTAATCCCTATCCCAATGATGCATCATCTTCAAACATGTAGATGGGCAACGCTTATTGATCCTTAGAGACTGCTCACCAAAATGGGTCATCACAGGATCAATAAGGCATAGCCATGATCAACACACACAAACAAAGCACGTAATCAGCAAAGCTGAGTACTACATGCTAAAACAATAATAATCCTAACATGATTCTATTAAACGAACAACCCTAACATGATACCAATAAAACATAAGTAAAGATAACCAAAACATATTGACTTGAAACTACATTTGACTGAACTAGACCTTTGTATCATTAACATTATATTAATTGAAATAGTCAATGGACTAAGTTGCTACTAGAAGTCTTCATTAAGGAAGACGAGGTACGGGAGCGACTCCGTAACCCCAATGACCTGCGATATCGAGGAACTTGTGAACAAAATAGAACCAGTGATCAATCTGGCCCCAGAAAAAGTCATAGGCGACCCATGACCCCAACTCCTGATTGTCCGTCACTTCAGACGTGCACAGTCTAAAGCTATTGCTACTCAGTTTCACTTTACATGATTTACAGATTAATACTCTGTTATGACTCAACAATCACATTAATCATACAATCAACAAGTATTCACAACTGTTTTTATCTTGGAATTAAATAAGTGATCACAAAGCTGTCAATCAAGAATTCATTCCAATTAATTCAACCTTTCCTTTAACAATGGTTAACCCCTTGATATGGGTATAAAGTTTCAACTTACTAAACAAGGTCCTCGGTCCTCATAAAGTAGTGAAATGCTAAAAGGGAACAACGATCAATCGATCTAAACCCCTATGAAATAATATAATGTTCCCAACAAACATGCTTGCGTCAATCATCCACGCTAACATGTTATAATTCTCATAGTAAAATCCATGTTCAACACGTTCATACAACAGCATTAAACATGTAAATTTCAACATAACCAAGTTCAAAGACATAACAACATGGTTTCAACATAAGCGCACATCCCCAAGCACACAGGTATGTACGTACCTTATGTAAACAAACTGAGAGGCCACTTTAACACTTTCAAAAGTCGCCTAAAGAGAATTCTCCGCCTAAAAAAATCAACAAGGATTCCCAATGAACTTCTAATCATTCTCCACAATAATAAAGCATTCTAAATACATCCTAAACATATTTAGAACCTTCCCCAATATCAAAACTTGAGTATTTGATTTCCTAGCATAATAATTATTGAATCAATGATTGAAATTCGTTGAAAACTCTTCGCAAACATCATACTTTAATTTTTTAGCAATATAAACTCGTTTAAAAACTTCGCCAAAACCAACTTAACATACCTAGATGTTTAAACAATAATTTTAATAATCCACAACCGTCCTACCATGATTTACAACCATTAAAACCTTGAAATTCATACTTTAAATCATTAAACATCAATATTTCAATGCATTTATATAATCTGAAAATTAAATATATTATTTAAACATAATATATAAATCTGAAAATTCTAATTAAATCATAAAAATTCTGAATTCAATTCAATTAAAACATAACTTAAATTATTAACATAAAATTAGAATATTTAATGTAATTTCTTAGGGATCAAGAAATAACCAATAAAGAGGAAATGTGATGCTGGCCGGTGGCAAGGGAGGCGCGGCAGCAGCAAGGCTGACAAGTAGTGACACGGATGGGCGGTGGATAAAGCCTGGTGGTGCGTGCGGTGGTGGTAATTTCCGCAGCAACCAAAACACACAATTAATGAGGAGAGAAAGAACGAAAGAGAGGAAAGAAGGACGAAGGTGAGAAGAGGGTTACCGGCGGAGGACGACCGGTGGTCGGGTGGTTGGTCGCCGACGGTCGAGCTTGGTGGCTCCTGTGGTTGCTGTGAGGAAAACGGAATAATCGAGTGAAAAGGAGGGCAAGAAAACAAACGAAAGTAAAGACGAGAGGGAGGAGGAGGAAGAAGGAATTACCGGACGGAAGAGGAGGCCGGCGGTGGTCCGGCGGTTGTAGGTGGCCGGCAGCTGGCGACGTGAGTTGTAGCAGTAAGGGGAAGCAACGTGAGATAGGAGGAGGGTTTCCAATTCACGTGAATGGGGTTGAGACGGAAGGGTTTTGCTTTTTTCTTTTGTTTTCACGTGAAATAGGAGTGTAGGAATGTAATCCCCCTTAAATTTATAAATTTTATTAATATATTTTAACGTATAGTTATTTATATTTTAATAGAATTTACGAATTTTAATAATAAATATATAATTTTCAAAAAATAATTTTAGGATTTTATTTTGAAAAGAATTCGAATTACAAAAAACGTTCGAAATTGGAAAACAATCCTAATCAGTTTTGGATTCAAATTCTAAAACTAAATTCTAATTCTAGCCCAAATTGGCAAAGCCCAAAATAAAATTAGCCCATGATTCCATGCCCATGTTTCAACTTCACGTGAAATCTCAAACCCTCCTTTCTCCTTCACTGTACGTGAATTGCAAAACCACAACCCTCCTTTCTCCCTCACGCCGCTCCTCCATTGTTGCTACTGTTCAGCCGCCACCTGTACCCTCGTCGGCGATCACCGCCGTCCGCCCTTGCCCCGGTAACTCCTCCTTCCTCCTTCTCATTCCCTTCGTCCTTCTTTATTTCTCTGTACGGTTTATATCTCCTCCTCACTCGCTGGCTTAGTTTGCAACCACACCATCATCAGCCGCCTCCACCAACAACCAGTCGCCGCTAGCCACACAACCGTCGCGTTGCCCATCCGTCGGCCACCTTCTCCTCCCTTCACCTCCACACAGTTCTTCTTTTCTCCTCCTTTCTTCTTGCGCGGGGTCAACCGAAACCCCGAACGGCCAACGCGACCCTGCACCGCAGCGCCGCCAGCCGTGCACGCCACCTGTTGTCGCCGCCCAGCTTGCTCCGGCCAACCTTCCCTCCTCCTCACTTTTGGTTATTTCTTAAACCCTAAGTTATTTAAATGTTTTAATTAAGTTTATTAATTTGAATTTATGTTTCTTGAATTAAATTATTAATCTTTATAGTTAAATTATAATTTTCAGATTTGGTGTTGATGTTATAAATTAATTATTTTCAGTTTTGGTTGATTAATATATAAGTTAGGGTTTTAATTAATTTAGTGATTTAATTCATGTTTATTGAATGTAAATAATAAGTTATTATGATTAATTTATATTTTCAGATTATATATTATGTTTAAATAATAAATTTAGTTTTCAGATTATGTAATTGAATTGAAATAAGGAATTTAATTATTAAAGCATGGATTTTTAAGGTTTTAATATTTTAAAATCATGGTAGAATGATTATAAGTTATCAAAGTTATTATTTTTATGATTTTAAGTATGTTGGATATATTTTGGATTAGTTTTAAACTATTTTATATTGCTGGAAATTGTAAATTGCGTGTTATATTGGGATTTGTGATGATTCGTGATCGTTAGTGAAGTACTCACTATGCTAGGACATTTAGTAATTATGTTTGGATATTGAGGAATGTTCTAAATATGTTTAGGATGTATTTAGAGTGCTCTATTATTGTGGTGAATTATTAGAAGTTGATTGGGAATCTTTGTTGATTGTTTTAGGCGGAGAATTATCTGTAGGCGACTTTTAAAAGTGTTAAAGTGGCCTATCAGTTTGTTTACACAAAGTACGTACATACTTGTGTGCTTGGAATTTGTGTTATTTGTTGGTTATGTTGAAATTGTTGATGAACTTGGTTATGTTGAAATTGTTGATGAACTTGGTTTTGTTGAAATCGTTGATGAACTTGGTTATGTCGAAATTGTTGATGAACTTGGTTATGTTGAAATTGCATGTTTAATATTGATGGATGGGCATATTGAACATATATTTCGTTGTGAGAATTATAACATGTTAGTATGGATGGTTGATTCAAACATGTTTGGTTGGGAACACTAGATTATTTTATATATATTGATTCAGATCGATTGATCGTTGTTCCCTTTTTGCTTTTCACTACTTTATGAGGTCCGAGGACCTTGTTTAGTAAGTTGAAACCTTATACCCATATAGAGGGGTTGATCAGTATTAAAGGAAAGGTTGGATTTAATTGGAATGAGTCTTGGTTGACACCTTTGTGATCACTTACTTAATTCCAAGATAAAAACAGTTGTGAATAAATGTTGATTGTATGCCTTATGTGATTGTTGAGTCACAATAGAGTTTTAATCTGTAAATCATGTAAAGTGAAACTGAGTAGCAATAGCTTTAGACTGTGCACGTCTAAAGTGACGGACAAACAGGAGTTGGGGTTCATGGTGGTAGCCCATGGCCTTTTCTGGGACCGGATCGATCACCGTGTCCTATTTTTATTCAAAAGTTCCTCGATATCGCAGCTCACTGAGGTTACGGAGTCGCGCCCGTAACTCGTCTTCCTTAGTGAAGACTTCTGGTTGGAAAACTCGGTCCATTGACTATTTCAATTAAAATAATATTAATGTGGTTTCAAATTTCAACTCGGTCCAGTCTAGTCTAGTCTAGTTAAGTGTGGTTTCAAATTATTATGGTTTGGTTGTCCTTATTTACGTCATTAGTATCATGTTAGGATTGTTCGTTTAATAGAATCATGTTAGGAATATTATTGATTTAGTATGTAGTACTCAGCTTTGCTGATTACGTGCTTTTGCTTGTGCATGTTGATCATGGTTATGCACTTATGCCTTATTGATCCTGTGATGACCCAATCTTTGGTGAGCAGTCTCTAGGGATCAGTAAGCATTGTCCATTGCAGGTTTGAAGATGATGCATCACTGGGGTTCGGGATCTGGAGAGATTTGTGTATTCGTTATTTTATTTCATTTGAATTTGGTTTTGTTGAACTTGTTTTAATGGACTTGAATTTGATTTGAACTAATTATGTCGACTTCGGTTTGTTGGTTTTGTTTGTTGACTTATTTAAATTATTAAAGTTAGTTTTATGTTTTCCGCTGCAAAATTCTGAATAAGCCGTTACGTTTTCACATGGGCGATAATGCCTTGATAATTCTCTACGTTTTATATTAAAAAAAGTTATTTTAGGAAAGAGAGAATTATCGGGGTGTTACAAGGAAAGTTATGGGTTCATTGTATTTGGCTTTGCCAATTTGGGCTAGGATTATATTTAAGTTTGTTTGAATCCAAAACGGTTAGGATTGTTTTCCAAATTCAATCGGTTTTCGTAATTCGATTTCTTTTCGACATAAAATTTTAAAACTATTTTTGATTTCATAAATTGTTAAAAATATTCAAAATGTAATAAAAATAAATATACGTTAATTATATATTTATTTCTAAAACTCGTAAATTCTTATTTAAACATATTAACTATACGTTAAAATATATTAATAAAATTTATAAATTTACGGGGGATTACGATTCACACATTTTTCAAAAGTTTTCAACTTATTCTTACTGGAGAAGTACTTGTGCCACTCATGTGCACTCTTTTGCCAACTTAAAGTTGCTTGTGTTACTCATGGACACCTTTTTCTTATGCGGAGAATCCATTTACTTGCATCAACATGTATAATTTGCTAAAAATAAGCATAAAAATGCATGAAAACACCATAAAAATAGGTAAAAAGCGCGAATTTCTATCACATTCTACCCCCCTAAAAGAAAACGAGTTACGCCCTCGTAACTCATCTCAGGGAATAACTCTAGATATTTCTACTTCAGCGAAATCTGTTCCCAATACAACATTTTCACGAAAATCATTCCAATAAGTGAGATTTCTACACTTCTTTCCATACATTGCCTCAAAAGGTGTCCTCTTAATGCTCGCATAGTAACTATTGTTGCACGAAAGTTCAATCACATCTAGATGGTCTTCAAACTACCCTAAAGTCAATAGCACATGTTCTCAACATATCTACCATTGTTTGGTTAGTCCTCTCAGGCTGACCCTCGGTCGCAGGGTGGAAAGCAGTACTCATTTTCACTGTTGTCTCCAAGATGCAATTGGACCTTATTGCCAAAATTTCAGACTTTTATGGTCGGTAAGGATCTCAAATGTTTTTATTTAAAGGTAATGTCTCCAAATATTCAAAGCGAACGCACTGGCAGCTAACTTTAGGTCATGGGTAGGGTAATTAGCCTCATAAGGTTTCAACTGACGCGACAACGAGTGCGGAGGTCAAACGCTCCTTTAAAGTCTGGAAAGCTTCCTCACATTTCTCACTCCACTTGAATTTCGATTTCTTTTTCAACAAGTTGGTCACTGGTTTTGCTTTTTTTCTTCCGAAAAGTCTTTCACAAACCTCATATAATAGTCAGCTAGGCCTAGGAAACTTCATATATCAGACACGTTCTTGAAATAGGTCACTCACTCACAGCTTGGATCTCACGTATTGACCCCAAAATGTTATTTTCTTCAAACGAAACTCACTCTTAGCGAACTTTGCATACCATTGATTTTTTTATAAGCGTCTCCAATATAATCCTTAAGTTTTCAATGCTCTTTTCATTATTTGAATAAATCAGGATATCCTTAATAACAACAACAAACTTATTTAGAAATTCGTAGAAAATCCTATTCCTCAAACCATACTATGGCAGGTGCATTGGTTGACCCAAAAGGCATTACTGTAAACTCACAATGTAATCCCCCGTAAATTTATAAATTTTATTAATATATTTTAACGTATATTATCTATAATTAAATAGAATTTATGAATTTTAGTAATAAATATATAATTAATGTATATTTATTTTATTTTAAGTACGTTCTAAATATTAAACGATTTTTGAACGTTATTATATTTATATATTTAATGCATATTTAATTCTATTTAAATATATTCTAAATATTTTAACGGTTTGGGCAATCAAAAATAATTTTAGAATTTATGTTGAAATGAATTTGAATTACAAAAACACGTTTGAAATTTGAAAGCAATCTTAATCGATTTTAGATTCAAGTACTAAACTAAATCCTAATCTTGGCCCAAATTGGTGAAGCCCAAATAAATAAACCCATACTTCCCTCTCATTGCTTTTCACGTAAAACAAAAAAAAAAACAAAAAAACTCTCATTCCCATAACTCACTCCTCTCATGAAACTCCTCTCGTGAAACTCTCACCCTCAGAACCCCAAAACCTCTCACTGAGTTCTTGTTGCGCCGTAGCCGTCGAGCCGTCGAGCTCGAGCCGCCGCCGTCGGCATCCCTGTTCCTCCACCGTTCGTCTGGTAAGCCAACCTTCTCTTCTCCTTCGTTCCCTTTCCGTTTATCACTCCTCCTCTCTCCTTAATCGGTTCTTCTATTTTCGCACAGCCACCACCGAGGACCATCAGCCACCTTCGTCGTTCCCCTGCACGCTGCGCCGCACCACCCGCATAGCCGCTGCTGCCCTGCCCAGTCGGCCTCCCTCCTTCTCCTCCACGCACGCAAGCAGCCTTGCCTCTCTTCTGTGTTTCTTGCTCGAACACGCAACCACCATTGCCGACCACCGCGTCGCCCAGCCTTGCCGCCGCCAGGCCCGTTGCCGTGTGTTGTTTGCTGCCGGCCAGCACTTCCTCTTCCTCTCTCTTTGGTTATTTCTTAAACCCTAAGTAACTAATTATTTTAATTAATTATAATTGTTAATTTAAATTATGTTCTTGATATTAAATTCATAATTTTTATGGTTTGAACATGATTTTCAGATGTTGGTTGAGTTTATAAACGAATTAATTTCAAGTTTTGGTTGATTGAATTATAAGTTAGGGCTTATTTATGATTTATTAATTTGAATTATGTTTCATTAATTTGAATTATGTTTCTTGAATTAAAGTGATGATTTTTGTAATTTAAATTATAAATTTCATATTATGCAAATTATATAATAAAGTTACTAATTTTTAGATTATCAAATTACTTTGAAATATGAATTTTGATTGTTTAAAGTATGAAATTCAAGGTTTTTATGATTGTAAATCATGGTAGGTTGAGTATGGATTATTAAATTCATTGTTTTGAGGTACTAGGAACGTAGATGGACCTTGGTGAAGTTTTCAAATGAGTTTATATTGCTGAAAATTTAAAATACGATGATTGCAAAAAGTTTTCAACGAATTTCAACCACTAGTTCAATAATTATGATGCTAGGAAAGCAAATGTTCAAGTTTTGATATTTAGGAAAGTTCTAAATATGTTTAGGATGCATTTAGAATGCTTTATTGTGGTTGTCAATGATTAGAAATTGATTGAGATTACTTGTTGGATTGTTTAGGCGGAGAATTCTCTTTAGGCGACTTTTGAAAGTGTTAAAGTGGCCTATCAGTTTGTTTACACAAGGTACGTACATACCTGTGTGCTTGGAATGTGTGCTAATTGTTGAAACCATGTTGAATTGTTGATGAACTTGGTTATGTTGATATCGTTGATGAATTTAGTCAGGTTGAATATTGCATGTTTAATATTGTTGGTTGGACATATTGAACCTATATTGCATTTTGAGGATTATAGCATGTTAGTATGGATGGTTGATACAAACATGTTTGATTGGGAACACTAGATTACTTTGTATATAATTCAGATCAGTGGATTGTTGTTCCCTTTTAGCTTTTTCACTACTTTATGAGGGCCGAGGACCTCATTTAGTAAGTTGAAACCTTATACCCATATACAGGGTTGATCAGTATTAAAGGAAGGATTGGAGTTAATTGGAATGAGTCTTGTTTGATGCCTTTGTGATCACTTACTTAATTCCAAGATAAAAACAGTTGTAAATAAATGTGGATTGTATGCCTTATGTGATTGTTGAGTCATAACAGGGTGTCAATTTGTAAATCATGTAAAGTGAAACTGAGTAGCAATTGCTTTAGACTGTGCACGTCTAAAGTGACGGACAAACAGGAGTTGGGGTTCATGGTGGTAGCCCATGGCCTTTAATTCGGACCGGATTGATCACCGTGTCCTATTTTTATTCAAACGTTCCTCGATATCGCAGGTCACTGAGGTTACGGAGTCGCGCCTGTACCTCGTCTTCCTTAGTGAAGCCTCTAGCTAGAAAACTCGGTCCATTGTCTATTTCAACTAAAATAATATTATTGTTATTAAAGTCCAGTCTAGCCTAGTCTAGTTAGGTATGGTCGTCAAATTATCATGTTTTGTCTGCCCTTGTTTATGTTCATTAGTATCATGTTAGGGTTGTTCGTTAATAGTATCATGTTAGGATTATTATTGTTTTAGTATGTAGTACTCAGCTTTGCTGATTACGTGCTTTGTTTGTGCATGTTGATCATGGCTATGCCTTATTGATCCTGTGATGACCCAATCTTGGTGAGCAGTCTCTAGGGATCAATAAGCATCGTCCATTACAGGTTTGAAGGTGATGCATCATGGGGTTCGGGATTGAAGAGCTGTGTAGTTATTAAATTGTTTTGTTTTAAGTTTGATGTTGAATTTGTTTGGCCTGTTTTAAAGAGACTCGAACTTTGTTTTAATTAATTACGTTGACTTTGTTTTGTCGGTTGGTTTTAGATTTATTCCGTAGTTGACTTATTTAAATTATTAAAGTTAGTTATTATGTTTTTCGCTGCAAAATTCTGAATAAGCCGATACGTTTTCACACGGGCGATAATGCCTTGATAATTCTCTACGTTTTATATAAAAAGGTTATTTTAGAAAAGAGGGAATTGTCGGGGTGTTATACACAATGACCATAACGAGTCCTAAATGAGGTCTTAGGTATATCCTTATCAGGTATCCTCAATTGGTGATACTTCGAACACAAATCAATCTTCGAAAACACACTCTCGCCATTCAATTGGTCAAATAAGTCATCTATCCTAGGTAAAGGATACTTGTTCTTGATGGTAACATTGTTTAGCTCCCTAAAATCTATGCACAATTCCATTCTCTTATCTTTCTCCTTAACAAACAAAACAGGAGCTCCCCACGTTGATGCACTAGGCCTAATATACCCCTTAACCAAACAACTCTTGCAACTGTGTCTTAATTCGCTCACTTCAGGAAGTTCCATGCTATACGGTGCTTTAGATATAGGTGTTGTTCAGAATTTAACTCTATAGTGAACTCAAAGGATCTAACAGGTAACATACTTGCAATTTCACTCGGAAACACATCAATGAATCCACTCACAATGGCAACATCCTCGATTTTCACTCCAACTTCTTTACTCACCTCTAACACACTACAAAAAATAGTTTACACTCCCTATTCATCAATTTCCTCACTTGCATTAAAGAAATAACTAAAGGTTCTTGGACTTCTCAAAACATCTATATGAGGTCAACCTTCCAATAGGGTTCCTTACACTTACTTTCTGAATTTCACAATCTACCTTAGCCTTGTACAAACTTAGCCAGTGCTTCCCCGAAATTACATCTAGGTCCCTCAGATTAAACTTTATCAAATCAGAAGGAAAAACGCAATCTTTTGTCTTTAAAGGCAAGTTCTTAAACAACTTGGTACACCTTAAGGTTACACCAGTAGGTATACTAACAGGTAAATCAATCACCTTAACATCTACTAAATTCAGACTCTTAACAACAGATGACGAAACAAAAGAATGAATTACCCCTGAATCAAACAACGTTTTAACTAGCACGGAGTTAATAGAAAAAGTACCATGAACTACGTCTGCAGAATGTTCAGTTTCATTTCTACTCATCACGAACAGTTTGCCCAGAGCCTTATTCTGGTTGTTGTTCTCATTGGCAGACTTATTGTGGTTTCCCTGGGTATTTTGCGACCCTATAGGCTTCGAACTCTGATTTCCGGATTGGTTAAACCCTGGTTTCCCTTGGTTACCACTCTCACTAGCATTTTTCTCCCTCTTCTGCTTAGTGAAGCACTCATACTCCATATGCCCCTTTTTCTGACAGTAGTGGCAATTCACCAATTCTCCCTTACAGTCCTTCCCAGGGTGGTTATTGTTGCACCTCTTGCAGTGGTACGCTCTCTTATATTGGTTTCTATTGTTGTAGTTATTCCCCTTGTTGTTTCTCCCCTGAAAATTCCCATGTCCATTCCCATTTCCATTCCTATTCCTTTTGAAGTTCCATTGACTTCCCCCAACATTAAACTCTTTTCTTCTATCCCCAACAACATTTTTCTTGTCCCTTCTGGACTGCAAACCATAAATATGAGCGGTTCTCTCATACACATTATCTAAAAATGTAACGGTTTCTCCACCTAATCCCAACTGGATCTCATCGGTCAACCCTTGCTCAAACCTTTGAGCCTTTATCTCCTCTATGGCTACAATCTCAGGTGAAAACCTCGACAGCGCTATAAATTTGCTATAATATTCAGCGATGGGCATACTCCCCATCCCAAGGTTTATGAATTCCTGCGCTTTTCGGTTTGTTATAAAAGGAGGATAAAACTTTTCCCTAAATGCAACAACAAATGAGTCCCAATTAAATCCTTCAACAACACTTAGCCTAGTTCCATTCTCTTTCCACCACAGATCGGCCTCATCTTTTAGGTAAAGGACAGCTTGACCTACTTCCATGTTTTCAGGACAGTTTAGCGCCCCAAATAGTTTTTCGAACTCCCTAATCCAGTTTTCTAGGAAGGTCGTGTTAGGTTATGATACATATGACATTACATAAATCATGCGGAAACAACCATTAACCCAGGACAACATATTATTTACACATAATCATATAGCATAATTTAGATGCATACTCTTTGTTGCGTGCCCTCCCTAGCTGCGCCCGAACCGAACAAGAACAAGTCTTTTAGGACTCCAAGTGTCGTCCCTCCGTAGATAGTCCACAGCACGTCCGGATCCGCCTTAAGATTGACCAACTAGAATCGCCCTTAAGGTACTAGAAATTTTCGGCACTTTTATGAGCAAGATGTGTGTTTTAATTTTCTCTCAAAAAACTCACTTTTGAATACTTTGAAACTTGTGTATAAATTATGACCCCTAGGCCTTTATTTATAGAGTTATGGAAAAGGAATCGTAATCCTAGTAGGATACGAATTAATTGGAATTAGAATCCTACATGAATTCTATTTAATTAATTTATCCAATTAGGAATAGAAATTTAATCATACACTAACACTTGTAGATTTAGGAATCACGCATGAGCACAAACTCACACACACACGGCAGCCACAAGGGCTGCCCATGCGCGTGCGAGCAGCAGCCCGCGCAGCACGGCCCACGCAGCCGTGGCCCTTGGCGCGCGCTGGGCCTGCCTTGCGGTAGGCCTGGGCGCTGCCTTGGCTGGGCTTGTGGTGCGCATGCTTGCTGGGCGATGGCCCCGGCTTCGTGCTGGGCCTTCGTCCGGCAACCTCGTCCGATGCTAATTCGTACGATACGCTTCCGATTAAATTTCCATTTCCGGAATCTATTTCCGATACGAACAATATTTAATATTTCCGATTCCGGAATTAATTTCCGTTTCGAACAAATATTTAATATTTCCGTTTCCGGAATTATTTTCCGATTCCGGCAATATTTCCGATTCTGACAATATTTCCGTTTCCGGCAATATTTCCGATTCTGGTAATATTTCCATTTCCAATAATATTTTCCGATACGTACCATGTTTCCGTTTCCGGTAACATCTACGACTTGGATAATATTCATATTTCCGATACGATCCATATTTCCGTTTCCGGCAATATCATCGTTTCCGGAGTATTCATTTCTTGCCTGTGACGATCTTAGCTCCCACTGAAACCAAGATCCGTCGGTTCCGAATATTCATAGATGGAGCATTTAATGCCATTAAATACTTGATCCGTTTACGTACTATTTGTGTGACCCTACGGGTTCAGTCAAGAGTAAGCTGTGGATTAATATCATTAATTCCACTTGAACTGAAGCGGCCTCTAGCTAGGCATTCAGCTCACTTGATCTCACTGAATTATTAACTTGTTAATTAATACTGAACCGCATTTATTAGACTTAACATAGAATGCATACTTGGACCAAGGGCATTATTTCCTTCAGTCTCCCACTTGTCCTTAGGGACAAGTGTGCATTTCCTAATTCCTTTGTCACTCGATGCTTGCTCTTGAACATAAGGTAAGAGTTGTCATCCTTATTATGTCCAGAGGTGTTCCTCGGTTTCAGAGTTCAACTGATCAAATAAACAGATAATCATAGCCTATGATTCATCCGAGCACGGCCATGCATTTCACAGTTTCTAGCTCTCCGAGTGGCCTTGTACAACTTTTAAGCATCTCATCCCGATTTATGGGAGGACAATCCCAATCTTGCGATCTTGAGATTAGACTTCGTTTGATAGGTGATTACCTGAGCGTTGCCTTTATAGCCTCCTTTTACGGTGCGACGGTTGGTCAACGTCAAAGCAACCAGTTCTCAAACAAGTAATCTCAAATCACTCAGGTATTGAGGATTTAGTGTCTAATAATTTAATGAAATTTACTCATGACAGATTTTCATCTCTTACAGTAAAGTTTCATAGGTCTTGTCCGATACTAGTCTTCCCAAAGTAAGTATCTATGCAAATGATTATGACATTGCCATGTCCACATAGTTCAAGAAACAGAACTACTAGTCATCTTGCACTCTAATCGTCTAACGTTTTCTATGCGTCCAATTTTATAGAAAACTCCAATTAGGGACCATTTTCAACCTTTGACATTCAAGTTCACTTGATAGACATTTCTTAGTCACAGGACTGGTCCTGACAGTCTATCTTGAATATTTCGTCAAATTTGAAGGGACTCATCATTTAATACTAAACCAAGATTAAATGAAATATGAAAATACATTTCATATATGATAAATGTTCAACCCCAATGTTTTATAACCATGGGCCTCAAACCCATCTTCTAAAACAATTCAAAGCTATGCTTGATTTCCAGTGCTACAACGTGAGTGTTGCTTCTCACTTGTTGCATAGGTTTAGTTATCATGCTTTGCCAATCTTAATATCCTTTTCATCGAATGTTCTTCGAGATATGATGATAAGATCTTTTCGAGTTTGTTTATTATGTGATCTAGTCTTTCTTACTTCGATGGTGGTTTTACTCATTTTGCAATGAAGAACCATCAAGTTAGCAGACGTTTTTCTTGCTTCAAGAGTGGTTCTACGCATTTTTCAATGAAGAATCATCAAGCCAGCAGATAGGTGATCTACCCAAGTTCAGTGAAGAACTTTAAACAACCCTGTTTTATTGCTTCTTAGGCAATAATTACTTTTACTTCAACTGTATAGGTTGCTAGTGATGCTTTGTTTGGATTTACCTATCCAGGCAGTTCATAGATATGTGGAAGATTCTCCAACTATATCTTGGAACATAGAAATTATTATTTTAATTTCCCACGCAACAACTCATGGTCTCCAACCCATGTTGCCATTTCAAAACACGATGCTCTATAGCTCGTCCTTATCAATGGTTAACTCCAAAGGGTCTTGCTTGATCCTTTGCCAGTGTTTATGCGTGTAGCATCAATATTTAGCATATCTTTATTTCCTTGAATCAAGAACTATTCCTATGTACCTTTTCAAGTACCATAAGTATTCTTGATCTCAATCTAGTTGATCTTTACTTAGATCAATAGAGATTGGTATATGTTCGTCATGGCTAAAGTCATACGATACGTTTTTGGCGATCCTCATATTATATCATACATGATAAATTCTTTTGCAGAATAATTCCCAATTGAATTCTATTCATGTAACTTTAGCTTATCTAGTTTCAGTAGATACTAAATCCAGCTAAATTCTTTGACATATAATATAGGTTAAGAATCTTATTTAGATCCTTTGATGTTTAACTTAGTAAATGCTTATACATAGTTCAAACATCCTTTACTTAGATTTATTCACATGGGTCGAATATCTCCAATGGAGACTTTCGTGTTTGATTTAGTAAATGCCATTACTTAATCCAAAACAATATCATAAGATTTTTGTAAATAGATCTTAATACCCAGTATGTACTAAGTTTCGCCATGGTCCATCATTGATGAATAATTTCAAAATCTAAGTCATTAGCATTTGAATGTTATTTCACAATAGAGAGATATGTGTGTAATACACATAGGACCAATTAAGTTTTAAGTACTCCCACTAAACTTCTTATATATCTATAAGAATCATGTATATTTTATGAAACTAAAATACTTATTAGCTTCACTAAAATACAGTTCTAATTCCCAATTGCTTGCTTAAATCTGGACTTAGATTTCATAAGCTAGCTTTCCTTTTCAAGCATTTATTTGGATCCACAAATCCTATGACATACCATGTACATAGTTTATTCCAACATTTGATTGAGGAATACGTTTTGTCATCCAATTGCCATATGTACCAATATGCAATCATTGCTTGAATTATAGACTTAAGCATTATGATTTTGCATGAGGTTTCAACACAATCCATGCCATGAATTTGCTTGTAACCTTTAGCAACTAATCTAGCTTTGTGTGTGAACACAATTCCATGTTTGATGGTTTTTATCCTTAAAACAAACTTGCAACCAATAGGTGTGAAACTATTCTTGCAAATCAACAAAATTTCAATTTTGTCATCAAAACATTGAGTATGTTTTATGGCCTCTAACCATTTAAAACATTTGAGTCTATATATGGCCTCTAACCATTTTAGGGAATCTAGGTTTCGTCATAGCTTTCTTACAAGTCATAAACTCATTAATCTACATGATAATAGTTTGACTGCAAGTTGTAGGTTTCTTCACTATCGAATAGAAGAATCTCATAGTTTCATTGACCAGAACTCTATGTTTCCTTACTATCTAATAGAAGAATCTCATAGTTCCAGTGACTTGAACTCTATGCCTACTTGGGTATAGAACATCAAACAATAGAATATCAATAGCCACTTGAAAGTCCTTTGAATATTCTGTTCTCCTTGAAGCACTTGTAAAGTCTTCTAAGAGATGTCTATTCTTTAAAGCCACTTCTAAAGTCCTTAAAGAATAAGTTCGGATTTTCTGAAGCACTTCGAAAAGCCTCCGGAATGTCCGTTTATGTTTGTTGTTCGCCTCGAAAACTTTCGAGGTCTATTTTCTCCCACTTGTCATTTTGGAAACGAATCTCCAAAAGGACATTATTTCGAGCAAACAAACATTATGTTCTCAAAAATTCGTGGTAGAAACAATACCCTTGTGTCTCATTTGAATAAATCACAATGAAACATATATCTAGACTTGGGCCTTAGTTTGTTGAATAACAAACACTAAGCTCCCACTGAGTTTAGCAACTCTTTAGATATATATAATTGAAAAGATATCCTGAAATTACTTTTCAATAGCTTTGACGAATTTGGTTTAGTTTGGTGGTAGTTGAGCATTTTGTTTTAGAAATTATAGGAAAAGTCTTTATGATTCATCATTGATCGAATCAAGTACTAATTGACTTCGATCATTCCAACGTAGATATGCCATATCTTATGGAGCTAGATTGTGAAATTACAACACACAATCATTGATGATCATATTTGGTCTCAAGTAATCATCAACATGATCTAACCTAGATCTTTATGATTTCTTGCCGAGTGGATTTTATACTTCTGAATCTTTGAACTAGCCAAACAGATTCAACTTATATCACATTTGAGTAAATAAACCTATATTCACTCAAATCCATGTGAAATAATAAAGTCATAAAACCTTTCTTTAGCTTTGAACTCTATCGTCTAGGCGTTCTAACAATAGTTCATATTCTTTGTTACTTTCAACAAGTAAGACTAGCTTGTCTTAAGTTGATCTAGAAATCAACCAACTTTCAAAAGTCCATCAAAATAGAGCTTATGAATGTTAACTTGTTGATATGGTCTAAGCAACAATGCCAAAGATTTGTGGAACTCAAATCAAGGGGTTGATTTGAACCTAGTAAAGTTCTTTAAAGAGTTGTTTGTTTTAATCAAGCATATTGACTCAACCTGTAATTGACCATTTCATTCAAATAAACAAACAAACAAGCATTGTTTTTGTTCTTCTGAATGTGAGTCTTTCTGTGTTTGAAGCAGAAATTTAGGTATGCTGATTATGGAACAAAATAGCCATTGAGTTCCAGCCTTTGAAAGGACTTAAAACAAACTAGATGACCCTACAACTAATGTAGCATTGCCATGCTTCATTTCCCACTTGTAGGTCATTAGTGTATCCTAGCTTCCATTGTTTGAGTTATTACCGAAGTAAGAACCTCAAGCGGTATATGATACCAAGGAAGTTTGATTGCTAGGTCACTTCTCTTTAAACATAAACTTATAGGTAGAAACGGAATCGTAAATTCCTTTCATTTGTTCCTCGTTTTCCTATTTCTTGTACCCTTTCTTATAGTCTTAAGAATTGAATTCTTTAGTGTTGACTTTTATACTTTGTTAGACATGTCCAATGTCACCAACAAGGTTCTTTACCATTTTAATTTATGTTGAATATTTTGTTTCAACTAGATGATCTTACCAGAAGCTTCTAAAGTTCTCTAAGCATCGATCTATTCGAATGTCTAGGGACTAGACTCATTCGAGAATTAAATGGACAAAGATATTAGGTTGTTAACCATTGGTAAGGCTGAGCGTTTAAACTCAATGCTTTACGATCTCAAAACTACATTGTATTTTGAATTCACAAGCACCAATTGGTTTGCCATTCGATTTTGATATTCGAAAACAACCATAAAAGTCGATATAAGAAACGTACATTTTAAATTGCTCACTTTCTCTCATTTTCGTGAATCGTTCTTGGATTCACTACCAATCGAGGAAATTTACTGTTACCTTTCTAAAAGGATTTATTGCAGTGCAAGATATTTAATTATAAACAATAATTAAAACATACATTGAAGCATGCAAAGTCTAAACATTTATCATGAATAATAACTTGAAATTAAAGCAACCATGCAATTCAAACAAGTTATTAGCATTTTATTCGAATTATGTGTTCCGGCAGGTGTGAATAAAATGATTCCAAGATCCTAAAACCATTGAAGAATTAAGCATAGTTTGTCGACTTAATCCTAAAACATCTTAGGTAAGCAAAAGCCTTTTGCTAATAGTCTAGAAACTACTCTTGGTTGATAGGTACGTCTAAGAACTTATTAGGTAAACCTATCGAATTTGCCACGACATAAAAGGACTCCTTACTTATATCGTTGAGTTTCACCAAAACTAACATGTACTCACAATTATTTGTGTACCTTGCCCCTTTAGGACCAATAAGTAACACCTCGCTGAGCGAAAACTATTACTAGATTGATGTAAAGGATATCCAAGCAAGTGTATATTTTGGCATGGCACCTTTTAACTCAATTTTTAAGTTTGGAACTTAAGGCTCTTACTATGTTGGTTAGATTTTAAGTGAACTAAAATCCTTAATCATGCAACATAATCAAGCTTTTGATCTCATGCATTTTAAGACATATTTAAAACAATAAATAACTTAAAACATGCATAAGATATTTGTGATCTAGTATGGCCCGACTTCATCTTGAAGCTTTGACTTCAAAGTCCGTCTTGAAAATCTCCGTGGGAGGCACCATTTTCTTCAAATAGGATAAGCTATAACTAATTACAACTATTTGATGGTACGCAGACCATATTTGAATTGAAAAATAACTTTGGTGCTTTAGACCAATTACATTCAAATTAATGGTACGCAGACCATATTTTCTATCCTATTTGGGCCATACTAGTCACTTCATAACCTGCAAAACAGTACATATACAATATATACCATTCACCCATTCATTATCATGAATGGCCCACATAGCTGGTTAGTAAAACACATTATGCATCACGTAAACATTTGCAGCAATTAATCAAGGGCACCAATAATCTACCAATTATTCAGTCCTTATTAATTCTAATCGAGTTGTTTTAACCTTAAGGATTTGTAGACCTAATCAAGAGTTTATGACTAAAAAGCGCTCCCACTTAAACCAATAAATTCATATGCTTTACCAATTTTAAACGTAAAAATGTATTTCTAGTCTAACCGGAAACATACAAATTTAATTAAAATTTAAAGCTCATATAAATTTATAATTGAATCCAAAAAATTTAATTTAATTTCAGTCGCATTTAAATTAATTCATGATTTTAATTTTAGTAAAATAATTAGAATAAATAACATTTATTATAATTATAATATTCAAAATTAAAATCCAAGAAAATAATTTAAATTATTAATTTTAAAATTAATTAAAATTACGTGAACTGAAATTTTCAAATTAAACATTCAAAACGATCTAATCGTAACGCAAACACCCTACGCGTTGCACGCCCATGGACCGTACGCACACAGCCATTGCTGGCCATGTGCGCGCAGCCCATGCGCTCGTCGCATAGCTGCTGCTTCCCTATCGCAAGCCTCCGCACGCATTGGTGCTCGCTGCGCGCGCCAGCGCTCATCGCACGCGAGCTATCGCTCGCAGTGCGCGCGCGCGACATCGCTCGCTGGGCGCGCGACATCGCTCGCTGGGCGCGCGACATCGCTCGCTGTGCGCGCGAGCCATCGCTCGCTGGGGCGCGACTTCGCTCGCTGGGCGGGCGACATCGCTCGCTGTGCGCGCGAGTAATGCTGGGCGCAGCGCTCGTGGCACGCGAGCTTGCGCTCGCTGCGCGCGAGGCTGCGCGCTCTTGTGCGAGGCAGCGCGCGTTGTGGCGCAGCTCGCTTGCTGCCCACACGCGACTGCCTTGGCTCGCTCTTCGCCCATGCCCATTCGTTCATTGCTCGTGGCACACGACACAAGGCAGGGCTGCTGCCTTGTGCTCGTGCACTACGCCCTTGCTCATTGCATTCGTGCCGCACGGGCGACGAGCTCCCTTGCTCGTCGTCGCATGCCCGCATTATACAACACCCCTTAAGGGTAACACGAAGCGTCCATTGCTTCGTGCGTGCAAGTTATTTGAACGAATCGCATAAAAATTTAAATTTTATATTTAAAATTAATGACAAATTAATAAATATTATTAATTTCATAATTTTAGGGCGAAAAAAATCGAAAATTTATTATCCAATTGATTTCCGATTGATATGGATTCAAGTCTAGGTCATAAAAATTTAAAATTTATCGTAAATTTACAATTTTTATGGTGGTTTTTAATCATAGGTTTCTAATTAAATTACAATTAATTATGAAAATCAAATTAATTCTAAATTATTCTAATTTTCAACAAATTAATCATAATTACAAATTAGATTGCATAATTAACAAGACTAGGCATTCAAACTTGTTAAACATATGCAGTAGGTCAATCAAAAATTCAAGATTTATCAACAAGAATCGCAAATATTTAATTTAACATCTTAAATTTACGAAATTTTGCATTCGAAAAACTAAAACCTTCGAAAAGTCATAGTTAGGCTTCGAATTTGAGAATTCTGGGTTCGGCAGAAAAATACTATTTTTGTCAAAATTTTAGAATGCCTTTTACATGCGGAATTGACACAAAAATCACTCAATTCGGATGAGTAATGAAGAAACTGCCGAAAAACTGCGTACATATAATTAAATAAACGCAATTTGCAATTAATTAACAATTACGAAAATTAATCACCCCTTTTAATTCTTGCAAATTTGTAATATTTAACCATGTCCATGCAATTTAGATTATGAAAATAATAAGGTGCTCGTGATACCACTGTTAGGTTATGATACATATGACATTACATAAATCATGCGGAAACAACCATTAACCCAGGACAACATATTATTTACACATAATCATATAGCATAATTTAGATGCATACTCTTTGTTGCGTGCCCTCCCTAGCTGCGCCCGAACCGAACAAGAACAAGTCTTTTAGGACTCCAAGTGTCGTCCCTCCGTAGATAGTCCACAGCACGTCCGGATCCGCCTTAAGATTGACCAACTAGAATCGCCCTTAAGGTACTAGAAATTTTCGGCACTTTTATGAGCAAGATGTGTGTTTTAATTTTCTCTCAAAAAACTCACTTTTGAATACTTTGAAACTTGTGTATAAATTATGACCCCTAGGCCTTTATTTATAGAGTTATGGAAAAGGAATCGTAATCCTAGTAGGATACGAATTAATTGGAATTAGAATCCTACATGAATTCTATTTAATTAATTTATCCAATTAGGAATAGAAATTTAATCATACACTAACACTTGTAGATTTAGGAATCACGCATGAGCACAAACTCACACACACACGGCAGCCACAAGGGCTGCCCATGCGCGTGCGAGCAGCAGCCCGCGCAGCACGGCCCACGCAGCCGTGGCCCTTGGCGCGCGCTGGGCCTGCCTTGCGGTAGGCCTGGGCGCTGCCTTGGCTGGGCTTGTGGTGCGCATGCTTGCTGGGCGATGGCCCCGGCTTCGTGCTGGGCCTTCGTCCGGCAACCTCGTCCGATGCTAATTCGTACGATACGCTTCCGATTAAATTTCCATTTCCGGAATCTATTTCCGATACGAACAATATTTAATATTTCCGATTCCGGAATTAATTTCCGTTTCGAACAAATATTTAATATTTCCGTTTCCGGAATTATTTTCCGATTCCGGCAATATTTCCGATTCTGACAATATTTCCGTTTCCGGCAATATTTCCGATTCTGGTAATATTTCCATTTCCAATAATATTTTCCGATACGTACCATGTTTCCGTTTCCGGTAACATCTACGACTTGGATAATATTCATATTTCCGATACGATCCATATTTCCGTTTCCGGCAATATCATCGTTTCCGGAGTATTCATTTCTTGCCTGTGACGATCTTAGCTCCCACTGAAACCAAGATCCGTCGGTTCCGAATATTCATAGATGGAGCATTTAATGCCATTAAATACTTGATCCGTTTACGTACTATTTGTGTGACCCTACGGGTTCAGTCAAGAGTAAGCTGTGGATTAATATCATTAATTCCACTTGAACTGAAGCGGCCTCTAGCTAGGCATTCAGCTCACTTGATCTCACTGAATTATTAACTTGTTAATTAATACTGAACCGCATTTATTAGACTTAACATAGAATGCATACTTGGACCAAGGGCATTATTTCCTTCAGGTCGGATCTGCTTGCCCCTTTAAGTATGGGGGCTTAACCTTCGCAAGCCTTTCAAACATGTCTCCTGCAGAATCGGGGAGCTCATTTCTTTCCTGGGTTAGTTTTTCCTCCAAGAGGCGAATATCAGCAGCTAGGTCATTAATATTGGTCATCCTATAGCGCTACGTGAAATTAATACATTCTACTTTAGGTTCGAAACTTCACTTAATATTATCCTAGCAATGTAATATCACACCAACATCCAAAATTCACACAAAATAAACAATCATTTATGAATGTGCAACAGTTATTTACGAAGGTGATCCCCTCGATCATTTATGAATGATATTCACATACAGGACATTCAACTGAGAAACAAGGAACAAAATCCAATCATCACGAATAACAAGGTAGCATAAAAGAAGAAAACATTCCCCTTGCGTGCCCAGAAAAAACTCTTGATCCGTTGGATAATCAATAATCTAACTCTATTCCTCTAAAGAATGTTAATAACAATCCTAAATATCCACATGCCTGTCCTCAAAATAAAATAAAAAGTTCTATGATATAAACATAAACTATGGTTGGGCGAATTGTCCAACCTTATTCTCAAACACAACTAAATAAATAAATAATCTAGAGAGAAACATCGTCATTTTTATCTTTAGACTCATCATAATTTTATGAGAGAAATATATCGTATTCCGTTTCATCCTCATCGTCGGCATTATAATAACTGTAATCCCCCGTAAATTTATAAACTTTATTAATATATTTTAACGTAGTGTTGTTTATTTTTAATAGAATTTACGAATTTGAATAATAAATATATAATTAACGTATATTTATTTTATTTTATTACATTCCAAATATTTTAGCGATTTATGAAATCAAAAATAAATTTAGAATTTTATGTTGAAAAGAATTTGAATTACGAAAACACATGAATTTAGAAAACAATCCTTTTGGATTCAAACACTAAAGTTCATTCCTAATTCTAGCCCAACTTGGTAAGCCCAAAATAAATAAGCCCATAATTTTCCCACCCTTGTTTTGTTTCACGTGAAACTCAACTCCTCCTTGCTTCAATTTCACGTGAAACCAAAACACCAAAACCCTCAAACTTTGCTTCCCCTTCACGTGAACTCTCAAGACCTTGCTCTTCTTCATGCCGCTGTCTCCCTTGCTGCTACTGCTCACGCTGCCGACCACCGGCCACCCGCAACCACGCCGGAACACCGCCCGTAACTCCTCCTTCTTCCTCCTCTTCTCCTTCGTGTTTCCTTCTCTCTCTCTCGTTTTTTTCATCTCCTTAATCATGGGTTTTGTTTTGCTTGTTTCTCCCGCAAGCCTAACCACCTTGCTGCTCCGCCGCAGATCAGTGTCGCCGCGGCCGACCGACCACCTACCCCGTCGAACGCCGCTTCACACTCAGGCTCATTGCTTCTTGCTCTCCCTCCTCACGTCAATTCCCTTTATTCTTTGCTTGCTTCACCATCAGCACAACCACCAATATCGTTGACACCTTGCGTCGACCACCTTGCGTCAGCCGACCACCTTGCGTCGACCACCTTGCTGCCGCCGTCCATGACCGCCGGCCAGCGTCCTCCTCCTTCTCTCTTTTGGTTATTTCTTTAAAACCCTAAACTTTTGATTTTGTTTTAGTTATTTAATTAATGTTTTTCATGATTTAAATTTATGGTTTTAATTATGTAAATATAGAAATCAGATTATCTGTTTTGCATAATGAAAATTATTAAATTTCAGATTTCATAAATTATTTGGAACGAGAATTTGAATTAATTAAAGCGGGAATTCTAAGTTTTTAATGGTTTTAAATTATAGTAGAACGATTAGGAATGATTAAAGCTATTATTTTTATACTCTAAGCATGATAATTTGATCTTGGCAAAGTTTCTAAACGAGTTTATATTGCTGAAAATTAAAGTATGATGTTTGCAAAAGTTTTTAACGGATTTCAAACATCGAATTCGATAATTATGATGGTAGGGAATCAAATGTTCAAGTTTTAATGTTAGGGAATGTTCTAAATATGTTTAGAATGTATTTAGAATGCTTTGTTATTGTTATGAGTGATTAGAAGTTGATTGGGAATATTTGTTGGTTGTTTTAGGCGGAGAATTCTCTTTAGGCGACTTTTGAAAGTGTTAAAGTGGCCTATTAGTTGTTTACACAAGGTACGTACATACCTGTGTGCTTGGAATGTGTGATAATTGTTGAAACCATGTTAAATTTGTTGGTGAACTTGGTTGTGTTGAGATTGTTGTTGAACTTGGTTATGTTGATATTATTAACGAACTTGGTTGTGTTGAAATTGCATGTTTAATACTGTTGGACGGACATATTGAACTTATATGGCATTATGAG